>NC_056627.2:274287800-275487800 GCF_002870075.4 Lactuca sativa
TTTAATTTAAGTTTTTTCCAAGAAAATAGAGAATATAATGAATTTTTTAATTTAACCACCCATTTCCTAGATCCATGCGAAAACGTGAGACCTGACCACAAAAATGCTAAAAGTGACATATTTAGAGCACTTTGTAGTAAGATCCCTCATTTTATAGAGTTACAAAATGCTCATACGTCCCACGAAATTGTTCTCATGCAAAGTGGGTCATGTGAAATATATATATTTATTTATTTAAAAAACATAGAAATAATGATATTCCTCCTAGTAACTCGGTTTTTTATAAATTTCCATATTATATTGATATTATTTTTTTTTTTACCAAATATCTCTATTAAAAAACCTAATATTTTTAATTCTATTTTATAAAAAAAAAACTAATAAAATTTATAAAATTTCCTACTTAATTTCATTTTCTATAAATTCCCAATAAACGTGCTACTACTCTTCCGCCAACACTGATCTTAAATGTCTCACCTAATACCTTAGACCCGGCCCCATATCTAGGCGAGATAGGCTAAGGCCTAGGGCAACTAAAAATTTGGGCATAGAATGAGTCCATTTATCAGAGCATATGGTGTGGGTACAAGATTTGCTCGTTGTGGCTGAGGTGGACGCCCACAACGGCGTTGCATCTTGTTGTACACCACCCCGGCATCTAGTTGTTTTTTTGTCATGGGGCTTCTTGTTGCCGTTACAACCTAAAGCAACGAGTAAAAATACGAACATTTCCCTCTTTTTAGCCTTTGTCAACAATCAAAACAATAAATAAATAAAACATATTTATTCTCAAAAAGTTGGTGTTACATCTTGTTGCTCATTTCCCCACTTGATGTTATAACACCATTTGTTTATGTGATATGTGAGATGATACAACTTGATGTTGCATCTTGTTGCCCACACCTAATGGTCTCACAGTAGTATATATATAATATTGGCCCAGTTATATGTTTTATCTCTGTCGTGATTGATGAGGGAAGCATGGGCGTGAACAACTCTAAGAATTGGGACCACCGATCGTCGTATATGGTGCCTAGAAAAATGAAACGTTCCTTGAAACACGCACATCTGTTGCTATTGGAGAACTCAACGCCTAGAAACATTCTCATCGATTTCAAATGTCCTTGTTACTTTTCAAGTCGTCGATCCGTAGACGAGAAGTAAGAACCGATTACTGATTGTAGCTCTCAGAATATAATGTTTTACTTTCATAATTCTCTAAAATGTTTAACAGTCAATTTCTGATTACTAAATACTCTAACTTTGAATAATTTCAACTTCTAATTGTGAATTGTGGTGGTCTACTAGACCATAAAAAACATTGCCATTTTGCTTTCAATCTCATATTATATTGCATCTGTTCTACTCGAGTTCATATCTACAATATCAATATCTTGCAAGCAGATTGCAATCACCCTAGTTTTTTATTTAGCCCTTTGGCAATGTTTTAAAAACCGGTTTGAACCAGCCGGTCGAACCGGTTGGACCGGGAACTGGGAGATAGAGCGGTTCAATTATCACCGGTTTTACATTAATTTCTGAACCGGATTGAACCGGCCGGTTTTTAGAAAAAAACAACCACCACCAGTACACTTTTCCACTACAGATGCAGAGGATAGGCTGGTTCGCTTAAAGAAAATCTTTTCTATGATCAGATAGGAATCATGTCATACATGAGCAGACTCCGTAAGAGGTTGAACCGGTCAAAATAAACCGGTTCAACCGAAAAAAAAACACATGAAAAAAAACCATTTACATTATAAACTTTGGTGATTTTTTTCAAATCTATTTAGTTTTCTTTTAATAAAAGCATATGGTAAATGTTATAAATTCTTTTGATTTGTTTGTATTCATCAGAAACTATATTTCGTTTCGGTATTATACTTTATTTTTTTTTTTGACGTATATGGATTGATGTAAAACACTAAAACTTATGGTTATGTGTTATTTTAATGTATTTGGATTCATCGACAACTTATGTTTATGTGTATTTCTAATGTTTGAACTTGTAAACATGAAATTCCTAATTTTTATATGTATGTATGTGTAGGAAAATAGAAAAAAACATGAAAAATATAGAAACCGGTTCATCCGACGGTTGAACCGGAAACCGATCACCATACCGGTTCAACTCAAAAACCGATTTTTAAAACATTGCCCTTTGGCTTCGTCCGAGCTTTTCAATATTCCATAAAAAATTGCAAACTGCAATCAACTTGATTTTTGATTTCGCCCTTTGCTCGATTAGTGGAGCAAGGCAATATTTGTTTTTGGTGTTTTTTGTTAAATGATTCCACTTTAGTGTTGTGTCATTTGTGATCCCTATTTGTGGTTTTTGGTTAAATGATTTCAGTCTTACCAATTTTGTGTTTAATTTTCAATATCTGAACTTTTCAATTTTTTAAAACCACTAATAGATATAGGTGTTTATGGTTTATTAGTTGGTACTACAGGCAGTGGCGAATCTAGAATTTAAACTCAAGGGTGTCCGACTTACATAACACGATAAAATATATTGATAAAATTGGTTATTAGGTCATTTTTTCGACAGTAACATTTGAGAAAAATATTTTATTAAATTTAACAACAAAAATCAAACATAATTTAAAAATCCCTAACACTAAACATAAAAATAAAAATAATCATCACAATCTTAGAAACACCAATCTATACTAAATATTAAGCAAATTACAAACGAATAATCGTACAAGATAACATATAACCTAATAAATTATCAAATTAAAATAAATTTGAGAGTAACTTATGATTTCCGATTTGTATGTTTACTTTAACCCATCACCTATTGCTTTCATTTACAAACTAGTGTCACAAAAATTTCTAGATAACAGACATAGACTTTGACCTACTTCCTATAATCCTATGCATCGTAAATTCTAATTTAATAAGTGAGAAAGAGAGAGAAATTGTGATGGTGTTACTTAGAAGATAAAACCAAAGAACGCAGAGAAGAAAGATACAACGGCAACAAATGACAACAATAAAGAAATCGGAGGAGAGGGCCGCGAAGTAAGTGAAAACATACCGAAGACAACAAAGAATCGACTTAACATCAACGACAAAGAGAGGTTGAGGACAGAAGTGGCCGGTGACCCAAAAATAATCTTTGTTCTTTTAGTAATTTAAAGACTAAAATCAGATACTAATATTTACAAATAAGATTTTTTTGGTTAGGATCTTAGTATATCGGTGCAATCTTGTATTTTGTTAAAAAGATTTCAAAACTTTTAAAAGATTTCTATTTTCTTGCACTACAGGTGTCCGTTTTAATTATCTACAGGTGTCCATCTTAATTTTATTATATAATCTGCATAAAAAATTATAAAATTAGGGGTGTCCATGGACACCCTTAACCTTAATGTAGCCTCGCCTCTAACTACAGGTATTAGGATTTATTGTTGTTGTTTGATGCTAATAATATAAGGTAAATTAGGATCTAATCTTTATGGTTTATTTGTAAAGTGGGGATTTTATTTTTTGGATATTTAGATTATGGAATCTTACCAATCTCTTTTTTTATCAACAAAATATCTATCAGACGATCTAATAAGTCCAAGAAAGACAAATCGGATGCAAGTTGAAACCTCCTGTGCTACCTACGAAAGTGGTGATTTAATCACGAATACAAAGATTGCAATCTTAACCAATTCCCTAATCATACTGATTTCTATCATTCTAGACTATTTCTACCTAAGATGTTCGATTTTTGAAGTTATGAAGAACGTTGAAGAAGATAAAAAAAGTACATAAGATGGGTTATTATTATTATTATTTGTTTTTTTTTGTTACTTTTTTTTTTTGTCATTATTTTTTTTGTGAAGAGGTGGAGTGAAGAAAAAGAAGAGATTATGACGGAAAGGAAATGAAGAAATTAATGTGATTTGTATCTAATTTTGGGTGGATTGTGATGGAAAGCAACAAAATATTTTACCATTGCTTCATCTTCATTCTCCTGCAACCTCACATTAGTGATTTTTCATCTTCATTCTCACAACTTCTACATTCTCACTGTATCTTCTTCTTTTTCATTATCACATATCATGTTCTTCATACCTCTCTCTCTCTCTCTCACACACACACACATTATCTTCACTTTTCCTCTGTCTTTACCACCGTCGTCTTCTCTCATTCATCTACTTCATCTTATGAACCCTAGCCAGGGATGAAAGTCATTTGACACATTGGCAGATTTAGGCCCCGTTTGATACGCATCTTTTCAGGTCCAAACAGATCTTTCTGGCTGAATGGACCGGAAATACTGTTTGATTTGCACAAAAGAAGGGGTCTTTCCCGTTAAGATATGTCTTTCCCAGAAAGCCCCAAAACCATATCTTTCTGGCTGAATGGGCTGGAAAGACAATTATACACCAAACCCCGCATCTTTCTTTCTTTATTGGATTATTAATTTTTTTAAATAGCTTTTTTAAAATTTATTTTTTATTGAATTATTACTTTTTTTCATCATTCAGCACAGTCAATCAGATGTACAATCAAACAACATGGTTTCTTTCCCAGTCAGAAAACTTTCCCAGACAACACTTTACCGAACAACACCTTTCCAGACAGAAACTATCAAACGGGACCTTAGTATATATCTTGGTGTAGCCCGAGATACCCCTAAAAAAAAATTCAGTAGAGTAATTTTTCCGGATTTTTTTTTCTTATTGTGTATTAAACTGTTTTTTTTTTTGTCGAGATACCCATTTACTTTAATCTTGGATCCGTCACTGATTTGACAACGAAGTTTCTTTCGCTCCCCTTAAATCCAAGAACACATTTATCACCTCCCCATTCTCCTTCCATCCGCTTCCTTTTCTTTCCCCTCCCCTCCTCTCCTCCCCCTCGTTAATTTTTAATCTCGAACACATGATGATATAGTAACACAACTTATGATGCGAAAGAATAAGAGAAAACAATTTTACATTGACACAACTTATTCACTAAGCTCACAACCAATGTCAATAATTGATGTAGTAAAAAGATTTCAACAATTAATTAACATCACTTACAAAGAGGCACCAAGCAAGCTCCATATGATATGATTCATAAACAAATTCAAAAACTGTCTTAATAATGCCAAAACACAAATTTTGAACGTCTTCATGTGTTCCACACCATGTTTTATTATTGTTAAATGAAGTCAAGACTCAAAAGGCATCAAGTGCTCTTCAATTTATAGTGTCATGAAAACAGATGTGCAGGATTTAATGTTAGAATTATTTTCTGAAAAACACATTCTATCGTCTTCTTTTTTTCACAATTAACAACTCACACAAGTTCGAGATCACTTTATATCTACACACAATTGATCTTTGAGTCTTAATCAATATAGTTTCACAAACACTAGTCCATATTTGCGAATGCTCAAGTGATTTTTTAGTGCACCTTTCATCAATTACGTTTTCTTGTATCTTGTAGATTTTAAAAAAAAAATTAATTTTTTTAAATGTCGGCACTCTAAAACATAACACAAATCACACCTCCAATATTGCATATACTCGGTTTTATCATATTAAAATTGGGCTACGGCCTCTTTTTGTATTGAACTTTTTTTGCCATATTGATTGTCTTGTTTCCGTTTCATTTTAATTACACTTTTCAAGTTAATAATAATTCTAGACGTATTTTTCAATCTTCATGAATACAATCAATATTCTTTGATTTTATGATTGTAGAAGACTTTGTAGCAAGCACAAAGTTAGCGTTCTGTTTGCTTCTTGCTTGTTCTTATGGGTATGTTTTCCGTTTTTGTTGGTATTTGATTATCGCTCATATTTATTATTGCTATTAGATTGTTTGTTTTGATTATTGTCAATATGGGTCGAAAATATGATTTTTTTTAGTCTATTACTACTCGAAATGATGGTAAAAGTTATGTCTATTATAGTTATGTGATGAAGAATTTTCCAAATGTAAAACATAGATAAGGTTATGTTGATGGTACATAAGGTAAACCTAAAGATGAGAAAGTTAGAAACTATGCAATGTTGTTTAATATATGTGAAATGATAATTCTAAGATTACAATTAGATCAACAACTATGTAGTTCAATCCATTGACACCCAACTGGCCAAGTATAAAGCTAAAGAAGTTTGGGATCGTTTGAATGGATCATACACCCAATCTAATTTGAAAACAAATAGTTGAGCTCTAAACATAATGCTTCGAATGTTGAAGATTTCTATGTTGCGATGTTCTATTTATGAGATCAATTGACTTTTACTGAATTTGTTGAGTTTGAAGCATTTAAAACATACATTACTAGGAGGAAGGATCAATGTTTGATTTAGTTTTTGATGGCACTAAGGTCTAACTTTAAAGGCTTACATGGGACTATTAAAACTTGTACCTATGTTTCTACAATTGATCCAGTTGTTCACAAACTGACTGTAAAGGAGACTCATCTCAAACCTTAGGTAGATAAATGGTTTGAAGCATCAACTACTCCGGCTATTTTTGTTGGTTCACAATGATCCCATCCTACAAATTCGTCCGGGTCACGTCAGTCCCTAAAGCTACTTTTTATGAATGCACATTTTGCAAACATGTGAAACATTAGAAAGCAATTGTCACAACTAGCATTTTTGCTAGGAAATTCTACCCTCATGCAATCATTCACTTAGTGTAATAACTTGTACTCTAAGTGAATACTATACTCTATTCTCATTCAAATATATCTCATATGTTCAAATAAGGGTTGGAAACCCTAGAAATCCCGACTCAAGTTTATTATGGACTATGATTCTCTTATTGAGCCTAATGGGCCAATAAGTATCCAAACCGACTATTATGGGCCTAGGACCCTTGAATGGGCTTTTAATGGACCCACATTCATAAAAATTTAACATTTTGGGCCATGAGGGTCTAAAATAATCCATTTTATCTCTAATAGGCCTTATTGGGCCATAAAATTATTCCATTTTCCCTAATGGGCCGTAAGTCCTTTTAATTGGGCTTTATAGTTTTGAATAAGCCAAGAATGGGCCCAAAACCATTTCCTTCCCATTCTTTTAGCCCATTATCGGCCCACACAAATGAAAATGAAAGAGAGTTTGATTTAAAACTTGACAACTCAAAATTGTCCATCATATATCTAGAAAATCACATACTTCTAGACATCTATTATCTTTCATGCAAACTTCCTTAAATATCTTCTCCTCCTCTCTCTATTCTCAGCCAAAGAACACCAACACACACACATTTCTCAACTTCAAACTCTCTCAATTATTCTCTCAAGAACTCTCATCTCCTTCCTCTAAATTTCGAGTTTTGAAGTGTAGTTTCAAGAGTATCTTCACCTAGATCATCTTTGGTAAGTTTTTGCTTAGATCTATGATTTAACTTCTTTATTTCTTCAAAAATCTCCTCTTACCACCATATTTCGTGGATCATGTTCATTAGAACCATCAAAGTTCAAAAACCTCCTCAAGAGGCTTGCTAAAGTCGAGATCTCTTCATTTCTTCATCAAAATCCGAAATCTTCAAAGAAGGTGAGTTCATACCCCTTGTTTTCTGTTTTTATATGATTTTTGGGGGAGAATATAAGTTGATTTGTGTAGATCTATGTGTATATGCATGTCTATGTGTGTTTTCCATGAATTATTTGGTGATTATGTGTTGATTTCTTCACTAATCTAAAAATATGTTAAGAAACTTGAAGTTTATCACTAGGATCTTCACATGAATCTTGAGAAAAGTATGTTTTTATCACAAGTATTACATGTAAACATGTAGATCTGGGATTTGTATACTTGATATAGCAAAAATAAGTGTTGTGTTCAAAGATCTATAAACTAAACTCACAAAACAGCCCTAGACAGAAAACTTTTGGTCCAATCTCGGACTGTTTTGACCATCCAAATGGAAGTATTTTTCAAAACTGTTTTACATGGATAAAGTTCAGATTTATACCTTTAAAATGACTACCCTCACGTTTTCATACGATTTTTCTACGATTTTTGGCGAATTTTACAAAACTGCCTATCAGATTTGAAATAATTTCGGACCAACCTGTGAAGATGAGCAATTTAACACTTGTTAGAAGCCATTAAAAATTTTGAGAAAATTTGTGAACAAAGTAGACAAAATTTCTAAACTTTGAGAGTTTACGGACCCAAATTTCGACTTACGATGATTTTTCTACAAATTTTCAAACAACTAGGTCGGAAAAGCTCAAAAACCAGAAAATGTGTATTTTCACAAAAATAAGCCAAGAATGTTAATTTTGACAAAAATGGGTTTTAACATGTTATTTTTACTACAAAATAGTCATCAAAACAAGTTTTGAACAAAATGGAGACTAAAGTGTTATTCTTACAAAAATTGGGCCCTAAATCCTAAATTTTTGGCTTATTGGACCAAGAACGTCATTTTTACAAAAAGTGGGCTATAGATATCAATTATGTAAATAATCAAGCTAAAATAAACAAAACAATAACAAACTGGTTAAAAACGACATTCATATCCTTATTGGGCCTGGAAATAATATACATGTTTAGTGGGCCTTAGTGTCCTTTTACATGTATATTGGGCTCGAGATAGGTATTCATATCCTTATTGGGCCTGGAAATAATATACTTGTTTAGTGGGCCTTAGTGTCCTTTTACATGTATATTGGGCTTAGGATAGACATTCACATTCCTTTTGAGCCTGGAAATAATAGACACGTATAGTGGGCCTTAGTGGTCCACTTACATGTTTATTGGGCCTAGGAATGGGTTTTATATGCGTTATTCTTTTTATGCTATTTTAGTGGATACTATTTGCATGCTATTAGGGTCTATAAATACCTTACATGTGAAATGGGCATTAGTTGTCCTTTCACATATATTTTGGGCCCATGTTATATAATCTCATTCCCTTTAGGTCTTGAAATGATTTACATGTTTAGCGATGCCTTAGTGGTTCACTTACATGGATCATTGGACCTAGAATGAGTTTATACATTTTTCTTCGCGTAAATTCGATTAAGGATCTAGCGAGTTCTTATCGGTTGGCACCTATTAAGTGTATGATCGTAGCCTGTATTTATAACCAGAGTCTCTTGAAGGGAGAGCGGGGATTTGTGTATAGATCTATACGGGGATGACACCCCACACCTGAGATGTTCGCTACAGTTAGACTAACTCAGTCTAGGGTGACAAAAACCTTATTCTATTTTCTGTCGGCGTCCAACGATGCCAAGACAGGTGAAATTGTCATAAATTAGTATGATTATGACAGCTCGCTTAGAGGAATTAACGTTATGAAGTTTACGGAAGACCTTTCTATTAGGCAACATCGGGTTGTCTGGGAACATTCTCGTTACATGCTCTTACATTCTCTCTACATTCTATTTACCTTTTTATTCAAATTACAATAACATACATGCATTAATACAAGATCTAACACAAACACACTAAACAGTTTTCAGAAAATATCAGATTTTCTGGTGGTTTTCAAAGTTATACAAATCATTTTCACAAACATGCTTATGAACTCACCAATATTTTTATGTTGACCGTTTTCAAAATAACTTGTATTCTTAGGAAATCGTTGAAGCAGGATGAACAAAACAAACTAATGGATATTGTGTTATATTTTGTTTCATCATACTCTTACTATTTTGGCATGTAATATTCAAATACAATGCTCGATGTAAACAATGAATGTTGTAATATTACATGTATGATGATGATGATGTTATGTTTAAATTATATTCACTGTAATGATATTTCAAGATGAAGTCACGCACAAGCCCCCGGACGTTTCCGCCGTGTGGTTCGGGGGTGTGACAGCAATTGCGACACTTGGAAAGGGATCGTAAAAATCATGTTGGATCTTAATAAAAATAAGCACACCAATACTTCTTTGGGAAAATGTTCCGCAAGAAAGACTTGAGATGGGAAGAAACCACTCTTTTTGGCATGACATTTGGTTGAGAGTTGTGCTATTAAAGTTAAAACTCTCAAGGCTTTCGTGTTGAAAATCAATACAAAAAATTCTTACTTTTGCACTGAGGAGTTGCTATGCATAATTCAAATGGACTTAGAGTTTGCAAAGAAGGCCTTTTCAGTGGCGGCCCTGAGGGTGTGTGAGTGGCGTGGTCGCAAAGGGCCTTCGATTTTAAGGGGCCTCCGAATTTCGGGAAATATATAGTAATGGTTCATAAAATACATTTTATGTGTTTTTATTAAAAAAAAATAGCAGCTAACTATATACACAATGTAACATTTGGTTGCAATCTTAAAGTAATTTTAATTATAAAAAAAACAAAAGAAAATAAAAAATTCAAAATCTTATCATAAATTCTATATTTACCAAAAATATAAGGAAATTATCTATATAAAAAATACATATATGTTTCTAGTTGATATTAAAATATAAATAAAAGTTGTGGAAAAAAAGTAGACGAACAATACTTCGTAAGGATATATTATTGGTAACTAAAAGCTATGGTAATATATATATATATATATATATATATATATATATATATATATATATATATATATATATATATATATATATATATATATATATATATATATATATATATATATATATATATATATATATATATATATATATATATATATATATATCATACATACTTATAAAGCTAGCATTTTTTCTTGAATCTCAAGCATTTGAAACCCCCATTCTTTTTTTCTTTCACCACATTCATTTGAAACTCCCATGATTTTTCAATTTCTTTATAATAATAATTATAATTTGGTAATTAGGTTAAATAAATATCAAATCTAAAGTGTATTCATATATAAACTAAATTTCAATATTAAAATAATATCTTTAATTCTACTTATAAAATTATGTTTTTTAACTTTTAACATATTATACTTAATTTATTAGTTTTAATATATTGTTGGATGTAAACCATTATCATTTTAAAGGTATAATTTTTGAATAGTTTGTATAAAATACTTAAATTATTAATTAAAATATAACATTATAGGCTCAACTTAAATATAAATTTTATTTAACTTAAACAACCCAAATATTATTTTATAAATTGTTAAAAGTGATTGTAAGTTGGTTAATAAGGTTAAATAAATATCAAACCTAAAGTGTAATCATAAATAGACTAAATTTCAATTTTAAAATAATATATTTACTTCTATTTATAAAGTTATGTCTTTAAATTTTAACATATTATACTTAATTTATTAGATTTAAAATGTTGTTGCATGTAAATCATTATCAGTTTAAAGCTACAATTTTTGAATAGTTTGGACAAAATACTTAAATTGTTAATTTAAATATAACATTACAATGTTAACTTAAATATAAATTTCAGTTCCACTAAAAAAACCAAATAATATTTTGTAAATAGTTAAAAGTGATAAATGCAAAAACTAAATTGTAATATTAGTTTAACTAAAATATTTCCTAAATATATTTATATAATCGTTAAAATTTTTCAAATAAGTAACTTAAAATAACTTATAATAACAATAGTTAAAAATAACTCTATATAAATGATTATATTGTTACCTTTAAAATCAAAAAATAATGTTTGATATTTTAAATAATTATAATAATAGAAATTAAAATATTATGCAAATAAATTTTAAAAAATTAGTTAAAAATAACAACTATAAATAATATTAAACCATATATAATATTTAATTTTATTGATGTGTAACTCGCGAGTAGAAGTCATTCAAACGATTGAGATTATGATGTTATAATAGATTTATATATTATCATATAATTCAAAATAATCAATATATTATATCAAATTAATATACAAATTATTATATCAAATTTAACAACAATGTTAGTGTTATATTTTAAAAAATATATATTTGTAAAGACTTCAACTATATAGGTATTTCTGTGCATTACAATGTCAACTCAAATATAAATTTCAGTTCCATTTAAAAAAACTAAAGAATATTTTGTAAATAGTTAAAAGTGATAAATTGCAGTGATAAAAGCAAAAACTAAATTGTAATTTCAATTTAACTAAAATATTTCTTAAATATATTTTTATAATCGTTAAAAGTTTCCAAATAAGTAGCTTAAAATAACTTACAATAACAATAGTTAAAAACAACTCTATATAAATGATTATATTGTTAGCTTTAAAATAAAAAAACAATGTTTGATGCTTTAAATAATTATAATGATAGAAATTAAAACATTAAGCAAATAATTTTTAAAAAATTAATTAACAATAAAAACAACTATAAATAATATCAAATCATATATTATATTTAATTTTATTCATGTGTAACTCGCGGGTAGAAGTCATTCAAACGATTGAGATTATGAAGTTATAATCAATGTATATATTATCATATAATTCAAAATAATCAATATATTATATCAATTTAGTATATACAAATTATTATATCAAATTTAACAACAACGTTATTGTTATATTTAAAAAATCATATATTTGTAAAGACTTCAACTATATAGGTGTTTCTGCGCAACACGCGGACATTCGCCTAGTGTATATATAATTGAGGTCATTTTCTTTACATAATCTTCATTTGAAACTTCCACCACAACTTAAAAGTCATTGTAACTAAAAAAAACTAATTAATCCCTACAATTCAAGAGTTTTCTAATTTATGTGTACTTATGATTTAAACATCAAGCTAATTAAACACTACCACTTAAAAGACCCCCTTTTTTTAATTTATGGTTCTTAATTAATACTTATGATATTATATATATATATATATATATATATATATATATATATATATATATATATATATATATATATATATATATATATATATATATATATAGTTCACAAGCATATATAGTTGCAGTTGTTAGGGCTTAAAGAATAAGATGGAGAAAAAAGACGACTTAAATAAAATAGAGAAAACGAGAATATAATAATACCTCAAATTTTACTTTTTGGTGCATGTATTCATATTAAATATGAAGAAGAAAAATGATACTTTGGAAGATAGAAAGCTATATAAACAATCTCATTTGTTAGTAAATTTTAAAGTGATATTCTTTATATTGTTAAAAGTTATACTAAGTTGTATAATAATTTGATATATATAGGCTTAGGTTATTTAATTATAACTAATTATTGTGTGGATATAAGGATGAATATGGACCAATCATTTTACTTATTTAAAAAAAATGATTTATCTATATTATTAAATAAAAGAAAAATAGAATAATGTCATTTAATTAAAAGAATGGATTGCCTTAAAATTAGGAAACACAATTTTTAAAAAGGAAATTTTCGGATTTTAGTGTATCTTTTTTTATTATCTTAATTTTGAATTTTGATTTTTTTAAAATTAATTTAATTAAAATAGTTCTAACATAATTTTTAATCATACCCGGTTTTATTCTATCATAATGACATTGTTTTTATAATGATATTTTATGCAAATGCAAGCCATAAACTAATAAAGATTCTTACTTTTCAAAGAATAATTTTTTTTAGATACAAGTTAAATTTTTTCTATCACATCCTTGAAAAAATAATAAACTTTATATTTTATTCTATTGGCATATACTATTGCATATACTCTTATCATTCTATTATATATTATTCTACCAGAATATTACAATAAATAATGCATTTTTTGGAAGATCGGTGACCATTGACGATTGTTCATCTCCATCTGACACATTCATCCAACCTTTAGGCCATCATCATGTCCTCACGCATTCTATGAGAATAACTGTCATGAAAATGAATTTTGTAAGAATAAAACTATGTGAGAATACTTTTATACGACATAAATAAAAACAAACTTTAGTAATTCTAAGAGAACTCATACCACATGTTAGAACCAAGTAACACAAACAAAAAACTTGGAAATTATTTTTGTGTTCTTCAAGAATTTGAACATCAAGTTCTCTTTCAGACATTTCTACAAACACTTGGTGTGCAATATTCTCATATAATTAGTGTTCTTCAAGAGTTCTGAACCGTCATGATTCGTTGGAATCACATAATTACTGTTCACGAGAAATCTTTCCACGAAAAAATAAAATAAGAAGATGAAAATACTTGCAAAATCAGAACATGAAAATACGAGAAATCTTACCATGTATTAACCTATTTCGATCTAGGGAGAAAACTTTCAAGAGGTAGAGTGGAGGTCGCCACGGTTTCTACCAGCTTCTACCAGTCGTAGAAATCTAATGATCAAAATCAGATTTTACATATTCTATAAAATCAAATTTTCTGATTTTTTACATATAAATTCGGATTTCACCTACATGTAATTTAATTTTATCAATACATGGTCGGATTTCATATAGAGAGAATCAGATTTGAATCACAAATAATCTGATTTCATTCAAGTTAATTGAATTCAGAAAAAAAAACAAGAAAACAAAAAAGAAAAAAGAAAAAACGTTACCTGTGTTGTGGAGGTCGTCACCGGCTGTTGAAGAGGTGTCTCCAGTGTGCGCCTTTAAAGGTCGTCGCCGCCTGTTGAAGAAAGCGATACACAGTTGAGGAGGTGAGATATGAGGGAGCGGAATCAAGAACGTGATGAAGATGTCTGGTGAAAGGTTCAATGGAATATTGGGTTTTAAAACTGATATTCCTAAATTAAAGGGATATTATTAATTGATTTATATATTTACCATAATTAATTAAATGTACGATTATATATTTACCCTTTTAAAATGACTGACTTACATTGATTTCTACATCCATACAATAAATACTTAGAATACATGAACCTATATATATATATATATATATATATATATATATATATATATATATATATATATATATATATGTGTGTGTGTGTGTGTGTGTGTGTGTGTTTGTATGTATGTATGTATGTGTGTGATCTTTTTATATTATAAAAATTTAACCTTTGGTGTACTAATAAAATTATTTTGTGTCGAAGATATTTGATTGTATTTTACTTCAATTGATAGTAGATTTTCAATTGACAATTAGTTATATTGTAAATTTTATATGTTAATATATTATTTTTCAATAGTATTTTATGTTTCATATAAAAATAGACACTTTATCCTTGAGTCTGTATTTAAAATTTGGGTTAATATCACAAAAGTCCTATGTTTTTGGCACTAAATTGGAAAAAGCCATGAATTTATTTTTTCATTTAATGTGACCACGGTATTTTCATTGACTTATCGTTTGAGGGCAAAGAGCCGGTTTCACCAGTTTCAGCAGGTTGCTCCCTTAGTCGAACGTTGCAGGTAGTTTTGGGTCGATTCTTCTCTCCAATGTCAAACCAAAAAGATGGTAAGCTCCTCCAATACGCACACACAAGGTTACAAAGAGTGGGCTTTAAGGAATCGTTGGTCTGAAGATTTGAGATGCGAATGTGATGAACCTGCGACATTCTCGATCTCCAAAACTGTCGATAATCCATGGAGGAAATTCAGGGGGTGTCCAAACTATCAGGTAATATTAAGTAATTTTTTGTGGTCTTGTTGAACCATTATGAACAAGTGATTGTTGTGCAGGACTCCAAAAAAAATGCAGATTTTTTTATGGCTTGATCCACCCCTGCCAAACACTTACTACAAGGAAACCATGTGGAAGTTCCATATGGATTTGGAGGAGGCTAACAACAATAAAGCATTTGCAATGGAGGTTTTGAAGGTTTCGGAGGAGGACAAGAACAACAAAGCAGTTCAACTGGAAACTTTAAACCTGTTGAAGATGGAGCTACTTATGATGGTCATGCTTTTGGTGGTGGTGATAGTGATGGGGTTTATGGTTCACAATGTTATGGTTAAATCACTGTGAAGTTGTGGGCATTAGTTAGGTCCAGGTGGAATGGTAGTAGTAGTTTAGGGGTAACTGTATTTTGGTCAAGTTAGGCAGTAAGTAGATGCATGTGTTATGTATGGCAATATTTTGGTTTTGTAAGAGATGACATTGACAACAACTTATTATGTCTTAATGATAACAATGTATTAAGTCCTTTAACACATACATATGTATAAACCTACTTACCAAGCTAACTAAAATATGGAAGTTAATAACAATTATAGTGATCAAGGCATATATATATACATATATATATATATATATATATTGATAACTTAACAATCATACCAAATATCAATGTCAGCTAACAGCCCAAAAATAGGAATGTACTTTACAATGCTTCCCAAAAATCACTATCATACCATTTAACCTAATTAGAATCAAACTTCCAATTCTACCAAACATTATGGATATGAATTGGAAGTTTGTTACCAAAAGACAAGTGTACCCAAAGTAGATGTTTACAAAAAGGGCAACCTATTTACTAATTCCCATTCTACCCATTGAACCCTTAAACACAACTCCTTACTCTAAAACCCAAGGGGTTTTGGAGGAATGTGACAACCGTCAATTTCTGGTCAATTCGAAGTCAAATAAAGTCAACAAGTCAAACCGGTCAACTCAACTAACCCTTGTGTACTAGGGCTTACGTTATGTAATTACTAAACAACTCGCTATTCTAATGAGAGATCATAAATCGAAAAGTACGTACATCTAGATCTCCTTAACCTAAAATTATGGTAAGTGATGAGCCAAACCGATAAAACAATGTTGCATACTCATCGGGAGTGTGTAAGATCCTTAAACAAGGCGTAACGGGGTTCACGGACC
The DNA here is from genome assembly GCF_002870075.4 of Lactuca sativa. Lineage (NCBI taxonomy): Eukaryota > Viridiplantae > Streptophyta > Magnoliopsida > Asterales > Asteraceae > Lactuca > Lactuca sativa. The sequence goes on from NC_056627.2 coordinate 274,304,410, forward strand.
TTGCGTTGCGGAGCCAAACACTCACAATTGTCACACATGAAACCTCTCTAAATCGTTTTCACTCTATCTCTCTCTATTGTGAAATCTCTCCAAGAATGTCAAACCTCTCCCAAATCTCTCTAAGTATGTGAAATCTCTCCCAAATATCTCTTTGTATGAGAAATCTCTCCAAGAATGTCAAATCTCTCCCAAATCTCTCTAAGTATGTGAAATCTCTCCCAAATATCTATTTGTATGAGAAATCTCTCCAAGAATGTCAAATCTCTCCCAAATCTCTCTAAGTATGTGAAATGTCTCCCAAATATCTCTTTGTATGAGAAATCTCTCCAAGAATGTGAAATCTCTCCCAAATATCTCTTTGTATGAGAAATCTCTCCAAGAATGTCAAATCTCTCCCAAATCTCTCTAAGTATGTGAAATCTCTCCCAAATATCTCTTTGTATGAGAAATCTCTCCAAGAATGTGAAATCTCTCCCAAATATCTCTTTGTATGAGAAATCTCTCCAAGAATGTCAAATCTCTCCCAAATCTCTCTAAGTATGTGAAATCTCTCCCAAATATCTCTTTGTATGAGAAATCTCTCCAAGTATGAGAAATCTCTCCAAGAATGTGAAATCTCTCCTAAATCTCTCTCAAAAGTTCCCGTAACTTTTGAGGTCATTCGGGTCCTCCCAACCCTTAACCGGATAAAAAACCGCTTGAAACGGGGCAAGAACGGGCAAAAAGGGCTTAAGGACCCGAAACCCTCCTAATAGGGCCGAAGCCTCTTAGGATCCGAAAGTCCTCTTAGGGACCGAGACCAAGAAGACCCGAACCCGAAGGCTCCAGGAAGAACCGAACCCGAAGGTCCTCTCAGGGCCGAACCTCACATACACCCACCCGAACCCGAGACTACTGTTCATTCGGTTCATTTCGGGTCTGACCACCTCCGCTTCTAAGACTTCGGACCGAGCCTTCGCCTTCGCCTCTCACTTCTGGTTCGCCCCATTTCGCTTCCGGCTCGGCATCAGTAGGGACCGAACCTCGGCCTAGGACCGAGAGGTCTCGTTGGAAGTTCTTTTTCTCCCGGTTTTCGTCTAGTTTTGCGTTTTAGGCCCGTTTTTAATTGTTTTAACACGAGATTTTCACCCAAAACTTTATTTTAACATATAAGACCCTTTAATTAATGATTAATCACGTTTTAAGGATAAAACCTTATCCAAGAAGAGTGGGTGAAGTACAAAGGTGGAGTGTTGACTTTCCTTTATTCTATGACACAAGCAACCACCCATACCCACTCATGTCACTATTCCCCACCAGCCCTTACCTAGTCACTTCATTGTACTTTTCCCACCTTTTTTTTCCAACCTCACAATTGGTCAAAGGCTAGAAAAGCCCCCTCTCTCCTCACACTTCATTCATTCTCTCATTTTTCCACCAATAATCACACTCCACACTCTCTCATCTTTCTCTCTCAATTTCGAGAACTTCAAGGCATACTCCAAGGCTTTTCTCCTTCATTTAGTAAGTATCATCCTCTTTCTTATGATTATTACACATCCTCCTACTCAAAATCATAGGTTGCCTACACAAACATCATCACATTCTTGTTAGATCTTCGAATCTTCAAGTGATTCTTCAAGTGTTCTTGAGTTGGACACTTCTCTTCTTCAACACTCATCTACTGAAACTAATCAAGGTGAGTTCATACCCCTACCTTTTTATGTTTTCTCAAGTTTTTAGGGGGGGGGGGGGAATACAAGTTAAAACACCAAGAACATAACTAAAATTTTCTAACAGCTTTCATCAGAAAAGTTGGACTCCATTCACGGACTATTTTGGACAACTTAAACATTTTTGTTTCAGAAACTGTTTTAGGTGTAAGTAGTTCTAGCTCTTATATTTAAAATGACTACTTGCACATCTCCATACGATTTTTCTACAACTTATGGTGATTTTTACAAAACTTTCTATAATTTCAAACACCAATTCGGACCAGTCTGTGATTATGGACTATTTCACCCAAGTTGGAGGTCATTAAAAATCATGATAAAAATTATGAGTAAACTAGACACATTTTGGGAACTCTCATAATTTACGGATTTAGTTTTCGACTTCGTATGATTTTTCTATGACTTTTCTAAAACAACGCATAAAGGTTAAATTTAGTTAACAACATATAAATTTCATAACACTTTGTATTATGTTGAGCAAAATGTATAACAATAAGTTCTAAATATCGAATGTGTTTCCTTGTTAGTTTATCATCATAAACTGAAACTTAGTCATTCATGATAACATTACTCATTCATTTAGAACACATATATTAAGTTATAATAAGCATAGTTTATGGATTCATAGCACAAATGCATATTCATGAAAGAGTTCTTATACATTACAAACGTTTTGGATAAACTATAATAGGTATAGTTTATTTATCATTTACTTTTCAAACTTATTTTTCAAAGGTTTTCAATTTAGTTCACGTAAATTTGTTAATAAATAAATTTGTGAGTCATTCACTTCAGATTACTTCCAAAGTAACCAATTCAAAAAGTCCTGTAAATTGTAACCAGAATCTCTTGTAGGGAGAATGTGATAGTTGTGTTTAGATCTATATTGGGCTTGACAAACCCGCACCAGAGCTGCTTGCAACAGCTAGACCGGCAGGTCTGAGGTGACAAGTGTCATAACAGTTCCGACGCCTGAATAACATCGTATTACGAGGCCATCTAAGTCAAGTATGGTTATGATAGCTCACATGTGGTATTAACAAATCATAAGATTTATGGGTTCTAACTTTAATTTAGCGAGTTATGTCGATTTAGCTCACTGAAATTACTTTAAGTATGGAAAAATACTTGTACGTCTTCATATCAAAAAGGGTTTTACGCCAATTTGAAACCGCTTTCATATCTTTAAGTATGACAAATACTTGTTCATTTTCAGTCCTGGTATTTAGGACCACATAACTTTTATAAGGAAAATATTGGATTTTCCTTGGTAACATACATCTCTTTACAAAGATCGATTTTTAAACTCTTACTGTCAAAAGCTTATGAACTCACCAACCTTTGTGTTGACACTTTTCAAAACTACTTGTATTCTCAGAAATTCAGTGAAACAGGAAATCAACAACGTTTTGAGGATGGGACGATAAGTCGTCAAACAGTTCATTTTGTATCATAATGTAATTGATTCGAATCATGTAAACATATACTTTGGTGTAACTTTTTCAATTAAATTTATGATGGTTGTATTTACTTTGAGCACTATTATACTCGTTGTTGTGATACTCTACATGAAGTCCTCCACCCCTAGACGTTTCCGCCATCCTTGGTTTGGGGGTGTGACAAGGAACCACCACCATCAGCATCTTCAACCATTTTCCTGAGCTTCACTTTCCTAATTCTTTCAGAGGGTTTCCTCTTTTTCTCCCAATGGAAATTGTAAGCACCATAACTTCTTCTGGAGGGTAGGACTCTTGCTCCAATCTCTCTCTCTTCAACTCCTTCTTTCTCAACCACTATGCCTTCAACCAGTGGCGGAGCTTTAACAAATTATTTGGGGGGGGGGGGGGGGGAAACAAAAACTATAGTTTCTTAAAAAAATAGTTTCTTAAAAAAAACAGCAGGGGCCAAAGCCTAAATTTTATAATTTTATGTCTAATATGTATAAGAATTAGTAGATAAAACTAGTTATAAGCCAAAAAACAGGGGGGGGGGGACAACCCCCCCCCCCCCCTAGCCGTTAATATGCTCCGCCCCTGCCTTCAAGGCTTCAACTTCTTCTTGCTCAACTTGTATGGCTTCAACTTCTTCTTCTTCAACCTCTCTCTCTTCAACTCCTTCCTCAGCCTCTTTTTCTTCAATCTGTTGTACCTCAACCTCTCCATAAACCTACAATATGGAGGGGTAGTTAATAAATCTACAATATGAAAGCCAAAAATAGTGATTACCAAAACATACCTCTTTCATAGCAGCCACTGCATCAACATGTGTATATCCAGACATCAACAACTCCTGTATAGTAAGTCTTTCACTCACCTTCACATCATTGTCATCATGTTCTTGTTCATGAATATCCTCTGTTGCTTGACTCATACCTTGCTTACCATTAGGTGCATGGGTAAAAAGATCAACAAAATCCTCATCACAGGTTAGGGACACATCCTCCTTTGCATTACTCTTATGTTTCTTACCATTAGGTGTTTTCTTTGGTGTTTTGTTCCTTGATCTAGACACTTTAGTTTTCCCTCCTCTCCTTTCCATCATCTTAGTTCTTTTCAGAGGACTAACATTAGGACCACCGACTTGATTACCAGATTCTGAAACTGGGGGAGGAGTAACATCACTTCTTGGTATATCAGGCCCACCAACTTGATCACCACATTCTGAAACTGTGGGAGGAGCAGCATCACTTCTTGGTATAGCAGGCTCAACTAGAGGGAATTGGTCAAAGATAGGTTGGCCTCCCCCATCTTTCCTAAGTCTTCCAATCTTCCTTTTTGGGACAGGGGGCTTAGGTACCTCATCATTTGTGCATGAAATCTTATTATCCCCAAGTTGTTGGCACTTTCCACACCTCACAGTCCTAGTAACCTTTAACCTTTGAGAGGGGTATTTGGCATCTTCTGATTTAGATGCATGCTTCACTTTATTTACTTTGGGTCTTCCAGGCATCCTTCTAACTGGGGGTGGTAATGGTTTAATAAACTCAGTCATTGGCCACAAGTTGCTTCCACCAACAGGTTGTATGTTCTGATTGTGGTTGCAACATATTTGTCCTTGTGGAACCAAGAAGAAATGAATTCACTTGGATCTTTATGGACATAGTTGATTGCAGCTTGAGTATGCACACATGGTATGCCCGACAACATCCACAAGTTGCAGGTGCAAGTGTGATTGGCTAAATCAACCTTGTAGCCATACCTAGTCTCAAACACATCACCACTACTTGGCACCATTGTCCACAACCTACACACAAAACAAACAAAGCACACATATAAATACATACTTAATATTTTTGGATACATGCCAATAAAAACTTATATTACCTCATATCTTTCCCAAATTCATTAAGCTTCAGTTGTATGTTAGGCCCATAATTACCCCTCCATTTGGTGGCCTCTTGACCTTGATGAAAAAACCTTTTCATAAGGAGAATCCTTATTTCCTCAAGCATTGTGATTATAGGCTTCTTCCTTATTTGTTTGATCATGGCATTGAAGCGTTCTGCAACCCCATTCTCTACTGCTTCACAAGCATACCCATGAGAAAAGAATGCTCTGCACCAAGTTTCAGGTTTCCTTGCCATAAGATAAGTGTATCCTGTGTCTGTTATCTTCTTTATCTTCTCCATTGTAGCAAGAAGTCCCCTTCCACTCTACTCATAGCAGCTTCCAAGAACAAACTCTTTAGCTCTAATCCTATGAATTTCTTTCTAAAGTTTGCAAAGATGTGTCTAGCACATTGTCTATGCTCAACATGAGGGAGTTGGTCTGCCACAGCCTGTAAAAGTCCCTATAATTAACAAACAAACACAACACATGTAAATATTAATGACTATAACATACAAATATATATTGTATACTAGTGTATGTTGTGGTACCTTGTGTTGGTCTGAGATAACAACCAATCCATTGCCAGCACCAAGATCCAAATCAGCAACCAAATTATCAATGAACCAGGTCCAGTTGTCCTTATTCTCAACATTCACAACTGCCCATGCTATTGGGTAGACATGGTTGTCTGCATCCCTCCCAATAGCAGTTAAAATCTCCCCCTTAACCTGCCCTTCAAGAAACTACCATCTAGTCCTATTACCCTTCTACATCCTCTGCTCCATCCATCTCTGAAATCCTTGAAGCCAACATAAAACCTTTTGAAATAGTTACACCCCAGATTACTTTCTACCCCCACCAAGCAAGTTGTACCCGGATTACTCAACCTAATTGCAATTGCATAGTCCCAAACCTTGGCATAGTGGTCTTCTAACTTCCCTTCTATCATCCCCAGTGCAGTAGCCCTGGCTCTTTGGCATTGCCCAAGAGATACACCCACTGAAAACCTTTGTAGCACATCTGCTTGCATCTCTAGCAATGTTATCTTGGGCTTCATGATTACATCTTTCAGGTAGTGTTTGGCTAACCAACTACTAGTAACTAAGGAACCAAAATGATAATTCCTAGCACACAGATGCATTTCATTACAAAATTTTATCTGGAATGTTCTTTCATTGTACTTCCATCCAGCTGCAACCCTAAATGGACACTACATTTTGTTATTATCATTGTTGTCCCTAGTTCCACTACCACACTTAGCTATAACCCTCACTCTATCACTTTTTTTCAAAATAAAGCTGGTAACCTCCATAGATTGCATAATTAGTTAAAGCAAAACTGAGTTGAGCAAGGGATTCATAACAGTCTCATAATCGGGGCCTCGTATCTTTCCAGTCAACATTGGGATCATGCACCCTATACTCCACACCAACATCTTCACTGTCCTCATCTAAGTAGGCATGCTCTTTTTGTTGGACACCAGGAATGTCTCCATCATCTACCATTCCATCAATACTCCTCCTCAATATGTTTTTATCACACAATAAGTTAAGAAACTGATCATCACATAGTCTTGAGGGGGCTTTGAATGTTTCTTTAGAAAAATCCAAGAAGCTAAAGTCAAATGCATCTTCATCAGAGTCAGAGTCTGGAAGATATGTCTTCTCAGGGAGCTTAGGCCCTTTAGGCTTCTTAGTTCCAGAAGTAGAAGCCATCAATTTCTTGTTTCCATACACGTACCTTTCTACTCCAACCTTACTTCACCAACGATTTCGGAGCTTCAAGTTGCGAAATTAGGGACTGTGAAACTCTTCTCAGCGTCAAAACCTTCTCGAATGCATGAAAAACCCTTTAGCAGTGATGGTTTGTGAAAGGTGATGGCTAGGGAATGGCTTAGTGGTGACCGGATGGTACATGTTATCTGCTGGTGATCGGCTCTTTGCCCTCAAACGATAAGTCAATGAAAATATTGTGGTCACAGCAAATGAAAAATTAAATTAAGGGCTTTTTCCAATTTAGTGCAAAAAGCATAGGACTTTTGTGATATAAACCCTTTAAAATTTTCATGACTTTTCACCTTACTATTATAATTTAAAAGACTTTTGATAACTGATTGATTAATTGAAATTTAATGTTAATTATAATGATTATAATGGTTAATCTTTAAATATAAAACTTAATTTTAAATGCCAAATTAAAAAAAAAAACTTATCAAAAGTTATTTTTATAATCATTTTTTTTCCTAAAACGATAGATGCTTGAATCTTTAAAAATAATAAAATTTTAAATATAATGTAAAATATCAAAACTAAATCAAATATCAAAATTCACAAACAACTTACAAGTAAATTACATTTAATTGACCTGATTACAAAAAAAACGTATGCATAAATTAATTAATTATTGATAGTTAAAAATTGCTATAAATCATAAAATAAATTTCTTTTTATTTTTATTTGTAATTTACGGACAACAACTATTTAAATCATGGTTTTTATATGTACATAGTTTTTTTAGATTATATAAAATAATTATAATATGCTATAACAAATTAATATAAACAACTGTTAACTAACTTTTAGTAGGATACATATATCAACATTTAATTATATTATTATATTTTATGTAAATCAACATAGTTTAAACGAGAATTCATCTAATTTATTTATATAAAACAATGATATGATTAAAAAAACACAATTGATAATATTTATACAAGTTGACAAATAATTAACAATAATAACAATTTATCTTTGTTACTTAATCAAAGGATAATTGCGTCAAATCTCAAATCTATTAATAATAAAAGGTGCAAGTAACACGAGATCGACTTCACCGTTTTCCCTGCCGGAGCAATAAGTTCCGGGTATTTCAGACTACTAATGGCGGCCTTCAACGGAGGTGATTTTGACCGGGAAAGTGAGCTTAAGTCGTTCGACGAAACAAAAGCCGGAGTCAAAGGCCTTGTCGACTCCGGAATCACCAAAGTACCTCAGATTTTCATTCAAACACCTGATCATGATTTCTCACAAGCCGAAGGCGATTTGGATTTACCCATCATAAACCTCATGGGATTCAACTCAGATCCAGTTCGACGAAAGGAGATCGTGAAGGAAATCAGAGAAGCATCAAGGACATGGGGGTTCTTCCAAGTTATCAACCATGAGATTCCGGTGACTGTTCTGAGGGAGATGCGAGATGGAGCGCGTAGATTTTTCGATCAGGATCAGGAGGTGAAGAAAAAATGGTACGTTACTGATAGTACCAAGAACATCTTCTACAATAGCAACGTTGACCTTTCTTCCACATTAGCAGTTCGATGGAGGGACTCGTTTCATTGCAGGATGGCTCCAGATCCCCCAAACCCACAACAACTACCTCCACCTTGCAGGTTTGTTAGAAACTCGAATCTAAACTTAAAGTCAACTAGAACATGATTAATTATAGGGTTTTATTGCAGAGATATATTGATTGATTACTCGAAAAAAGTGACCGAATTAGGATGTTCGTTATTCGAGTTGATTTCTGAAGCTCTAGGTCTTGATTCAAGATACCTGAAAGACATTGGCTGTGCAGATGGACTCGCCACCATCTGCCATTACTATCCGCCGTCTCCACAGCCGGAACTAACGATTGGGGCTCGAAAGCATGCCGATAACGACTTCCTAACTGTGCTCCTACAAGACCATATCGGTGGCCTCCAGTTCCTTCACCGGAATCAATGGGTTAATGTTCCGTTTGTTCCCGGAGCACTTGTGGTCAACATCGGTGATCTTCTACAGGTAAGAAAACATGGAAAAGTTAATATGTATATTTTATCAACTTCTTTATCAGTTTAATATAAGTGATCGATGATTGCTGCCATGGATTACGAATTGCAGCTGATATCGAACGATGAGTTGATGAGTGCAGAACACAGGGTGGTGTCGAACGGTGTTGGTCCACGGGTGTCGGTGGCGTGTTTCTTTACGACGGGAATGGTTGCCACCGGAAAGATTTTTGAACCGATTAAAGAGCTGCTGTCGGAAGAAAAACCGGCCAAGTATCGGGCAACGACGATGAAGGAGTTCGTCCAACACTCCCATTCCAAGGTCTTCGATAAATCTTCTATGTTGCATTTCAGGATCTAAGCATATTGAGTTTCCATAAAAGTCAATCGGATTTTGACTTTTGCATGTTTTGAACGTACCAAGTTACTTTTGAAAACTTTTAGCTGAAATGAAAAACTATAATAAAATAAAAGCTTTTCTTAATTTTTATTTTAAATAAAAAAATTTCAACCCAAAAAACTAATAAACCACTTCAAACAGTAAGTTTTAAATTTCTAGGTTTTATATAATTTTACATTTTAAGAGTTTTTTGGGTTGAACAATTTTTTACGGTTAGCTAGTTTTACAGACAGTCATCGCCTTTTGTATGCGTTATTTAAGTCAAGAGTAAAGTAGCAAGTTTTACGTTAATAATTAATGTTTTGTGCTATTAATTATGTGTGGAGATATTTTAAAAAATACGAGTCACTTACACTTTGTTCCTGAGTTTTTTGTAAATTCATTAAAAAAAAAGGGAGATAAAATATTAACGGAAGGAAAAGGAGGGGAAGGAAAATTTTATTTAATCCGTGTTCCCGAATTCGAAGGAAATGAAAGTAAAATTTTTAGTTTATGTGTTCTCGAGTTAGGAGGGAAAAGAGAAGAAAATTAAAAGATTATAATTATACCCCTATTTACACATTATGTTAAGAACATGTAAACAATATGAATAAACTACAATTGAAATCAAAATCAATCAAAAACATTTAATCAAACTATCAACTAATGAAATAAACTCAATTCAACAATGAAAACCCAGAAAATCAAAATTCCCCCTCTTACAAATGAAGTCCAATGCGACCTACTGTAAAAAAACAAAAAACAAATCCCATAAAACCTAGAGATATGATTCAATTTTTAGCTTCACTCATCATCTTTCTTAAACAGATCTTCCTCATCCTCATTGAAGAACTAAAAATTGTCCTAGCATCGGCTTGATTACGCGATAAATATATGAAAGCATCCGCAAATTCATCGTCATCCAAACCCATCAACTCTAACTCTTTCTCGATTTCCTCACCTGTATAGTCACAAAATTTGTTCCCTTCCCTCATAACATCAACGATTTCTTTAAATGTTTGCACAATATTGTGTTCAAAAGATTCTGGTTGAGGTTCAGGTTCAGGTTCAGGTTCAGTTTCAGCTACTACTTCATCTTCATCTTGAAGTTTGCTTTCTAGTTTTCTTTTTTTACTCTTCAGCTTCTTTGCTTTTGAACTCCCATCAGGTGAAACATCTGTTACTGACACTATTTGAATGTCCTCATCATCATCTTTGTGTACGTTCTCCAAACTTACCTCCTTATTTGCCATTAGTTTTTCCACATCAACAATTTTTTCTATTTTAATTTCTTTGGATTTGCTTAACCGGGCGTTTTTTTCTTTTGCTGTTTCCGTTTTTGATCCCGATGCTCTATCATCTGAAAATAACATCTCCAACTGATTGTAATTTGAAATCTTTTTGGTCCTGAATGCAGCTGCTTCAGGGTTCGCCTGTTTATAAACAAACAAAAAAATTAATTAGTAAAGTTAATGGTAAAAAAGTTATATAAAACAATGAATCAAATGTAAAACCAACACATACTTTAATTAATTGCTCTCATACTTCATCCTCTGCTTCAATGTGTTTTGTTTGAGAATTCCATGAGAACCCACTCAACGAAGTACCCCGATACATATCATACCATTTACTAAAATTACCTTTTGAAGTTTTCATTCTGTTTTTAAGTTGATCTTTTGTAATAGATTTGTTAAACTCTTTACTCAACCCTGCAATCATGTTCGCATATGCTTGCGAAGTGAATGTACCATTCACCCGATTACTTATATCATCTTCCTTTACAAGAGCTTCAACTAGAGCATTATCCATATTATCTGTCCATGTCAAATTTTCTTTTTTCACAACACTTCCATCCGCTGCCCTTTTGTTCATGATTGCTCTGTACATACAAAGATAACATAACCAGGAATACATTATTAAAAATTGTACAAATATTTATAAAAAAGAAAGGGCTCATAATTTAAATAACACCATCAAAAAAAAGAAATTGCAAACGTCACTACAAAATTAAACTAAATTAACAGAATGAAATAAAACTGATAAATCGTTGATCTACTATAAAACTAATTAGACATATCTATTTCATTGTTTGGTTTCAACAAGTAATCATTCCACATTTGAGTTGTAATAGCATTCCTCAATTCCTCAGCCCCATCACTACGCACACGTCCGTTATTAACATCATGTCTCACTTGTTGTGGTTGTTCATCCAACACCTCTTGTAAGACTTCATGTTCAAGTTTTTTATCACGATCCTCGTCTAGTAAAAAATTGTGTAAGATACAACATACCACAAAAATGTTCGATTGTGTGTCGCAAGAGTAAAAAGGTTCTTGTGAACTTCTAACGATTGGGAACCTTCTTTTTAAAACACCAAACGACCGTTCTATTGCGTTACGTAAAGAAGCATGTCTAAGATTGAACAACTCTTTTACATTAACTGGGGGGTGAGCAGAATACTCTTTCAAATGATACCTGACACCTCTATATGGTGTCATTAGTTCAATGGTATGAGGCAAACCAGCGTCTACCAAACAATATCGGCCTATAAATAACATGTAATTAGTTTTCTAATAAAAGACTACACACAAAATTAAATTAGTTAACAAAAATTACCCCTAGGAATTAATAGCTTATCGTCTCTTTTAAGTGCATCTTTCACTATCCTTGAGTCTGAGGCAGTGCCCTCCCACCCAGTTAAAACGTACGTAAACTTCAAATCAAATGAACATGCGGCTAAGACATTTATGGTAGGGTAACCCTTGCGACCACGATATCTAGGGGCATCTCTATTGGGTACTTTTACACGAACATGTGTCCCGTCAATTGCCCCTACACAATTCTTAAAGTAGGGATAAAATCTCTTTTTCTCTTGAGTTTCTTTCGGGACCACATCACCTTTAGGTTGTTGAATGTAGTAACTCTCTAGTGCTACAACCGCGCGAAGAACTCTATGGAAGCACCTACTTGTTGTAGATTTAGCACGCCCATAAATGAAGGAGACCATTGTATTTCTCATATCGTTACCTACGATGTGTAGAAACCTTGCAACATGTTCTTCAACAGACATGCGTTGCGTAGGCGCAGTCTACCATCACGTTGTAAGATAGTACACAACTTTCTAAAATCTTGTTCACTCACACGAATGAGCTCACGACATTTCCCACCTTTAATAAGTTTGTGTAATAGTCGTTCTCGTTCAAGTTGACGCTTTAATAGTTCTTCCTTACTAAGTAAATTATGGTTATTTTTTTCGAAAGTCTACGTTGTATTATAATGGCCATGAACATCACAGTAACCACTAGCCTTCGTCTTTTTTCCCAATCATTGTCTTGACTGGTCATGGCACTTTCCTAATACTAAAAATTCATTTAATCAAGAAAAAGAAGAAAAATCTCATTAGCTATGTGAATTTGAACTCGAAGTCAGCTCATATGCTATCTCTTGGACCACTTTGAAGTTTACAACTATGCATAAAGGTTATTGATCTAACTTTAATTGCAAGAATTGCAAGAAAAAGAAAATAAAAAAATTGCAAGAATTGGAGAGTCTCTAGGAACTCGCTGTAAACATATAATGGTGTTTACACATAAACAAAGGATGAGTATTAAACATAACATCAATGTAAAAGACTATAAATCAATTAATGCAAAAAAAACGTCCAAACACAAACATTCACATGCATTAAAGGATACATTAACTGATGAAAAGTTAAGATTATTATACATCCAATTTCGTTGCGGAGAAGATGTATTAAACATAACATTAACATACATTAAAGCATAATACCGAATCCAACTTATTTGTATTAAAATAACTAGGGTTCTGCGGATTACTTGTTAAATTACTCTCCATCGCCACAACTTTCTCACACGTTCAGGTAAATTATTTCTCAAGTAGATCTAGATTTGGTGCATGTGATTTGAGAAAATTTGGATGTTAATATGTGTGATCACATATCAGTTTTCTCGTATTAACTCGTGACCAGTGACTTTCAATTTCATCAACATCAAATCCTAAAAAAATTATGCATATTGTTCATATACATATAATTGCATAATCCAATTCACTCCAACTTTGAAAATTTATTAATTTCAATGATTTTCACGTTCTTCGATTTTAAGTATCAATAAGACTTTGGTTGTGTCCTGCTAGCTTATAAACTATATATGTGGTCCATTTCAGCTTTATATGATGCTGATATTTAGATTTTATGTCTCCATTATAGCAACATAGTTTTTCTTTAGATATTTTCTTTTATTTTGGAGTTTCATAATTAAAATTTGACATGTACTTGTGTACAAATCTATATATGATTACTAACACAATCGTGAAATAGGATCTGGCGTTCTTTTTAATACAATAGTTTTGTTTTTTATTTAGGTAATTGGGCCATAACTCATAACACTTAACTCATGTGATGATATGAAACTGATTATCATTGTGCAGAAGATGTATTAAACATAGAATTAACATACATTAAAGCAAAATACCGAATCCAACTTATTTGTATTAAAATAACATTAACTGATCAGCATGTTTGCATCGTTTGCACAATGGGAAGGTCATGCAAGTAGAAGATGAAGAAGAAAAAGACTGTACAGGGAGGATGAAGAAGAAACGTACCTGATCAGAGTATAGCGCGAACTTGAGCAAGACGATTATGTATGGGATGTGCGGCTACGTGATATTTTATAAATAGGGTTGAGGGTATAATGGTCCATAAGAAGATAAGGCAGGATGCGCTTCCAATTTTCTTCCCGTTTCCGCCCAATTTGGGAGGAAAATTTGGAAGGAAAATCAATCTCCAAAATCCGTCCCTTTCCTTCACTTTCCTTCGATCAATTAAACTCGGGAACACGGGTTTCCTTCGATTTCCCTCACCTTCCCTCGATTTCTCTCCGTTTCTCTCCTTAAGTGGAACTCGGGAACAAAGTGTTAGATGATGACTAGATATTAAAGAAAAAATACCAAGTTCAATACAAAGAATATAATATTGCGAATGAAGATAATAATAATTAACAACTAATTTTACTGTACAACGTAAACAAAATTTGTTAATATTTAGGGCAAAATCAAAAAAAGCATAACAATTTATTTACTGGCAGTTAGAAAAAAAATTATATTTTGTTTATATATATATATATATATATATATATATATATATATATATATATATATATATATATATTTTATAATTTCAGTTACCTTTCACATTAACCAGGGAAGTGATTCGTACACAACAGTTTTTTGTCATATACAACAATTCATGCACTATATAGTTGTATAATACAACATTTTAAAACACAAATTGTTGTGTACGGGGAAAAATTGTTGTGTACGAATCAGCTCCCTAACCTAAATATCCGGTTTTTTAAAGAAATTATTAGTTGTTTTGTGACATTACATTTATCATTTTTGTTTTTAGGTTAACATGAAAACAAAAATAAGTGGTGTTGCTCTTGTCTAAGGTAAATGTTAAAAATAGATAATTTATTCAACGACCATTACCAGAGTTGGTCCTGAGGATGTAAATATCCTAAAATGTCCAAGACGAGTTAGAAAGAAGCCATTTATCGATATTATAAGTTTTTATTTTTAAATAAATGTCTATATAATATATAATAAAAAAAAAATTAGATCATGTGCAATGCCCACTTTGCCCCCCTCATCATTACTTACTGAAACCAAAATAAGTGACATCATTTATTTTTTCCATGACAATCTAAAAACGAACAAGATAAATATCATGTCATAAAAGAACCGATAACTTGATTGATAAATCTGAAAGGTAATTAAAAATATAAGAGTTTTTTATATATAAAAAGAGGTTATTTATTTATTTAATTAATTTAATGATAGTACTTTAATGTATTTTGTCCTAATCATTATCATTATCATTATCATTATCATTATCATTATATACTTATAAATGAAGCATTTTTCCTTTTACCACATTCATTTGAAACTCTCATTCATTTTTCCTTTCACCACATTCATTTGAAACTACAATGACTTTTCAATTTCTTTCTAATAATGATATAAGTTTGTTAATAAGGTTAAATAAATATAAAATCTAAAGTGTAATCATATATATAAACTAAATTTCAATATTAAAAGAATATATATTTTCTTCTACTTATAAAGTTATGTTTTTAACTTTTAACATATTATACTTAATTTATTAGGTCTAATATGTTGTTGTATGTAAACCATTATCATTTTAAAGCTACAACTTTTGAAAAATTTGTATAAATACTTAAATTGTTAATTTAAATATAACCTTACACGACCAACTTAAATATAAATTTTAGTTCAACTTAAACAACCTAAATAATATTTTGTAAATAGTTAAAAGTGATAAATTATAGTGTCTTTCTAATGATGATTATAAGTTGGTTAATAAGGTTAAATAAGTATCAAACTTAAAGTGTAATCATAAATAAACTAAATTTCAATATTAAAATAATATTTTTTACTTCTACTTATAAAGTTATGTCTTTAACTTTTAACACATTATACTTAATTTATTAGATTTAATATGTTGTTGAATACAAACCATTATCAGTTTAAAGCTACAACTTTTGATTAGTTTTGAAAAAATACTTAAATTGTTAACTTAAATATAAAATTATAGGGTTAACTTTAATATAAATTTCAGTTCCACTTAAAGAACCCAAAGAATATTTTGTGAATAGTTAAAAGTGATAAATTGTAGTGCTAAATGCAAAAACTAAATTGTAATATCAACTTAACTAAAATATTTCCTAAATATATTTTTATAATCGTTAAAAGTTTTCAAATAAGCAGCTTAAAATAACTTATAATAACAATAGTTAAAAATAACCTTATATAAATGATTATATTGTTACCTTTAAAATCAAAAAAATTGTATGATGTTTTAAATAATTACAATGATAGAAATTAAAACGTTAAGGAAATAAATTTTAAAAATCCATTAACAATAACAACAACTATAGATAACATTAAACCATATATTATATTTAATTTTATTCATGAGTAACCCGCAGATAGAAGTCATTCAAAAGATTGAGGTTATGCAGTTTTTATAGATGTATATATATTATCATATAATTCAAAATAGTCAATATACTATGTCAACTTAGTATACGAATTATTATATCAAATTTAACAACAACATTATTGTTATTTAAAAAAAACATATATTTGTAAAGATTTCAGTTATATAGATGCTTCTGCGCAACGTACGGGCATTCGCCTAGTACTTAATAAAGGAATGACTACGTATTTCTACCAACTCTTATGAGTTGAATATCAAAATTCAAAGCTCGTCTTGGAAGGATTGTCTTTGTATTTAGTTTGGTGCTAATTAGAAGATAACTAGTAACTTGTCCGTTGTGCATTGTGGTTGTGCCATTTTTTTAGTTAAATTTTGACAATTATATTGATAAAAATTAAATATAATTGTATTCGTTGGAGAAAAATATATAAACTCGGTCACACTGACTACCTTCAGATGAAAAACGCATTATATGTGACTGAACCCATATATAAGAAACATATATAAAAATAAGCACAAAACTGTACATAAGATTTACGTCAAAACGTAAAGGAATTCAAATTTATACAAATACGTACATAAAAGTAAGTAGTTCTTTTTCTAAAAAATTAACAAACAGAAGTTCAAATAATCAAAATTATATTATATGAGGCTCGATTCATACGTACCAAATGTATATAAAAATAAACATGAAAACGTAAAAAAAAAAAACTACATTGAAACGTAGACAAACTAGAATTTATACTAACACGTACATAAAAAATCAAGTAAGATTTAAAAAAAAAAATTAATGAATGAAAGTTATAAATTTATGTTGACACGTTAACCACCTTGAATTTATACTCACACACACACACACACACACACACACACACACACATATATATATATATATATATATATATATATATATATATATATATATATATATATATATATATATATATATATATATATATATATATATAGGGATGAGCGTAGGCGGGTACCCGCCTCATTTGGCGAGAACCGGAACCGCTCTAGGCAGTTCTTAAATGTTTGGAACCAGTCCCGGAACCGGCGGTTCCGGTTCCGGAAGCGGGTAACCTAGTCACATTAATTTTGTTAACTTTTTTCGACAAAATCGCAATTTAGTTCGATCTAAATCAAATCAATTCGGACCAAAGACGGACAAAATCGGACCAATATATTCTAAACCGGTCTAAGTAACACACATTTATATGAAATTATATATATATATATATATATATATATATATATATATATATATATATATATATATATATATATATATATATATATATATATATATAAACCGGTTCCGGCGGGTACCCAGCGGGTAGCGGTTCCAAAAAAACGAGAACCGGAACCGGAACCTCTTAAGGCAGTTCCATAACTTTAGGAACCGGAACTGGAACCGCCTAAGGCGGTTCCCGTTCCAGAACCGGCAGTTCCGAGGCGGTTCCGGTTCTAAAAGCGGGTACCCGGTTCCGATGTTCATCCCTATATATATATATATATATATATATATATATATATATATATATATATATATATATATATATATATATGTTAAATTAATGAACAAAAGTTATTAAACTTGGGGAGAAAAACATGAAAGTTTAGAAATTGAGAGTGTGAAAATGATATTTTATAAAAGCTCAAAATAAAAGTGGTAAAATGATATTTTAAAAAGTATGAGGGTGAAAAATATCAAAAGTATTTTAAAACTTATAGGGGTACAAAATATAACTTTTAAAAGTATATGAAGACTAAGGATGAAAGTGGGTATAAAACCAGACCCGAAAAACCCAGAACCTAGAATTGACATATTATAAGAACCGAGAATCAAATCGGTATATGGTAACCGGTTCCGGTTCGGTTCCGGATATCAAACCGGGTATAGTGGGTATGGAATCGGTTGGAGCCAAAAATTGATAATTGGAACCGTATTCAAGTAGTAGACCCGTAAATAACCAAAAACCCGGAAATGGAACTGGAAACCCGTAATTTTGGAACAAAAGAAAAAAAATATATGTTGTACTTGCAAATAACGCATGAAAGTAAGGATGAGAATTTGCCCCGAAAATCGAACCAAACTGAACTTTAATGCTTTGTTCTAAATTGACTTCTAGTATGAGGCTGTGGGCTGAAGGTTGGTCATCATAAGGAGTATGGCTCTAGAGAAGGTAAGATCTAGGCCCATTTGGGTGCGGGCGATGTATTAGAAGTGTTTCGGATGTTCGGTTTGTGTTTTGGAGCTTAGGGGTATTTCGGTAAAGTGTTAGTTCGGTTTTTTGTGGAAAATGGATTTGTGTTCAGAAGGTCTAAAGGGATATATGAGTTGATATATGTGTAGAGCTTCTCGTCACCTTTCCGTGGATATAGGGATCGTCGGAATCGGGCTTGTAACGAAGCAGTTATGGCCTTCGGAAGTTTCGTGGTTTTCAGGCTTAGCCGAGTACGCGGGGCGTACTAGTAAAGAGGGTAGTACGCTGGGCATACTGACCAGGATGGTCGCGAAGGTTCTCAGGAGTACGTTGGGCGTACTCCAGTCAGATCAGAACCCTATTTTAGGGTCGTGGACCCTATTTAAGCTCCTTATTTCATAACCTAACCCTAATATCTTCAGCCTCCATCTCTCTAAACCCTAGAAATCGATCCTTAGCCTCCATTTAAGTGATTCTTGAGCTTTTTGGTGATTTAGTGTGTTTTTGGTGCTTATTGTGGAAGAAGGAGTTCCTTGAGGAAGCATTGCTTGGCTTGAAGCTTGTGGATCCAAGCCCTAATCATATTGATCTAACTCTAGAAAGTAGAAAGTTTGGATCTTGGTGGCTTTCTCATCTGGATCTAGTTGGGTTATGACTTGTTATGTTAGACCTTGAAGAAGAAGGAACTTGGTGATCAAGCTATGGTTGGAGTCAAGCTTCTAGATCCAGAACCTTCATCAACTTTACAAGCTTTTGGATGTATAAAGTCTCAACCTTGTCAACTCTTTCATGTAGATCTACCATTATGAGTTTTAGTTCATTTTGGTCTCAAGGATGGAACTTTATGGTTGAAATTCGTTCTTAGGCTTTGAGTTGCCACTCTCAGTGTTAAATGAGTCCCTAAGGCAGAAAGTTGCCATCCTGGAAGTCTTAATGGGCTCATGCATGATTTAAGACCATTTCCTTGGAACTAGACTATCATTTTTGGAGTTTGAGCTTATGTGGGCCATGCAAAGCCGTCAAGTAAGCAACTTTATGGTTTAAGACGTTGAAAATGACTTGGATCTGTGTTTGTAGCTTCTGGAGTAGAGTATTAAGCACTTAATGAGAAAATTGCTTAACAGGGGATTACACTGAGCGTACGTGCAGGTACGCCCAACGTAAGCCTCGTTTGGCCTGTACGCTTAGCGTACATAGGAGTACGCCCAACGTACTCATCAGTTATGGGCTTATTGTGTTTTGGGCCTCGGTTTAGGCCATGCAATGGACCATGGGCTTTGGGCCTTAGTGGATCATCA
The DNA here is from genome assembly GCF_002870075.4 of Lactuca sativa. NCBI lineage: Eukaryota > Viridiplantae > Streptophyta > Magnoliopsida > Asterales > Asteraceae > Lactuca > Lactuca sativa. The sequence goes on from NC_056627.2 coordinate 274,324,149, forward strand.
GAAGTCATATGTATTGGGCCAAGGATATGTTTGGGCTTAGGGTAAGGCCCATTAGAGGGATTAGGCCCAATTGATCAAATTGGGCCATTAGTGGGTTGGGAAATTTCACTTAGTGTTGGGCATTTATTTTAGGTTTGGGCCTTAGTTTAGATCACATTGGTCCATGGGCAGAATGGTCATATTACCCCCCATGCATGGATCAAGGATTATTGTATGGGACCCAAATTGCTAATTGGGTATTGTAACGCACCAACTGTCAGGTATCATTATTTTTCAATTTAAATTTCATGTTTTAAGACTTACTCGATGAGTTGATGCTATGACTAGTTGAGTAGAAGCGGGTTGGGACACGTCATTTAATGAGTTGACTCGGCGAGTCGGGAAGGGGACTCGACGAGTAGGAGCTGGCAGAGGAAACCCTAAATTTCAGGGTTTTTGCACCATATATATTGGACCATTAGCGCCTCCCACTTCCCCTTATCACCCCTTGAGAGCCAGAAACCCTAAATTTTGTGTGTGTGATCTTTGTGAGTGTTTTGGAGCTTTGGGAAGTGATTTAGTGAAGGGAACTTGTAGATCAAGAGGCTAGCATCAAGGAAATTCGTTTAGATCTTGAATCCATCTCAGTTTGGGCACGTTTTGGAGGTAACCAGCTATTACTTTGTTCTCTTTCTCCTTAGAACCTCTCATGGATGGAGTTAGGGTTTTCTTTAGCATATTCATGAAGGGAATGTGGTGTATGAGCTAGATCTGAAGTTGAAACATCAGATCTGAACCTCCCTTGGGTCCTAAGTTCATAAAGTTCCTTGTATGGCCATGAAAGAACCCTCCCTTATGAGTAGAGCTTCATTTAAAGCTTGGATTCGGATTTTGAGGCATGCAAATATGTAAAGGTAGCAACTTTACGTTGCTAATACACTCTAGGGACCTAGATCTACTGTTTGGAACGAAAGAATAGTTCTGTATCGCTTGATCATGGGAATAACCATATGGACTCGGAGAGTCTAGGAGAGGAATCGGCGAGTCGAGTAGGTTTTTTTGTCTGAATTGGTCCCGTGTGGATTCGGCGGGTCTGGGAGATGACTCGGTGAGTCAGTTTGGATTTTGAGCACTGAGTCGCGTATTGAACCGATGAGTCTGTTAGAGACTCGACGAGTCGAGTTGGGTAATTCTTGAATTAGTAGGGACTCGATGAGGGGAAAGTTGCACTCAGCAATAGGACAACATGGTATGTTGACCATTGACTGGTGACTTTGACTTTGACTAGGGATTGTCTTGTGCCTTCCAAGGCCATTTTGATAATTGAGTATTTATTGAGTGGGTCACTCATGGGTACAGGCGAGGTGGTTAGAGCTATATCTGGAAGAGTGGACAGTATTATCCCGAGCCGCGAGCGAGGTGAGTTATCCTCACTATATAAATAGGGTCTAAGGCACCAAGGTTGACCCTTTAGGATGAGATTCTGATTATAGTATGATGTATATGATTATGATTTGTTAGTTTGATATCAAGATAGGCAGGATGTTGTTATGCTATGATGATTCGATGCATTGGTATGTTAGTGACCTAGTTAGGTCGGTATTCCAATATATGAGATTGTTATGATTGATGATCTGTGAGATAATTATACTTGATATATATACTAGAATATGTTATTTATGTGCATATCGTTATTGGTTTGGTGGGGTTGAGGCGGTCCTGCTTTGTGTTGAAGGCCAACATACCCGATACGCGGTCCGGATAGGCTGTGAGCCTGTATGACGGCCTAGTCGCACTAAAGGCTCGGGATAGATCCAGATAGACTGTAGGCCTTGCAAGGCGGTCCAGTCAGGAGGCCTAGTATTCATGTTGTTGTTATTTGTTATTGATATGATATTATCTGTGTGGTATTAGTATTTTTTTTTTGGGGGGGGGGGGGGGGAGGGGGAGGGGGGTAACTCACTAAGCTCTCGAGCTTACAGTTTCAGTTTATTGTTTCAGGTATGTCAGGAGATCGTGGCAAGGCAAAGGTGTGACCGTACCGCTCCTCATCCTTATGATTTTAGTTTCTAGGACACTCTAATGAATAATGTTTTGAAAACAATTTGTATAACACTAATTGGTTTTAATGGTTGGAAAAGTTTAAATTTGGCTTAAAATTTTGGATGTTACAAGTTGGTATCAGAGCCTTGGTTTGAGTGAATTGGAGGAACACGTGTATGAATCCAGTCTCAAATCAAGGGAATTTTCAGGATAAAATTTTAAAATGGTTTTCAAAATAAGGGATGGAGGATGGGAAGTGTTCGATCAGTCGGAGCCAGTAAGTAGACCCGAAAATACCATACAGTTATTTGATATTATGATATGTTAGAACATCATGCTAGTACTAGGCTAGGGATCTTCAGGGATTGCATGATAGAAATCTCCTGATTGCATGATGCCAACTAGGGTTTTCTTCATATGAGATTGACATCATTAATGTGGTTTCTGGTGTATGCATCTCGGCTATATATAATTAAGATCTTATAGCCTGAGAATGTTAGACTTGGTCTTATGCTTAGGGCCAAGTTGGATATTCGAAAGTCTATAAAGTATAGCGTTATGTATGGTTAGCATACACTTGTTCTACAGGGTTGATGAAAGTTTCATGGATGGCTGAGAAGAGTCAGTAGATCAGTAATGAGATGTTTAGTTCTCCTTTAGAAGTGAAGATGGAGAGTTTATTATGATTTTGTATCACTAGGGTTTGTCACGATACTTGACACAAATATGGGTAGGTGTGGAAGGTAGTATGGGCTCGTACTATTGAAAGCACATGACCCATACGCATAGCAAGGAAGTCACAACCCCTAGGGCTTGTTGGAAATTTGTCTCCCGATATTTTATTGGTTATCTGACACCTTTGGTATAATTTCAGTATGGTGGTGACGAGAAGTTTTGCGACTGGATCCGGTTCAGGATCAGGATCAGGAGACGGAGGGCAAGGTGTGCCTGTAGCACCTGAGCCTGTGGTGTAGATAAGAACAGATGAGCTGGACGCCAGGATTCGGGAGATCCTGCAAGATGAGGTTGTCTCTGCCTTCCGAGCGCAACTACTAGAGATGTTTGGGTCTATTAAGACCGCTATGGTCGAGTACTTTGATGAGCGTTATGCAGCCTTGGCAGAGACGGTTGCCGCAACAGCCACATCAGCTGTAACAGCGGCAGGGGGTGGAGGAGGAGCCAGCCAGGCTTTTCAGTATCGGGACTTTGATAAAACGAAGCCCCCGACATTTGATGGTACTTAGGATGCGATCAGGGTTATGAGATGGTTATCTGACGTGGAGGGCTGTTTCTTCACGTGCTCATGTCCTACTAACCAGAAGGTCAGTTGCACCTTGAACCTACTGATGCTTGGTGCCAAGGACTGGTGGAGACTGGCGACTGGGTCGTACACTGATGATCAGAGAGCTGCTATTACTTGGGAGCAGTTTCAGGGATTTGTTCCGCGCCCACTGCGTTCCACTTGTGGAGCGGGAGCGACTTGCTCAAGAGTTTTTGACATTGAAGCAGGATGGAGATGATGGGTTTTAAGCATAACATCAATCCTATGGTGTTCATGCAACCCTAATTGTTTGGATCTAGTTTTTCTAATGAACATGCAATTGAATATCCAAAGCTATAAAACCTAGATCTAGCATACAATTAATCATATTAACATTAAATAGGGTTTAGATCTGACCTTAGATTGTTATACAACAATAACAATCAACCCTTAGCTTCAGAAACCTTAGTGCCTCAAGTGTTGCACCTCTAATGGAGTCACAAACACCACTAAGCAACAAGAATGAAAAGGGAAGAGAAGGGAGGCACCAAAAATGGATGGAAACCCTAATCCAAGTGTTAGCCACGTTTTTGGTGCCTAAGGGCTCCTTATATACTTAGGCAATTAGGGTTATCAAGCTAGGAAACCCTAATTTGACTGCCTAAGCCCTAAGCAGCCCATGGACTCCTTCTTTAGAGGCCCTGTACGATTTCTAATGGGTTTCCCCATAAAATTTGTCCACTCCACTTCTATGGAGTCCATAAGCCCATCTATGTAATTATCTTATAATTACACAATAAGTCCCTTAAGTTTAATTAATCTCTTTTAGCCACAAAATTAATTCTTAATTAATTCTTGACTAATATTAATTAAACATTATGATTTCTCTTTTAATATATTATTCTTATAATATATTAATAAATCATAATTAAACCTTTCTCTCCTTAATTTATCATACATATTGCTATGGTGAAGGCAACCCAAAAGGACCATGCTCATAATCGGGTCAAGTACATACCAAAATAGATATGGACTTAGATACTAATCCAACAGGAGAGTCGGTGATGGAGATCACCCGCATTTCATGGAGAGGGCTATATTTTTCCCAGAGTTTGCTTCAGATCAGTCTCTGATGACTCGTTATCTGAGCATGATCAAGACTGATATCCGTCAGTTTGTTGCCACGCAATGTTGTGATACTCTTCTGGACCTTCAAAAAGCCGCTAGGCGGCGTGAGTTGGAGTTAGAGCTATAGTTGAGGGAGCAGCATCCGGTTCCGACACAGCCTCAGTCGGCACCGAAGCGGTCTAAGACCATTGATTCCAGGACCGGGGGTCAGCAGAGCCTGTAACGCCCGTAGATCCGGGCTAGTCAATTTAGAGACGATAAGCATCAAAAATGACTTTTTAATGGAATATTATTTAGAAGGATTAACCTTAACTAAGTTATAGTATATGTTACAAGGATTCCGTACATATAAAGAACGCCGAAATCCGAGTTATAACGAAAAAGTTATGACCTGTCGAAATTTCGCGACAGAACCGGCACGACACAGCGCAACGTAAATAGTGAATTTGCGATAGAGCGAGATTTGGCCTTAGAGATCTAAACGAAAGTCATAGAATACGTTAAACCGTGAGTGTGCATAAAAAGAACATCTAAATCTGACTTCGTATGAGGAAGTTATGATTTTTCTAAGTTTCGACTTAGCAGTACGCAATCCGAATACTCGATTTGAGACCGATCGGTTTTTAGCTGAAACAATCTAAACGAGAATCGAAGATCTCTTTGATAGTAGTGAAACAATAAAAAGATAGGCGAAAACAGACGTCGGATGAAGAAGTTATGAATTTATAACGGAGTTTTCTAGTCCCAGCCTACTAAAAATAATATATAAGTAATATATTCATAATATATTAAAAATAAAGTCAAAATTAGCCAACAGAGTCTAAACGAGAGTTGTAGATCATAATCTCACCTACGCGTCGATATAAAGAACATCGAAACGGAGTTCGTATGCGAAAGTAATGAATTTCTGAAGTTCGGGGCGCGAAACCCCAAAACTGTCAGATATCACGACGTGGCAAGCAGTGCCACGACGTGGCAAGTCTTCTGACACCTCCTGGAGTCCCCCAGACGCAACTTGCGATGATGCATGCAGTGACGACCAAGCCCACGATGTGGAAAAAGGTGCCACGACGTGGCAAAGGCAAATTTTGCGCTATAAATAGATTTGAAGGGCCAGCCGTTTAGGGTTGCTATTTTCTCTCCTCTCTCTCTCGTTTTACCTCAGTTTACGTGCAAGAAATATCCCAAAGCCCCAATATCAACCCCGAGACCCGAAGCAAGTCCCGAAGCCCGAAGATCCCGAGAAGAAAAGAGTTTCCGAGCCGAAGCTCTGTCCACGAGAAACGCGGTGTGTGAAGTGATCCCGGTTTTACCGAAGAGTTACTACTCTTAGAGCCATAGTGCTGTCCGACCATCCTCTGATCAAGTGAGTGTATAGTCCCTTTCATAAACACGAGTATAATACAAGTATGGTTTGAATGTATTAAGTATATGTTTGGGTAAGTGTATAGTTATTTTCTTCTAACACATAAATATAAAGTATTAGCTATGAAATATGTCCTATGTGTTATGTATTATTTGTCTATTTGAGATGGGCTTGGAATTGATGTTTTTATACGGGTGTTAAATGATTTAAACTGCGTTTGTTTCTATATCTACAAAAGTGTTGGGTAGAACTGTTGGATTAGTGTCTAAGTCCATAACTATTTTGGTATGTACTTGACCCGATGGTGCATGGTCCTTTTGGGTTGCCTTCACCAAAGCAACTTGATTGGAGAAATAATTAGAGAGAGAGGTTATTATGATTTATTAATATGTTATAAGAATAATATAAAGGAGAAATCATATTTGTTTAATTAATATTGGTCAATAATTAATTAAGAATTAATTTTGTGATCAAGTGTAATTAATTAAACTAGAGGGGCTGAATTGTAATTATGTGATAGTTACAAAATAAGGTAAGGATTATCTGAAATATATGGTGAACGAATTTAAGGAGATAATGCCTTAGAATTCGACTAGGATAAGGGTTTCTAAGACTTATCTTATGGTTGCTTGGTGGGCAAGCAACTAGATAAGGATAAGGACTAAAACCCTAATCTTTACACCTATATAAACCCCCTAAGGCTCATGAATTCGTCTAACCCTTCCCAAGAAGTCATAAGGACGAATTCCTACCTCTCTCCTCTCTCTTTATACCTTCTCCATTTGCTTTTGGTGTTTGTAAGCCATTAGAGGAGTGACACTTGTGACTCTAAGCCTTCCAAAGTCAATTCAAGGAGGAATTGGGATTGTTATTGCTACATAACAATCAAGGTAATATCATAAACCTAATTATATGTTAATATTGATTTCCATATGCTAGAATTAGGGTTTATAGTCTTGGATTCAAAGCATGTACAATAGAGAAACCTAGATCCAAGCATTAGGGTTTGTATGAGCACATAGGATGTCTTATGACCAAAACCCATCAAGAACATGGGTAGATGAAATAGTTGGTGACGATGCGACTTCGTGCCTATTTGATAAACCTTGGTGACGATGTGACTTCGTGCCTATTGAGTAAACCCTGGAGACTATGCGACTTAGTGCCTATCGAGTAAACCTTGGTGACAATGTGACTTTGTGCCTATTGAGTAAACCCTAACGACTATGCGACTTAGTGCCTATCGAGTAAACCTTGGTGATGATGTGACTTCGTGCCTATTGAGTAAACCTTGGCAACTATGCGACTTAGTGCCTATCGAGTAAACCTTGGTAACGATGTGACTTCGTGCCTATTGAGTAAACCCTGGCAACTATGCGACTTAGTGCCTATCGAGTAAACCTTGGTGACGATGTGACTTCGTGCCTATTGAGTAAACCCCGACGACTATGTGGCTTAGTGCCTATCGAGTAAACCTTGGTGACGATGTGACTTCGTGCCTATTGAGTAAACCCTGGTGACTATGCGACTTAGTGCCTATCGAGTAAACCTTGGTGACTATGTGACTTCGTGCCTATTATATAAACCTTGGTGACTATGGAGTTAGCACCCGTTGAGTAAACCTTGGTGACTATGGAGTTAATGCCTGATAACTATGGAATTAGTACTTGAGAGATAAATTGTTGGTAATTATGGACTTAGTACCTGATAGATAAACTTTGGCAGCAATGGACTTCGTGCGAGTTCCTTAGGTCAATCCTTAGGAATGAGTGAATGAAGGATAGTTGATTCTTACGGTAAAACCTTAAGAGTAAAGAAGATAATGGGGATGGGTAGTTGGGTTAATTGTTTGATAATTGAATATAATAATTATATTATTGTGGGTTGAAAACCCTATATGCTCACCAGGCTCCCAAGCCTGACCTACTCAGTTTTCTTTGCATTACAGGTAATGGCACAAGAGTATAAGTTGGTGGACTTGACGAGAGATTTTGTATTATAGATCAGTAGTAATAAATAACTGTTGTAAGGTCTATTTTATACTGTTTATGCTTTTGGTCTGTATCGGAACATGACATCCGGAGATTTTGTTATTTAATGAAAATACATTTCTTTAAGAAATGCTTTGATAAATTTTATTTTATCATATTTTATTTTGGGAACAAATTCCGCAACTCTTTTAATCAAAGGATTACTCTGATTTTATAAAACAAAGCATAAACAAATCAGTCTTTTCTGGCTTGAAATTGGGGATGTCACAGAGCCACATTTGTGGGAAGTGCGGCAGGGGTCATTCTGGAGTTTTTCAAGCAGGAGGTGGGTGACACAAATATGGAAAGGAGGGGCACTATCCCAGGGACTGTCGCCAGTCCGCCCCTACAGCAGATATGAGGATATGTTATCACTGTCATTAGGTTGGTCATGTGAAGACCAACTGTCCACAGCTCGCCGCCAAACTGGCGCATAATTCCACACCAGCTACTTTGAGGATTGTAGATGGGAGGCCAGTCAAGGCCGAGCCTCCGAAGGCTCAGGGGCGTGCCTTCCAGCTCACGGCCGAGGAGGCCAGGGCAGCACCAGATGTGGTTGCTGGTATGTTTCAATCCGTAATTTCAATTATGATATATGTGTTATGCTTATCTGTTGTACCTGTGTTTAGGTACGTTTTTAGTAAACTCATTGCCTACATTTGTTTTATTCGTATCGGGGGCGAGTCGGTGTTTCGTATCTCAGACTTTTAGTATAGAGTTCAGTGTGACAATAGGTGAGCTTGAGTGTCCGTTACGAGTTTCTATCGCCAACGAACACGTGGTTTTTGCTTCTTCGGTCCACCGGGGATGTGAGTTGGAGATTTTCGGGGTGTACTTTCCGATAGATTTGATTCCTATTCCCATGGGGGAAGTATGTGTGATTGTGGGGGTGGATTGGCTCAGTCGTTTTGGCGCCATGATCGATTATGAAGGGCAGCGGGTAGTAGTTCGAACCCCAAGTGGGGGAGAACTGGTTGTGTATGGCGAGGGCACCAGGGTTGGATTAGGGTTTTGTTCAGCTGTCAGGGATCGACAGTACATTCAACACGGGTGTGCAGGTTACTTAGCGTATGTGGTGGATACGCGAGTTGGGGATTGGATTCCAGTCACAGAGGTTCCAGTGGTTAGCGATTTCGCTGATGTATATCCAGAGGAGTTACCCGGAGTGCCTCCCGAGAGGCAAGTCAAGTTCAGGATCAATTTAGTGCCAGGTGCGGCCCTTATGGCTAAGGCGTCGTACCGATTGGCACCGACAGAGATGCAAGAGTTGTCATCTCAGTTACAGGAGCTGCTGGGCAAGCAGTTCATTCGCCCGAGCAGTTCTCCATGGGGAGCATCGATCCTTTTCGTCAAAAAGAAGGACGGGTCGCACCGGATGTGCATCGACTACCAAGAGTTGAACAAGTTAACGATGAAAAACCGTTACCCCCTCCAGATGATATATGATCTATTCGATCAGTTACAGGGTGCGTCTTGGTTTTCCAAGATCGATTTGAGATCAGGGTATCATCAGGTCAGGGTGAGAGAGGAGGACATGGAGAAGACCGCGTTTCGGACTCGTTATGGACATTACGAGTTTGTGGCGATGCCATTCGGACTCACCAACACGCCAGCAGTGTTTATGGACCTGATGAAACGGGTATGCAGGCCGATGCTCGATCGTTCGGTTATTGTGTTTATAGATGACATCTTGGTGTATTCCAAGACCTGAGAGCAGCATGAGGAGCATCTTCAGGAGTTATTGGGAGTTCTGAGACGGGAACGGTTGTATGCCAAGTTCTCGAAGTATGATTTTTGGTTAGGAGAGGTCCAGTTCCTGGGGCATCTCATTAACCATGAAGGGATTTTGGTCGATCCGGCCATGATCGAGGCGGTTATGCAGTAGGAGGTTCCTAAATCTCCTTCGGACATCAGGAGTTTCTTGGGGCTGGTTGGGTATTATCGGAGGTTTATCTAGGATTTTTCGAAGATTGCAGTACCTCTCACTCGTCTGATGAGGAAGGGAGTGGTTTTCCGGTGGGGTTCTGAGCAATAGAGGGCATTTGAGACTCTACGAAAGCGATTGTGCGAGGCTCCAGTGTTGACCCTCCCAGATGAAGTTGAGGATTTTGTGGTATTTTGTGATGCCTCCATCACAGGGTTGAGGGCGGTCCTCATGTAGAGAGGAAGAGTGATAGCTTACGCGTCGCGAAAGTTGAAGCCGCATGAGACGAGGTACCCTACGCATGACCTGGAGTTAGGGGCAGTGGTCTTCGCCCTCAATATTTGGAGGCACTATCTGTACGGGGTCCGTTGTACCATATACAGAGATCACAAGAGCTTGAGACATATCATGGACCAGCCCAACCTGAATATGAGGCAGCGTACATGGTTGGATGTAGTCAAGGACTACGATTGTGAGATCCTTTAATATCCTGGTAAAGCGAATGTGGTGGTAGATGCTTTGAGCCGCAAGTCAGCTGGATCTTCTACCGCAGCCATATGTATGAGGATATCAGTGGATTCACCACTGGTAGATTTGATCAGGGATGCTGACGTTGAGGGTATGCGACAGGAGAACTGGAAACTGGAGAGGATCAAGGGTGAATACACCCGATTTATGCGAGATAGTCGGGGGTTATTAATCCGGTGTGGTCAGGTATGGGTTTCGATGACTGGTGGGGTCAGGCAGACAGTCATGGAGGAGGCCCACGAGTCTCGTTTCTCTATCCACCCAGGAGCTACCAAGATGTAAGAGACCTGAGTCTGAGCTATTGGTGGCCATGTATGAAGCGGGAGATGGCCTGGTATGTTGAGAGGTGCTTGACCTGTCGAATGGTCAAGGCCGAGCATCAGAGGCCTCATGGTAAACTGCAGCCTCTCATGGTTCCCATGTGGAAATAGGAACAGGTCACGATTGATTTTATTACCAAGTTGCCGAGAACGGCGAAGGGGTATGACGCTATATGGGTCATCGTGGATCGATTGATCAAGAGTGCCCATTTCTTGGCTATGCGGGAGAGCTCTTCATCCAAGAAATTGGCCGATTTGTATGTTAGCGAGATTGTAGCTCGTCATGGGGTTCCGGTATCCATCATTTCCGATCAGGATGTTAGATTCACTTCTCGCTTCTGGCAGAAGTTTCATGAAGAGTTGGGCACATGGTTGTAGTTTAGCACAACATTCCATCCGCAGACAGACAACCAGAGTGAGCGGGCCATACAGGCTCTTGAGGATATGTTAAGAGCTTGTGTTATCGATTTTGGTGGGAGCTGGGACTCCTACCTACCTCTCGTTGAGTTTTCATACAACAGCAACTTCCATTCCAGCATCAGCGCCCCGCCTTACGAGTTGTTGTATGGTCGTAGATGTCGTACCCATGTCTGTTGGGGTGAGGTCAGACATAGGGTGATGGGTCGGACAGAGGTGGTTTTGCAAACCACCGAAATGATACAACAGATCAGATAGTGGCTATAGACCGCCCAGAGTCGATAGAAAAGTTATGCCGACAGACGCCGGTCTGAGTTGGTGTTCCAGGTTGGAGATATGGTACTTATGAAAGTCTCACCCTGGAAGGGTGTGATCCGTTTCAGAAAAAAGGGAAAATTGGGCCCCCGATATATTGGGTCGTTCAGGGTCATTGCCAGGGTCGGCAAGGTGGCGTACAGACTAGATCTGCCAGATGAGCTTAGTCGCATTCACATCACTTTTCACGTTTCACAGCTAAGAAAATGCATTATGGATCAGGAGGCAGTGATACCACTGAATGACATTCAGGTTGATGAGTGTTTGAATTATTTAGAGAAACCGGTGGCTATTCTGGAGAGGAAGATGAAAGTTTTGCGGAACAAGGAGATACCTTTGGTGAAGGTACAGTGAGAGCATTGGAGGGGATCCAAGTGGACGTGGGAGTCGGAGGCGGAGATGCAGGAGCATTAACCGGAGTTATTCGTTACAGCAGACTTCAAGGACGAAGTCTAAATTAAGTGGGGGAGAATTGTAACGCTCCAATTTCCAGGTATCATTATTGTTCAATTTAAATTTCATGTTTTAAGACTTACTCGACGAGTTGATGCTATGACTCGTCGAGTAGAAACGGGTTGGGAAATGTCATTTAATGAGTTGACTAGGTGAGTCGGGAAGGGGACTCGACGAGTATGAGATGGCAGAGGAAACCCTAAATTTCAGGGTTTTTGCACCCTATATATCGGACCATTAGCGCCTCCCACTACCCCTTATCATCCCTTGAGAGCCAGAAACCCTAAATTTCATGTGTGTGAGCTTTGTGTAACGCCCGCAAATCCGGGCTAGTCAATTTAGAGGCAATAGGGGTCGAAAACGACTTTTCGACAAAAGATTATTTAGAATAAATAATCTTAACCAAGTTGTGGAATATGTCACAAGGTTTCCGTACATATAAGGAACGCCGAAATCCGAGTTATAACGAAGAAGTTATGGCCCGTCGAAGTTTTACGGCAAAACCGGCACGGCACCGGGAATCGTAAATAGTGAATTTATGATAGAGTGAGATTTAGCCTTAGCAATCTAAACAAAAGTTGTAGAATATGTTAAACTAAGAGCGTCGATAAAAAGAACGCCCAAATCTGACTTCGTATGAGGAAGTTATGATTTTTCTAAGATTCGGCTTAGCAGTGCACGGCCCGAAACTCGAATTTTAGTTCGAGCGGTTTTTGGCTTACGCGACCTAAATGAGAGTTGAAGATCTCATTAATAGGAACTCAACGGCAAAAAGATGGACGAAAACGGAGTTCGTATGAAGGAGTTACGAATTCTTCGCGGTCATTTAACAGTCTAAAGGCCTCCTACTGTTAAATTTGAGATCGGTCGAGAATTAGCCGACGGAGTCTAAATGAAAGTTGTAGATCTTGATTTTACCTACGCGTGGATATAAAGAACGTCGAAAACAGAGCTCGTATGCGAGAGTTATGATTTTTCTAAGTTTGAAGGCTGATACGCGATAGGGGGTGACGTGGCACAACCAGAATTGGACACGTGGCACCACCAGAAGGCCACCACATGGACCAACTCGGCGAGTAGGTCCCCCCTACTCGGCGAGTAGGCCAGTCATCACCCCTATAAATAGAGGTGCCGGGTTCCCTCATTCTTCACACCTTCCTAAACTATTCTTTCTCTCTCTAGACTCTCTCTCTAGCCCCCTAACCCCCCTAAAAGCCTAGGTAAACCCCCTAGCACCCGAAGGAAGCCCCGAGGCTCCCGGAGTCCCGAGAAAAGAGCCTTTCGGCTCGGGAACGCTGCTCCAGCGAAGCCCAGTTTTGCGAAAAACCCGCTGTAAGTGAGCTGTACATACCCTATCTTTAGTATAGCTTATGTTTTAATATAGTAACATTATTAGGAACTTATAATGAGTATTTGGGCTATTATTATGAGTTATATTGAGTGTTATTTAACGCTTATATAATAATAATAATAATAGCTAGACTATTAGTTTGTCGCGGTTATCGTTAGACTAAACCCTAGTAGTATTGATACTAGGTTTTCTCGAAGGAAATTGTTTTGAGAGTATCGAAGCGTTGTCCGAGTGCTGAGTCACCACCTACTCCGGTGAGTGCATAGTTACTTTCATCTTACACATAGATATGAAGTATTTTATATAAACTACGTGCTATGTGTGCACATTATCTGAATACTTGCTGTCTATGCTGGTTGAACGTTTTATACATGTTTTAAAGGACTTAAACTGTATACGTATTTTATATATACGAAAATGTTGGGTATGAGATGGGTAGATGAATGATGAGAGATAGAAGATGACGTGAGTATACATTGGCAGCTACAGACTTAGTGCCTGTGGGACAAACACCGGTAGCTATGGAATTAGTACCTTTTAGACGTTGGTAGCTATGGATTTAGTACCTGTTGGGAATTGGTAGCTATGGACTTAGTACCTATTAGTTAGACGTTGGTAGCTAAGGATTTAGTACCTGTTGAACATTGGTAGCTATGGACTTAGTACCTATTAGATAAAGACTGGTAGCTATGGATTTAGTACCCGATGAATAGACTATAGCAGCTATGGAATTAGTGCTTTATGAACGAACATTGGCAGCTATGGATTTAGTGCCAGTCCTATAACCCTGGAAGTAAGGGACTTCGGAATAAACAAATGCAGGATAGACGACTCTTAGGTTAAATCCTTAAGAGTAAAGAAGATAACGGGGATGGGTAATGGGGTTAATTGTTTGATGATTAAACATAACAATTATATTATTGTGGGTTGAAAACCCTATGTACTCACCAGGTTTCCCAACCTGACCCACTCAGTTTATGTATATCACAGGTGACGAAGTGAAGTGACATTACACTGAGAGATTTAAAGAGATATAGATCACTAGTGTAATTCATTGTAAGTTCTGTTTATGCTTATGTTTCGGTATTAACGATGACATCCCAAACGTTTTAAAATGAAATAAATACGTTTCCTCGAAAATGTTTTAATAACGTATTTACCATGTTTTTCTGGGAACAAAATTCCGCAACCTTTTTATAAAATGAAGTACTCTGATTTTTATAAAGCATAAACAAAATCGGTCTTTTCTGGCCGTGATTTTGGGGATGTCACAGTTGGTATCAGAGCATTAGTTTAAGCGAACTAGGAATATGGATTTATTTCTAGACTTAAACTTAGAATGCTAAGCGATGATTGTGAGGTGTGAGCACTAACTTATTTTAGGAATGATGCCTAAAATGCTTTTATGTGCTAAATACTTGTGCCTGATATGCTGTTAGTTGTTCGGATCTATGGTCTGTTGCCGACCGGATCTGGAAACCTTATGTGTTTAAGATTCTAAACGTACGAATACGATATTAGAACTAGCATGTAAACGTTTCGGAGTGATAAGGATGATTTAAACGTCAATCCTAAGTAAAGGTCTAGATTCACCTCATTAGGTGTATAGATCAAGATGGTAAGAACCCGTAGCGGAAACGTAAACGCAAATGGGAACAGGAACCAACCCCCAGTGGTTCAGCAAATACCTATTGTAGAAGAAGTTGCGCCTGAGCCAGTCACCATGGCTGGAGTTCAAGCCATGATTCGGGCTATGTTGGCTGAACAAAGGGAAGAAATGAGACGGATGTTGAATAGGGACGAACCTACCGTACATGTTGAACCGACGGAGCCAGTTCCCGAGCAATCCGAGGAAGGGAACTACAGCCGCCAAGTGAGTCAAGTAGGGACTCAAGGTGAGCAAAGGGATGGCCTAGAAGGGAGAAACAACAAGGATGGGCGGATGTACAAGAATTTCTTGGGTGCGAAACCACCAAGTCTCTCAGGAAGCCCAAAGCCGGTTGAGATTATGGATTGGATCTCTGAGATGGAGATGGTGTTTGAGAGCTGCAGCTGTAATGAGAAACAGAAGACTGTGTTCGCAGTAAGACAGCTGAAAACTGGAGTCTTGAGCTGGTGGAAGCTATTGGCAGATACGATGCCACGAGGAGAAGCCTTAAGGATGTCGTGGGAAGAGTTTTTGGAACAATTGAAAATGCAGTACTGCTCGGAGGTAGATCTGATAGACCTAAACAACGATTTTCAGAACCTGAAGAAAGGGAAGATGAGTGTTGATGAGTATGCCACCGCATTTACCGAGAGGATGAAGCTATTTCCCTACTTGGTGCCTACTGAACTCTCCAAGATTGATAGGTTTGCTAATGGACTGCCCACTGACTTTGGCCCAATGGTCAAGATGGCAACTACCTTGAAAGCAGCTGTTAGGGCAGCTAAGAACGTAGAGGCCCAGATAAGAGAAAAAGGTCTAGAAAAAGATAAGGTAGGAGAGAAGCGGAAGTTTGAAGGATCTTCGAGGTCGAACAAGGAAAGAAAATTCTCAAAGCTTGGAGGAGGAGATGGAGGTGAAGCAAGATGGTGTGATAGATGCAAGAAGAAGCATAGTGGGAAGTGCAATGAAGAAGTGACTTGTTACAAGTGTGGGAGGACTGGTCACTATTCCAAAGACTGCACACATGATGATAAAGTATGCTACGGATGTGGAGGCAAGGGGCATATGTCCAGAAACTGCCCAAAGAAAAATAAAGCAGTAAGAGCAGAAACGCCACCAAGGCCAAGGGCATTTCACATGATCCTCGACGAAGCAGAAAACCGTGCGAGGAATCAAGGATGAGGACTTCATATCATAAGATCAAGTTATGTAGTAGCCATAGTATTTTACGATGTAGCCTAGTAGAGGCATAGTCTAGGGTGAACTTGAACACCTATGTAATCGTTTCAAGAAATAATATAAAACCTTTGTTTCGTTATCTGATGTGTTAAGTTGATTCGCTGCATGGTGACTTGGGAAACTGCGAGACAATACTTGGGACGAGTATGAGTAGGTGTGAATGGTAGTAGAGGCGTATACTACCGGAAGCACAGGACTCACACTTGGATCAGGGAAAGTCACAAGGTTACCAAGAAGCTAGTAATTGATTTCATTTTATTCAAGTGTGTTGTTACCATCATTTCGGTAATGACTAAGAAGATTGTTGATATTCCGACCCTAGTGGTCATATCGAATCGAGTCCGACTACGATGAGTATGTTGAGAGAACCAAGTTTGATGTAGCGTCCGACATTAAACCAAACGGTTGAAATTAAAGCGATCAATAGAAGTATCGCACTCGTTGTTAAAGAAGTTAGTAGCTAGAAATGCCTAATGTTAAAGTGTGATTATATCACATTAGAACATGAAGGAAGGCATAGTCTGTTTTAGAATTTAACTCTAAGAGACCTAAGTCTAAGTGTTGCAACATACGATGATAGGTCATTAGAATATGACACATCAATCCATAGTAGTAATAAAAGAAATCATCTCAAGTTCGTATCCAGTAAGGATCGATATTGTGACTTGAAGGTCATAATTGGGAGTCTAGCTTGAGGTAGAGAGTAGGTGCACGATCGAGTACTGCATACAATCAATAAGTCTGAGAGATAGACTTGAAGGAATGTAGAAGTTATAATTATTACCTAGGATGAAGAGATGACGTATGGAGTCATTATACGACCATGTTTCGTTGATGATTCCGGGACGTAATCATCCTAAGGGGGAGATAATTGTAACGCCCGCAAATCCGGGCTAGTCAATTTAGAGGCAATAGGGGTCGAAAACGACTTTTCGACAAAAGATTATTTAGAATAAATAATCTTAACCAAGTTGTGGAATATGTCACAAGGTTTCCGTACATATAAGGAACGCCGAAATCCGAGTTATAACGAAGAAGTTATGGCCCGTCGAAGTTTTACGGCAAAACCGGCACGGCACCGGGAATCGTAAATAGTGAATTTATGATAGAGTGAGATTTAGCCTTAGCAATCTAAACAAAAGTTGTAGAATATGTTAAACTAAGAGCGTCGATAAAAAGAACGCCCAAATCTGACTTCGTATGAGGAAGTTATGATTTTTCTAAGATTCGGCTTAGCAGTGCACGGCCCGAAACTCGAATTTTAGTTCGAGCGGTTTTTGGCTTACGCGACCTAAATGAGAGTTGAAGATCTCATTAATAGGAACTCAACGGCAAAAAGATGGACGAAAACGGAGTTCGTATGAAGGAGTTACGAATTCTTCGCGGTCATTTAACAGTCTAAAGGCCTCCTACTGTTAAATTTGAGATCGGTCGAGAATTAGCCGACGGAGTCTAAATGAAAGTTGTAGATCTTGATTTTACCTACGCGTGGATATAAAGAACGTCGAAAACAGAGCTCGTATGCGAGAGTTATGATTTTTCTAAGTTTGAAGGCTGATACGCGATAGGGGGTGACGTGGCACAACCAGAATTGGACACGTGGCACCACCAGAAGGCCACCACATGGACCAACTCGGCGAGTAGGTCCCCCCTACTCGGCGAGTAGGCCAGTCAGCACCCCTATAAATAGAGGTGCCGGGTTCCCTCATTCTTCACACCTTCCTAAACTATTCTTTCTCTCTCTAGACTCTCTCTCTAGCCCCCTAACCCCCCTAAAAGCCTAGGTAAACCCCCTAGCACCCGAAGGAAGCCCCGAGGCTCCCGGAGTCCCGAGAAAAGAGCCTTTCGGCTCGGGAACGCTGCTCCAGCGAAGCCCAGTTTTGCGAAAAACCCGCTGTAAGTGAGCTGTACATACCCTATCTTTAGTATAGCTTATGTTTTAATATAGTAACATTATTAGGAACTTATAATGAGTATTTGGGCTATTATTATGAGTTATATTGAGTGTTATTTAACGCTTATATAATAATAATAATAATAGCTAGACTATTAGTTTGTCGCGGTTATCGTTAGACTAAACCCTAGTAGTATTGATACTAGGTTTTCTCGAAGGAAATTGTTTTGAGAGTATCGAAGCGTTGTCCGAGTGCTGAGTCACCACCTACTCCGGTGAGTGCATAGTTACTTTCATCTTACACATAGATATGAAGTATTTTATATAAACTACGTGCTATGTGTGCACATTATCTGAATACTTGCTGTCTATGCTGGTTGAACGTTTTATACATGTTTTAAAGGACTTAAACTGTATACGTATTTTATATATACGAAAATGTTGGGTATGAGATGGGTAGATGAATGATGAGAGATAGAAGATGACGTGAGTATACATTGGCAGCTACAGACTTAGTGCCTGTGGGACAAACACCGGTAGCTATGGAATTAGTACCTTTTAGACGTTGGTAGCTATGGATTTAGTACCTGTTGGGAATTGGTAGCTATGGACTTAGTACCTATTAGTTAGACGCTGGTAGCTAAGGATTTAGTACCTGTTGAACATTGGTAGCTATGGACTTAGTACCTATTAGATAAAGACTGGTAGCTATGGATTTAGTACCCGATGAATAGACTATAGCAGCTATGGAATTAGTGCTTTATGAACGAACATTGGCAGCTATGGATTTAGTGCCAGTCCTATAACCCTGGAAGTAAGGGACTTCGGAATAAACAAATGCAGGATAGACGACTCTTAGGTTAAATCCTTAAGAGTAAAGAAGATAACGGGGATGGGTAATGGGGTTAATTGTTTGATGATTAAACATAACAATTATATTATTGTGGGTTGAAAACCCTATGTACTCACCAGGTTTCCCAACCTGACCCACTCAGTTTATGTATATCACAGGTGACGAAGTGAAGTGACATTACACTGAGAGATTTAAAGAGATATAGATCACTAGTGTAATTCATTGTAAGTTCTGTTTATGCTTATGTTTCGGTATTAACGATGACATCCCAAACGTTTTAAAATGAAATAAATACGTTTCCTCGAAAATGTTTTAATAACGTATTTACCATGTTTTTCTGGGAACAAAATTCCGCAACCTTTTTATAAAATGAAGTACTCTGATTTTTATAAAGCATAAACAAAATCGGTCTTTTCTGGCCGTGATTTTGGGGATGTCACAGTTGGTATCAGAGCATTAGTTTAAGCGAACTAGGAATATGGATTTATTTCTAGACTTAAACTTAGAATGCTAAGCGATGATTGTGAGGTGTGAGCACTAACTTATTTTAGGAATGATGCCTAAAATGCTTTTATGTGCTAAATACTTGTGCCTGATATGCTGTTAGTTGTTCGGATCTATGGTCTGTTGCCGACCGGATCTGGAAACCTTATGTGTTTAAGATTCTAAACGTACGAATACGATATTAGAACTAGCATGTAAACGTTTCGGAGTGATAAGGATGATTTAAACGTCAATCCTAAGTAAAGGTCTAGATTCACCTCATTAGGTGTATAGATCAAGATGGTAAGAACCCGTAGCGGAAACGTAAACGCAAATGGGAACAGGAACCAACCCCCAGTGGTTCAGCAAATACCTATTGTAGAAGAAGTTGCGCCTGAGCCAGTCACCATGGCTGGAGTTCAAGCCATGATTCGGGCTATGTTGGCTGAACAAAGGGAAGAAATGAGACGGATGTTGAATAGGGACGAACCTACCGTACATGTTGAACCGACGGAGCCAGTTCCCGAGCAATCCGAGGAAGGGAACTACAGCCGCCAAGTGAGTCAAGTAGGGACTCAAGGTGAGCAAAGGGATGGCCTAGAAGGGAGAAACAACAAGGATGGGCGGATGTACAAGAATTTCTTGGGTGCGAAACCACCAAGTCTCTCAGGAAGCCCAAAGCCGGTTGAGATTATGGATTGGATCTCTGAGATGGAGATGGTGTTTGAGAGCTGCAGCTGTAATGAGAAACAGAAGACTGTGTTCGCAGTAAGACAGCTGAAAACTGGAGTCTTGAGCTGGTGGAAGCTATTGGCAGATACGATGCCACGAGGAGAAGCCTTAAGGATGTCGTGGGAAGAGTTTTTGGAACAATTGAAAATGCAGTACTGCTCGGAGGTAGATCTGATAGACCTAAACAACGATTTTCAGAACCTGAAGAAAGGGAAGATGAGTGTTGATGAGTATGCCACCGCATTTACCGAGAGGATGAAGCTATTTCCCTACTTGGTGCCTACTGAACTCTCCAAGATTGATAGGTTTGCTAATGGACTGCCCACTGACTTTGGCCCAATGGTCAAGATGGCAACTACCTTGAAAGCAGCTGTTAGGGCAGCTAAGAACGTAGAGGCCCAGATAAGAGAAAAAGGTCTAGAAAAAGATAAGGTAGGAGAGAAGCGGAAGTTTGAAGGATCTTCGAGGTCGAACAAGGAAAGAAAATTCTCAAAGCTTGGAGGAGGAGATGGAGGTGAAGCAAGATGGTGTGATAGATGCAAGAAGAAGCATAGTGGGAAGTGCAATGAAGAAGTGACTTGTTACAAGTGTGGGAGGACTGGTCACTATTCCAAAGACTGCACACATGATGATAAAGTATGCTACGGATGTGGAGGCAAGGGGCATATGTCCAGAAACTGCCCAAAGAAAAATAAAGCAGTAAGAGCAGAAACGCCACCAAGGCCAAGGGCATTTCACATGATCCTCGACGAAGCAGAAAACCGTGCGAGGAATCAAGGATGAGGACTTCATATCAGAAGATCAAGTTATGTAGTAGCCATAGTATTTTACGATGTAGCCTAGTAGAGGCATAGTCTAGGGTGAACTTGAACACCTATGTAATCGTTTCAAGAAATAATATAAAACCTTTGTTTCGTTATCTGATGTGTTAAGTTGATTCGCTGCATGGTGACTTGGGAAACTGCGAGACAATACTTGGGACGAGTATGAGTAGGTGTGAATGGTAGTAGAGGCGTATACTACCGGAAGCACAGGACTCACACTTGGATCAGGGAAAGTCACAAGGTTACCAAGAAGCTAGTAATTGATTTCATTTTATTCAAGTGTGTTGTTACCATCATTTCGGTAATGACTAAGAAGATTGTTGATATTCCGACCCTAGTGGTCATATCGAATCGAGTCCGACTACGATGAGTATGTTGAGAGAACCAAGTTTGATGTAGCGTCCGACATTAAACCAAACGGTTGAAATTAAAGCGATCAATAGAAGTATCGCACTCGTTGTTAAAGAAGTTAGTAGCTAGAAATGCCTAATGTTAAAGTGTGATTATATCACATTAGAACATGAAGGAAGGCATAGTCTGTTTTAGAATTTAACTCTAAGAGACCTAAGTCTAAGTGTTGCAACATACGATGATAGGTCATTAGAATATGACACATCAATCCATAGTAGTAATAAAAGAAATCATCTCAAGTTCGTATCCAGTAAGGATCGATATTGTGACTTGAAGGTCATAATTGGGAGTCTAGCTTGAGGTAGAGAGTAGGTGCACGATCGAGTACTGCATACAATCAATAAGTCTGAGAGATAGACTTGAAGGAATGTAGAAGTTATAATTATTACCTAGGATGAAGAGATGACGTATGGAGTCATTATACGACCATGTTTCGTTGATGATTCCGGGACGTAATCATCCTAAGGGGGAGATAATTGTAACGCCCGCAAATCCGGGCTAGTCAATTTAGAGGCAATAGGGGTCGAAAACGACTTTTCGACAAAAGATTATTTAGAATAAATAATCTTAACCAAGTTGTGGAATATGTCACAAGGTTTCCGTACATATAAGGAACGCCGAAATCCGAGTTATAACGAAGAAGTTATGGCCCGTCGAAGTTTTACGGCAAAACCGGCACGGCACCGGGAATCGTAAATAGTGAATTTATGATAGAGTGAGATTTAGCCTTAGCAATCTAAACAAAAGTTGTAGAATATGTTAAACTAAGAGCGTCGATAAAAAGAACGCCCAAATCTGACTTCGTATGAGGAAGTTATGATTTTTCTAAGATTCGGCTTAGCAGTGCACGGCCCGAAACTCGAATTTTAGTTCGAGCGGTTTTTGGCTTACGCGACCTAAATGAGAGTTGAAGATCTCATTAATAGGAACTCAACGGCAAAAAGATGGACGAAAACGGAGTTCGTATGAAGGAGTTACGAATTCTTCGCGGTCATTTAACAGTCTAAAGGCCTCCTACTGTTAAATTTGAGATCGGTCGAGAATTAGCCGACGGAGTCTAAATGAAAGTTGTAGATCTTGATTTTACCTACGCGTGGATATAAAGAACGTCGAAAACAGAGCTCGTATGCGAGAGTTATGATTTTTCTAAGTTTGAAGGCTGATACGCGATAGGGGGTGACGTGGCACAACCAGAATTGGACACGTGGCACCACCAGAAGGCCACCACATGGACCAACTCGGCGAGTAGGTCCCCCCTACTCGGCGAGTAGGCCAGTCAGCACCCCTATAAATAGAGGTGTCGGGTTCCCTCATTCTTCACACCTTCCTAAACTATTCTTTCTCTCTCTAGACTCTCTCTCTAGCCCCCTAACCCCCCTAAAAGCCTAGGTAAACCCCCTAGCACCCGAAGGAAGCCCCGAGGCTCCCGGAGTCCCGAGAAAAGAGCCTTTCGGCTCGGGAACGCTGCTCCAGCGAAGCCCAGTTTTGCGAAAAACCCGCTGTAAGTGAGCTGTACATACCCTATCTTTAGTATAGCTTATGTTTTAATATAGTAACATTATTAGGAACTTATAATGAGTATTTGGGCTATTATTATGAGTTATATTGAGTGTTATTTAACGCTTATATAATAATAATAATAATAGCTAGACTATTAGTTTGTCGCGGTTATCGTTAGACTAAACCCTAGTAGTATTGATACTAGGTTTTCTCGAAGGAAATTGTTTTGAGAGTATCGAAGCGTTGTCCGAGTGCTGAGTCACCACCTACTCCGGTGAGTGCATAGTTACTTTCATCTTACACATAGATATGAAGTATTTTATATAAACTACGTGCTATGTGTGCACATTATCTGAATACTTGCTGTCTATGCTGGTTGAACGTTTTATACATGTTTTAAAGGACTTAAACTGTATACGTATTTTATATATACGAAAATGTTGGGTATGAGATGGGTAGATGAATGATGAGAGATAGAAGATGACGTGAGTATACATTGGCAGCTACAGACTTAGTGCCTGTGGGACAAACACCGGTAGCTATGGAATTAGTACCTTTTAGACGTTGGTAGCTATGGATTTAGTACCTGTTGGGAATTGGTAGCTATGGACTTAGTACCTATTAGTTAGACGCTGGTAGCTAAGGATTTAGTACCTGTTGAACATTGGTAGCTATGGACTTAGTACCTATTAGATAAAGACTGGTAGCTATGGATTTAGTACCCGATGAATAGACTATAGCAGCTATGGAATTAGTGCTTTATGAACGAACATTGGCAGCTATGGATTTAGTGCCAGTCCTATAACCCTGGAAGTAAGGGACTTCGGAATAAACAAATGCAGGATAGACGACTCTTAGGTTAAATCCTTAAGAGTAAAGAAGATAACGGGGATGGGTAATGGGGTTAATTGTTTGATGATTAAACATAACAATTATATTATTGTGGGTTGAAAACCCTATGTACTCACCAGGTTTCCCAACCTGACCCACTCAGTTTATGTATATCACAGGTGACGAAGTGAAGTGACATTACACTGAGAGATTTAAAGAGATATAGATCACTAGTGTAATTCATTGTAAGTTCTGTTTATGCTTATGTTTCGGTATTAACGATGACATCCCAAACGTTTTAAAATGAAATAAATACGTTTCCTCGAAAATGTTTTAATAACGTATTTACCATGTTTTTCTGGGAACAAAATTCCGCAACCTTTTTATAAAATGAAGTACTCTGATTTTTATAAAGCATAAACAAAATCGGTCTTTTCTGGCCGTGATTTTGGGGATGTCACACTTTGTGAGTGTTTTGGAGCTTTGGGAAGTGATTTAGTGAAGGAAACTTGTAGATCAAGAGGCTAGCATCAAGGAAATTCGTGTGGATCTTGAATCCATCTTAGTTTGGGCACGTTTTGGTGGTAACCAGCTATTACTTTGATCTCTTTCTCCTTAGAACCTCTCATGGATGGAGTTAGGGTTTTCTTTAGCATATTCATGAAGGGAATGTGGTGTATGAGTTAGATCTGAAGTTGAAACTTCAGATCTGAACCTCCCTTGGGTCCTAAGTTCATAAAGTTCCTTGTATGGCCCTAAAAGAACCCTCCCTTATGAGTAGAGCTTCATTTCAAGCATGGATTTGGATTTTGAGGCATGCAAATACGTAAAGGTAGCAACTTTACGTTGCTAATACACTCTAGGGACCTAGATCTACTGTTTGGAACGAATGAATAGTTTTGTATCGCTTGATCATGGGAATAACCGTATGGACTCGGCGAGCCTGGGAGATGACTCGGCAAGTCGAGTATGGTTTTTTGTCCGAATTGGTCCCGTGTGGATTTGGCAGGTCTGGGAGATGACTCGGTGAGTCAGTTTGGATTTTGAGCACTGAGTCGCGTATTGACTCGACGAGTCTGTTAGAGACTCGACGAGTCGAGTCGGGTAATTCTTGAATCAGTAGGGACTCGATGAGGGGAAAGTTGCACTCAACAATAGGACAACATGGTCTGTTGACCATTGACCAGTGACTTTGACTTTGACTAGGGATTGTCTTGTGCCTTCCAAGGGCATTTTGGTAATTAAGTTTTTATTGAGTGGGTCACTCATGGGTACATACGAGGTGGTTGGAGCTATATTTGGAAGAGTAGACAGTATTATCTCGAGCCACTAGCGAGGTGAGTTATCCTCACTATATCAATAGGGTCTAAGGCACCAAGGTCGCCCCTTTAGGATGAGATTCTGATTATAGTATGATGTATATGATTATGATCTGTTAGTTCAGTATCAGGATAGACATGATGTTGTTATGCTATGATGATTCGATGCATTGGTATGTTAGTGACCTAGTTAGGTCGGTATTCCAGTATATGAGATTGCTATGATTGATGATCTATGAGATAGTTATACTTGATATATATACTAGAATATGTTATTTACGTGCACATGGTTATTGGTTTGGTGGAGTTGAGGCGGTCCTGCTTTGTGCTGAAGGCTAGCATACCCGATACACGGTCCGGATAGGCTGTGAGCCTGTATGACGGCCTAGTCGCACTAAAGGCTCGGGATAGATCCAGATAGACTGTAGGCCTTGCAAGGCGGTCCAGTTAGGAGGCCTAGTATTCATGTTGTTGTTATTTGTTATTGATGTGATATTATCAATGTGGTATTGGTATTTTTTTGGTGGTGGGGGGGGGGGGGGTAACTCACTAAGCTCTCGAGCTTACAGTTTCAGTTTATTGTTTCAGGTACGTCAGTAGATCGTGGCAAGGTAAAGGCGTGACCGTACCACTCCTCATCCTTATGATTTTAGTTTCTGGGACACTCTGATTAATAATGTTTTTAAAACAATTTGTATAACACTAATTGGTTTTCATGGTTGGAAAAGTTTAAATTTGGCTTAAAATTTTGGATGTTAAAGGTATATTGTTTGATAAAGTGACAGCTTGGGAAGCTGGCGGGGCAGCAGCTAAGGAATTCATGTGGGAAGCTTCTGCAGTGCGAGGTGAGTCTTCTCACCATACCTATGGGTCTAAGGAACCAAGGCCGATCCATTTTATGTAATGTGTTACACTAGCTGTATTAGAGATATGTGGTATGATAGTTAGCTTATGCTAAGTGGTATGCTAGTGATTATATGATATGTGTTATGCTAGTTGTCTTTGTGATACTTGCATGGAAGACAGATATGTGGTATGATAGTTAGCTTATGCTAAGTGGTATGCTAGTGATTATATGATATGTCTTATGCTAGTTGTGTTTGTGATACTTGCATGGAAGACCCCGAAGGGGAGCCCGTGGCATTGGATGTAAGACCATGTGGGGTAACCCATGGTAGTCCATGGTAAAGACCATGTGGGGTAACCCATGGTAGTCCATGGTAAAGACCATGTGGGGTAGCCCATGGCATTGGATGTAAGACCATGTGGGGTAGCCCATGGCTTTCCTAGGTTTTATGTATGCATGGCTTATGTGATACATGTAGCTTTTATAACTAACAGGATACGTGTTATGTGGATTGTGTGTGTAGGGTATGCTTTGGGGGACTCACTAAGCTTTGTGCTTACGGTTTACAATTTTGGTTTCAGGTATCATCAACTTGGAAATGAAGAGCTCGGATTGATCGCAGTGCACACACCTATGATTTCTGCAACGAATGATTTGGGATGAACTCTAATAAACGTTTTACTTAATGATGATTGAAATGTTTGAAATAAATGGTATCAATGTTTTTGCTATATTAAAAATGAAATTTTTACCCTTGATTTTTGGGACGTTACATGAACCAAACCGAATTAGGCTCGAATAAGCAATTCGATTTGGTTCTTGGGTATCTATATTCGGCTTATTCGGTCCAAGTTACCCAAATAAGGGCTTATTCGGTTCTAAATACCCGACCCGAAATTGAAAAGTCATTTTTAATTGTTTTTTCTTGCTACATCGAATGACCTACATTCAATCAATTCAATCATGTTTTTCCTTGTCCCTCCCTCTTTGATCAAGTAGTACATTCAAAATAAAAAAAAAACCTATTGCACATATTACCGAAGTCAACTTCCTACTCAATGGCACCACACAAATTCTAACCTTTTTTTTTGCACCTTTGAAACATTTATGTATACTTTGCATTATTTTTAATTAACAAATTTGTTTCTTTAAAATATTTGTTATGGAATCATAAGCTACAAAAGTCATAAAAAATACAATAGTTATAATCATATTGTAAATGTTATTGGGGTTATTCAGGTTATAGAATCCTAATACGGTTTATTCAGTTCTTTTCGGTTATATTAGATCCTTAATCGACTTGTACATGTTATTCATGTAATAACCGAACCGAACCGATTAATACTCGAACCGAACCAAACCCGTATTGGTTACTTGGTCCGATTTTCGGTTCATGCAATTACCCGTATTTAGTTTTCGGGTTATTTGGGTTCGGGTTGGTTTGGTCTGGTTCCGATTCGAATAACATCCCTACATGAAAGCAACCACTGATTAGCCTACAACAATTCTTTTAAGCTTGACTTTGACAATTTTCTTTCTTGTGACTATTTTTCTACGAGAGACAGATAGATAGAGAGAGAGGGGGGGGAGGTAAATTGGGTGATTGATTTAATATCAAAATATAATCAGAAGGAGATTACACAGCCCTCTTCATTGTCGTTTTCTATTATCCCCAGTCTAGTCTAGTCTAGTCTACTGACTGAAGCATCTACGTAAAACCATTTTAACTAATAAAAAATAATAAATGCCACTTGATTCACAGAAGTCTAATGTTAAATCGTATATGTATCACGTTAATTAAATATACAGTTTTTATGTGGAATCTTACGTGTTTGCAAATTGTAATATTCAACTTGTCAATCCCACCTTTCAGTGTTTGGCTTGCT
Organism: Lactuca sativa; assembly: GCF_002870075.4. Lineage (NCBI taxonomy): Eukaryota > Viridiplantae > Streptophyta > Magnoliopsida > Asterales > Asteraceae > Lactuca > Lactuca sativa. Next base: position 274,351,731 of record NC_056627.2, read on the forward strand.
CCTAGGTTTGTTGGCTTCTGCATAGAGCAAGATTGCCTCGACATATACATAACATATAACATATATTTAGCAAACAGATAATCATATAACCAATTTGACAAATAGGCAGATCTACATATCACTACCACATAACAACATCCTATATACCAGAACACATATATAACAAACCACTACAACATAACAAAATCCTCTATACCAAGATACAAAACCTAGTGGGCTGACATTAGTGCCTTCGAACCACAAGTACAGTGAGGAAAAACTCAGCTCAATCGAAGAACTCTGAAACATTATGATATGATCCCTTTTTCTACGCTGCTTGCACCCGCGAATCTACTAACACCAGAACTAGATAAAATCTTAATCAACAGTCCAAAATCCTCAAGTTTGACCCAAAGTAAAATTTGGTAAAAAAGTCAACGGTCAACGGAAATCAACAAAAGTCAAAGTCCAAGGCAGTTGAGTACGCTCAACGTACTCTACGTACGCGCAACGCACATAATTCAGGTCCAATACGCGCATCGTACTCTCAGGTACGCCCGACGTATATACGTGAAAGATAATTCCTTCCTTTAGTGCTTAATCCCTTAAGACCTTTTCTCCATAACTCAGATTTAGACCAAAACATCGACTTAAGTCTTAAAGTTTCCATCTTTATGACTTTCCATGGCTAGAAAAGGTCCAAAAGTTAAAACCCTAACTTAATTATCTGTTAAGACATCTTAAATCTTGCATGGAAGGGATATAAGGACCAAGATCACATTTTGATAGTCCCTAAAAGCTCCATAATGGATAAAGTTTCCAACTTTATCCATTAGAATGGTCCAAGCAACCAAGATCTAGTCTTTTAAGTTTCAAAGGGACCAAAAGTGCATCTTTTTCAACTTATCCATAAAGTCCAAGTCTCCAACCTTCAAATCTGAATCCATATGATGTTTAGATGGATAAAGTTTCCAACTTTATCCATAACAAGGTCAACCACTTTCAAGATCTAAAATTTATGCGCTTAAAGTGACCAAAAGCTCATAACACCCAAAACTAGCTAGATCTAACAAATGCATCATCAAGATTCAAACTTTATACCTTCAGAAGAAAGATCAAGGTGAACAAGGTCTGAATCTATAAGCTCAAATGCAACCAACACCTCTACGATGAGCTCCTTCTTCTCCAAGATGCACCAAGAACACTCCAAAGCACTTAAAACACCTTATTTTTCTCACAAGGCTCAAAATAGGGTTAGCGTTTCAAGGAAGGACGTTGAAGGGGTGGAGGCTGAGAATATAAAGGGCTTGGGGGAGTTAAGGAGCTTAAATAGGGCTCAAAACCCTCAAATTAGGGTTTGATATCTGATCGTGTACGCCCAACGTACTCCTAGTATGCCCAACGTACTAGGTTGGCTCTCCTCAATTGGCCATGTCTAGTACACCCAAAGTACACCATGTACGCTCAACATACTAGACTAAACCCAAACCTCCATGTCTTCGAACGTTTATAGCTTCTTCGTTCTTACTCTGATTTCGAAGATATTTATATCCACAGAAAGGTGTTGAAGATCCCCACAATATTATCTAAATATATTGGACTAAAAACCTTTTGAACAAAAATCCGTATTTCATGCAAAAACCCAGCCTATGACTTTTACCTTTCTATGCTTCAACCAAAAAAACAATTCAAGGGTTAAATTTCTTAACTATCATTACCTCCTTCCATAAGGACTGTGACATCCCCATTTTCATGGTCAGAAAATACCGATTTTGTTGATGCTTTGTTTGAAAATCAGAGTAACATTTTAAATAAAAGTGTTGCGGAATTTGTCCCAAAACAAAATATGATAAAGATTTATCAAAAACATTTCCATAGAAATGTATTTCATTAAAAAGACTCGGGATGTCATGTTCGATACAGATCATAAGTATAAACAATACAACATAGGCCTTACTACATTATTCCGTATTTACAGGCCTAAAATCCCTTAATCTCTCATCCCAAGACATCACATCTATGTTCATGCACCACTACCTATAATACAAGAAACTGAGTGGGTCAGGCTTGGGAGCCTGGTGAGCACATAGGGTTTTCAACCCACAATAAATAAGTTTATTAATTTCATTAATCAATAATAACCCGATTACCTATTCCCATTATCCTCTCATTACGTCCCTAAACACCTATCATATGGGACCTAGCCTAAGGATCATCATCGGGATGGACACTACTGCTAATGGGATTCCTCATCAATAAATGTCCTTAAGGCAACCTTGTGGGGGATGGAGTACACCTGGTGAGCACACAGTTCAAATAAACACGCAATTCAAATAAACACCTACATGTTGCGAGCCTGCTAGCGTTCCACTGGACTGTCTAGAATTGTCTGTGGTCGTCATCTATACTCCGCTAGATGACTGGATCATCAATAACATCTATAACAAGGCCTCTCATCATTTTATTTTGTCACACAACAACTATTACATCTACCCATGTTTTACCCAACACATTTTGTAGATATAAAATACATATATACACTTTAAATCATTTAAAACATGTATAAAATTGTTCATCCAGCATAGATAGCAAGTATACAGATAATATGCACACACATCACGTAATTTATATAAAATACTTCATATCTATGTGTAAGCTGAAAGTAACTATGCATTCACCTGATAAGGTGGTGACTCGGTACTCAGACAACGCTTCGTTTACTTTAAAATAATTTCCTTCGACGAAACCCAATATTATTACCACTAGATTTTAGTCTAATATTTACCGTGATTAATTATTATTATTATTATTATTATTATTATTATTATTATTATTATTATTATTATTATTATATAAGCGTTTAAACAATACTTTCCAACCACTATGTACAGACAGGGGCCAGACAAAAAACATCGGAGGGCAGGACCATTTTGGCATATTGCACTTCTGAAATCCAACAACCCTATGCGGCCCTTTAAACCAGATTCCCCATACCGTGAGTAGTTAAAAAGATATTATAACGACACTTATATAAGTCATAATAATAGCTCAAATATTTATTAACAATACTAATTTTAAATATAGACTATCTTTAAAATAGGGTAGACATAACTTACTTACAAGGGGATTTTAGCTAAGAGTCGGGCTCTGCAGGGGCAGAACTTTGTCGCTGAATCTTTCTAAGAAAGATTCATGCAGCGCTTCAGCGCTCACCTTACTATACTAAAATTACAGAAAGAGAAGTCGAATCACGAGGACCAAAATGCTCGGGGGATAGGAAGAGAAAGACTCTTGAATCAAGAGAATGGTGCAAGAAATATAAGAGCTCGAGGCTCTTATTTATACTAATTGAATTTTCAAAAACTACCCTCCATAATTACTTAATAACCTTATAGTTATATAAACAACTAAACACCCCTTTATAATACTATTTTATATAGATTTAACGATATTTGTACTAAACTAATGTCAAAAGAACTCAGCATTAGTCTTATAATGATCACATCGTCGATATCTTTCTAATGATATATACATATGTATATATATATATATATATATATATATATATATGTGTGTGTGTGTGTGTGTGTACGTATATATGATTTATACTTTATTTTAATACGTAAATATGCTATTATAATTTGTAACTCGTTCATACGAACTTCGTTTTTGACGTTATTTATATCCACACGTAGGTGGATACGTACTCTACAACTTTTGTTTAGACTCCATCGGCTAATTTTGACTTTATTTTTAAAGTTATATTTTTAATAGGCCGGGACACGATTGGTCCGTTAAAGTCTCATAACTTCTTCATCCAATGTCCATTTTCGTCTTTCTTTTTATCGTTACGCTACTAATAACGAGATCTTCGATTTTCGTTTAGGTTGTGTCGGCTAAAAACCGCTCGATCTAATACTCGAACTTCGGGTTGTACATCGCTAAGCCGAAACTTCAAAAAATCATAACTTCCTCATACGAAGTCAGATTTGGGCGTTCTTTTTATGGACGCTCTCGGTTTAACATATTCTATGACTTTCATTTAGATCGCTAAGGCTAAAAGTTGCTCTATCGTAAATTCACTCTTTACGCTTCCCGGTGTCGCGCAGGTTTCGTTGTGAAAATTCGACGAGTCATAACTTCTTCGTTATAACTCGGATTTAGGCGTTCTTTATATCCCCATATTCCTTGTTTCGACCACTAAAAACTTTATGTAAAGATATCGGACTTATCTCACACTTTAAGTTTGACGCTTATTTTTATTCTTTATTTATTACACATTTATAAATAAGTAATAAGCATATAAATTTACATAATTCACATAATATTTTAATAATTCATCTTTATTACTTCAAAAAGAGTTACAATAGTTGATCTAGACTATTACATTGTCTAAAAATGCTTAGCCCCGAAACCCGGGTGTTACAAGGACTAAACTTTGTCTCCTTAAGTCCCAAATCCTTACACAATCAACTTCTGACCCACAATCATGAAATAAGAAATGATTGGAAATAGGATGTTACAATTCTCCCCCACTTAAATTAGTTTTTGTCCTCGAAATCAGCTCTCTCTTCCACTTCAAGATGCAACCCTTCACAACAATCAAGTTGTCCGAAAACCCATATATTTGATCGACACATAACCTTCTTGTCCAAACGTCGTCATGCTAATCCGCACATAAGTGCACCATCGCAACGAAAACTAACTGTTCACATACTAATCTAGACCATACTCCTACTTGGCTCTAACAGCCCAACTCGGCTATCCACTGACAACACTCAGACTCACCCCCGGTCCACTAACCAACCACAGCACTCGGGCTTACCCCCAATCTACTATAGCCAAAATTGCGTCAAATCCTTTGGCCGTCTGTGGTAACTTGGTGAGGAAATCCATGGTAAACATGTGCATACGGATGGTCAATCCAAGAATTTGCACGTTGCATCAAAATCCCTCATCAGCTCAAGTGTATATCCACTTAAAAAACACTCGAGATATATACAATGAACTTCATGACTTGAGATTCCATAACCAATACCTAACCTTGGTAACCAAACTCTTAATAAACAACCTGTAAGAAGCCCCTTACAATGCAAACTTAAGAAAGATTTCATTTGGTCATGTTCTGAAGATGATTCTAGCTATATGGCAAAAATAAAAAATAACCTAAAAGAATTTACACCTCTATATCATCCTAGTATAGATGATAAATTAATTATCGAAACTAATGCTTCAAATATTTATTGGGGGAGGAATCCTTAAAGCAATAAATTTTGAGGTTCAATCCAAAGAATTAATTTGCAGATACACCTCAAGATCTTTTAAGGATGCTGAAAGAAATTAACATTCTAATGAAAAAGATTATCTTGTCGTTAAAAGGGTAATTGAAAAGTTTTCAATCTATTTAACACCTGTAAATTTTACAGTAAGAACAGATAACAAAAACTTTGCTTATTTTTTAAGAAATAACATTTCTGGAGATAACAAACAAGGACGACTAGTTCGATGGCAAATGTGGTTTTCCAGATATAGCTTTAAAGTAGAGCACATTAAAGGAGAAAATAATATCTTTGCAAACTTCTTAACTCGAGAATTCCAACAGAAAAATTGATCAGGTTCGATATTCTTTTCATGTAGGAATCAAATCCATTCAATGTTATACTTTGGTTGTCTAACGACCCAAGAGGTTTTAACCTCAGTCCATAATTTGGACTACAAGTACATACCCTTTCTCAAATGGAGAAAGAACAAGAACTTATGCTCAAACAGGCTCTTCTTGAGCAAAAATTGGAATCCTTCACAAATCAATTAAAAATTGTAAGACTATTTATGTCTGAACATCAAAAGGAACTTTCTTCTCCTCCCTCTCATATGAATCAAGAGGAAAATGTAAGTGTTCAAAAGAACATTGAACAACAAGAGGTCAATGTTTCACCTCCTTTAAAGAGAAAATAAACATCTAGTCCTGAGCAAACGACTTCAGGTAAAGATTCAACAAATCCATTGAAGGTTATGGATTTACCAAAAATCCAGATAGGAGTACAAACTCCAATAACAAATTCATTGTGTTTTTACGTTCTCACACTATTTACTGTTTTTATTTGAACCATCCCATATATATATATATATATATATATATATATATATATATATATATATATATATATATACATATATATATATATATATATGTATATATATGTATATATGGGTTAGGTTATTTTGTTTTCACTATCTATTGTGTGCATGTATGACTGATTCTGGACCAATCATTTTAGTTATTTTAAAAAAGTAATTAATGCATATTACATGTTGAAGATATAATGAATATTAATTACATCTTCAGCATTTAATATACATTAATTACTTTCTTAAAATAACTAAAATGATTAGTCCAGAATGAGTCATACATGCACACAATAGATAGTGAAAACATTTGAACCTAACTCATGTGTATATATATATATATATATATATATATATATATATATATATATATATATATATATATTTATGTGTATATATATATATATGTGTGTGTATGTGTGTGTTTATCTCGATAACATGACCAATCAATTAATAATTACATGTCCCAATTAATGATGCACCGACATTACATAATATGTCGGCAAGAAAAGTTTGCCAATAAGTTACATGTTTATGTATATATTTTGGCTATTCTATATGTACCCTCAAAATGCTTAATGTACCCCTTACATGGTCATAGTGAATGGGTATCCTAATTTTTTTTCCAGGGTATCACCGCAACGGCTAAGCATGGGCCAGGTCGGGTCGGTTTTGACCTAAAACCAAACCCAAAACCGACAGCCTCTGTTTTGAAACTTTTAAGACTGAACCGAACGCAAACCCATCGGTTCGGTGTTTCCGTTTTCAATTTGTACTTGGGTTTCCATGTTTTGTCTTTATCTAACCTCAAGTCTTGTTATATAAACATGAAGTTGAAGTATCTTTTAATACTTGAATCGATATGAGACTCAAATAGATATCGAATGAACCATGAGGATAACAAGTTTATATAATAGATGAAATGACTGAGTTTACATGTGTTTGACGATGTGAGATAGAATAGTTGGGAAGATAAAAGAATAGAATAGTTGAAAAAATAAAAGAAAGATAAACAAATGATATGTAAAGAGCAAGAATTGATCCTAAGACTTTTGTTCAATAAGTCAACACCTTAACCAATAGACTAACTATTTGTTTGTGTTTATAAGTGAAGAGATGTGCATATATACACTACAAAAAAACAGAATTTTCCTAAAAAAATTACACTATCGGAAAAGCATCCCGCGATACCTCTTGGATCCGCCCCTGTATAGGTGTTTTCTTTTGGTTAATAAGAGAGCTATGATAACTTTGTAGGACCTACGTAGACAAGACAATTGCTGATGTACCATGTTAAAATATATAAATCGACCCATGAGTTGTCTCTTATTTTTGAACACTAGTTGTCTCGAAGTAAATTTATATGCTTTTGATTATTTGGTAAAACTTCTTTTAGTTGATGTAATGATGTATTGATGTTTAATGTAATATAAACACCATATGATACACATGTAAAATGAGAACACTATAAAACTAAGTTAGATTCCCACTATTGACGTTAATCTCATGGACACCATAACGTATGTTAAATCACAATGTCATTATAGTAAAAAAGGTGATACCTAAGCTTAAAACAAGACATTACTTATAGATTCTTACATTCTTATTGTTAGATCAAGTATGTAAAGTGACTGTCAAATGTCAATTATAATTATCTGGATAATGCTATTAGAAAAACAAGCATTACTCCTTAACTAAGTATCAAATTGAAAAGCTTATTTGAGCTTCATAATCATTTTATTTAATAATTATGTTTAAAGTTATACGGTGAACTAATTATAACAGCTATTGACAAACATACTGAAAATTTTGCCATCTTATGTATTGTTATATGATAGTTGAAAATTATTATATTCACTCGCATTGATTTGATTATTCTTTGTATTTTCAATGATATAGGATGAGATTTGGAGGTATATGGTACTCCTTGAGTCACATGATCTTATTTGAAGCCCTCTATTCCAAAGATGTCTCACGTGAATATATAAACCGATAAAGAGATACTCTAATAAAGTAAGTATACGAAAAACATGGAGCTTATTGTAGACATAATGTTTTATACATAAACTTTTAATTATTTCTATAAGCAAAATGTTTATTTACTTTTTTTCTAATCACACAAGTTAATATCTTCACTTATTCTCACGCTAACAAAATATTGTTAATGTATTGCGATTTTCTTCTACGAGAAAGACATTAAGATGGATCTGAGGTAGACAGCCCAAAAGGTATGGTCTACCCTAGTCTAAAATGCAAAAGACCTTTACATGCTCGTTGCATTTAACTTATAAATTTTGTAAACGATAACAAGGTTAAAAACATTACAAATGGAAGAATATATATTCTTTCTAGAAAAAAAAAGTTGATAACATTTTTGGAGAAATAAAATTGTTTCTAATTCTTTGTTATTTTTACATACAACCTCGTACTTCATATGTTTTGTTATACCATCTTTTCGAGAAAGATCTAATCTATAGTTATTTAGTTATCATGATCTCAATTTTTTCATTCTATGATTTTTACACACAAGAAGTGGCAAGCATGACCCGCTCCACGAATCCATATACATACGTCATGATAACTTGTACGATATGCAAAAGTAACAATTGCAAAACGATACAAATTATTAACATATACAAAATTAAAGAAAAGCTGAAAAAAGAAAAAGAAAAAGAGAAAACAAAAGTAGTCAAATGAATGAATAAATTGATGACGATTGTGGTAAAGTGAGAGTATACATTCTATCCACATCCAATGATCCAATATATGTCCATTCATCGGTCAATTGGCACTTGCTTTTGTGCCATGGTCAAGTCCATCATGGCACATACTTCTAAAATTAAGCCAATTTTGTTGTTTGTTTGTTGCTCATATTTGCAACTTGGTCTCAGTTATCAAAATACAACATTCGATTTAATGATTTATACCATGTCGTATTGTATATGAGAATAAAAATATGATTTATGTTTGCAAATAAATCGTAACTAATAAGGATAAATGACTAAATATAATAGATAGATAGCGGTTGCTATTTTATTTTGATTGTACTTCTTGCTTTATAGGAGGAGAAAAATGATAAATTGATAGATGTTGATAACTACTACATTATTGATTGAACATTAAAATCCATATAATAAAAAACGTGTTAAAGGTCTAGTTTATATTATACTTTTATTTTATTTTTCTGTTTTTTTTTAATATAAACTTGAAATTTTTACATTAAGGTGGAAAACAAACAAACAATGAACTACACCGCTAGTCTTTTGGATTCTAAACTTAATTCTTTTAAAATCATGTACATAAATCTTGGGCTTACAAAATTACCATACATGACGTGTTAGACTCTAAAAATGTTCCATATCATTTGGTGCAAGGAAATCAAATATATTAGAAACAAATGGTATAATTATGTGTTTATTTTCTATACATGTTTTATCACTTTGCATAAAATAGTTTTTAAAACAGCATGTCCCACAGTGAAACCCCTAATTCTCAGGGGTAAACCTTGGTATATTAACACATGTGGGTTTCCATCCTACCCATCCAAAAACTAAAATGTCAGTGGTCTAAATGTTGGCCTTCTTTTGCACGGGTAAGTCACAAAATTTGTATGTGCTTCTTTCTTTGTAGAGACCCATAAATATGTAAAAAAACATCATTTACCATATCATGTTAATACTTGAATCCAATGTAGCTCTCTACAATGTACTAATATATGTTCCTCAAAAGAATCCAAACATATCTTAGGACAAACCTAGCATCATATTAACAAAAAAATAATGGATTTATAAAGCGATACTTAAGGATGTTACGATGCTCGATCAACGACATACATTGGCCAAGACCATCTATTGTGATACCAAAAGAAAATCTTGAGCATGTGATGCTCATAGACACTAAAAAGTTGTTTTATATCTAACAATCATACATATCAAAATATATACTTCCATGTCTTGGACAATTTTATTAAAATGAACATTTACCAATGCATGTTGGGCTTTAAAAAGTGTTCTTATTAATGAAACCGCTAAACTTAAAACTCAAAATCGTATCATGGAGACAAGCCAAAACACAAACATAATTAGAATACATACTTCATGGTATTACCGCTGTATGGAGCAACACCCGAAGAGTTTAACACTTTCAATATTGTTGTAAAATTCTTATCTACAACCTTACGAAGAAGACATTGTCAGACGTTGGTGTTGTCAATTGTTCTCTCGTCTTGAATGTTGTCTCCTCCTTGAACCAATAACCCTAATCTAGTATTGTCGAACAAATTTTTAACTAACGTGTGAGTTCATGATAAAACGAATTATCATTACATTTTAGTGATGAGTTTTGACATTATCATACTGTATATCTTTACATTTTACTATTCACAAATAATCTTTTATAGGAAAAAACCCTAAATTTAAATTATAATGATTTTTTAATACGATAAATTTAAATTATCGTGAGTTGGGGACTGGAGGCTAGGGTTTGTTCATAAACGCCCATCAAAGATTTTTTCAAAACTTTGCAAAAAGATGATTACGTTTTTGACTTTGGGAATCCCTAATTAAAAACCCAAATTACACGATTAAACAAATTTAAACCCCAATCTCATTAGCAAATCGCCGTAACTTCCAAAAAGGAAATATCTTTCATTCTTTCTCATCTCCGTCCGCCTCCTTTTAGTCTGTGCTAGCTATAAGGCATAAGCCCATCTCTCAAAATCTTACCTCGGAACCCAATATAATATTCAGACGCATACCCAGTTCAAATCTGTTTCAATCGCACTTATATCCTTCCATCTGAGTTTTCATTGATTTTGGATTTTGATTGAAAAACTCATAAATACCATCGAACCGTTTTTACGATCATCATCGAGAATGAGGAAGAGGGAGAGAGAAAACCCATGTGGGATTTGTGGACACTACCACAAATACGAAGAGGGGGAAGTTTGTGGGATTTGTGGCCACCGTATGCCGGTCGGCCCTGAAAAAACTCTGATTCAAGTTAGCGCTTTTCCATCGGAAATCTTGCCGGAGTTGCTTTATCTTGGTAGCTACGACAACGCTTCTCGTTCGGAACTTCTCAAAACGCTCGGGATTTCTCGCGTTCTTAATGTACGCCCCTTCTCTATTTATCTCTTTGTTTCAATTTCAATTTCAAGATTCGATTGGGTGTGATTGATTAATTAATTCATGAGTTCTTAAATCAATCGAATGTGGTATCAGTTATTCTTATCGATTCGTTTTTCCTTAGGCTCACTTGATCACTTTTTTTGCTGCCCTTATCCGTTTTAAATCTTGATCTTCAACAAGATTTTCTACCACTTGTTGAATAGCTACTGTAACATGATGTACTTTCAATTCTCCAACAAAATCTTTAGTACTTTTTAGTGGATTGTAATCATTTATTTGCATCAAGGACAAGAGACATAGGTCACACAACTAGATTTAAAGCCTGCTGTTTTCTCATTGGTGTAATATTTTGAAGTATGAGTTCCCATTCACTTGTTAAGTCATCAACATTAATAAAATAGAGATCTCTTTAATGTGGGCACAATCTTACCCAAAGTTTATCAAAAAGATCTTTCTTTTTGTGTACTGCTTTTTTACCAATATCTTATTGATACTTTGCCTGATCCCTCGTTTAAGTTTTGCAATTGAAATTACACAAGATAACATACATTTTATTCAAGATTTTAAGTTAATGATGGAATTCTTACCAATTTATCCACTAAAGTTGATTACTTATCAATCTATGAATGCATAAATTGGTAAACTTTTAGTAACAAACTGAAACTTGGATACATAAATTGGTAGGAAAGAAAGCCACTTCAATTTTGCATAAACAAGTCATTAACATTTAACACTATCTATTTAAGACCTCTAATAATCATAAGGTGATTTTTTTTTAATAAAATGCAGACTGTTCCAGCTTGTCAGAATCTGTACAAAAATTCGTTTACTTATCATTGTCTTCCAGATAGCCCAACCATTGCATTTGATGATGCAGTTGCTTTTCTAGGTATGTATTTTTTAATCCTATGTTACATTTTTATTTTTGTTACATTGTAAATATGATATTAAACTTGTTTTTACAGATCAATGTGAAAAGGATAAAGCTCGTGTTCTTGTCCACTGTATGTCAGGAAAAAACAGGTAATCTCTTTCTGCAAAATCACTATTGTTTCGTGCTGTTTTTTTTTTCCAAATTATAATTTGTACAAAAATATAACACATTTTTATTATCGTATCACTTCATATGTGACTAAATATTGTTCTAGTATAATAAATCACTCATATTATAATCCATGAAAAAACATTTTTGTATTTTTTTTTTCACAGGTCACCTGCTGTTGTTATGGCATATTTAATGAAGAGCAGAAGGTGGACTCTTGACCAGAGCTACCAATGGGTCAAAGAACGCAGACCGTCTGTTGACTTACTTCCAGGTATGGTGGTGGTGGAGGCGGCAGGTGGTGGTGGTGGTTGAATTGAATTATAAAATCATTTTTTGTTTTTTTTGTTTTTTTTTTTTTTTTTTTTTTCTGATGATGAATTTGTTTTGTGTAGCTGTTTTGCAGCAACTACAAGAGTACGCGCAAAAGATTCAGGCGGTTGTGGAGGGCGGTGTTGTTGCTCTGCCGCCAATCTCAGGTGGTGGTGCCGCCCCTTTCAGCTTTGGGTTTACAAATCCGGGGAACATTCCTCCGGCCTTTCCGGCGTTCAACACCGCTGCAACCGCCTCAATTTTTTCCCGTGCAGACATTCCTCCACCAAATGAGTTCACTTTTGGAGCTGCTGCTGTTGAGAATACGCCTCCACAAAATCTGGGGCCAACTTCTGTGAATCCAAATGCTACTGACGTGTCAATGGATGGATCTTGAAATTGTTTTATTTTTTTTTTTTAGGGTTTTTCTTGGATTTGGTTTATTTATGCAAATCTTATGAGAAGCCAAGAACGATGTGGTGAGTTTGATATGATCACACGGGATGAAAAGGTTTGAATGTAAATGGTGAATGAAAGCTTTTGGCTTGTTAGACCTCACACCCTTACACGCTTTAAATTTTAATCTTAGGTGGGTTTCATTTTTTTTATATTTATATTTATATTTATATATGCCCATTCTATTTGCCACAATTTTACTGTTTTTCAATTATTAGGCTGTGTTTGTTACATGCAATTAAACTGGATGATGGATGAGGGCATTTATGTCTTTTGCATAGATGAGAGATTGAGTTCTTTTTTAGGCTATGTGTTTGTGTTTTAGTCACGTTTGTTGGAAAGTTTTTGTTCTTGAGATTACTCTGGTCGAATAGAAGATGCTTTAATTTTAATTGGTGTATTTTAACAAAATTGTTCATCTATCTTATACGTAAACTCTTAGAATCGAGTCAACTACATAAGCTAGGTTCACGAGACAAGATTGGGGAAGTTCATAGATTTGGATGTGTATTAGATGATCTGTATTTTTTCAAATATATATATCCTAGTGTATATATCTTCTAATTAACATTGCTTTGTTATGCCATTGATTTTTGATGATTTTATTAGCATGATTTTGTTCCACAAGACTTTTTTTTTTTTCCCTAATAAGTTACTTGAGAAACAAGTATTTTGCTGGTCTTCATTTTTTTTTAATCTCTATTTTTTGACCGCTTTCATTTGAATTAGTTAACGAGATTTTTCATATTCATCTTTGATTCTACTTTATTAAAAATACGGTATCAGAACAAAGGTTATAGGTCTTGTGTCTAATTGTGTATCAAGGATATACACTGATCATGCCCAATTATAGGACTCAATCTGTTGTATTTATAGCTAAAATTTATTCTATGTATAGCTCCTTAATTTGTGCATTCCTTTTTTGTAAATTCCCTATATATATGTACCATGTCAACCTATTCTAAAGCAATACAATAAATACTTTCATATGGTATCAATCAGAGCTAAATTTGCTTTAACAAGCCTCGATCATTCTTTCTTCTTTGGAACCATAATCTAGTAGCTCTCAATGGCACCATCAAACACCATCATTCAACTCACAACCACTAGTCATTTCCTGATCAAACTTATTGCTATGAATTTCCGGTATGGCACAAGCAAGTTCAATCAACCCTCATTGGGCTTGACCTAGAAGACTTCATCAGTGGCCGAAACAAACCGCCACCATAGAATCTCTACTGCAAAGGAAGCCTAGGATCGACTCAACACGAGTTATGCCAACTAATCTCGATCCAGAATTATTTCACTAAAGTCAAAGCTTGCAAAGAATCCCAAAGGAATTCGCTCCATCACAAAATTCCTCAATGATATGAAACAAATCGCTAATGAATTAGCACTTGCTCAAAGCCCCATCGATGAAGAATACCTCTTAGTTCACGTACTAGGCCACTCACAACCGCCTTAAAAGTCCGACAAAACTCAATATCCTTTCCAAAACTAGTTGAAAAACTACTTAAATTTGAAAGGTATTTAAAGAAATCGTATATATTGTGGCACCCCTTGTTGTCACGACCAACTTCTCCCAACGCCAAACAAGTTAGTTCGATAATCGGCCCTCGTCTAATTCTCAGTCCCGATCACATCATGTTGGTCGCTTCGGTTCAGACAACCAATCATGCAACAACTGCTCGAACAATAACAGTCAATACATGAACAATTGCTCCAACTCTTACTATTAATTTTGTGCTATTCCAAGTCATGAGACTCATGACTGTACGAAACTTGCTCGTTTTTTGAAAGACAATAACATCACATGCACCAAGTCACCAACATCTCCAATCTGGTTGCAAATGCTTCCTCTTTGAATTCACATTCCCGTTCGATTAATGCACCTTGGATGTTTGACAGTTGAGCCTCTCATCACCTAACATCATATTGATCTTCCCTTCACACAGTCTCAGAATATGGTGGACCTGATGAAATGATTCTTGGTGATGCCAAACTTTGTCGTGCTAATCAACTCTCTGTTGAACTTTTTCCCTTGTATTTTCTTGTCAAGGATCTTTCCATGGGGGCGCCTCTCATGCAGGGAAAGAACATAAATGATGTCTACTATGCTAGTGGAGTCCTTCTTCCCAAACTAAATGTTGCCACTAAAGCATCACCTATTGATTATTAGTACAAACTTGGACATCCATCCGTTCATGTTTTTCAAAATCTTCTTAAAGTTTTAGGTCTTAATTTTTAAGTCATTATCTACAACCAAGTTTCATTGTGCTTCATGTTCTGTTAATAAAAGCCATAAGCTACCCTTTGGCCCAAACTATTTTATTTCAAATAAACCATTGCAACTCATTTATGATGTTTGGGGATTTGTTGAAAAATCGATTGATGATTTTGCTTACTTTATTGTGTTTGTGGATTACTACTCAAAACCTATTTGGTTGTATTTTAAATATAATACTGATGTCTCCAAAATCATTAACCAATTTAATCTTCTGGTGGAAAAATATTTTAACACGCCCATTGTTTCAATATTCACTGATAATGGTGGGGATTATCAAGCTCTCATACCACTGTTCCAATCCATGGGGATTTCTCATTACTCCACACCATCTGATACACCGGAGCAAAATGGCATAGTTGAACGACGCCATTAACATATTACTGAAACAGGTCTTGCCTTTCTATACTATGTAGGTCTCTTTCTAACCTTCTAGTCCCATGCTTTTCAAACTGCAATGCACCTCATAAACCGTTTACCAACTCCAATCCTAAACTCCAAAAGTCCATATGACCTCATGGTTGCTTTTCTAACTATGCAAAACTAAAGCCTTTTGGAAGTCTCTGTTACCCGTGGCTTCGTCCCTACTCCACCTCAAACTTACAACCATGTTCCGCTCCATGCCTCTTCTTAGGCTAATCCAGTGCTAAATCTGCTTACAAATTCCTTCACCTTGAAACCAATCGTATCTACTACTTTCGTCATGTTGAGTTTATAGAACAAACTTTTCCCTACAAAACTCTCCATCTCCAACTGTCACACCCGGAAACCAACGGCGGAAACGTTCCGGGGCGGTGGACGTCATGCATAGTATCACAACCATTGTACATAGTAAGCATAGTAAACACAACCATTACATTACATATGAATATTTACATTTGTTTGAAAGTGGAGAAATACATAGTTTATATATACATCGGTATAATAAAAGTATAGACGAGACTTCTATATGCACCGTCTTCTCCAAAAGTAAGCGAGATACCTATCTAACGAGAACCTGAGAATACAAGCAGTTTTAAAATATCAGCATAAAGTTGGTGAGTTCATAAGTGGTTGAGTTCTGGTAAAAGAAAACGTTCCTTTGATTTCATGTAAAGTTGTTTCCCAAGAAAATCCCACATTTTCTTATAAAAGAAGTTTGGTTATCCATTTGTTAAACAACCTGTTTATGAAAAGTTAAGTTATCCCAGGAAAAACCTATATTTTCCTTAAAAGTTAATGGTTGGTTATCGATCCGGAATGAAGTGCACAAGTATCTACCATACTTGTTTAGTCAGGCGAAGTTTCCTTGAAAGCTAGGTTAATCTTGATAAAGTACATTAGTTTTAACACATATATAAAACTAATAAGTAGGTGGTGAACTAATTTCTAAGGGTATTGCTGATACCCTCTAGAAATCAAAAAAATTATTACTTTGAGTTCACTAGGTTCATTATTACTAAAATAATTCTCCATTATCTAAGTTGCGAGTTCTATAACCATTCAATAAACTAGATATGGCTCGTAACGGGGGCCAGTACCATTTTATGACTTTGTCACCCGTAGACCTGTCGGTCCCACTGTAGCTAGCAGCAAGGTGCGGGGTAGTCAGTCCCGTATAGATCTATACACACAAGTCACGTTCTCCCCCCAGGAGATTCTGGTTACAGGGTTGGTCCTCCACTCTCGTATCTATGGGGAGTGTTACCGAGGACTTGTCTCCAATCTTAAGAATAATGAATTTACAAGTAATAATATGGAAAATCCCGTTTTATGATTGGCGTGAATCCTTTGTAAATTATGAATTATAACATAAAATATAACCTTTTATGATGAGATTCACAAATTCCTTGTTTTAGTTTTGAAAACTAACTCTACCAGTTAATTTCTTAATCGGTTGATAAAACGGTTTTCAGTGTCAAAGCATGTTGAACATGTAATCATTTCATACGAAATAATAAGTTTTGAGTACAAGTTCCCTTGTACTTTTGCTTGTATATCCCCCCCCCCCCTGAAAACATGAAAAACTCGGAATAAGGTGTGGGTATGAACTCACCTGACGTGGGTGTGCCGAGTTAGGATGCTAGGTGCCAATTTAGGACTTGAACACACACGAGAGTCCTAGGTAACATGAAGTGATACATGATTGTATCTAATTAGTCATTAAACCACTAATTAAGCAAGTGAATACACTCTAATGCGAGGAAACACTTTATTTCAAGTGTTAGGAATGGTACGGGTTGCATCTAAGAAATGTATGGCCTAGTTAAGGAGTTTACTCTTCAAGTGTAATCCCTTAGGGGTGTTTATGGTTTCAAGACCATATCCCCATGAGTTTATAGCTGTAAACTCATGGGAGTGGTGTTATTGGGTGCTCAAAGGTCTTATGCTTCACAAAGAAAGGTCCTAGGGTTGAATCAAAGGTCATGGAAGTGTTTGGGGCTTGAAACAGACCCTTTATGGAGTTTACGGTTTCTGAACCACTCCTTGGGGAGTTTATGGTCGTAAACACATGAGTTTACGACCGTAAACTCATGTTTTTCCATTTTTCATGTGTTTTGGTGGTTGTAGGTTAAGCATGCAAAGTTCTAGACCCAAATATAAGCCATACAAGGTGTTAAGGGCACTTAAACACCCTTTTGAAGGTGTTTACGGTTTTGGGAGATCCCCAAACCATAAACTCATGTTTACTCCCTTAAATTCATGTTTTGGGGTTCTTAGATCATTCATGCAAGTCTCTATGTCATAAGCTAAGCATTGGAAAGGTTTTGGAAGGGTTTTGGGACATAAAAACCTCCTTTTAGGGTGTTTACGGTTTTGGGATGTTCCCAAACCGTAAACACATGTTCTTGGTGTTTTTGGATGATTAAACCACGGATTTGCAAGTGTGTTAGGCTAAACAACAAGCTAGAAAGGTTAACTTACAGTTGTAAAGCTTGAAGGGGCGTTTCTAGATCAATCCCGAGTTGTAGAGAGAGTAGAGAGAGAAAGCTCTAAGGTGGGTGAAAAAGGTTCAAATGGAGACCACTCAACCCTTATATAGGGTTGAGTTCATGGCTAGGTGGGGATCCACCCAATCCCGACATTAAACAGAGTTTAAGATTGTACCCGATTAAATGGCCGTAACCCGACTTAGTCGTGAACTGGAAATTTTTCCGAAAGAATTCGAGGGTATTTCACGTGATTTTATTGCTTTCAGACGCATTTGAAAAATACAACATAACCCAATGAATTTACTTAAATCAAAAGTTAACGGAAATTTTTTAATAAAAATAAATTCTTCACTCACACCACACCAACTCTCCATGCACCCACTCTTCTTGGTACTCCTATCACATCACTGTAACGACCCATATTTTTATACATACGTCTAACAGGATTATCAAAATTTTATCTACTAAATGCGAAATTATACTAAAATTTAAAAGACTTTACATCCCAAGATTAATAACGGGTTTACAATAAAATCTATCTATTAATTGAACAACAAGGAAATAAAATATGTTCTAGGTCCTTGTGCTCATGTCATGTCAAGTGCCACGGCTGATACCTGAACCTACACAATATGAAACATATCTACTACATCAAACCATAGGTATGGTGAGTTATATCTGATATGTTTTCATGTTTCATCTACTCTTTCTTTCTTTTCTCTTCATTCTCTTACTCTACAGTCTAATCTCTTTCTCTAATAACATACACTACTATTCTTTCTTCTTTCATCTATATCTTCTACTCTTCTTCTCATCTTTACTTTCTATTATTTCTCTATCTCATCTCATATTTCTCCGTACTTTCTATCATTTACTCTTCTTCTCTACTCTTCTATTTTCATCTCATACTCTTTCTTAGCCTTTTCTCAGGCTCTTCTCATACTCTATCTTCACTTTCTTTATCTATCTCATACTCATCTTCTTTCTACATATCCTTCTGCTTTGCTCATACTCTATGCATGCTCTTCTCATAATCTTAATACACTCTTGACACATCTCTTACTCTTATCATGTCTATCTTATATTATTCATCTATCTATTCTCATATACTCATGCCTCAACATTCTACTTTTAACTAGACCCAACGGTCGCATCTTATACTTTAATCTCATATATCTTTTAATGGATACAACATCCAATTACATTGTCGGGTAAGCTTATCTGGACTTACTTTCCTCTCTTAGGATCCCTGATGGATCCTTAACCATTCTTTTTCTCTTTCGTGTTGATATGATCGATTCCATGATTTTAGGGTTTTTATCTTCCCTTCTTATGAGATCTAGGGAGTATGAGGTCTCCTTTGTGTTGATGATATCAGATCTGGACCTTGAGAGGTCCATAGAGTCATTACCCTTTAGCTTTTTGCAAGCAAGTAAGCAATTGGAGACTAGGTTGCCATTTCTAGAGTTATTTCTCCATTTGAGGCTTGATATGAGTTGCATGCACGTAAAGGTTGCACCTTTATGTGACTTTTGAGTGTTAGAAGGATGGATCTACTGTTTGGTGAAGCAGATCTAGCCTCAAGAGATCTTTTGAGAGTTTTCATGGGAGTAACTTGCCGAGTCCATAAGAGACTCGACGAGTCGAGTCGGGTTGCCTCGAGACTCGCGACCTGTGACGACCCGAGGAGTATAGGGTTGACTTAGCGAGTCAAGAGGGGACCAAGGGTGAAGAGGGCAGGCATGTACTCGCCGAGTCACCCTAGTGTACTTGGCGAGTCCGGTCAATGCTGACCGTTGACTTTGTTGACTATTAGGGTTTAGTCAGTGGTTAGACTTATGAGTCACTATCGGGGTAAGATGGTCTTTTACCCTTCTTAGAGGATTTATAGAGAGGAGCTGGCCTAGCCTTTAGAAGTTGTATTAATTAGAGTAACTATTTTGTGAATAGGCGAAGGCTAGTGCAGTATTTCAGAGTTTGAGGTTTACCGAGTTACCCAAGGTGAGTCTTCTCACTATACTTTACCTAGAGTGGTAATTAGAGTTATGAAACAGAGTATTGTATGTTCTTGCATGATGTGATTTCTATGTGCTTTATGCTATGTATGTTACAGAGTTTACAGAGTTAGGTCTGGAAGGTCCACAGAGTTAGGGCCAGAGGGCCCACAGAGTTATGGGACTGGTGGGTCCCACTGAGACACATTGACCAGAGGGTCAAATGGAGTTATAGCCTCGAGTGGCTAATATGTGTTGTGTGTGGTATTTTGGGGAACTCACTAAGCATTTATGCTTACAGTGTTGTGTTATGTGTTTCAGGTACCAGTGAGGATCACGGGAAGGCGCCAGCTTGATCGTTACACACACGAGGAGTTTTTATATTTATCTTGGGATGTGATGTTATGTTTTGAATATGTGATACAATGGTGTTTGTATAACGATTATGAATGAAAATGTGTTTTATAAAATACGAAAAATTATTTTGCAAATTTGGGTGTTACAATTGTTCACATTTAATACTATATTCTTCCTTAATTCTTTTAAGATCTTTGGTTTGAGCCCCTAATTGTTGTTTTAAGGGGTTTTTGAGCCTTCCTAAGAGTGTATCCTTCAATATTTAAGGTCCTCAATTTCCCTAATTAGTAAATCATGTTGATCACGATAAAGTTTAATTGTAGCTTCACAAAACTGAGAACATGAAGCTTCATTAACCTTGGTGAATGAAAAACTCATTATTCACCAAAAAGAATAATCAACCAAAAATAGAACTGATTGTGAAACCCCAAAAAAAATTCCTTTGATTTGAAACCTCGAAAGTCAAACTTGAAAAAATCAAACTTGAAAAGTCAAATCTAAATGTCAAAATTGAAAATCAAATTATGTAGGTCAAACGAGAAAACTTGAAGGTCAAAGGTCAAATTTGAAAGTCAAAAATCAACTTTGAAAGTCAAAGGTGAAAGTTAAAATTCTTTGTCCAAAAAGCATAACCTTGACCGAAAACAAAAGTTTCTAAACCGAAAACGAAATTTCAAGACCAAAAAAACGAGAATATTTGACCAAAAATGAGGGTATTTGACCAAATACATGGCCTTTTGACTAAATACGAAGCTTTATGACTGAAAACGAAGTTATTGGATCGAAAATATGGCAATTTGACCGAAAATAAGTCAAAAAAGTGAAAATCTGAAATTTCAGCCGAAGAGGCGAGCCTTGAAAATCTGAACCGAGAAGAAAGAACCGAGAAGCTGAAGATCCGAACCGAAATCACAAGGCCGAGAAGTCTCGCACCGAGAATCGCTTCTGGCCTAACATGCGAGTAGCGGACTGAGAACTCTGAGGTTGCTGTCGTGTAGTCCGAGAACCCTCGCAGCTGACCGAGAAGTCTCACTGCTAACCGAAGACGCTGCTGCTGGGCGAAGACGTTTGTTGCTGACCTCCGAGAAGCTCTAGGGTTTGACCAAGACCGAGGGTTGCCGCCTAGATTTTGCAAATCTTGACCTAAAATGCCCAAAACTTGCCAAAAACACGGGATTTTCAAATCTTGAAAGCCAAACTCGATCAAAACTCCAAAAATATGAAGAACACGAAGAACAATGGCCAACAATTCATAAAAAATGAATCAAAAACATCAAGAAACTCCAATAAAAACGTTTGCAATGACCCGATTGATACCGATCCAAGCTCTGATACCACTTGTAAGTCCCGAATTCTCCTATGAATCAATTAGATTCACTTTGATGGTGTGGAATCCCAATCAAGTGAATAATGCAAGATATAATATGAATAAGAACAAGATAATTAATCTTCAATGCACACGATATATTGATCAATCGTCCGGTACACAAGATTCCGATTACACACTGTTTTCTCTCTAGATCTCTTCCCTAGCATATGGCAGCCCCCAAGAACGTCCAACCCTCTATTTTAGGCCTAAATAATACTATTTATACATAGACCTAATAACAAAGCCCAAACCCAAAACTCAAACAGAACAATATAAGGCCTAACCAAAATCACATGTAATTTTGGTCCAAACAACACCAAAACATGGTGTTTTCGGTCATAGACCGAGAACTGTAATAGCTTATGAAAAGCAAAGTATAAACCACAATTTATGACCTAACAGGATCACTATAAGCAACGATTTGACTATACTGCTTTGGAGATTCCTTAGCAATATGCGTTAATCAATAAAGGCAACCATGGGGATATAGTACATCGAATGAACCCACAATCCTTTTGGATCAGTATGGTTCATTAACACCACAAGACAGTTAAGTCAAGGATGGTCATCCATACTATGCTATATGACTCATACACACCTGATGATGGTCTGATATAGACTCACCCTTTCTGGCTGTCTAAAAAGGAGGGGAAATACTAGTAAAGAACTTTGGTATGTCACCTGTACCTCGACA
This sequence comes from Lactuca sativa, assembly GCF_002870075.4. Lineage (NCBI taxonomy): Eukaryota > Viridiplantae > Streptophyta > Magnoliopsida > Asterales > Asteraceae > Lactuca > Lactuca sativa. The sequence goes on from NC_056627.2 coordinate 274,374,385, forward strand.
CATAAAATTGTCATAGAAAAAATATATACTCTCTGTTCCAATCTCACACACACCCTTAATATGATGCTACCAATATCCAAACTTAATTGAACTAAACATCTATATTAGGTCTTAGTGTATAACTAGACATGATTACAATCTTTGTAATCAACTTGCAACACCAAACCCTCTTTATGTAACACTATCATATTTTAGTGTATATATTTAACATGGAGCATCGGGTATTTATTTAACCTTTTAAGTAATAATAATTCTCTTAAGATTATCACATATACAATTAACACATATATAACCATATTTGGTTCGCACAACATTTTTATAATATTTTCAATTATACAATAATACATATTCCAGATAATAGACATTTAATTCACATATAAACTTTCAATAAATTTTTAATACTTTTAATAAATACTTCTATTAAAATATTAAAATCATGTTCATGATAGATCATTATATTATATGTGCCTCACTTACAAAATGGTTGAATATTTTGATACCTTTTATTATTTAAAATTTCACTCTTCCAAAAATATCATATATTCTCTCAAAAAAAAACTTTGTTTCAACAATATGATTAAGATATTTCCATATTCATAGTAAAAGTTTAGGCCATAGAAAACTATCAAATATCATTTAATAATTTTGAAAACGTACGAATTCTAAATTTGATGGACACGCATAATTTCATATGGCCACCTAATTGTACGATCCCATATTTACATAACACGTATCGTCTAAATTAATTATTATATTAACTGAAATCATACAAATTCATTTAATTTCGTTCTTAGGCCGGAGGGTGTGGTGTCACCGAAACCGCACTTCCTCCTCCGCCATATAAGCATCATGTCATTTTTTTACCATTCAAGTGTGGTTTCTTGCCACACCAAAGGAGTGGTGACACACATTTTTTTTTTTTTTTTTTGTTTTTTGTTTTTTTTAACTATATTAATTTAATAAAACATTTTTTTTTAACTATTTTAATTTAATAAAACTTCTATTTTAATAAAAAAAACATAATTTTTTATTACTTGAAAATTAAAAAAAACATTAAATTGCATTACCAAAAAAAAAAAAACACAAAAACCACACACATGACATTTAAATAATCCTAAAAACTTAAAAAACACAAATAAAATAACTAAAGCAAACTACATAAAGTCGTTCTCCGAGAACTCGTCTTCGGGGTCATCCGGTGGATCCAAATTAAGGTTAATGTTTTGAACCCCGTAAATGTATTCCACCAAGTCATTGCGAAGATTGTGAAATGTTTCAGTACAACGTATCTCTGCTCTCCTGTTTATATACTCTTCGCCACCAGTTTATATTGGTTGTGTCTCTGGTATGGTTTCTTCATCGTCAAACGCACATATCGTTCTTCCTTCGTCTTCAATAATCATGTTATGCAATATAAGACATGTATACATGATTTCTTGAAGTTTTTCCTCGCCTAAATAAACTGCTGGTTTTTTCAATATGAACCATCGTTTCTTCAGAGCTTCAAAAGCACGCTCAACATCCTTCCTAGCTCTTTCTTGAGCTCTCTTGAATTTCTTTCGTCTAGAACCATGTGAAGCTGTAAACGATTTAACAAGCACAACATACTCAGGATAGATTCCATCGACCAGATAATAACCATATTTATATGGCGTTCCACGCACTTGAAAAGAAGAATCTGGTGCAGATCCATCGTATATGTTGTTAAATATTGGTGAACGATTAAGAATGTTGATGTCGTTAATCGAACCAGGAGAACCAAAAAAAACATGCCAAATCAACATATCTTGTGATGCAATTGCTTCAAGTATGACCGTTAGGTGACCATGATCACCTTGGGTAAATTGCCCATGATATGCTGTAGGTAGTTTTCCCATGCCCAATGGAGACAATCTAAGCTTCCTAGCATTCCAGGAAACCCATGCACACTAGCATGATGAACTTGCAATTGCAGGATGTCATTACGTATTGGCTTACGTAAATATTTTGGACCATAAAACTGAATCACAGTTTTGCAGAAAAAATGGAGACTATCTCGTGTGATCCTAGCAGACATCTTAAAACTTTCGTCTAACGCATCAGGCGGAATGCCATATGCTAACTGACGAAGTGTGACCGTGCATTTTTGTAAGGGAGTGAAACCAGGTGTACCTCTAGCATCGTAGCGTTGTTGGAAAAAACTGCACTCCCTCGTTAGATCTTCAACTATACGTTTGAATAAACCTTTGAGCATTCTGAAGCGCCTATGAAAATAATACCCTTGATAAGTGGCATTCTCTGCAAAATAGTCTTGCACCAAATGTTGGTTGGCTTCTTCACGATTTCTGCAAATATATCTTCGTGTTCTCCGTTGAGAACTTGCAGCTGCGTTGTTACATACAACGTTGTATGCTTGTTCCGCCATTTGAACACACGCAATAGCGGTATCAAAAATAGTCTAAAATTCTTCAGAAGATGAAGATGATATTTTTGAGAGAGTGTTGATTTTTTTAAAAAAGTTTTTTGAGAGAGAGAAGAGATTGTGTTTTGAAAAAAAATGAAGTTAGATATGTATATATATGAAAGAAAAAGCAAAAAAGAGAAAATTAAATACCCAACAACCTATCAATCCTCCCATTTTCCCCTCCACCAATCACAAAACGCGGCACTTAAGGACCGTAGTGCGGCCAAGACCGCACGTGGGGCGGTGTTCTTGATTGACGTGACACAAACTGCGGTCTGGAACGGCATCCACACCCTTTATCCTTATTCATCTCATTTAAACTACAATTACAATTATGTTCCTTTATCTTTTTTTTCTTCGACACAATATACCCTTCATATTGCTCTAATATCCCTTTGACTATTTTCTCTTAAAAACAACATACCCTTTTATAATAAAATCTTATCATATATATATATATATATATATATATATATATATATATATATATATATATATATATATATATATATATATATATATATATATATATATATATATCCTAAAATCACAAACTATTGAAAAGTATATTTTTCGTATGTCGTCTTCGAAAAATATGTTAATAAATTCGACTTAAATACTCAATATATATATATATATATATATATATATATATATATATATATATATATATATATATTATTTTTCAACGTATCGAATTTAATAATTGATAATTAACATTGTAAAATATATCTAGACAATTGGTTTTGAAAAATGAGTGTTATGATATAATTCGACGCTCATAAAAATAGGAGAACGAATGGTTTAGATCATTAATCTATTCACAATATTATAAATTTATGACGTGAATAACAATTTATAAATAAATAGTGCTACATGAAATATGCAAGTGTCACATATTAGTTTATGATGGTAGCCTTGTTGGCTCTAATATCAATAGTAGAGATGAAAATTTATAACTGACTCTGTACTGTTATATTTGAAGGATTATTAGAGAAGAGTGATGGTAGTCTTGACGATTGCAATATCATTACTTGATGAATTAGTAATTTATGTAATATTAATTACTATCAAGGAAAGTTAGAAATAATAATAGTAGCTAAGATGAGAGTAGGTCTTCTATGCTTTCTGAGTAACTGGAATGTTTGATAACATGGTTATTGACATTGTAAGTCTATTGGGTAGCAGAATGTTGGTGTACCGTTAGTGTACGTATATGTGCTAGAATAAAGTAGTTTTGTTGGCCGTAAGGTAATGTAATAAGGTTGTATATATAACATTAATGGAAATATATCAAGAATGATATTGTATTGTAAGTTTATAGGACTGTAATTAATGGTAGTCTAGGTGGTTGTAATCTTATTATTCGAGGAATGCAAGTTAACGGTGAATTTAGTATCTATAACACTGTACATCTAGATTATTTAGAAAGAATTAGTGGTATGCTCGGTGTTGTATTTACCACTTTATGAGAATCAGTTGTTAGTGGTATGCTTAGTGTTATAGTCACCACTCTTTATCTCCGATGCAAATAATGGTCATTGTGGTATGATTAGTGTTGGAAATATCACTGCGATGGAATAATGTTAGTCATGATAGTCTTGGTGACTGTAATAGCATGGACTAATATTTATGGTGGTCTTGGTGATTGTAACACCAAAGTATTGAGAATAATTATTAGTTGTGGTGATGGAGACTGTAACACCACAGTACTAAGAATAATTATTAGTTCTGTTGTTGGTGACTCTAACACCACAATAATGAGAATAGTTATTATTGGCTAGAATGGACTATAGTATGCCATACTCCAACAGGGTCAAGTCTCTCCATAGGTGAGGGAGTTACCTACAGCCTAATTTTTTTATTTTGCTTCGGACCTCAAATTATCTTAGACCGATCCTGGTTTTTACAAATAAAAAAGAACAACACATGATCCTGTGTTGGATGGATGCAGGGTCAATAATTGTGCGATGTTTTATTGTTTCGGCCGGACCACGTCTTAGCGCAGCTATTGGGCTAATGTGTTCCGGTCTCCGAAATGAGTTGAAGACTTACGAGGGTGGTACACCACAACACCATGTATGTAACTGTAAAAGAAAACTAAATTATATATTTTCTGCGTAAATATAGCCTAATATCTTATCTTATCTCAGTAACAAACGAAACCTACGCGTCTAATGGTGATCAGGACCTTGTCAAGAAAACGAGCTTAAAAAACAGATAATATTGAATCGAATATGCCAAAGTTTATTCTCAATTTATACAATCACCTGTAAAAAATATTTAAAATCTTTATCATCTATTACAATATATAAATATAAATATAAATATAAATCATATAATAATTGTATCCAATATTTACCAATGACAAAATATTTTCGGTGGCGGATAGAAGCGGAGAATAGGATAAAGCAACACCACCGTGTGTAGGGGCATCACTGCCACGTGATACACCGTGAATAGCACGAGGTGTTACCAATTCTTCCACACTGCTGACACTTGTACCTCCAAACCGCCGTCTCATCTCTTCTCACTTCCGTTAACCAAATACCTAATCATTTATCCTGAACCACACAACAAAACAAGACCCCATTCACAACCACATTTTAACGCCGTTAATACACATTCCCAAGTTTCCTCCTCACATTTCGTCGTCTTCCTCCTTCCCTCTGCTACATATATGTACGTGCACCTCCGTCTTTGGTGTTACACGATACGAAGAAATTTAAAGAGCTTCTACTTGTAAGTTGTAACGATTGAAAATGGCAAAGATTCCGATGAGGTTCAAGAGGATAACAGCTGCATTCGACGACGATGCTAGGGCACGGTTGTGCCAGAGCAGTGGAAGCGAGCATTCGGATCAGAACTCCGTGACGGACCTTTCAGATCTAGTTGACTCCTTCTTCGAGGCAGAAACAGATGATCGAGGTAAATCGTGCTGTGAAATTAAGGTTAGAGATCGTCTGGAGGAGATGGAGTATCAGGAGGTGGAGAGTTTTTATGGTACAGATTCGGAGACGAAGGAAATGCTGATCGATCTGATCGGTGATGACGAAGATGACCGAGCAAAGCGTACGATTCGTTCCGAGGTAGAAATAGTTTGCCGGAATTTGAAAATTACTTCATCCGAGGGTTTTAAGAGGCATCTGATGACTTTACTTCGACAGCGAGGGTTTGATACTGGTGAGAATCAATTCATAGTTCATACATCGTTTTAAATTTGCATTACGAATAGAAAAACAATCAAATTGTGCCATTTTTTTTAGTTTTGATTCTTAATTATTATCTACTGTTACAGGTCTATGCAAGTCCAGATGGGAGAAAACCGGACGGCATCCCGCCGGAGAATATGAATACATTGACGTTCTATTTTCCGGCAACCGTTACATTGTCGAATTATCACTCGGATCCGAATTCACAATCGCCCGACCGACTAAAACCTACCAATCGCTGCTGGAAATAATACCTAAAATCACAGTAATCAAACCGAACGAACTAAAGAAGATGATAAGATTAATGTGCGCTGCGATGAGAGCTTCTTTGAAAACGAGAGACATGATGGTTTCACCATGGAGGAAAAACGGGTACATGCAGTCAAAATGGTTCGGATCCTATAAACGAACAACGAACGCCATTTCGTCGAGGTCAACAACGGTAGCGGCGTACGGAGACGGCGAGTTTAACGGGCAGAGTTTTCTAGGGTTTGAGTATTCACCGGCGGCGGCCATTGTTGGTAGTGGTTATTGCAGGAAGGAGGTTGAGAAAATGCATGTTGTTGGTAATCTGAAGACGTTGATGCTCAATGGCATGTCATAGTAATTACGATGTAAATCGGAGGGCGTAATCGTAAATAATTATAGATAATGGACTGAGTCATAATTGTAGACAAATTTTGATAATGTTTTATTTTATATTTTTTTATTGTCGTTGACGTGACAATGTGACATTTTCATGTTTATCTTGTAACTTTTTATCCGTTTTGCATTCTTTTTTTATATTTAAACTTTTTTCCATAGAATTTACTTGTTGGTTTTTGTTAATATTTTTCAATTTCAATAAAAGGTTTTTAATAATACTAGCAAATGCATATATAATACATACATAAAAATTGCATCACATGTAGAGAGTTGTGACAAAACATATCTGAAAAATAGATAAATTGTTGTGTTGTTTTGATGTAGTTTGTAGCTTGTTTAATGCATGTCAAAATAAGGAAGAGACTAGAGAGCGAAAGGGCGATTTATTACACGTGACCCAATCAGGGGTCCAATAGCCGTTGATACGTGGTAAAATGCAGTCGCCAGGCTGTGTAGGGCTGTAGCCTGTAGGCCACCTCTAATATCTGTAAGATCATATTACCGTATATCATCGTCTATAATCTTCTATATCTAATTGTTTTCTTTATTTATATATATATATATATATATATATATATATATATATATATATATATATATATATATATATATATATATATATATTCAAGATAACTATAAATAGTTGTTAATATAATTATCAGCCTATGCTAAATCCATGTATTATTCTCTATAAGGTGGTAATCACATGTTTCGTGTCTTGAGTACACCGTGTTTAATAGCGGATCCACTCAAGATACTAGTGTGATTTTAAAAAAGTGATAAGATTACGTGTAGCATATCCTCCATAATTATATAGTACATCTATATTATCTTATATTATACTATTATATAAGATATATTAATTAAATTTTAAGTTATAAGAGGTACAAATAAATAAACATTGTATACACCGATTTCACGCATTAAAAAGAAATTGATGATACTTGATACCCTCCTCGCAATATACATACCTCCCGGTAACCTTTCACTTCCCACATCTCTCATTTTCATATCGAGTGTTTTCCCTCGTTTCTATGTTTTAAATGAATGGAAGAACACAAACAGAGGCTTGTTGATGTTCATTTGTTTAAGTTAGCCGAATAAAAAAACGAACACGAGCAGATAAACGAACGAGTTTTTTTGTTCATGTTTGTTCATTTAATAGATTACCTTGTTCATGTTTTTTTATATATATTTATGAACATGCTAAACGAATAGAGACAAACAAACTCAACTAAACATATATGAACATAAACGAACATATAATATAAAATGTAATTCAGGAGATAGTCAACTGCATCTGCATAAACGAACATATAATATAAATAAAAAACTTTGGATCCCATCAAAAGTATTTTGAATACCAGAGGGACCAATTTTGCAGTTTTGTCTAAAAAATTGAACATAAATGAATATAAATAAACATAACGAACAAACATAAATGAACGTAAACGAACATAAATGAACAAACGTGATCATTGTTCATGTTTGTTCGTTTGATTGAATGAACGAGAATTTTCGTTCATGTTTGCTCATTTATTAAATAAATAAACATAAACGAACTTCTCGCCGAACGTTCAACTTGTTTACAACCCTACTCACCTAGCATGATCAATATCCATCCTCTGACACTCCTACTATGGATACTTATTGTTACTATAACTTTCATTTATGGTTTCAACTTGTACTCTGTACCATTATCAAATCATGGTTTCAACCTGTACCATTATCAAAGTCATGTTTTCCCCCTTCATCCACCTCCTATGATCAGTAACAACTTATGTCTAACTTTCGATAAACAATCCCTTTCCTACCTCACATGATCTGTAACCACCCTCTACCCCACTTCCCACTTGTGTTAACCACTAAACCATAACTCTTGTTTACCATTGTAGTCGTGGTGAGGGTGGGGGTGTACATAAGTCTTTTAGGTTAGGGCTTTCATTGTTTCTTAGTGTTTGTAAGAATATTGAAAGCTTTATATTATGGGTGAAGATGATATTTGAAAATTTGGCAAGATCCAAACATATCATAAGTTTCCTTCTATCCTCGTAACATTTGAAACTTTATTTATTTCTTTACTCTCAATAGCATTTTCGTTTTGCATTCAAGTTATCATATTTAGAGTTCAAGAAAGGGTGGTTGTTTTTTTTTAAAAAAAAAGCACTTTTGACCACCGTTCGCAATGATGTGTTTTATAATGACTTCTGACTTAAATACTGTTGCGCGTGTGTTGCGCAACGCAACACTGGATCCTCCTCTTCAAACCATTTCTAACCTTACTTGAAGTTATATTATTTAACATAAATTTGTTTTAATTTTTTCAACAACGTTTTAATTATTTAATAATATTTTGAAAAATAATATAAACATTTCAAATATAATTTACATAACTTCAAAACCGTTTAGTAAATTTTATATAAATACTTTTTGTGTTACATTCTATATAACTAAATATTAATAAATTATAAAGTTAATCACTAAAATTACTAAAGTTATTGAAGCTAACCGAACAAATAACAATCGTCTTGGATATTTTAACAAAATGAACATGTTGTTCGCTAAACTAATAATTTTATTTATTGTTATTTAATAAATATTATGTCGAATTATTTTATATAAACATCTTTAAAAATCGTATAATCACAATGATCTTTATGTTCGATTTTCAAATGATTAAAATTAAATCAATTTTTGATTTGGAATTATTTTTAACTATTGTATGGTTAATTTTTGTTTATTTCAACAGCTTGCAGATGTTAAAAAACAAACAAACTTTTTATTGCAGTTTGCAGATGTTTGGTCTACCTCTTCTACTACAGAGGGTTGTAGATGTGGTCCGCAGACTACAAACATTTTAGTTTCGAAAAAACAAACATCACCTATGTTTCCTTCATCCTCATGGCATTTTGAAAATTTGTTGATCGTTATGGGTGTTTGGTTTGTAGTATTTCACTAGATTTCATCGGAATTAAAATTTAGTTCCCATCAATTCTTGTTTTTGGTTGAAAATATGATTAAATTAAATTCCCATAAAATCATGAAAAGTGTCATTTAAAGGAAATAGAAAAAATTGCATACACCCCTAAGGAATTAGATTCCAAACATCTATTAATAGGTAAATTACATTTTACCCTATTATTTTTTTATTTTCTCTCTCACAACTCTCTTGTAACTCTCCCAAAACTAATCACTTTTATGATCTAACACGTCTTCGTTAAGTGCTCTCTCTGTTTCTCCCCTTGACGCCAACCATCACAACGTTACTGCCGACAATCAGAACCTCACCGCCAAAGATCATGGTAACCTATTATTCTTGTCTTTATATTTTCTCTTCATTATTTTATCTCATCTCCAATCAAAATCCTCAACTACCATCCACCTGTAACTACTAGTCTCCCCGGTCCCTTTTCTCTTTTTCTAGTTCATGAAACCTCACCTATACCCATCCTCTTTCTTCTTCTATGTCACTTGCACCAAAAAAGAGCTCTCCGTATCTTAAAACTTATTTCTATTTTTCTTTCACCCACCCCCATCTCTCTATCCTTCTCAAGTTATGATTTCTTTGCCAACCAGTGGTCTCTGACAACATTTGTTTTGATTATTTTGTATGGAATTGGTCTCCGATAACCACTAGTCTCCGAGATTTTCCTTCATCATTATAGGTTTTAACTGTTGGGTTTTATTCAAAAATTAGTTTAAAAAATAAGAGTTTAGCAACGGAAGACTTGAGTATTTTTGAAAAACTATAAACTAGTTATAACCAAACATGGATCTTCTTGTAAAGTTTGGAAAGAAAACAAGCACCAAATAAGATGAAGAGTTTGACAAGCTTTATAGACTTTGAATCCTCTAAGAGAGGCTTGGAATTTGATGGAGAAGGTGGAACCTTTGAGACACCAACATGTAACCAACTTGATTTAAGATGCTAGTCTTGTGTAGAACTCTTAATCTCTTAAGATTTAAGTTCATATCAAGATAAGGACTTAAAGATAGTATTAAGAAGCAAGTTTTCTTCAAAAGGATGAACAAAAGTGAGAGATTCTTACACCTCTCTTCATGTTACGGCTCGCATGCCAAAGAAAGAAGGAAAAGGCAAGCTTTAAGCCAAAACTAATAACCATTAGGTCTTGGTACTTTTAGCCTTTTACATACCTCTAAAGCCTATAGATTATTATATAATTCAAGACATGATTCTAAAGCATGTCTCTTATAATAAACAATCGAAAAGAAATCAATTCTTGTCCTCTAAGCATATTTTTTAAAATAAGAAAGAAAGAAAACAAAATTTTTATAAAATTTCCTTTAAGCTTTTATAAGATATAAACCTCATCCCTTTAGCTAAAAGACAAAAATCTTTCTAGTCCAAAAAGATGTGCATGACTTAATAAATCATACCTTATGATATATTATGTTACTTGCTAATGAAATTTATTATTTCCAAGAAATAAATAATTTCCAATTAATTATAAGAGTTTATTGAATATTTATTAAAATAAATTATTAATAAGTAATCAATTGTATCAAGTTGTTGTGATTGTGACCCTTAGGATCATATGTTAATTAGCAATATCACTTTAATATGACTCTTGAGCATACTAGATCTTTTATTCTCCTACTTGCGCAAGACTCATATTAGATTGATACAAACAGTGGTGAACGTCTAGCAATATTTCACTGCCCCTAACAACATATGACTTTTATGCCATTCTATCAACACCTAATTCCCCAAAAGTTCAAAGTTGAAATTGGTGTACAAGGTAACTTATTAGTTATCCCTTTCACCCTTTGTCATGGATATCATGTTGAACATGAGATACAGATCACAATCAATCTCATATGGTGTTTAACTTTTGGTAAGACGCCTTAGATGTCTAACTCTCAACACATAACATGAACAAATCCTATCTTGACTACATAATCCTCTTGCGTAGTTCACACATCACTCTTTAAGCTTAAGTCCAACTATGTATCTCAGGTGTTAAAGATACATAGATAGTACCTTTTAATCAAGTATCACTCATGATAGTGATCCATGATGTGATCTTGATGCGTGTCAGTTCAATACTAGTTCTCTAACAAGTACCTATGGAACCTGGTTACAACCACTTGCCTAATTTCATCTGGTGAAATTCAACCAATCCAGTTCATAATAGTCTTACTTTATAATTACTCCCATAATTATAACCGACTATGAACTTTTGAAATAATAAGATTATTCATGGATTACACATGTTAACAAAGAACACAACAAGTATTGATGTGATGATCATCTCCCAATATATCAAATCATTATATAATAGTTATTGTCATACTGTTCCAATATCTAAATACTAAATCTACATCAAAATCCCATTTCTAGAATAATAAATTCTTACCTCTGAAGTGTGACCATTCATACTTAGCTTAAAAGAAGAACTTTATTAATAGGTTTGACTAAACGTAATTTGTGTAAATTTTGAGAATACTTTCATCTCCATATTTGACTTTACTCTAAGTGTAGTTAAATATCTTGGAGAATATGATTGGTGTTATTTTGTGACATAGAGTCTCTTATCTTGATTAAGTATACTCTGAAAGTCACAAAGATTTATGTGTGATCCTTGAACAGAAATCAACATAGTTTTTCAATGAGCTCATTCATCTAATCATATTTGATTTCAACTTCTAAAGTAGTGTATTCTTATTTTGTAGTATATTGTGTCATTTTGTTTTGCTTGGGCCTTATTCCATCTAAACTTACTCTTCATTCCGTAATGAATTCAAAATCCAATTATAATTCATAATTATTTATATTTGTTTAGAAATCAGCATCTTGTGCAGCTCTTTACATAACGATCCTTTAAACTAATTATCTCATATATATTCTCCTAGTTCTTAAGCACTCTTAGAATGTTCTCATAGTCATCTAGTGACTTAACCATGTATCCAATTTGTATCTTGTGATATTCTCACATCATGATCATATAATAGGTCTTATGCATACTATGGCATAAAGGATGGATTCATTTTCCAATCAAATCGAATATAAATCATTTTAGCTAGTTCAAACCTATGAGTTGGGTCCTTTTGAGGCTGGCTCAAGCTTAGTGCCATTTGACAATGTGAAGATTCCTCCAAATGAATCTTCTATTTTGATCTCTTTCAAGATATTGTCAGTATATACATAAAGATATAAAACTTTTAACATTCATTTTATCTATCTCTATAGATTTTACATTCTAAGAATGTATCTTGTCATTCCTAAGCATATCATTTTAGAAACGCATTCTAAGTCAAGGTGAAAAGGCATGACATGGTCAGAATGTAATTTCTCATGATTAAGTATGTCTCATTCATAAAATATTAGGAATGTCACTATGATCCCACTAGTTTTTAGTGAACACACATGTTTTATTCATTTTGATTTAAAAGCATATCTTATGGTTTTATATTAAAATGATGATTGCAACTTTGAGATGTTTGCTTTATATCCACAAGTGGATTTCAATCTTTACACATTCTTCTAGGATAACATGGATTAAGAAAACCTCCAGACTAATCTATATACATATATTTAAGTAGATGCCTATTAAGAAAAATGGTATTTCTTGAAATTTATTTGCTATATCTCATATTAAGAATATGATTTATAGTAAATAATATCCTTGTTGATCTAATCATAGCTACTTATGAAAGACGTTTGATCATAGCCAATGTCTTGAGTATGATGAAGAACATAGTTAATGACATGAGTATGAGAAAATCATTTTATAACAAGTCTTGCTTTAAATGTGTATAGTTATCCATGTAATGTATTCTTTCTAGAGGAATCACTTACTCCTTCTAGCCTTACTATAGGGAGGAAGTTTAATCAAGACCATACTTGATTATTATACATGGATTTCATCTCATGTTCATGACTCTAAGTCATTTATCAGATTCGAGATCTGATATAACATTGTGGAAGTTGATGGATTTTCAAAAACCATCTAGAATAGCTCATCAATGAGAGATTTCATATTTCTCAAGTCATAGATGATTTCTACCATTGATTCTAACAATTTTTGTTTGTGAATAACTATTATTCAATTTTGATAATCCCTTGTCAAAACTAGTTCTAATCGTTACTACATTAGACTATAGTTCTTAAACTGCTTCAAGTTACATGTGCCTCCCACTTGCTTTGTCATTAGAAGCTTGCTTTCTACTAACTTGGCTTTCAAAAGAATAAGAGAACTAATTCTTGGTGGGTTTGCATATGATAATCTAAGCCACATTTAAAGGATTATACAAATATGTATTTAGTAGATTTTGGACTTAGAAGCTTTAGTCCAATACATGCTTCAAATCCACAAAACACTTAAATAAGATAGGGATGGAGCCTTTCCATAATAAATATTATAGAGAAAATGTTCTATCTACTTATTAGTTGGTATTTGTACTCAAGGTACAATTGATAGTGTTCTAGGTATTATCCCAAGGAAATAAAAGGAGGACATTTTTACCGATTAGAAAGTAAATGATACCAAGTAAGATTTAATTCATCCCTTATTATCATTAAGGCTTTAGATAGTTCTTCCCGATTTGTATCTCAACTTCACACTTGAAATCTTCAAACAAGATTTCATAATTATGTTTTACCATGTAAAATATAATTATAACTACTATATTTGTTAATAAAGTTGATTTGGTATCTTGTGCTAAATTTTGGGCATTTATTAGAAAAGAAGTCATACACATAATGTATAGTTTCTTAATATTTATTTTCTCTACTACTTAGTGAAAATATCATTAAAAATCTTATATATATATATATATATATATATATATATATATATATATATATATATATATATATAAGTAAGATTTACATAGGTCAAATAAACTATATTATTCGCCTTCAAAGACCCCTTTCTTGAAATTAGAATATGTGAATGTCATTTATATAATAAAGATAAAAATGTTAAAGATAAGTTCGATTCAAAAAAAGTTGAAGTCAAAGGTACTTTGTATATAGAACTTTTTATTTATAAAAATATTTACTTTATTATCCTATTAAGAGATCTAGTCTCATAATAGAAGTTAAATCATTTCCGAATATGAATTTGATCATTATAAAAACAATTTAAGTAAATAATCAATCATTCATAAATTAACTGATACATATATTTAGACGGTCTAAATTAAAACATACATTGTTCCAAAACAAACATTGTTTTATAATACAAGTACATTATGTTCTAAGAATAACTATTAAACTAAACTTCGATAGCATAGTTCCAACTTGCTTGTGCTAAGTTGGTTAATCTTCTGTAAATATCTAAAAACCATTTACAAATACTAGATTAACATTTAAGAACCAAGTACATAAGTGTTACATGAAAAGTATAAGTTCTATCTAGTAGATACCTGAAGTATTAGTTTCTTCCAGACTTTCTTTTCAGATAAGAGGAGTAGTTCCTCTTCTAGTGTCCAATATCTCCAGAAAAGAAACAAGATCCATATATGTGGGTCTTATTGGATTTCTTGTGCTTAAAGGTGTTCAGTCCATAAAACATGGGCCTTTTAGATCACATAATGTGACTCTTTTAGCCTTGCACTATCTAATGTTTGAACTAGTTTAAAAACAAAATAATACTGTATTTATTGGAATATTGCTTCACATGTTATATATATATATACATATATATATATATATATATATATATATATATATACATATATATATATATATATATATATATATATATATATATATATATATATTGTAACAACCGGTTATTTCGGGTCAATAAAAGTCAATAAAGGTCACATTTGTCCAAACAAAAGTATAACACTTAAATTAAATCATAATATTTCATAGTATATGCATGGTTTTCAGTTTTGGGAATCTAATTCCATTCCAAAACCGAAATCACTTCCTTTATGGAAGCCAAAAACCGAAATCTCTTCATGGGGAATGTCAAGACCGAAAACTCTATCATGTTTATCCCTTGGACCAAAATCTCTAACATGCTTATCTCTTAGACCGCAATCAACTCCCCATGTGAAGTGTAGGACCGAAAACACCCCAAGAACCAATCCATGGGACCGTAAACACTTTGTTTAAGGCCCATTAAGGCCAAAATCTACTCCTATATATATATATATATATATATATATATATATATATATATATATATATATATATATATATATATAGGTATAACCGCAAACACTCTTCATTTCTCAATTCTTAGACCGAAATCCTTCTCAATTTTGCTCTCAAAACTCATCCGTAAACTCCATATGTTCATAAGATTTCCCAGATCATCATCCAATCTTCATATCATTAACCGAAATCATCTTCAAATCTTCATATTTCACCCAAGAACACCAAGAACACCTTCATATATTCAAGCAGTTTCCTAGATAACCTTCATATCTTCAAACTTACTCAAGAACACTTTCAAATATTTCCAAAGATTATTGTAAGTATTTATTACATAATCTAGTGTTGTCTAACACCTTAATTGATTATTTCACTACTATAATACAATATTGTGTAGAAATATTATTAGGATTACAATTATATACACGTGTTCTAACCTGAGGATTATCACATCCCAGTCGTGCCCAACCAGGAACATACGCTCTAGGTGAGTTCATACCCCTATGTTTTCACTATTTTTCATTATTTTAGGGGGGGTACAAGTAAAACAAAAGAAATATTGTGTTCATATCTGACTTGTTTTAAATGATTTCAATTGTCGTTTTTACTAAGGATATATATATATATATATATATATATATATATATATATATATATATATATATATATATAACTAAGATTTACCAGGCTTAGAATTGGTGACCCCGCCTTATTTCATGTTCCTTGTTTGGTTGTGGGCTTAGGGTATAATCATTTATTCGACTACCTTTTCAATCGTAATTATATATCCATTATGTATATATATATATATATATATATATATATATATATATATATATATAAACTATTTAAACATGTTAAACAAAAAGAATATGTTTGCAATTCATTTTATTACTGTTTGAACAAATGTTAAATTTCTCGTAATATCTTTATTACAGACTTACGATTTCAAACATTTAAGTTGTTAAAAATACAAAGGTTTTTATTTTCAATAGAACATACACGTTATACTTCAATATGTATAGTTTATGGAACATACATAATATTTTTACTAAGTTCGGGATACAATACAAAACAAACATATAAACTATAATATGTATAGTTTATGAGACATACATACATTTTATTCATTACAAAGTAGCTTTTCATTATTCTACACGTAACCGTGACATAGCTTTGTGAGACACACTTCAAGTACTAATCTAAGTACCAACAAAAGACCTGGAATTTATAACCAAAATCTCATGGACGGAGAGCGTGACACTTGTGTATAGATCTATATGGGAGTGACAATCACACACCTAAACTGCTAGCTACAGTTAGGCCGGCAGGACTGGGGTGACAAACGCCGTGCCATTTTCGATGCCTGAAGAATGTCGTATTTAGGCCATCTTAGGTCATCAAGCATGGTTATAATAACTCACAATTTGGTATTGAACAATATGATTAGTGTACGAATACATAAACAACTTCATATGGTTTTATTTAATAATAAAACTACAATACAATATTTTACAGTACAGCTGGTGGATCCAGGCACTCACATTTACAGAGTTTTCATACAAGTACAAATACAAAATACTATTTCCTGTACAGAGAAAACTTACATTTCTAGAAATATACATTTTATGGTTTTATGTGAATTAAAACTACATTATACTATTTCAGAGTACAACAACACTTATACATTTTAGTCTTAAGTTACTAAGGCTACAATTCATTTACAACATAAAATATTGAATTTTTTGGAAGAAAACACGTACATTTTCAAGGAACAAATGACAGATTTCAAATACAAACATGATTATGAACTCATCAACTTAATTGTTGACACTCTTTTCAAAACCACTTGTATTCTCAGGGAATCAATAGAGGTATCCACACAGGTTTTGGGAAGATGGAGCTTTCATAGTGTCGCGTCTTTTAGTTTTTGCTATACATTTTAGTGCCAAGTATACATTGCTTTGAACACAGATGTAAAAATATACATTGTCTATATCATAGTTATTGTCCTTTGATTACTATTATGCAATTGTTGTGATACTGTACATGACGTCATCTGCCCCCGAACGTTTCCGTCGTTCCGGTTTAGGGGTGTGACATATATATATATATATATATATATATATATATATATATATATATATATATATAAATTATCCTAGACTTCCTGGAAGTCAGGAATAACTATTCCTAGTATGATGTTAGAAGCATCATGTACATCACAATGATGACTTCACTAGGTATCATGTTCAGGTCTATTGATCAAAGCAAGTTGTTTAGGACCAGGACCTTTAAGTGTATGCAATTTCATATCTCTCACGAGATTGTCTCTCAATACATGAACCCATACATTGAAGTTGTATCTATTGAATGTTATTTTTTTTTCAAGTCAATAAAGAAAATGACAATTCAAAGTAAAGAGAATGGATTATTTTCCTACAAAATTTTAACAAAATTCATTTAATATATTCAATAGTTAAACCTTTAATATTTAATACCCTTTTAGTTTCCAAAAACATTAATTATCAAAGTTTAGGATCCAAGTTGCAAAACAAATAAATGGTTATGTGACCTCTATCCCATTCATTTGAATCCAACCTGGTAGATATCGATTATCAATTATATTCTACTATATAATTCATAGATTTATGAGATTGGTAATAACAAATTTAATTGGACATGTTTGATCTCATCTATGCCTCAAATCTCGCTTGCTTATGTGACCTTTATCCCAAAAGATTTTCGATCAAATCATCCAATTTGAAAAACTTGTGTAATCGGCCTATAACTTTGTTATAGAAATCATGAATACACCCTGGCCATCAAAAGATAACACTAAGATATTAGGTGACCTTTATCCCACTAGTGCATACAAGAGATGTGCAAGTGTTTTGATGGGGTTTTGAGCATAACAAACAATCATATGTGTGCATTCAATCCTAAATAATTTGATCTATGTTTTCTCTAATTGAACATACAACTTGAATAACAAATAGGGTTAGTATAAGGTTAGAATAATCATACCTTGATCACTATATATTAATAACAATTCAAATCCTTGTGTTGTTGAAGCCTTGAGAGCAAGCATCACGAATGTCACACCCTAATGGTTCACACTGTAACACCCCGGAATATCAAGAGTAAAGTTGAAGGGCTAAAAGAGTAAATTGGAAAGGGCAACTCGGCGAGTCCACGAGTGGACTCGGCGAGTAGGGTCGCGATTTTGGTTGCATGTTAAGTGGCCGACTCGGCAAGTCGGCGGTTGGACTCGGCGAGTAGGCGCTGAGTGGAGAAAACCCTAATTTCGGAGGATGAGCCCTATATAAAGGACATTATATCCTCTCCCCAGCCTCCTTACCTTCCCTTAAAGTCCAGAAAACCCTAGAAACGCGATTGTGGAGGTTTTGAGTTCAATTGAGCCTTGGAGAAGAGCATTGGAGGAAGATTTTGGAGAGTTAGGATGCATAGAGCAAGTGGCTTTGCTTAGATTCGGATTTCATTGCTGTTGGGGCTTCCTTTTGAGGTATTATCTCGTTCTTGGGCTGTTATTCTTCTAGATTCATTATTCTTGGAATGTATGGGAGGTTTAGCTTGTGGTATCTTGAGTTTGAAGAGTAGATCTGAGGTTGCTATGTGACATCCCCATTTTTCACGGCCAGAAAAGACCGATTTGTTTATGCTTTGTTTTATAAATCAGAGTAATCGTTTAAAGAAAACGGTTGCGGAATTTGTTCCCAAAACAAAATATGATAATAACTTATCAAAATATTTCTCAAAGAGAATTTATTTTCATTTAATAATAAAACCTCGGGTGTTCCGATACAGACATATAAGCATAAACAGAACTTACATTTAATTACACAATTGATTTATATCTCCTTTAAATCTCTCTGTGAAATATGTCTTCGTACTAATACCTGTGATACAAAGAAAACTGAGTGGGTCAGGCTTGGGAGCCTGGTGAGCATATAGGGTTTTCATCCCACAATGTTATATCATATATTTATAAATATAGAACATTCAAACCTGCACAATTTCACCATATAAAGACAACTCTTAACCCACCCCATTGATCCTCACAATGACACGATCTAAACTCTCGCATCTAATATTTTTCCTCTTTACCTGATCCCTACTCATGGATCTAAAACTACCCGATCCATACCCACGGATCTAAAACTACCTGATCCATACTCACGGATCTAAAACTACCTCCTGATCTGATCCATACTCCCGGATCAATAATTGTACCCAATCCATACTCCCGGAATAGGGACAATTAACTATACCTTAATCCTGATCTGATCCATACTCCCGGATCTATAACTGTGCCCAATCCATACTCCCGGACTAGGGACAATTATCTTAATCTTAATCCATATCTGATCCATACTCCCGGATCTATAACTGATCCCAATCCATACTCCCGGACTAGGGACAATTAACTTAGTCTTAATCCATACTCCCGGACTAATAGCAAGTTTATCTCTTTACCTGATCCATACTCACGGATCTAAAACTAACCTCTAAATCTGATCCCTACTCACGGATCTAAACTGACCTCTTGATTTGATCCCTACTCACGGATCTAAACTAACCTCTTGATCTAATCCATACTCGCTGAATAACTAGATCAACAACAACAACATCGGGGCCTCTCATCTGTTTATCACACATCAACTGTCTCCCCATGTTCTACCCAACATATTAGTAGATAAAAATATATATTTTTATCCATAGTTTGAAACCTGTATAACATTCTCATTCAATACCTATTCCACATAACAGATGAGGCACACCCACATAACACGTATTTCATAGAGAATAAATCAGATCTATGAGATAGAAGAAAGTGAATATACATTCACACACATAACAACAAAAATATACACATAACACGTATTTTGTATAAAATACTTCATAATTATGCGTTAGAAGAAAGTAACCACACACTCACTTGATTAGAAGATGATCGGACAGCACTACGACTCGCAGAAGTAGTATTCTCCGGTAGATCTGGAAGATCTCTACAAAAATCGAACTTCTCGCGGGCAGAGCTTCGGCTCGGGAACCGCACTTCTCGGGATCTTCGGGATCTCGGGACTCGCCTCGGGGCTCGAGTATGATACCGGGGCTTCGGGGTATTTCTGGCACGCAAATCGATGCAAAAACGCAAGAAAAATGGAAGAAATTAGCAAATGAATCGGCTGCACTCGACTCCCTTTTATAGGGTCTGGAAGGCCGATTTACGCGGGGCGTACTCTCAGGTTACGCAGGGCGTAACGACGATAAGGTCGCTGACTCCCCCCATGGATAATATCAGCCAATTTTTATTTAAATTAAATATCGAATTTATTAAATAAACTTCAAAAATTCATATCTTCCTCATACGAACTCCGTTTTCGACGTTCTTTATATCCACGCGTAGGTGAGACTACGATCTACAACTTTCATTTAGACTCCGTCGGCTAATTTTGACTTTATTTTAATTATTTATTTTTAGTAGGCCGGGACAGGAAAACTCCGTTATAAAATCATAACTTCTTCATCCGACGTCCGTTTTCGCCTATCTTTTTATCGTTTTACTAAAATTAATGAGATCTTCAATTCTCATTTAGATTGTTTCGGCTAGAAACCGCTCGGTCTCAAATCGAGCATTCGGGCTGCATACTGCTAAGTCTAAACTTCGAAAAATCATAACTTCCTCATACGAAGTCAGATTTGGGCGTTCTTTTTATGCACGCTCATGGTTTAACGTATTCTACGACTTTCATTTAGATTGCTAAGGCTAAATATTGCTCTAACGTAAATTCACTTTTTACGTCGCGCTGTGTCGTGCCGGTTCTGTCGCGAAACTTCGACAGGTCATAACTTCTTCGTTATAACTCGGATTTCGGCGTTCTTTATATGTACGGAAACCTTGTAACATATACTATAACTTAGTTAAGATTATTCATTCTAAATAATCTTTCATCAAAAATTCATTTTTGACGCCTATCGTCTCTAAATTGACTAGCCCTGATCTACGGGCGTTACATGCTACCTCAGATCTGGAGTGGAGGAGGTCTAAAGTGCATTAAAGTCCCTGTTCTTGAGTGATTAGTGAAGCCATCATGTCCCAAACCCTAGCCCTAAAGTGTAAAATGCCTAGATCTCTTTGGATTCACGTAAAGTTTGCCACTTTACGTGATGGATGGGTTGTAGGAGGCTAGATCTATGTTTTGGATCAATTGCATGGCCTAGAAGGTTCTGTTTGGGATGAGATCTAGAGGCACTCGGCGAGTCACAAAGGTGTACTTGGCGAGTTGCTTGAAGATGGTCTGGAACTCGGCGAGTTGGAAGAACAACTCGGCGAGTAGGTTAAAGATAGCCTTGGACTCGGCGAGTCTGGTCGTGAGGTCCAAGTTTCTTCTGGTTGAGCTGTGACTCGGTGAGTCAAGGGATGACTCGGTGAGTCGAGTGAGAAAGGACTCAGAGTTGTTGGACTCAGCGAGTAGAGTCAGTCAGGGGTTGGCTTTGGCCAAGGGTTGACCAGTTATTTTCCAGGGGCATTTTGGTAATTGTGGAATATTGTTTTGAGTTCAGTGTCTTGGTGTTGGCCAGTGTTGGAGATCGTATCAGTGGTTGGAGTAGCTTGGGTTTATCTGTTCAGTCGGCAATTTCGAGGTGAGAAATCCTCACTATATCAACTGGGTCTAAGGCGCCAAGGCCGGCCCTTTATCGGATTAAGATTCGGGTATTTGTTGTTGTGTTATTGCTTTGATATGTTTGCATCCTGGTAGCTAGGATGGTGTATGTTAGAGACCTGGTTGAGGTCGGTATCTTGATATGTAGGGTGATGCTATGCTAGTGACCAGTTAGGTCGGTATCCTGGTTAGGATGATGATATGCTATGTGATCTGTTTGATCGGCTTGTTGAATGTGAATTGTTATATGATTGTATGTTTATGTGCACTTGGTTGTTTGGACTGGAGTTGGGTTGAGGCGGGTCCTTCTTTGTGCTGTAGGCCAAGATACCCAGGGCGGACCGATTGTCCCGAAGGCCCAGTGAGCGGTCCGGATAGGCTGTAGGCCCCAAGAGGCGGACCAGACGTGCCGAGGCTCGGAGAGTGGACCAGGCCGACTAAAGGCCCGATGCGGGCGGACCAGTCATATTGTAGACTCAGGAAGTGGACCAGGTGGATTGAAGGCCTGATGCGGGCGGACCAATCACATTGCAGACTCGATGTATATGGCTAGACTCTGAGAGTGGACCAGGTGGATTGAAGGCCCGGTGCGGGCAGACCAATCACACTGCAGACTCAATGTATATGGCTAGACTCGGAGAGTGGACCAGGTGGACTGTTGGCCGGTGCGGCGGACCAGTCACACAGTAGACCCGAAGTGCATGGCTGTTCTGTGATCGGATATGATATGGCATGTTATGCGTGTATGGTATATGTGGTTGGTATTTTGGGGGTATCTCACTAAGATTTCGGGCTTACAGTTGTGGTTTTATGTTTTTCAGGTTCTTTAGGAGACCGTGGCAAGGCGAAGGCGTGATCGTACTGCTCCTCATGTTTATGTTGTGATGTGATTTTGGGAATACTTTAATTTAATTGTATTGAGCCTTGGTTTGAGTGAATTAGAGGAACACTTGTGTGACTCCAGTCTCAAATCGAGGAGGGGTTTCAAAAGAGAATTTAAAATGGTTTTCAAAATGAGTAAAAGGAGGACGGGGAGGTACGATCAGCCGGAGCCGGTAAGTAACCCCAAAATACCATACATAATATTTGTTTTTGAGCTTTGATAGAACATCATGCTAGTGCTAGGCTAGGGATCTTCAGGATTTCATGATAATGTTGCCTGATTTATGATGCCTGTTAGCCTAGGGTTTCCTTGTGGGAGATTTCCAGTGTTCCTCTAGTGTGAGGATTGAGCGCTTGTTATGTATGTTTTTCACTAGGGTGTTGTGGTAGTACTTCGCACAAATATGGGTAGGTGTGGAAGGTAGTATGGGCCCGTACTACTGAAAGCACAGGACCCATACACATATCAGGGAAACCATGACCTCTAGGGTTGGGTTAAGAGTTGGTTCCCGGGTTAGTGGGAAGTGTCTGAGATTTTGTGGTGTTTTTCAGTATGGAGATTTCGAGGCATGCTGGGAGTGGAGCCGGGACAGGATCAGGAGCAGGAGAGGGAGTTCCGAGCGGGTCTGTACCGCCCGAGGTTATTGGTCAGATGAGCACGTGCGAGTTGGATGCGAGGATTCATGAGATCTTGCATGATGAGATTGCTGCGTTGTTCTGGGCTGAGTTGCCGGAACTGTTTGGGTCGATCAAGACCGCTATGGTTGAGTATTTTGATGAGCGCTATGCAGCTCTCGCAGAGACGGCTGCCGCCGCGGCTACAGCGGCTGTAGCAGCGCCAGGGGGAGGAGCTGGTCAGGGTTTTTAGTATCAGGACTTCGATAATACGAAGCCTCCCACCTTTGATGGAGTTCAGGACCCGATTGTTGCTATGAGATGGTTATCGGACGTGGAGGGGTGTTTCTTCACGTGTTCATGCACTGCTGATCAGAGGGTGAGGTGTGCTCTGAACCTGTTGAGGCTCAGGGCGAAGGATTGGTGGAGATTGACCACGGGGTCATATTCGGATGCGTAGAGGGCTGCGGTTTCATGGGATCAATTCAGAGAGATGTTCAACACTCGTTATGTTCCGCGGGTTGAGAAAGAGAGATTGGCTCAGGAGTTCCTTGAGCTGAAGTAGGGTTCGGAGTCGGTGACTGAGATCACCAGGATGTTCACTGAGAGGGCGATGTTCTGCCATGAGTTCGCTTCGGAACAGGCTCAGATGTCTCGATATTTGAGCATGCCCAAGAGAGATATCAGACAGTTTGTGTCTACGCAGAGGTGCGAGACTTTGTTGGAGTTGCAGGAGGCCGCCAGGCGGCGTGAGTTAGAGATTGAGTTGCAGTTGCATGAGCTGAGGCAGGCTCCGGTGCAGTCGCAGCCGGCGCCGAAACGGTCCAAGACCGTTGATTCTAGGGTGGGAGATTAGAGCAGCCACGCTTGTGGGAAGTGTGGGAGGGGTCACACCGGAGTTTGTAGGTCCGGTGGTGCATGCCGCAAGTGCGGAAAGGAGGGGCACTATGCGAGGGATTGTCGGCAGTCAGCGTCGGTTCGAGATTTCAGGATTTTTTATCATTGTCGTCAGGTTGGGCACTTGAGGGTCAACTGTCCACAACTTGCTGCAGGACCGATGCAGGCTCCAACACCGGCCACTTTGAGGATCACGAGTGGAGGTCAGGTTGGAGCGGAGCCCCCAAGGGCTCAGGGTCGTGCTTTTCACCTTATGGCAGAGGAGGTCAGAGCAGTGCCGGATGCAGTCGCGGGTATGTTTCTTTCTTGATGTCTTGATTATCTTGTGATTATTGGGGAGTATTGTTTATCTGCTAGCCTCATTGTGTGGTTTTTGGTGTGGTATTCGTTGTTCTTTGAGAGTTATGGTATGGTTATGGGTTAGTGATGGGAATTTCGTTGGTTATCATTCGTGGGAACTATTAGTGGAAATCTTGCGTCTGGTTTGAAGGTTGGGTAGCATCTGCATTCTGAGGAGTGGTTAGCTGCAGATTGAGTTTCTTTCGAGCTCGGGATGATCAGTGTTGATATGTGATTTTGTGAAGGTTGTTTGTGCTTGCGGGACGCAATTCGCGTGTAAGTGTTTGTGTTGTGTAAGGTTGTTGAGGGAGGTCGGTGATGGCGACTGATGTGCACAAAAGTACTCACTAATTTTAATATTTATAACCTAACGAACTTAACTAACTATGCACTTATAGGCAGTGTACCTAGTCAGATTACAATATAGCTTGGGTAAGTCGGGTGTCGATCACAGGGAACGGTGTTACTAATTAATTTACTTACTATTAAATTAACCTAATTTTTAACAAGTTTAAAGGGGGTTTTACCTGATTTTACAAGATCAGACGAACTTAAATTCAAATTCAATAATTAAAAACACACACTCTTGTTTAGTTTGAATCCACTTCTCCCTTATGGCTAGCTAATGATTACGGATTATTAAGCTGGTTTTTAGTTGTATTAGTAATTTAGTTCTAACTTACCCATAATTAACTAATTCATGTTAAACCATGTATGTTCACACATAATTAACACAGAACTAATTATGAATGTAAATATGTTATGTAAGATTTGTTATATAAACGCAATTATGATCACAATACACGTTCTCTAGCACAGCTAAGCTGATTTATTCTAATTACTAACTAAGATTGGTCAATCCTAGCTCTAACAATTCAATGTTCACTAAATCATTAGGTAAACAGGTTCATGCAGTTTAATGGTCACTAAGCTACACAGAACATGCAATCAAACAATTAGATAAACAAACAGTAGCATGCTAGGTTATACTAATCAAACACAAGCAATTTTTACCAACTAAACTTAATCCATAAACATATAACTATTAATAAGTTTAAAGCTTCATCTAGCTAAACAAGAGTAGCTAGATTCAGCTGCTCATCATAGCAACTAAACCAACACAGCTAATAATGAAAGACATGTTCTTATTGAACTAAAATATAAACCTTTACTCCTTTTGGTGTTGAAAACCCCTCTTCCAGAACCTTTCTTTCGCTCCAAATCGTCTTCTGGAATTCCTTTCTTCTGCCAAAAGGAGCCTCTATTCGTAATGGTCAAGGATTTATATAGTTGCTGATATCCATAAATTCACGTCGTGAATAGTAAGAAATTCACGTCGTGAGTTGTAGATAACCGTGCCCGTCAAGGATTCCTTCACCCGCGTACATATCTTCTAGAACCAACGATTCACGCCGTGACTCCTTTAAGTCTCACGTCGTGAATAACCTTTTTCCAGATTTACTTCACTTTTACTCTTTTAATTCCCAAAGTTTCTTTTTTTAACGCTTTCAGTCCCCTTTTCTTCAAAATGTCTTCTTTTTGGCTATAAAATAACATTTAAGCTCATAAGTACCATTATTCTAAACAAATTACCAACTTTTTAATAAAAATGTACTTAAATGTTGCCTAAAAATAAGTATAAATATGGCAATATCAAAATACCCCACACTTAGGCTTTGCTTGCCCTCAAGCGAATTTAAACTTAATCCTTGATTACTAACATCACATGGAACAATCCAACTCTAGCTCAGCCATTATGCCAAGACCTCAACGCATGCATTTGTGTTTAAAATTTTCCTAAAGTACCCCCCATACTTTAAATACTCTCAATCTTCATAAACACTCGCCCACTTTTTCCGAACAATGTTTATTTTATGCAACCCTCAGAATCCATACGCAGAAAACCTCCTTATCCTCAAGGTATTTTTAGTTGAGCAACCTAAGCATACATAATTTAGAATTACAATCATTGATACCACTATGGAGCTCTTTTGGAATTCTTCACTTCCTTGATAATTTGATCTTTGATTTCTT
Organism: Lactuca sativa; assembly: GCF_002870075.4. NCBI lineage: Eukaryota > Viridiplantae > Streptophyta > Magnoliopsida > Asterales > Asteraceae > Lactuca > Lactuca sativa. The sequence goes on from NC_056627.2 coordinate 274,401,274, forward strand.
TTGAATTCACCACCTTATTTGATTTGATTTCTTGGTATCTTCAACTTTTTGAATTTTTGGAATTTTGATCTTTTGATCTTCACTTTATTTGCTCCAAAATTCTTCAAACTTTTCTTGTAATTCTCTTCTTTTTTTTATTATTACATGTACCTCACTTTTTCACTCAAAACCTACATGCTTAAGCAGAGGCGCTCAACCTCAACCTTTATTGGTTAATGATAACAATTTTCCTGGATACATTTCAGGTTTAGGCTGCTAAACATATTGCATCCCTCAAACCAAGCGGGGTCATGTTTTTGTTCCATGATTTCACTAAAATAAGGGAGACCACAAATGCACTATAACGTATATTGGCTCAACTAAACATTTGAACTTTCATCGGATCATCCCACATAATACTAGCAATTATAGCTCAAATTATTATTACTAGATTTCATTTTTTTTAAATTTCAATTTCAAAATTTTCAAATTTTCAACTTTGACTATCAAATTCTATGGTTATCTAGCAATTTACTTTTTCTACCCCTACCCCACACTTATTTCATACAATGCCCTCATTGTATACATCAAGTTTAAAGAAACTTAAAGAAAAGGGAGAAAAAGGAACAGACTCCCTTGGGATAGTGGCGTGAACATCTCCAAAAGTGTGGAAAACGTGCATCTTGAATATGGACTCCAAAAATAGAAACTTGGTTATCGAATTTGGGAAATGAGTGTACCGGCAAAACATGAAATCGAGCCTTCAATCGTCTTCAAATATGGTGTAAGTCTCCAAAAGTAGAATGACTAATGTGGGAAAGCATATGCCACATTGCATGGTGGTAAAAAAAATGAGCCAAAATAATCTTGAATATATTGACAAGAAGAATAGCATCAACCTATAGAAGACTAAAATGTCAAGGGCCTGGAATCTTGTGAAAATCTAATATTCACGACGTGAGATCGAAACTTAGCGTATTATGAAAACCTCCTGATAACTGACTCACGACGTGAATAATAAAAGTTCACGTCGTGAAAACTGGACTAGCAGAAAACATTGCCCAATTCTTCTTATAATGTCTTAATGTATTAAGACTCTTTCAAAGTCATCAGTTTATGACTCTTTCGCTGACACTCCACTCTCTTAACTCACCCCACACTTATTTTGAAAATATGGGTCTCGACTCTCGGCATTAAACTATTGGATTAGTGTCTAAGTCCATAACTATTTTGGTATGTACTTGACCCGATGGTGCATGGTCCTTTTGGGTTGGCTTCACCAAAGCAACTTGATTGGAGAAATAAATAAAGAGAGAGGTTATTATGATTTATTAATACGTTATAAGAATAATATATTAAAGGAGAAATCATATTTGTTTAATTAATATTGGTCAATAATTAATTAAGAATTAATTTTGTGATCAAATGTAATTAATTAAACTAGAGGGGCTGAATTGTAATTATGTGATAGTTGCAAAATAGGGCAATGGTTATCCTTGTTAAAGGATGGACGAATTCAAGGATAAGGATATCCTTAAAATCGTCCAAGGTCCAATAGATAGGGATTTTCAAGGCTTATCTTATGGTTGCTTGATGGGCAAGTAACTAGATAAGGATAAGGACTGAAACCCTAATCCCAACCCTATATAAAGATCCTAAGGCCGTAGGATTTCGTGCACTTGATCCATAGAGCATCTAAGGACGAATTTCTACCTCTCTCCTCTCTCTTTATACCTTCTCCACTTGCTTATGGTGTTTGTAAGCCATTAGAGGAGTGACACTTGTGACTCTAAGCCTTCCAAAGTCAATTCAAGGAGGAATTGGGATTGTTATTGCTACATAACAATCAAGGTAATATCATAAACCTAATTATATGTTAATATCGAATTCCATATGCTAGGATTAGGGTTTTATTATGTGTTCATAATGTTGTGTATCTAATAGTGAAAACATAGATCCAATGTTAGGGTTGCATGTACACATAGGATTGTTTGTATAAAACCCATCAGTGGTATCAAAGCCATTGGTTATTTGTTTTCAATTAGTTTATTCAATTGTATGAACTTGACATATTAGGGTTTATTGCCAATAAACCCTAGGAGGCTAGGTTTTTTTCGAGATTAGGGTTTGCAAACCCTAATTTGCAAGAGTTTGAATAAGATTTTCAAATCCTTTCCTTAAACCCTTAAATTTCGAAATCTAGGGTTTGTTTTAATCCCTTGATTTTCGAAATTTGCCTCCTCCCCAAGATAAGATCCCAAATTCTAGGGATTTGGATTATCCCATATCTTGTAATTATCCTCTAATTGTTATATATGGTAATTATAGATTTTGCATTATCCTATCCTTAATTTCGAGATCTAGGGAGATATTTAAGGGATTAGGATATCTTAAATGTATAAATGGTAATTATCCTCATGATTTAGATAATCCCTTATGATTTAATAATTAAATTAATAGTCTAATTCAAGATAATTATTAAATCAAGAGTTTTAATATTTAAAATTTTAATTTACATGTCATAAATTCGAAATATTTTTTAAGAGAAATTAAAACTAAATTGTTTTGAAATGTTTCAAAACTTGCCCTCAAGTTTTGGAATTTAAAAGTTGATTAAAAGTTTAATTTAGGAATGATAAATTCTAAAACCCTAGTATTGCTTTGAAAAGTTCAAATCACAGCCTTATGATTTTATTAATTAATTAAGGTGTATAATTAAAAGAAGTTTAATAAATTCATAAAAGTTTTGGTTTACAATTAAAAGTATAATTGTTATATTTGACCACCTAGTATTTTAAAGTGTAAAACACACCCTATACTATATATAACATTAAAAGTCTAACATTATATATATGTATAAGTAAAAGTCAGTCTTACCGTTAGTAGGCCTCATTCACGAAGCTGGTCTATAAGGGGTGTTTAAGGAAATTGCCTATAAAATGGCGATTGAATGGGTATCCACTCTTACCCACCGCACTCTTGACTAGTGGAGGGTCGTTAGCCGAACGGGTAAGATAGGACAAAAACCTTCCATTATAAGTATAATGAAGTACAAAAGTAACTAAATATTTTTCAAATTCCCAATCTTAGTTACTTAGGCAAAAGTGAATTGATGCAATTCCATGAAATTACACTTTGTACCCTTGTGAAGACGTTAGTGGAGCGTGTGTGGTTTACCGGCACACTAAATGGTTCTAAGAGAAGGTAGCAAAGGGTGATTCAATGTTTGTCATAGTCCGGTGGAGCGTGTGTGGTTTACCGGCACATCGAATAGATGACTGTAACATGTGAGGGCACCATGTAAGTTTGCATGGTTATTCACACCCGCTTTGTGATCCTCGGCATCCCAGTCACAAACAAGAGGGGCATATCGAGATTTAAACATGCCGTTGAAAGTTCAATGAATCTCAAAGAATCTAGGAGTTTTCATTCTTTTTCGTTTTTCGTGGTGGAAATTAGTGAATCGTCATTCACTTACCTTCAAATATTCTGCAATAAGGGTTACGGCATCCCTCTCCTGAGTTGTAGAATATTGTGTTGGGTCCTAGCCTTAGTATCTCATTGGGTGATTTACTAAGGACTCAATCAATCAACTAACTTGAATTCGTTTTCTCCCGTTTTGTAGATGTCAAAGTTCGACAACTATGGTCTTCCCAAATCCCGTGGAACAAGCATTCCACATGAAGATGATATTCCACGATTCAATCGAGGAACGAGAAATCACGCTTCACTTCCTCCTCCTCCTATTGTTCTCCCTAACCCACAAGATCGAAGAATTGAAAGGTTCAATATCACTAAGGCCCTATTGGAAATGAAACATGAAGATGGTAAACCCATGTGTGCCCACGTTCTAGGAATGAAATCACACATTGATAGGTTAATAATGTTGGGTGTGTCATTCCCAGATGAGTTGGCTGTGAATTGGGTTTTGCAGTCACTTCCTGAATCATATAATGAGTTCAAAAGAAAGTATTATATGATGGATCATGACGACAACCTCAGTGACCTAACTTACATGCTCATTGCTGCTGAATCAGAAATGATTTGGCGAAGCAATGGAGCGTATTTGTTGGGAAAGTCAACCAACCATGCTTCCGAGGACGTTCTAGGAGAACCGACCTGCGTTTGCTGCCAAAAGAAAGGGCGTTGGATACAAGTCTGCCCAAAGAGCCTGAAGAGTCCAGAAGATGGGAGAGTCAAAGAGTATGTTTGCGCTTCAGGTAAAATCCACTATCTAACTCCATTAAGTTCCTATTTATTAATTCTTAATACATAATGTGATAAGATTGCATTTGAATGTTTTACAGGATCAGTGAAAAGAAAGGAAGCTTGGTGAAAGAGCAAGATGAATCTAATCACAAGGAATGGATCTTGATCGCATAGACTTGAAGATTAGAGCTTAGATAGTTATGATAGAGTTGTTAGAAATTTTTTCTTTTTAAATACATAGTTTTCAATGGATTTTTGCATTGTAAGGACAAATGTTTTCCGCTGCTTTTATAAATAAAATAAATTTTGTTTGACTTATTTATTTTTTTTTATTTCCTTGCAGTGAAATCGTTATGAAAATTGATGTTTGCATATTTCTACAACGATTGGATATGATTCTTATTTTTGTTATTTATGGAAATATCGAGAATTTACCAAATAGGGAGAGTTTCTCATCGCCCAAGTTTCAATTGGACAGAAATTTGGAATCACGCAACTTGGTTGCATGATGAATGAGAAATTTCATATTTGGAAATTAGACTAATTCATTAACAAAGTGTCAAGTGAAGGACTAGGAGATCGAGTACACAAAGTTGCGTGTTGATCAAGTCCACCACAAGAATCACAATGATATTCGTCATGATTTACTAAAGGTTTAGTAAATATGATTATACTTACAAGATTAAGTGTAATTCGGAATTGATTAAAAAGGTTTAAATCAATAGCAAAACGAATAAGAAGAATCATGTAGGCAGAAAGATAAAAGGTTCACCATTCTAAGAAGAAGGGAGAGTACCTTTTATGCTTTATGATAGGTCTTAATGATTAAGAACCATATCTCAATTGATCCTCTAAGTGAGTCTTAGTACAATTGTATGTTTAAGTAGAGGAATTAAGAATTGAAGAAATGGTTAAATCAAGAAGTCAATCATACTTCGTTCCAAAACAAGTCTTAGAGTTAGGAATGTGACAATGAGTGACAAGTATTAAAAGGTTTATAACGTTCATCAAATGTGGAAAGTTGTGATGTCTTGGATAAGACAAAGACCAACTAGGACCAATTTATGAAGTGTTTTGATAAAAGCTACACTAACTCTTGAATATTTGTTTGTCAAGAAATATTTATTGACAAGAGAATCTTATATGTCAAGGAGTCAGTGGGAGTCTTAATGGTCTTGAAAAGTTTCAAGAACAAATCAAATAAACCTTATCGATCATCACTAGCACACGAGTTGAGGTTTACAACCTATCGTGTTGACATTATTTTGTTTCTGTGCTGTTCCAATTGAGTTAATTATGCATGTGAGTCCTATGAGTTTGAATGCATAAAAGACAAGGACCTTGATCAATGGAAAGTACATTGATAAGAAAAGGTGAGCTGCTTAACTACTTGGAAGACATAGTGGGCAGCTGTGCTACCATAAGGGCAAGAAATCGAGATCAAGAAAGTTCGATCCATAAGAGTTTGAATTTGTCGTAAACTTTGGTTCTAACAAATTCACATGGATAGGAACAAATACACCGTTTAAATCTAAGTGTCATAAGATTTCCTCCTTCATGAAAATGATTGTGAAGAAATGCTTTCACTAAGGAAGATTTTAAGAAGATAGTGATTGTAAAATTGCATTCTCAAATTCGATCATGGTTACGGTATCCCTTTCCATGATTTGAGTTGTGAGGTTTGGCAGTTAGTCTTAATTGTTTAGACACACACATGAACTATCTAAGGCAAAGGTGTATAAGGTCAAGAAGCCTTGATAAAGGATTATCAAAGCATTAAGTATTAAAAACATGAACTTAATAAATTCAATAGGTATTGTTTTTCTGAAAGTTAAGATGTTTATGAATACATGTCGAAGCTAGTGGGAGCATAAGTGTTATGTTTTATAATAATCATCATGATGGTGGGAGCATAAAAGTTATGATTGTATGATTATTATGGAAAGTATTGCAAGTTGGCAATATTAATTATAGAAAACAAAAGTTATACCTTGCAAAGTCGTAAGGGTTGTAAAGTTGTTTTGCTATAATTAAGGGAGAGAATATTATGCTTCATTTCAAATCTAAAGGATTAGGTTGAGAAATGTTAATAAATTTAGTCAAAGGTACGTAGTGTGTTCTTAAAATTTCGATTATGATTACGACATTTCTCTTCACAATTCGAATTTTGAGAACATAGCAAATAAAACATTGTGCGTCGTGTCCCATACGCTTCGGGTATAGGATCGATTGCAAATGCTTTAATGTTTGACCATTTTAAAATTTTCCAAATGTCTAGCGCATTTAGAGGGAAAAGGGACTAGAATCGGTTTTGACTAAAATAATTAAACAACTATCAAAGGATAATCCAAAGTTCGACGAGGATTGGTTGCTTGTGAGTAGTTGGAAGCATGGTATTGAGTTGTCATATGGAAATTGTGGAAATGTTTCATATTGGATGGACCATATCGACATTATTAGGAATAGATAAGATTCTATTAAGAATAAGTTGTCATATGGAAAATATGGAAATGTATCCACATTGGGAATTGAATATTGATAATCTATGACTAGATTAGAAACTTTTATGCAAAATGATGTTCAAAGGAATGTACTTTGAGTGAAAGACATCATATCTAAGGAATTGTCTTGTAACAATTTCCGATAAAAGACTTTGTAATATCATTGGCAATAGTCTTTGTGACTTTTGTACATTGACATTATGAAAGTATAAGTTGCATAGAATGTTAGAATCTAGCATATTCTATAAGTAGCAAGAATTTGATATTCTTTCACTTATGAAAAGGATTTAGAGTTGTGAAATGAGAATGATTGGAAATGTTTTCAATGTGATCTATTTCACAAAGTAAGAACCATAGGTAAACATTGTATGCATGCTAGGAGCATGGGACAAGTGTTGTAATTCAAGTAAGAAGTTGATTACCTGAAACGACATATAATGAGTAATCAATATGGTGATAAATAAAAGGCGTTTTATTTATACTCAAAGGTTTGAGGCCATATGGGATTAGTATTATTCTTGTGTTTCACATTTGCATGTTTTGACTTCCAGAAAAATTGAGTTTATTAAGAATAATCAAATTATTCGAACGAGCCACAATCATTCATATGTTGGAAGTAGATATGAATGAAGACTATCGTGAATTGGTGTGTGGATTTTCTAAAGAGCATTAGACATAAGCAAATGTTTGTTGTAACGTTCATGAGTGCTTATGAATATGAATTTGAGCATTGGATTAAACCCACGCTCACTTGGATCACTCCATGAATTGTATCACGAGTGATTGGTGAGACGATAACATCTTATATTCTTGAAACCGAGATGTGTGAGTTGTATCTTGCAACTCGGTTGCACATTGATAATATGTAAACGCACTAGTAACTTGGTGTTATAAAACATATTGTTGTGTGTGATTCGGTGCGTGAGTGCAAGCAAGCATTGTATCAAAGTTTATCCATTCCTTTTATCCAAGGTAGGATAAAAGCGATATCTTTTGGGCCCCTCGATGATTTAGTGATGACAAACGTAAATGCTTGGCCGGGCTAGGGCTAATTTGATTTGTTCAATTAGTCAGTCATCATAAATCGGGAATCGAGATATAGTACAAAGAGAATGATTTGAAATCATATCTCATATGATATCTAGAATGGAGGAATATATGATCCTTTATCTAAGGACACGCGTATCTGATAGGATCAGAGTTGACATCGGCTTTGGAAAGCTACGATTGCAGATCAGGATCTGAAGTCATACGCATAATAGTTATTAGACTTATCCAAGTGGGAGACTGTTGGATTAGTGTCTAAGTCCATAACTATTTTGGTATGTACTTGACCCGATGGTGCATGGTCCTTTTGGGTTGCCTTCACCAAAGCAACTTGATTGGAGAAATAAATAAAGAGAGAGGTTATTATGATATTAATATGTTATAAGAATAATATATTAAAGGAGAAATCATATTTGTATAATTAATATTGGTCAGTAATTAATTAAGAATTAATTTTGTGATCAAATGTAATTAATTAAACTAGAGGGGCTGAATTATAATTATGTGATAGTTGCAAAATAGGGCAATGGTTATCCTTGTTAAAGGATGGACGAATTCAAGGATAAGGATATCCTTAAAATCGTCTAAGGTCCAGGAGATAGGGATTTTCAAGGCTTATCTTATGGTTGCTTGATGGACAAGTAACTAGATAAGGATAAGGACTGAAACCCTAATCCCAACCCTATATAAAGATCCTAAGGCCTTAGGATTTCGTGCACTTGATCCATAGAGCATCTAAGGACGAATTTCTACTTCTCTCCTCTCTCTCTTTATACCTTATCCACTTGCTTATGGTGTTTGTAAGCCATTAGAGGAGTGACACTTGTGACTCTAAGCCTTCCAAAGTCAATTGAAGGAGGAATTGGGATTGTTATTGCTACATAACAATCAAGGTAATATCATAAACCTAATTATATGTTAATATCGAATTCCATATGCTAGGATTAGGGTTTTATTATGTGTTCATAATGTTGTGTATCTAATAGTGAAAACATAGATCCAATGCTAGGGTTGCATGTACACATAGGATTGTTTGTATAAAACCCATCATAAACACTCCCGGCTAAAAACGTACGCATTCATAACTCGCTATCCCTCCTAGGCGCTCCTTAGCAATTTCTGAGAAACAATCAACAACGAAGAATAAAAGTAACATAATATTCAAAGTAGTTCTTACAATCCCATAAAAACAAACTAAAAACAAACTAAAAACAAAATAAATAACGATCAATCATCCTCCTCATTTTCATGCGCTCCACTGGTACCAGCTCCATCACCTCCACGACCACCATACTCCGACCATCGTGGGCAAATTGGGTAATGATACCCTAAATGAGGTGGCTGCTCCACCCCAAGATGCCGAACAACATTCTCCATCGTGCCGCCTATCCAATTCACACTCAACGATAACTGGTCAAAGTAACCAGCCATATCACCCCCAAAAGGTGCACCAACCATGGAAGCATGTGGGTGTATCGGTTGCCCGCGGTCTCCCCTTCCTCTCACGTTCCTGTGCCTCGGTCTCGACTCTGGCACAGGTTGATCGGCTGGCTGATCATCCTCATCATCACCCTCCACATCTGATGGAACTATGCCCCAATGCGATCCAAAATTTCTGACCACCCGCATAGTTTCCAAATATCCCATACCAAAGTCATGCTCATCCACACATGTCATGGATCTAGTAATATCGGGAACAACCAAATGATAAGAACGGGCCAAACGAGTAACAAAATGCCCCCCCCCCCCAAATGGGGCTCCCAGGGCGCAAACTCGCGGCAGACCCGACCAGAAAACGGGCTAGAAAATACGGGATGTTGCAACAGACACCATGCTGTAAGATGCACCATAAGAAAAATAAGTTCTGCTTAGTCACTTTGTCTCCATGCCTCTTATTGTTGATGGAAAAGGTGATGAACCGGTGGAGTAAACGATGGATCGGGGACCGAATACTGCTCTCTGGAGATACTCCGAAATTAAACATCCCGAAGGCAATGTTATGCCAAAAAGAATACCCCGTGACACCCTTCGCATATCCTCTAGCAGCCCCACTCAAAAACATGCCAAACTCGGGAGTCATAGCCTCCTGTCGATCATACAGTCCTACTCTCCAAGCAAACTCAACCAGGCTGCACTCCAGGTACTCACCCCCCAATCGAAATACCAACGCCTGTGGCCAATGTGGATCTTGGAATGTTTCCTGAAATGTTACCGTTGCGAAAAACTCGACACAAAACTCCTTGTAGATGCGCTCTTGCACCCGGAACAGATTCTGCCAACCAGAACAGGTAAAAGAATACCCATCTCCAATGAATATCTTTGTCAAGAACGGGCCCACCCGGTCTACGAGCTTTACTTCCCTCAATCTTTTCCAATTGACTATTGGAGCAACTGCAATTTCCCTGTTGTAAAGCCACCCCAATCTGTTGTTCCAACGGGTCAAAACATCACGGGCTGTTGTTGCGGGAAAATTGTAAAACGGGTGCAAACCCGCAACCCCAGCTGGAACCTCTCTTCTTGGAGCCATTCCTGCAACAACACGGAAAAGAAACAGCCAAAACAAATATCCACAAATTAAACATAGAAGAAAAATGAATTTTGTTCAACCCCAGAATTCACGTCGTGAATCATGTAAGATTCACGTCGTGAGTTCGTAATCCTAGAAGGCAGAATCTTAACAATCGGGAAAAATCCAGTCAAAATATCCTTGGGTTTTACTCCTATACTACTTCCAAACACTTAGCATGAACATTCTAAGGTTATTACAAACTGTAAAGAATTAATTTCGTCATTGAACAAACCCTAACCCTAAGTTCCTCTACTAGAACCAAAAATTAAACTTAATAATCAATAATTAGTACCTTTGTTGGAAGTATTACGTAAGCACAAGGAAGATTTGTGGATTTGTCAGCTAAAATCGCAGCAATGGGGACTAAGGGGGGACCAATTTGTGCTTCCACTTCATGAACAATAAACAATTGAAAGGGTTTACTGGTTTCCAGGGACTTATTATGTGGTCCCGTACTTTTAAAAATTCACGTCGTGAATTCTATCAGATTCACGTCGTGAATAGTGTCTGGGCTTAAGTTTGGGCCATGTACTCACGGACTGATCTTGGGCTTGATAGTCTAATGGGTTAAGCCATATCATGGATTATGTGTCCGGTTCATTCACAATTCACGTCGTGAACGGCTAACTATTCACGTCATGAATTAAGTCTGGAAAATCAACTTTTGACTTTGAACTAAGTTCTCAATTATTACTACTTCCGTTTTAAGGTCCCTACATTCTATTCTAATAGAGTTGGATGTCTTGATCTAAGTTTTTAAAACTACAATGCAAAAAGAAAAAGAAAAAAATTCTCAAACCAAACTCGGGTTGCCTCCCGAGAAGCGCTTCTTTTTCTCGGAGTCTTGAGCTGGACTCCGTGCCTCCTACGTTGAGTCCTCGGAAGAATCCACCACTAGGATCTTTTGTTCCTTGAATTGCCTCTTGTAAGCTTGCACTCGCCTTTTATATGCCTTCTTTGAATTTTCTTTTTTAACTTTCTCCTCTTCTTCAAGCTTGCGTTTTGTGCCCTTAGTTTCATCCTTGCACCTCATCGCATCCTCCTCCACTTGCACCACCGGCTTTGTCACTCTTGAAGTGACCTCCTCTTCATCAATTGTCATCTCCTCATCCTCTTTGCTCACCCAAGAAGGTGGACTTTTGTAAGCTATGACTTCAACCAAAAATGGAACAGATGCTCTAGGTTTTGTTCTTTTGACTTGATGAACTGCCTTGATCTCTTTTTCCATAAGCTTCTCCAGTTCTTCTAGTTCATTGTCTTTGTTAATTGTGAACACCTCTTCTTGAACATGTTCTTTTGGGAAGCCATCTTCTATCCCAAAAACTTCTTTTTCATCTCCAACTCTCAAGGTGAGCTTAGACTCGCGGATATCAACAAGAGCTCCAGCAGTGTTAAGCAATGGCCGACCAAGGATAATTGGAACATCGGGATCTTCTTTCATGTCCAAGACTACAAAGTCTATTGGAAAAACAAATTTTCCAATTTTTACCATCACAATGCCGTGGGGTTGTGTCACCGAACGATTATCCATGTGAATCTTCATTCTTGTAGCCTTCATCTTCTGAATCTCTAATTTTTGATAAAATGAAAAACGCATCAAATTAATGCTAGCCCCAGAATCGGCTAAAACATTAACCTTCAATTTATTACCAAACTCACACGGTAGAGTGAGGCGTCCAGGATCCCCCATCTTTTCTGGTGTTTCTCCTAACACAACTTTTGAAGTTTGTTCACTTAGAATCACTGTAGACTGCTTCTTTAATTGCCTTCGAGTGTCTATCAAATCTTGCAATAATTTTTTATGCTCGGGAGTTTTGGATAAGGACTCGACAAAGGGAGTATTAATCGGGATCCCCTTCACATGCTTGACAAACTCTCTATGCTCTCTCTCCAGTGGACTAAGGGTAGCTTGGGACGGAAAAGGCAAAGGCGGCTGATAAACCGAACTGACTGCAGAATTTTGTTGTTCATGACGGGTCCACGTCGTGAACATATAAGGTTCACGTCGTGAATTCTGGAACTCAGCAGCTTCATGATTTTCGAGCTTGATCTTCTTCATCTTTTGATCGGGCTTCTGTGGTTCTTCTTCCAATGCTTCCAGGAACTCCGAGATGGCTTCTTCTTCGGTGTCTATGGCCATTATATGAGATTGGGTTTTCGTTTCGGTATTTTTCGGGGATAACTTCGCATGAACTAGAGTGGCTAGTTGACCAAATTGTACTTCAAGGTTATGGATGGAGGCTTGCTGATTCTTTATCAAAGTTTGTTGTTCTAGAATGGCAGAATCAGTGGCATCGTGTCTCTTTTCCGAAGCTTCCATAAACTTCATTAAAATGGTCTCTAGGTCGGGTTTCTTCTCGGCTGGTGGTTGCTCCTTGTGATAAAGGCCTCGACCTGTTTGCCTATACTTCTCTTCTTTTTGCTTCTTATACTCCTCGTATGGCAGCCACTCCTTCTTCGGTTTCCTCCAGTCCTCATCAAACTTATCCCCACTAGAGTAGCACAACTGAACCTTTCTGTTCCCATATTCATCTGCATTGCAGTCCTTTGTCAAGTGTGGACCACTGCATCTCTCGCAACCCACTCTTATGGCATGTATCGACTTGTCCATCTGTGTTATCCTGCAGTCCATATTATTCATCATGGCCATGACCGCTGCTATTTCTTCAGTTTGTGCCCCTACTCCGCCTTTGATTCCTTCTTGCCTCGGGTTGTGGTATTCGCGAGAATGCTTCGCGAATTCTTCAATTAGCTCCTTGAACTCCCTTGGATTTTTCTTTGTCAAAGGTCCTTGAGAATCAAGGAGTTGTCTTGTCATCACATTGACCCCATCATAAAATATTGACATTTCTTGCTGTACATTTAGTTCATGTTGAGGGCAATTTCTGAGCAAGCCCTTGTACCGCTCCCATGCTTCGTATAGTGACTCCCCCGGCTGTTGCTCAAAGTTGGCTATTGCCTTCTTGAGTTTGGCTATCTTGGATGGCAGGAAAAATTGGTCCAGGAATTGCTCACGCATTTGAGCCCAAGTGGTGATTGTACCCGGTGGAAGTGCTTTCAACCACTCTTTAGCAGCTCCTTTGAAAGTGATGGGAAGCATCCTAAGCAAGACTGTGTTTCTGTTGACATTAGGGACATTGAAGTAATCCGCAATGTCGTTGACTTCATCTAGATGCTTAAAAGCATCCTCATGATCTTTCCCGAAAAATGGGATGTCCTTCAGTGCGGTCAATATGTGTCCCTTCAGCTCGAATGTGGCAGTGGCAGGTATTGCGGGTTGGACTAAACCGGGACCCACATCTTCTCGGATCCGCTTCTTGTAAGCTCCCATGGACATTTCTTCAATCGCTGCCATCTCGTTCCTTGGCTCGTTCTCGGGTTCGCTCGTGTGTTCTTCAAATTCCGGCTCTGTATCTTATTCGGACTCGGTTTGGACGGGTGTCTGATCCAAGTGCTCAATATTGCTCTTGTGCCTCACGGATGAACCTGACTCTCCTGTCTTCTTTCCCGACTTCCTTGAAAAAGCCGACTTCAATCCTTGCAAGGGCGTCTTTTTCTTGTGAATTGCAGACTCAGGATTTTCAAGTGGTGGCACCAAGGGCATGTTTGAGCCTCTGGTCATGAACTCCTGCAACTTGCTAAACTAAAAACGTAAAACTGGACTAAAATAAGAAAAATTAAAAACTGAAATCTCTGCTTTCACGTCGTGAGTTTATTAAAACTCACGTCGTGAACTCTGTGACAGAAACAGAAAAAAATAAACTAAGCTAAGCTAGCAAAAATAAATAACCAATTAACCTTTTTGCAGATTTTATTCCATCGATTAATCTAATGCAACTAATTAAACTAATAATCTAATCCGTTCCCCGGCAACGGCGCCAAAAACTTGATGTGCACAAAAGTACTCACTAATTTTAATATTTATAACCTAACGAACTTAACTAACTATGCACTTATAGGCAGTGTACCTAGTCAGATTACAGTATAGCTTGGGTAAGTCGGGTGTCGATCACAGGGAACGGTGTTACTAATTAATTTACTTACTATTAAATTAACCTAATTTTTAACAAGTTTAAAGGGGGTTTTACCTGATTTTACAAGATCAGATGAACTTAAATTCAAATTCAATAATTAAAAACACACACTCTTGTTTAGTTTGAATCCACTTCTCCCTTATGGCTAGCTAATGATTACGGATTATTAAGCTGGTTTTTAGTTGTATTAGTAATTTAGTTCTAACTTACCCATAATTAACTAATTCATGTTAAACCATGTATGTTCACACATAATTAACACAGAACTAATTATGAATGTAAATATGCTATGTAAGATTTGTTATATAAACGCAATTATGATCACAATACACGTTCTCTAGCACAGCTAAGCTTATTTATTCTAATTACTAACTAAGATTGGTCAATCCTAGCTCTAACAATTCAATGTTCACTAAATCATTAGGTAAACAGGTTCATGCAGTTTAATGGTCACTAAGCTACACAGAACATGCAATCAAACAATTAGATAAACAAACAGTAGCATGCTAGGTTATACTAATCAAACACAATCAATTTTTACCAACTAAACTTAATCCATAAACATATAACTATTAATAAGTTTAAAGCTTCATCTAGCTAAACAAGAGTAGCTAGATTCAGCTGCTCATCATAGCAACTAAACCAACACAACTAATAATGAAAGACATGTTCTTATTGAACTAAAATATAAACCTTTACTCCTTTTGGTGTTGAAAACCCCTCTTCCAGAACCTTTCTTTCGCTCCAAATCGTCTTCTGGAATTCCTTTCTTCTGCCAAAAGGAGCCTCTATTCGTAATGGTCAAGGATTTATATAGTTGCTGATATCCATAAATTCACGTCGTGAATAGTAAGAAATTCACGTCGTGAGTTGTAGATAACCGTGCCCGTCAAGGATTCCTTCACCCGCGTACATATCTTCTAGAACCAACGATTCACGCCGTGACTCCTTTAAGTCTCACGTCGTGAATAACCTTTTTCCAGATTTACTTCACTTTTACTCTTTTAATTCCCAAAGTTTCTTTTGTTAACGCTTTCAGTCCCCTTTTCTTCAAAATGTCTTCTTTTTTGCTATAAAATAACATTTAAGCTCATAAGTACCATTATTCTAAACAAATTACCAACTTTTTAATAAAAATGTACTTAAATGTTGCCTAAAAATAAGTATAAATATAGCAATATCAGCGACCGGTGATTTATGATCAGTGCTATAAGTGGGGGAGAATTGGAAAATTCTCCGGAAGATCGATGAGCATGTGAGGTTGCTTAGCTGTTTGGGATTCAGCAGTGTTCTGTCAGCCAAGAGCGTAGGCCGGTATGAGTAAGTGGCAGGCGTGTGGGGCGAGATACAGACCAAGGGTACTTGATTGGGGAGGGCTTGGGATCAGGTCGGGATTGAGTTTGTGTGATGGAGATAGAGTTCGGAACCCCTAGAGGGCTAGAACAGTATGCATGAGAAGATTTTCCGGAGAGATAACTCGGAATGATGAATGTTAGTTGAGCGGTCCGGATAGACTGAAGGTCGGTAGGTGTACCAGTCAGGCCGAAGGCTCGGAGAACGGTCCAGCCAGACTGAAGGCACTACAGGGCGGTCCAGATTGGCTGAAGGTTCTGAGAGTGGTCCAGATTGACTGAAGGCCTGGTAAGGCGGTCCAGTCATGCTGAAGACTCTGCAGGTATTGTTAGACCGGTTCGAGGAAATGGGTTGAGTATGTTGCGATGTGTTAGCATTAGAAGGTATGGCCCCGGGTATTTGTGACATCCCCATATTTCTCGGCCAGAAAAGACCGATTTAATTTATGCTTTTTAAAATAAAATCAGAGAAATCTTTTTTTTAAAGATGTTGCGAAATTGGTCCCTAAACAAAATGTGATAAAAGTTTATCAAAACCCTTCATTAAGAAGGTATATGGTTTCCATATATATATATCAAAACCTCGGGATGTCATGTTCTGATACAGATCAAAAGCATAAACAAGACATTATAAGTCTTTCAACAGTTATTTACAACTACTGGCCTATAATCCAAAAATCTCTCATTGTCCTCCGACTATGCTCGGGGTCCACTACCTTCAGGTTGCGGACCTGCTAATGTTTCCCACTGGACTGTCTAGAAAGTCCGTGGTCGTCATCCAAACTCCGCTAGATGATTGGATCTCAAAACACATCGAGGCCTCTCATCAATTTTATTTTATCACACATCACAATCTACCCATGTTCTACCCAACATATTTGTAGATAAAAATACTTATACAGTTTAAAACTTGTATAAAACATCAACACAACAATTACCTCAAATAAATAATTAATATATTTACACATAGCATGTATTATAAGGTAAATACTTCATATCTATGTGTAAAATGAAAGTGACTATACACTCACATGATTTGATGATAATCGGGCAGCAATTCGTTTCCTAAAACGATCGTTTCTAATAAAACCGGGAGTTTTATTAAGAAACCGGGCTTTGTAAAAGTCGGGCTTCGAAACCGAAAAGATAAATTTTTCGGGCTTCTCGGGCACTTCGTGGGGTATTCCGGGATTTACAATCGATTCCGGGGCTTTGCGGGATGTTAAAATGAAGAAAATATGGGTTTAGGGGTTAAAAGTGGCAATTTCTTAAAATTATCCGAGAAGGCTCGCAGCCTTCTATTTATAGGGGGAAGCTTCTGATCGGACGGTCAAGAGTCTTCTGATCCGACGGCTGAGAAGGCTCGTGGGGGGGGGGGGGGGGGAGGCTCACATGAGGTCTGCGCGTGCGAAGGAGCTGCTGGCGGCCTGTGATTGGACCGAAGTCCGGATCCGATGAGGGAAGCTCGTGGCTTCTGCGGGGGCTCGGACACGAGGGAGAAGGCACGCGTCGGATCTTCACTGGACCACTTCGGATAGGGCCATGTGCTCGAATGACTCAGCAGCTACAGTGACTCAGCAGCCTGGTGACTCAGCAGGACACGTGGCACATGCGAGGCGAGGGTGACGTGGCAAAGTGTGACTATGCGAAATTTCTCGGTTTTCGCGCCAAAACTTCTAAAATCTATAACTTTCGCATACGAGCTCCGTTTTTGACGTTCTTTATATGCACGCGTAGCTAAAATTACGATCTACAACTTCCGTTTAGACTTCGTCGGCTAATTTTCACTTTAAATTTTATATTATTATTTTTAACAGACCGGGACAGGAAATCCGTTAAAAATTCATAACTTCTAAAATCCATAACTGTCACTATTTTCACTGCAGACTTATTACTTGCGAAAACTACCCTTTTGTCTTTAAAAAATGGCTTCATCTTCATTTCTTATTACATTTTTGTACAAATAAATTATTTATAAAAACAAATCTATTACGTAAAAAATAAACCAAGAAAACTATTATATTTAATATATTACACGCATATGAATAAATAAATTATTACAACATTTTTTCAACAAAACAACAAACTTAACAACACAATGGTCATTGACTAATTTATGCACATCATACATATCAACATACACATTAAACAACCTTTGTTTTTCTAAGACAACTTTAAATAAAAAAAATATATATGAAAACTTTTATCATAAAAATAACAATTATAAAGTTGTCATAGAAAATATGTATGATCTTTTTTTTTTTTACAAAAACAAGTTATCAATCTTTTCTAAAAACTAGGATTTCCAAAAATCATAAAATCTAACTAAATTTGAAAGGATGGCTCTGATACCAGTCTTTGGGTTTTATTCAAAAATTAGTTTAAAAAATACAAGTTTAGCAACGGAAGACTTGAGTATTTTTGAACAAGGGTAAATTACACGGATGGTCATTGTGGCTTAGGGTAATATGTATGTTTGGTCTCTAACAACTTTTTTTAACTCGGATCATCCCTACTTTATATTTTTGTTTCACGCTTAGTCCTGTCGGTTCTAAAAAGACTAATTTACCCTTCCTGATTTCTTTTATCTTTTTTAAATTATAAATTAATTAAAAAATATTAATTAAATAGAAAAAAAAATATATTAATTAAGTATATGTTTTCTTGATTCAAGAACCCACACCAGTGAACCCTCCTCCCGTCCCCTCCACTCCCTTCTTGTGTTTAGTCACCGGAAAATGACTGACTCCACCGGAAATACACAAGATTCCACCAAAAAAATCTCTGAAGCAAATAATCTATTGCAAAGAAAAACTCTTTAGTTCTGTATGTCTGGAAATACACAAGATTCCACCGGTCAATCAATTGAATGGTTCAAAACTTCACATATGATTCACCATGATCTTCAGAAAAAACTGAACATACAAATGATCGAACACTTGGCGGGCACCATTACACCAACAATAGAAATCAATTTTTTTCTGGGTTTTTTCTTGAGATGAAATACCTGATTAGTTGACCTTTAATCTCTTTTCCATCTCTTGTTTATCTCATTCCAAGCTTCTAATCGATCTCCCTTCACCTTCACCTCCCACTAGCATTTTCAATTCCCAAAAGACGAACTAGAAAAAACACAAAAAACCTAGAAATCTCTAAAACAAACCTGAAATCATTCATGACTTTGAATTGCTAGGGTGAAATCTCCAAAAACAAACCCAGAAAAAACACAAATCCATAATCGTTGAATACATCCCCTCTTCGTTACTGTTGCACGAACCGATATCAAAACTTGATGATTTTAGAACTCGATGTGAGAGAGAGAGAGAGAGAGAGAGAGAGAGAGAGAGAGAGAGAGAGAGAGAGAGAGAGAGAGAGAGAGTATGTGTGTGACTAAGCATATACAAATTTTCCAGTGAAGAGACGAGGGAGGAAAAAGAAGGGTATGTGTTCGTATGTGGATCGGGTGGTGGACAAGAGCAACAAGGTAAAGGACGAAGGATTTGGGTAAGATCCGATCTCATAGGTTTAGGAATAAAGGGCCATATTTTATTTAGTTTGAATAAATTAATAAATCTAAAAAAAGGAAGAAAAAGAATAATGATAAATTAGTCTTTTTAGAACAGGCAGGGACTAAGCATGCAACAAGAATATAAAGTAGGGACGATCTGAGTTAAAAAAAAGTTGTTAGGGACCAAACACACAGATTACCCTAAACCACAAGGACCATCCGTGTAATTTACCCTTTTGAACAACTATAAACTAGTTATAACCAATCATGGGTCTTCTTGAACATTTTGGAAAGAAAACAAGAAACAAAGAAGAAGAAGAGTCTAACAACCTTTTTATACATGGAGTCCTCTAGGAGAGGCTTGGAAGTTGATGGAGAAGGTAGAACCTTTGAGACACCAACATGTAACTAACTTGATTTAATATGCTAGTTTCGTGTAGAGATCTTAACTCTAAAGGTGTAAATTCATATCAAAATAAGAACTTAATGAGAGTATTAAGAAGAAAGTTTTCTTCAAAAATATGAATAAAGTGAGAGAGTCTCACACCTCTCTTCTTGTTATGATTTTCATGCCAAAGAAAGAAGCAAAAGGCAAGCCTTTAAGCCAAAACTATTAACCATTAGGTCTTGGTACTTTTAGCCTTTTCCATACTTCTAAAGTCTATAGTTTGTTATATCATTCAAGACATGCTTCTAAAGCATGTCTCTTATAATAAACAAATCAAAATAAATCAGTTCATGTCCTCCAAGCTTACATTCAAAAATAAGAAAGAAAGAAGACAAAATTTTTATAAAATTTCATATAAGCTTTTATAAGATATAAACATCATTCCTTTAGCTAAAAGACAAAAGTCTTTCTAGTCAAAAAAGATATACATGACTTAATAAATCATACCTTATGATATATTATGTTACTTGCTATTGAAATTTATTATTTATAAGAAATAATAATTTCTAATTAATTATAAGAATTTATTGAATGTTTATTAAAATCAATATCTAATAAACAATCATTTGTATCAAGTTGTTGTTAGTGTCCCTTAGGATCATATGTTAATTATCAATATCACTTTAAAATGACTCTTGAGCATACTAGATCTTTCATTAACTATGAATTTGGCTTCTAGATTGGTTTGAGCTTAACAATTGAAGGCATCTTATTAGTCGTGGAGAAATCTACATGTTTAAAGAGTTTAACAAACTAAAACCCTAGATATATGAGAATATAAGTATATGTAATGCCCACAATTTCAGACTAGACAATAAAAATATAATAAGTGATAGTTATTATAATTTGAACCCTTGAATAGCGAGATTGCTAGTCTTGCACATCGCAGACTATATTTTATAATTTTTTTATAGAATTTATCAATAAGCGATAAAATGACATTTCGACAAAATGTTATTTAGGATATGTAATCATAGCTAAAGTTGTAGTAGGCATAACGAGGAAACCATACATATAAAGAACTCTGAAATCCGACTTCATATGAAGAAGTTATGCTTCTTCAAAGTTCCACGATTAACCGAAACGGCTATGTGTGTCATAAAAGGTGAATCAGAGATAGGTTGCTTATTAGCCTAGGTGATCTAAATGAAATTCCTAGTAATTGTAAAAGTAGGGATGAGCATTTCGACCGGGGATCCGGCCGGAAACGGTACCGGAACCGGGAACCAGTAGGATCCGAAACTGGTAGAACCGACAAAAACCAGAATCGTGTGTTGCTAGTTCTCGGTGACTGATTCCAACATTGAAGACACGGCAAGAACTGGTAGGAACCGGGAACCGAAACCGGTAGAACCAACGGTTCGGTTCTTAATTTCGGCCGACTTCGGTTCCTGGGTTGGGTCCGGTTCGGGCCGGGTCCATCCGGGTTGGTTCCTTTGCACATCCTTATGTAAAAGCGAGATCATGCATATAGAGAACGTCCAAATCTGACTTCACGTGAGGAAGTTATGATTTTTCAAAGTTTCAGTGCAGTAGTGTGGACACTGATATTGAAATTCAAATCGGTTTATTGTTAGCCGAAACAATCTAAAAGAGGGTTGAATATCTCATGAATAGGATTCCATCAATACAAAGACAATTAAGAACGGAATTCGTACAAAAATGTTATGATTTTTACACGAACTTTAACAGTCTAAGTCTGTTAAAAATATAACTTTAAAAATAAAGTGAGAATTAGCCGACAGAGTCTAAATGAAAGTTTTAGATCTCTTTGATAGCTACGCATAGATATTTATAACGTAGAAAATGAAGCTCTTATTAAGAAGAAATGAATTTTTGAAAATTTCCTGTCGATGCCACGCGCGTATAGGCTCAGCAGATGCTTCTAAAAGGGGGCCACATCGAACCACTATGTAGTTTCCACGTGTTGCAAGGAGAGAGGCCGACCAAAGACAGGGCTCGACGCACCTTCCTCGGTTTTTCACTATTAATACCCTTTGTTGCCATCATTCATCTTCACACCATTTCTCAACTCCCCCTCAACTTCTAAGCCGGGTTTTTTAGGTCTTTCTTCGGGATTTTAGAGTATTTTAGCTTAGCAAAGCTTTGGGCATCTAAGCTCGACTAGTAGGATCTCTTGAGTCGGAGTTTTGCCAGTACAATTTCCAGACTTTTTTCAGGAAAATCTCTATAAGTTAAGCTACACTTATCTTAATTCAAGTGTAACTTATATTTATAATCATAATCGTTAGGATGAATTTATAAATAAAATTTATCAGTGATTCCATATCATAATACTGATTGATCTACTTACGAGGGTGATTTCTAGGCTAGATTTAGTACGGTGTTTAAAGTGGGATTTCCAAACAGTATACTCTGTATACCAAACATACCCTACCTCCGATATGATCTTATATGGTTGCTCCTTATCAGTTAAAGATCAATATTCATTGGGGTTGTTGAGGAATCTAGATTATCATTAGTCACAAGAAATGTAAGACTAAGACTTAGTGATGATTATACCTAGGTATTTCAAATGGAAAAGTTAAGGTATTAAGCGAAGCGCTGCCCAACTCACCAGTTATCCACTTTTAACAAGTGGGTGCATAGTTACTTTCATCTTACACATAGATATGAAGTATTTAGATAATTAAATTCTATATGTGTTTATTATATGTGATTAAGAGGTTATGTATTAGGTGAAATAATATAAGATGATCTTTATATGATATTTACCGTATATGTATTTTTTATACTTATAATATAGTGGATAGTAATGGGTGATGAGAGATGACAGATGATGATGGTGATGGGTGATGAGAGATAAAAATGGTGATAATAGGCCACAAATTTAATATTACTCTTGTACTAATGATGTAGTCATCTAACATAGTATAGATGACGACCACAGACTATTTTAGACAGTCCAATGGAACACATGCATGTTTGCAACCTGTAGGTGATGAACTATGTGTTCATATGATGTACTCTATTCCTTACTGACATGTATTGCGGAGAAATCCATGAAACAATACTATCAACTCGATGTTGCACGATGATTCTTAGGATAGATTCCTTGGATATGAATATATAAGAAAATGGGGATGGGTAATTAGTTAATTGTTTGATGTGAAATTGATAATTAAACAAATTAATTATATTATTATGGGTTGAAAACCCTATGTACTCACAAGGCTTTCCATCCTGACCCACTTAGTTTCTTTGAACCACAAGTAGTGGTACGAAGGTACATGATGTTTGGATATGATGAGAGATTCAAGGAAATGTAGGCCATTAGATGTTGTAAGGCATGTAATGACTATGTTTATGCTTATGTTTCTTGTATCGGTTATGACATTCGAAGTTTTTAATAATCAATGATAAACATTTCTTCGGAAATACTTTTATGGGACAAATTCCACATTTACAAAAGAATACTCTATTTTAAAATACGCATAAAAAGGTATTTTCTAACTGTGAAAATGGGGATATAACAATATACCTTTCTTTATGTAGATCCATTCCTTGCTTGATTTCTTAGATGATGGAAAGCCCAAAACTAGAGCTTTTTTCTCGTGGAAGCACCCCCATGACAATACCCAAGCAAAATGACAACAATCTTCTTCTTTGTTGTGGAAAAACACAAAAAAAACTAAGGGAGGTCAAGGTCCAGCTAGAAGAGATCGAGAGGGATTAGAAAATGAGAGAGAAATCTTGTTCGGTTTTACGCCTATAGTTAGACAAGGTTAATGTGTCACATACTATCCTCTTTAATTGACATATAATCCCTTCATTTAAGGGATAAATACTTAGCAATTAAACTAAGGAAAATTACACTTAGGGGTTGTTTGATAGTTACTGATTGAGTCAAAAGTCTGACCGCGTCTGAAGCTGACTGGGTCTATATCTGACTGAAACCATATTGTTTGATTATATATCTGACTGACAATGTTGAATGATAAAAATAACCATTTTAACCTTATATTTAGAACACATTATTTTATCTCATTAATTTCATAATTCTATTTTTTAACTCATCATTTAGCTTTTACCAATTAATTATTATAGTTGGCATTTACTTATCATTTATTTATTAATAATAAATTATAAAACAAAAGCAAAAAAACGTATTAATACTATAGTTGGCACTTACTTATCCTTTATATATTTAAATAAATTATAAAAAAGAAACAAAAGAAATTTTAACTTTAACCCATATATCATTCCACATACAGTATCCTTCTATTTCCATACTTTCTAATATATCGAACCCTAAACCATATTTTCTCATCCGCCGACATCACATTCCTCCGTCTCTTACCCCTACTCCCATGCATATCAGTGATTGTAAAACCCCGATCTAGGTACCAATCTAAAACATGAGATTAGTGCGGAAACCTAATCAAGTGATAAACACAAAACAATAAATACGAATCAAGAACACAAACATGAATCTTCAATGCACACTATTATTGATTAATAGTCGGGTACATAAGATCAAACGATTTCTCTCTGATAAAACTGAATGACTAACTCTCTAATTGACTTACTCTCTTCACGGATGAAAATACCACATTATATACTAATATGTAATTACTAAAGCCCAACCCAACCGAAAACATCATTAAGCCCACCGAAATCACATGGTGATTTCGGTCCAAGTACCATCGAGATCATAGTGATTTCGGTCCTAAACCGAGAACTCTAAAAGCCTTGAGAAGCAAAGTATAAACCACAAATTTATGTCCTAACAATCTCCCCTTTGGTTTATAGCTTTCTTTTTTTGTTTTCAATCGTACTTGATCTTGACTTTCAGCTCTTTCCTCGATCTCTTCACGACTTGACTACAAGATGTACATATGAATCTTCTACATGAATAACTTCGTCTTTAGTAGTTGGAATTCCTTCAAAATTTGACTTTTAATATGCACTGGGCGTAGAGGCTTCTTGTATTGGTTCTTCAAGATCAGCACATTCAACTTTAAATTTCTTCTTTGATAATTACATAGAGTTCGATGCTTCTTGATCACTTCAGCAAGTTCATAGATAGTAGCAAATTGATTGAGGAGGCATCAATGTAATTCGTCACATAACTTCAAATGCAGCTTCACCTTGCTTATGGGGTTGAAAGGTTGTGTGTTGAAAAATAATCTTCACTTCTTTTTCCTTCGAATGAATATTCTTCATCGATCACAAATGTGTCTTGAAAAGTAACCATGACTAAAAGTCCTTGTGGATCACAGAGTCATAAAGAACCTTCTCACCACAGTTGTTCAAGGACCCAGTCGTGGCTCAAATGGAGACTACTCACAATATATGTGTGCACATGGAGGAACACACTGTGATTTATTGAGTATCTGAGAACTACTCGTGGCTATTTTTGATGTTAGCCCCTACATATCCTCAATCAAAGATCTCAATACAGTTTTTCAAGTTAACAAGTTAACTTGACCCTTGATGAGACGTTCAATGGTTTCTGAATCTCAGTCGAGTGTACCATTCTAGTGCCAGTGAGATTTAATGATGAACAACTCACAAAACTATTCCTGCGACAAATGTATCTAAAGACATATTTCCACCGTTTAGCATGACACGAGGTGAAGGCCCTTGGCGGGACATTCAACGATAGTTGTACCTTGCGAGGTGCATCGCCCTGGTGCTAATACAGTTAATTCCTTACCTGCGGATAATGTATCCGAGAATACATTTAAGTCTACATAGTTTTGCATGACAAAAAGAATGTCAAGACCCTGGACATGATGTTTAGCGATATCCATTTCCCGGTTGGGTGAATTGTCCCGGTGCCATGACAGTTCTTAGGTTACATGAACTGACAAGACCGACATGGAGACGTAACTCCCAACCACTTAATGAACATGGTCAGCCTGTAAAGGGTGACGCTTGTCTTAACAGGGTATGACATGGAAATTTGTAAAGGTTCATGCCTTCAATTCCTTAAATATAATAGGTCTTAGGAAGATACTGCCAAAACTGACTTGAACATAAAAAGTTCCCATCTTCTCTCGCTTATTGAGAGTGAGTGTGTGCCTTTTGGCTACATTGGATTAACCAAGGCAATTAAGCTCAGACATCCAGAGCAGTTTGTAACAACAAGATCAAGAAACTTAAACAATTTAGATCCGCAAGTCGTAAATTCCTTGTGAAAGTAGTGTGAAGTGTAATGTCCATCAATTCCTTTCCAAGCCTCTTCTCCTTGCTCATCCACGTTTCAAGACAAAGAAATTTTTGAAATAAAAATAAAAATAACTAAGAATAAAAATAAAATTAAAATACGCTAAAAAACAATACAATATTTTTGGATTTTTGATTTTTCTGATAAATAAATAAAAACATAAATAAACATTTTTTGGAATTTTTGAATTTTATGATTTTTTTTGTTTGCTTTTAATTTTCCCCTAAATTTGTGCATAGAGGAGAAAGAAAAAAAAAATATGAAAGAATTTAACGAAAACAAAAATAAAATACAAAATGTACAAAAAAATTTGTCAGTCTTCAAAACAAATCATTTTAAGAAAACTCACAAGCACATCAAAACGAGCTTTTCCAAAAGGTTTTATAAACAAATCGGCCACATTATTATCAGTGTGGATTTGTTCCAAATGAATATGTTTACGCTCAAAACAATCTCGTATAAAATGAACTGTAATATCTATGTGCTTGGTTTTAGAATGTTGAACTGGATTTTTAACAATTTCAATAGCAACATCATTAGCACAGAAGATATGAGAGTCAAGAAAATTCAAACCATAATCCAACAGTTGATGTAATCCCCATTTGTGATCTTTCCTTTTCCTTTCCCGCAAAGGACACATGCTCTCCATTAAAATTTTGAATGTCATGCAGATGAGAGATATCTCTTATCATGTGCCTGGAACAGCCACTATCAACATATCGGGGTCTAATGATATTCATCCATAGCTTTTCCGGCACGGAGTGCGAGATTAATTAGTTTTGGGAACCTAGTCCATTTTAAAACCGGGTTGACCTTTTCCATTTGTGCGTGATAAGCGTTCCCAAGTCACATCCTGTTTATTAAACACAGGAAATGAAGAGATGTTAGAATTTTTAGGTGATTTGGGAGTGGGAAGTTTTGGTACCCATATGTAGTCAGGTTTAACCATTTTCTTGTTTAATCGGATGGATGCTTCAACACTTGTTTTGGAGCTTGAGACTGATCACCGAGATGACTTCGACCTTACTGATCTTGGTTTGACTTAACTATTTCTCAAATCAAATCTCTTGTCAGACATGTCCTTTTTGTTCTTGAGGGTCTGATTCTTGGTCTTGGTAGTATTCCAGTCATCATCACGTGATCTCGAGGAGTTTCTCTTGAAAGATCTTCCACGAGATACGTTATGCTGACCTTGGGCATAATAGGGAATATATGCACGATTTGGACAATTTCTGGCAATGTGACCAGGAATTCCACAGTTAAAGCAGGTTTGTCTTTTAAAAGGAATACGTTCAAAACTTGGTCCCTGTCCAACTGAATTTCCACAAGTACAAGCACATTTAACAAATTGTTTCACAACTTTATGTGGCTTAAAATTGTTACCAGTGTTATCACAAGCTTTTGAAGCAACATAAGATAAAATGTTAGTTTTTGAAGAGTTTTCATTAAAACTAGAATTATCTTTGTTTTCCTCGCACCCGTCTTGCACTATTACTTTCTCTACACATGAAGTAGAAACATTAGTATCGTTCACCTCAATATTCTCAGTTTTTCCGGATTGTTCAGTCTTAACTGAAACAGTTACAATAGGCTGACCATGTTGAACATATTTTTCTGTTTCTATGATTTCAGAAGCCGGAGTATAGTTATCATTGAAAGGAGGTGGTACATCGTGATACCCCAGACCCTCTTTTTGGTTACCCTTCCACTTTAACTTTTTTTCAATCATAGACTCAACTATCTTACTTGACACATCGAATTTCTTAAAATAAAAGTCAGCATCCTTAAATTTAGCCTTTAATGCATAAAGTTCGGTAGTTAAGTTTGCAATATTCTCTTTGGCAAAACAATAGTGAACACATTTGGTGCTATATTCTTCTTTAATCCTGCTTAAATCTTTAGTTTGTGCTTCTAGTTTTTATTTAAGTGGTTTATTGACTTTCTTAATGTCATATATTTCATTTTTAAGGTCAAAAACCTCTCTAACTAATAATTCATTTTAGTCACGGTATTTATTTATTTTATCTTCACAGGACTGAGAGCATGAGATTTCACTTACCTCCTTGGAACTAAAAGTGGTGATTGAACTGTTGTAAGAGCTCATTATTTACCAACGGTAAAAATCTGATTGTGCAATTTGATTTTGACCGAAGACCAAGATAAATGCCCTTTAACCGAAAACCTTGAAAGTCAACCAGTTTGACCGAGATCCCTGAAAGTCAACTGTTTGACCGAAAACAATTGACCGAGAACGATATTTTTTGGCCGAAAAATCTTCCGTACCGAGAACCCCAAATCTTTTTTACCGAAAACACCAAGTAGCCGCCGAAAACACTAAGAACTAGCCGAAATTAAAGTCTTTGATCGAGTTTCTTTATCCGAAGAGTCCTAAATTCGATAATTTACCAAAACTGATCTCAAACAAAATATCCTCTAAATTTAGTGAAGAACTCTAAGAACACGATGAACACTTATGAGCAGAAAAGATGATTTTTCGCCAAAGGAGACCTAAAAACACCAAAAACTTCAAAAAATTTATGGATTGTTTTGAAAACTGAATGATACCAAAACAACTTTAAGCCGTTTTCAAGCTCTGATACCAATTGTAAACCCCCGATCAAGGTGTCAATCTAAAACACAAGATTAGAGCGGAAACCTAATCAAGTGATAAACACAAAACAATAAATATGAATCAAGAACATAAACACGAATCTTCAATGCATACTATTATTGATTAATAGTCGGGTACATAAGATCAAACGATTTCTCTCTAACTGTTAATGCTCTCTAAACCTCTCTCTGATAAAACCAAATGACTAACTCTCTAATTGACTCACCATCTTCACGGCTAAAAATAACACATTATATACTAATACCTAATTACAAAAGCCTAGCCCGACCAAAAACATCAGAGTGATTTCGGTCATAAACCGAGAACTCTAAAAGCCTTGAGAAGCAAAGTATAAACCGCAAATTTATGTCCTAATAGCGATTCAAACAAATACCAAATTTGGAGTTGATTCCCAACCTTATAGGTTTGATTTCTAATGAAGATCAAACACTTATTTCGAAAGTTGGGCAGTTTTAGTGTGTCTTTTATTTCCACGACATCGACCTGAGTCCAGGATCTCAAGATGGCAATATGAAGTTCTTTGCTTTTAGATATGTCACCAATTGTATTTTTTTTCTTTTAGATAGGTCCAAGTCTTCATAGTCTTTCTAGAAATTCTGTGTTTCTCGTATTCGTAATGATGCAGGACACTTCATTTGGATTGTGATTTTTGTGGGTAGAGTCAATCGGTAAAATGCGAGGCAAATCATGTCTTTTTCTATAGTCACCCGGTCGCTATCTTTTTTGGGTGGACTGAGTCAGTCATTTTCTTGGACCAAGTCAAAAGTGTGTGTTGGGCTAGATACAAATCAAACACTTCGACCGAACCGAGTCAGACAAAAACTTATGACCGGACCTGGTCAACACCAAATCAAACAACCCCTTAGATCCTTTGATTCCTCTATTTTCTAGTTAATACACCACCTAATGATTAAGCAATCTAGTACTTTATTCTTCTCATATTTCATATTATGCCTAAATCATATCTTATGAGTAATCCAAAATGAACCTTCTATTTATAGAAATATCACTAACTCCTTGAGACCATGGGAATTCCTTAAGATGCCGATGACATTTTCAAAGCGAAGATAGAGGCTGAAGAATATAGCCAAAGGGACTTAGAAAAGATTTATATACTTTATGAATGCATAGACTTTCTTTATGAATAGTATAAAGAAAAGCAAGAATATGTCAAATATACAAAGAAAAAACTAAAATAGGTAAAATAGTGGATTCGTGGTGTGGAAGCGGAGATTTCCAGGCTTGTATTGTAACTTCCTAATTTTCACAATAAAGTTTTTATTGTTAAATAAAATAAATACCCATTTTCATAAAACCATAATCAAGATAAAATCCATTCATTCATAACCCAAAATCTAATACCATAATGTAAATAAAAATCATCGTGGCAGTCTTAAACTTAAAGTTGATGATGTGTGTAAAGTTATGCCTTTGCCTTTGCCTTCCTCTTATCAGAAGAAGTACCTAAAAACATAAATCACAACTGTAGCCAAAGCTTAGTAAGTTCCCCAAAATATCATATACCACAGTACACATACAATCCATACAATAAGTTTTGGGTCACTCAATTATATAGATTTGATGATGCAAAATATATACACTATAGTTATAGTTAGTTAGTTAATATGAAGATATGCTTATGGAAGTTCATATGTCGAAGACTGAAGAACATCCCCTGATGACTGAAAGACCCTGAAGAATCTATTATCACCAAAGGCATGAAGACACCATCTACTAAAGACTGATCAGTGTGTTCAGATGCTGATGGTTATACACTGACAAAACACTGATCAGGTGACATGCCGATGACACTCGCTGACGGTAATATACTTTGAAGATGAAGCTGAAGTTGATCTCCAAACGTTGACGTTGATGCCCTAATCAGTGTGACTCTCTAAAACTGATGCTCTGATCAGCGTCTGATGTGTTGGTGTTGATGTCCGAATCTGGAGAATATCTAATTTGGGACATTCCTTTTATACAAGATTAGTTTATATGTAGATTAGATTCAATCCATTGATTGAAGGGATTCACTAGTATAGTTTAATGTGTGTATATATATATATATATATATATATATATATATATATATATACACACACAACATTAGGGTGAAACCCTAATGTTGTGAGTATCTTGGTGACTGTCTTTGTGACAACTCGTTTTCTTGGTGAAAACAACCCATTTTTTGGAAAAATACAACTTTGTGATACTTTTTTGTTCTTGATTGTCCTTTATTGTTCTTTCTTGTTTTTATTCGATCTACGAATCTACAAAGGGTTTGGGACTTTCAGTTGGTATCCTAGCATGCTAGAACATTCATTCTAGGATCTGTTGAAGATTTAGAAGTTCATTCACTATTTAGAAACTCAAAAATCATAAGGAGGAGAAGAAGAAGATATCATATACAATCATTCAGATATGAAAAGTGTTTCATACATTCAAAAGAGAGAGTATGGTATGTTTTCTTATCTTTGGTATTATATAACTGTAACTGTTATGTTTGGTCCTTATAATGTTTCTCATATGAGAGAAGAGTTCATAAGTGGAAGGATCAATAAAGATAAAAACGTTCTTGATGAAGAAGAAAAACATAATAGTTCAAAAAATAAAAGAGCAATCGATGCAAGCCCTTTATCATGTTTTCCAGATCTATTGTATGATCTAAAGGCTCCTCTATCTATGTTCTTCATTGCTAAACTTGATCTGAAAGACAAAATCATCAATAAGAAACAAGAAGATATAGAAGACTTAAATAAGATTCTGGTTGAAAGGGAGAAAGAGGTGTTAGATCTAAAAGAAAAGATCAGAGAAAAGGGTGTGAAGAAGAAAAGTTTTTCATCTATAAGTGTTCAAACAGAAGATGTACCTATGGAATGTTCATCAAGAAATGCTAGTTTTCACCTTGATGAACATCACATCAGCTCATGCACTGACAAGCCTTAATCTAAGAGAGTTTGCATTATCAAGACTTCACACACTGACAAATTAGTTCACATTGATAAGTTTGTTCAAGCTGACAAGACTTTTGGCTCTATCAAGCCATATCAAGCTGTGAAGACTTCATGTCATCCTATCAAGACTTAAACTCCAAACATTGGAAGAGCTTAAGTTGGTAAGTTTTTTAAAGTTGCTCTTGGTTCACTAACTCTTCTCACAGTGCAATACAATCATAGAAAAAGAAAGCAGAGGCTTCAAACGAAGGATATGTGGGTTGAAAAGAATGCATCACCAGAACCAAGGAAGATAAAGCAAGTTTGGCTTCCCAAGAGTACATCTCTTGTACCCGAAACAAAGCCAACCAACGGAGTTAGAAAGAAGCACTAGAGTGAAATGTCTCCAGGAAAGAAGAAGAGTGTTTTGAAACCTCAAGCTAACGATTTTTCCTTTGATCAGAGACATTTCGAAAAAGTGAGGTATGTTCAACCACCCAAATTCATTTAGGTTCCTAAGACCTCTTGTTAATATGTGACAAATGAGAGAGATTCCAAAATTGTTAAGTTCACATTTTTGTAGTTTCTCTATTTCTTAAAATAAAAATAAATAAATAAAGGTGTTATCTATATTTTTATTATGATTAAAAGATTTATGGAGGTTTTGGTTTATATTAGTTTTGTTAGAGGATGTAATAATCAAATTTTTGTGTGTGGTGTGTTGCTTTAGCTATCCAATGTAGTCATTTTCAAGGAACAAATTTTGCACCTGTCCAAAGTCAAAAGAAAGTCAATTCATGTTTCTCAATATAAAATACATTGCATAAATGACAAAGCTAGTTGGGTCACAAGTTTGTTTATGATGGGACTTTCAAGTTCATGAACCATTTGCACTTTCTTTGCATGTGCTATGAGGTTGACCACAAGGAGATTCCAAGAGA
This sequence comes from Lactuca sativa, assembly GCF_002870075.4. Lineage (NCBI taxonomy): Eukaryota > Viridiplantae > Streptophyta > Magnoliopsida > Asterales > Asteraceae > Lactuca > Lactuca sativa. The sequence continues at coordinate 274,433,620 of NC_056627.2, forward strand.
GTGTAAAAGGAACAAGGTTGAAATGTCATTATCAAGGATCACATTAATGTTCTATAACTAACAAAAGAAAGGGGCATTAGGGGTATTTTTGTCCAAAACCTTTCTACATGTTCATCACGCATGGACAAAATGACAATAAATGTCATTGCTTGATCATAAAAAATTCAACGGTTTCTTTTTCAAAATTTGTGATCTCCTCTGTGTCTTTTTGTATGTACTAAGAATTAATGACATAAGATACTTATTTTTTTTACAAAACATGGGTGTTGGAACTCAGATTTAGAAATTACTTTCACCAGGCTCAAATTCTTTAGAAGTTCTTCACGCTTGTGGGCTCATTTTGTTGCTCTCTAGTTCTCTCAAGATTCACTCACTAGTTTTTCATATCAAGCACAAAAGGCGTCTCCCCAATTAAGGTCTCGTAAATGCTTAAGGAAACTTTTTTGTGAAAGTCACATGGGTCTATCTAAAGAGAAAGTTGCTTTCAAGAATGGGTGAAGTTCCAACACATTAGTTTTTTTGACTAAAAATACAGTTGTTGATGTTATGTCTTTTATGTACTCATGGTCTATGGCTGCCACAAGGACAAGAAATCATGGTGTGGAAGTTATATGTTCACAGATGTTGGACCTACAAGAAGGTTGTACTTAATCACTGTTTGGGTCAAAAGTTTTTTGTATTGACACTATCTAATGATGTATGTTTTGGACCAATGATCTGTAGTGGAAGTTGGTCAATATATGAAGACCTAGTGACGCGAGCCTTTAAAGATGAACTTACTGTGACATCCTTAAATTCACGGTCATTTTAAAATTTTTATTTATGCTTAGTTAAAAATCAGAGTATTCATTTTAAAGAATAATATTGTGGAATTTTCTCCTAGAAAACATGATAAATTTTTTTTATCAAAGCATTCCAAAGAAATGTATTTTGTTTATATTAAAACTTTAGAATGTCATCATCAATACAAAAATATAAGCATAAACAGACCTTACATTCATTTACACTAGTGATTTACATCTCTTTTAATCTCTCAGTGTAATGTAGCTTCGTATCGACACCTATGATACAAATAAACTGAGTAGATCAGGTTGGGAAACCTGGTGAGTACATAGGGTTTTCAACCCATAATAATAAAGTTATTATGTTTCATCATCAAACAATTAACCCAATTACCCATCCTCATTATCTTCTTTATTTCTTAAGGGTCTACCATAAGAATCATCAATCATTCGCTCGTTCATTCCAAAGGATTGTCCTAAGGAATAGAAATGAAGTCCATCGTTGTCAGGGTTTGTATAACAGGCACTAAGTCTATAGTTGTCGAGGTTATTTGTTAAGCACTAAGTCCATACCTGCTAGGGTTTATCTCTTTTATTGACAGTATGATTTTAGGGAGTCCACCCATAATACATGTCAATGAGTTTTTAGAGTATATCTGATGAACATATCGTTCACAACACCTATAGGTTGCGAGTCTGCTAGTGTTCCACTGGACTGTCTAGAATAGTTAGTGGTTGTCATCTATATTCTGCTAGATGATTGTGCCATCGCTTGGGTCATCATTTCTCATCATCTTTCACCTCTCATGATCTATATCATCTTTCATCTCTCATTATTCATCTCTCATCTCATCTCATCTTTCATCTCTTATCTCATCATTCGTCTACCCATCTTTACCCATCAAAATTATAGGTATAAAATATGTATATAGTTTAAATCAAATAAAACATGTATAATTTGTTCTTCCATCATAGATATATCAAGAACACAGATAATATGCCCAAATAGCATGTAATTTATATTAAATACTTCATATCTATGTGTAAGATGAAAGTAACTATGCACTCACTTGTTAAAGTGATGATTCGAAACTCAGGCAGCGCTTCGCTTCTAACAATTTTATTTTCCTTCGACGAAACCTAGTATCATTACTGCTAGATTTTAGTCTAATATTTATAGTGACTATTTACGAGCGATATTTTTTTTATAACTGTTACAAAATAATTTTCAACAACTATGTACAGACATGATCCAGACACGAAACACCGGAGGGCATGACCATTTTGGCATTTAAGCACTTCTGAAATCCAACAATACTATGCGGCCTTTCAAACTAGATTCCCCGTATCACGAGTAGTTAAAAGATATTATAATAACACTTTGTATATTATATGTTATAATATATATATATATATATATATATATATATATATATATATATATTGTTTATAAGTTCATAATAAGATAATGAACTTAAACATAAGCTATACTTAAAGTAGGGTAAGCGTAACTCACTTACTAGGGGGTTTGACTAGGAACCGGGCTCTGCGGTAGCAGAACTTCCAAGCCGAAATCTTTTTTTTCTCGGAGCCTTTTGGCACTCCGGGACTCCCCTCTAGCACTTGGGAAATGCTAGGGAATGGGAGGGGCTAAGAGGGGTGTTTGAGAGAGAAAGAATGGGAAATGTGTGAGTTTTGGGGTGATTTGCGCATCTATTTATAGGATGAGTCTTGTGCGAACACGGGGTGTTCCATTGTTGAACGTTGGGCATTCATGGCCAGGTGTCATCATCTAGTGCCTATCCGTGGTGAGGAAGCAGTGGCTCAAATCGCGCCACATGTCGCTCGCTGGTTACTTCAAAAACTAATTATCTTCTAAAATCTGTAACTTTTGCATACTAGCTCTTTTTTTGACGTTCTTTATATCCACGCGTAGGTATCGACAGGATCTACAACTTTCGTTTAGACTCCGTCAACTAATTCTGACTTTATTTTTAAAGTTATATTTTAACAAGCTTAGAGGGGTGTTTGAGAGAGAAAGAATGGGAAAGGTGTGAGTTTTTGAGAGGTGATTTGTGCCTCTATTTATAGGCTGAGTCTTGTGCGAACACGGGGCGTTCCATTGTTGAACGTTGGGCATTCATGGCCAGGTGTCATCATCTGGTGCCTATCCATGGTGAGGAAGCAGTGACTTAGATCGCGCCACGTGTCCCTCATTGGTTACTCCAAAAACTAATTATCTTCTAAAATCCGTAACTTTTGCATACTAGCTCTGTTTTTGACGTTCTTTATATCCACGTGTAGGTATCAACAGGATCTACAACTTTCGTTTAGACTCTGTCAGCTAATTTTGACTTTATTTTTAAAGTTATATTTTAACAATCTTAGACCGTTAAATCCGTTAGAAATTCATAATTTTTTCATCCGACGTCCGTTTTCGATTGTCTTTATATCGTTGTCAACTCATATTAATGAGATATTAAATTCTTATTTAGATTGTGTCGGCTAAAAATTGATTGATCTAAAATTCGATTTTCGGGCTATGCACTTCTATGCTAAATCTTAGAAAAATCATAACTTCCTCATACGAAATCAGATTTGGACGGTTCTTTTTATGCACATTCTTGGTTTAGAATATACTATGACTTTTGTTTAGATCCCTAAGGCTAAAAAGTAGTTTATCAAAAATTCACTTTTTACGTTACGCGATGCCGTATCGATTTAATCGTAAAACTTCGATGGGTCATAACTTCTTCGTTATAACTCAGATTTCAGCGTTCTTTATATGCACGGAACCCTTGTGACATATACTATAATTTGGTTAAGATTATTTATTCTAAATAATCTTCTATCAAAAAGTCATTTTTTATGCTTATTGTCTCTAAATTGACTAGCCCGAATTTGTAGGCGTTACAGTTTGAAGCTTACTCTTTTCCTTGTGTTATTTGGAACACATGTTCATGATGGTTGCACTACCGAAGAACTCACAGTTGTTAATACAGAGGATTGGGCCCTCTAGAGTCTAGCACACTGTTTCTTCTGTGAATTCCATTTGTCAAATTCCCTATAATTGAGTTATTTAATCGTGAGATGGTTAAAAGCATATTGATTTGAAAAAGGAAAAGTAAAATTCTAAATGGCCTACAAATCTGAATTCTTTTTCTAAGTTAACAGGAAAATGAATAATGATTTACAAGGGTATTTTGGTCCAATCTGTGTACTGTCATATAAGTTCAAGAAAAGAAAAACATGTGTCTTGGGACTTGGTAAAGGTGATGGACGAGGGTGTCTTGGTCTCTGTTTTGATTTTCGGTAGTCAAAATGCAGATGTGTTTTCCAGAAACGAAAAAGTTGTAACAGGGTTATGTCGGGTAGAAGTCAAACAAAAGGAAACTGGAAGAAAATAAGTTGTCCAGCCTCCAAGTAGTGTGGTTCGTGTGATTATGTGATTGTGAACAAGGATGAATCTAGTAAATGATTGTGATTGGTCAATGAAGATGCATTGTCAGTTGATTTCCTTGATAAAAACAAATAAGAAACAATTTTAATAAAAAAAGGGGGTCGAGTCGGAAACTCATGTAGATTGCTTTCGAAATTGAAGTTAGTTTCTTTTACAAAAGCCAGTGCATCACGAGGGTTGATGTTTGGTATCTCTCATCGTCCAAAAAGAGTCAAAACCTACTAAAGCTACAAGTTTGGGTTTGAATAGAAGAAGGTTGATGCTGTATTTGGGTTATCCAATGGGGGTGGGACAACTGGCGTTCTTCCGTCAATGGAGTCAGCTCAATACTATGTTGTAAATAACATTGCCATGGCTTAACGAAAAGGGTATGACATCATTATGACCACAAGTTTGTCTTCGTATGTTCATGTTCATTATTTTTCATGGGCAGAATATGACATAATGGCCCCTGTTCCTCCAAAAACCAAAAAAGCATTAGCAACTGCATTTATATCAAATTGTGTTGCAAGAAACTTTCGCTTACAAACCCTTGAAGGCCTTGATAAGTCAAACATCAACATTGATTCTTGATAAAACTTTACAATTACTCTCTGTGGTTTACAGAATATCGCACTTTGAGAACTTCCTAACAAAAAATCACGCAACTGGTCCTCGTCGTTTATAAAATTACATGAAAGGTACTCTTGCCGTTAAATCTAATTTTTCAGCCGTTAAATTTTAAGGAAAAATACTATTTTGCCTTTGTACCAATATTGCAATACACTACAAACATAAAGGACCATTCGTGTAATTTTCTAATTTTGAAATTATATATATATATATATATATATATATATATATATATATATATATATATATATATATATATATATATATATATATATATATATATATATATATATAATTTCAACAATTTGATAATTTTTTTTTATCTTTTTCACATTTTGTTTTCTATTTTTATTTTATAGTTTTAGTTATTTATAGCTTTTTGTTATATTTTTATTTATTTTGAATCAATTAAATAAACTTAAATTCGATAAACCATGTCGAAATTATTTTTTCTTGTTTGTAAATCGAAACGTTAATGTTTTTTTTTTTAAATTTTATGCCGTTACTGTTCATGTTTTTTTTATACTCAATAGTTAATATCGTTAGCAACTTTATGTTTGCATTTATCATTATCATTATTCGACATTTTGTTTTTTATTTTTGTTATAATTTTAATTATACATTATTCTTCTATTGTTTTTATTTATTTCAATTCAAGTAATGAAAAATAGAAAAATAAAAAACAAAAACTCAAATACCAAATTCTAATATACTCTAAAATATTAATACATTTCGCATTTTCATCTTTTTTTTTGGTTTTTTCGTATTCTTGTTTTTAATTTTTTTGTATTATTTTATATTATTTTTTAATTATTTCTTATATTTTATTTTATTTTGTTTTGTTTTATTTTTCATCAACTTGATAACTTTTTTTTGACCTTTTCCAAAAAGTGTAAAATGTATGAATATAGTAGAGTATATTACATTTTTGGTGTTTGAGTTTTTTTCGTTTTTTTTTTTTTTATAATTTTGATTATTTATGGTTTTTGTAACTTTTTTTATTTTGATTTGTGTAAAAAAATAGTTATATTTACAAATATAAATAAAGAAAATAAACATAACTTTTTTATTTACACAAATCAAAATAAAAAAAGTTACGAAAACCATAAATAACCAAAATTAATAAAAAAAATGTGAAAAAAATCCAAAAAATATTAAAAGTGTAAAATATATTAATATATTAGAGTATTTTACAACTTTGGTGTTTGAGTTTTTGTTTATGTTTTTTTTTTATTTTCATTACTTGAATCAAAATAAATAAAAACAATAGAAGAATAATAAATAACTAATATATATATATATATATATATATATATATATATATATATATATATATATATATATATATATATATAAACAAAAGGTGAAATAATAATAATGATAAATGCAAACATAAAGTTACTAACGATATTAACTATGAAGCATCAAAGTAGAAAAAATAAACTGTAAAAACATAAACTTAAAAAAATAAAAAAAACATTAACATTTCATTTCATAATTAAGAAAAAAAGGTTTCGATATGTTTTATCGAATTTAAGTTTATTACTTGAATCAAAATAAATAAAAACATTAAAAGACCATACATAACTAAAATTATAAAATAAAAATAGAAAACAAAATGTTAAAAAGATAAAAAAAAAAAAAAAAAAAAAAAAAAAAAACATGTTGTTGAATATATATATATATATATATATATATATATATATATATATATATATATATATATATATATATATATATATATATATATATATACGGAATTTATATTTATAATTTATATATATACAAATTTTCAAATTTATAAAATTACAGAAATGGTCCTTAAGGTTTGTAGTGTATTGCAATATTGGTACAAGGGAAAAATAGTCTTTTTCCTTAAAATCTAACGGCTAAAAAGTTAGATTTAAAGGCAGGAGGACCTTTAATGTAATTTTACAAACCACAGGGACCAGTCGCGTGACATTTTGCTAGGAAGTCCTCAAAGTGCGATATTCTGTAAACCACAGGGACCAATTGTGAAATTTTGTCTTGATTCTTATAATAGTTGTCACCGAAATCCTAATGGAAATGTAAACAAGTCCTTTGTTGCAGAAACTATCCCTGTTGTTGTTGGTCACTTGCATAAACATTATATGATCTGATTTTGTAGGTGTGACATCCCCAAATTCACGGTTATTTTAAAATTTTTATTTATGCTTAATTGAAAATAAGAGTATCATTATTAAAAACTTATATTGCGGAATTTGTTCCCAGAAAAAAAACATGATAAATATATTATCAACGCATTTCCGAAGAAATGTATTTTATTTATATTAAAACTTTGGGATGTCATCGTCAATACAGAAACATAAGCATAAACAGACCTAACATTCATCTACATTAATGATCTACATCTCCTTTAATCTCTCAGTGTAATGTAGCTTCGTATCGATACATGTGATACAAAATAAACTGAGTGGGTCAGGTTGGGAAACCTGGTGAGTACATAGTGATTAAAATCCCACAATGTTATATCACACACACACACATACACACACACACATATATATATATATATATATATATATATATATGTGTGTGTGTGTGTGTATGTGTGTGTGTTTTAGAACTCACAATATATACAATTTCACCTTATATAAGCAATTTTACTCCACCCTGTCGATCCTCACAACAACACGATCTATACTCTCATATATAAAAGTAACCTTTTTACCTAATCCATACTCCTGAATTCGGTATGTCTATCCATGCTCTCGGATCAATAACTATGCCCATTCCATACTCTCGAACTAGGGACAATTGACTATGTCTAATCTATGTGCCAGATTAATGAAAAATAACTATATCCTCTCCATACACTCGGACTAAGGACAAATGACTATGTCTAATCCTTGCTCCCGGATTAATGACAAATAACTATGTCCTCTCCATACTCTCGGACTAAGACAAATGATTATGTCTAATCCATGCTCTCAGATCAATGACAAATCTTAAAGTTCAACTCTCCGTGTATATCTCACTCACACTCATAAGTAGATATTATCCAATATCTATCCCAATTAATTTAGGTTTGTTCTATACCCTAAATCATCATATATTATAATATATACTCTTAACACATATTTCAGGCAATAAAAAACATTTCACACACAAACATATATTTAATACTTTAACCAATACTTGTATTAAAATCATGTTCATGAAGGGGACTATGCATTCACTTGTCAAAGTGATGACTTCAATCTCAGGCAGCGCTTCGCTTCTAACAATTTTATTTTCTTTCGACGAAACCCAGTATCATTAGCACTAGATTTTCGTCTAATATTTATGGCGACTAATTATTAGTCTTGATTTACGAACGATATTGTTTTATAAGTGTTAAACAATATTTTTCAATCACTATGTACAGATAGGGGCCAATCATGAAACATCAGAGGGCAAGACCATTTTGGCATTATAGCACTTCTGAAATCCAACAACCCTATGCGGCCCTCAAACCAGATTTCCCGTACCACGAGTAGTTATAAAATATTATAACAACACGTTGTATATTATATTTTATAATATATATATATATATATATATATATATATATATATATATATATATATATATATATATATATATATTGTTTATAAGTTCATAATAATGATATTGAACTTAAACATAAGCTATACTTAAAGTAGGGTAAACATAACTCCCTTACTAGGAGGTTTGGCTATGAACCGAGCTCTGAAGGGGCAGAACTTTCGAGCCGAAAGCTCTTATTCTCGGAGCCTTCTGGTGCTCCGAGACTCGTCTCTTAGCACTTGGGAATTACTAAGGGTTGGGAGGGGTTTAGATAAGTTAGAGAGAGAGAGAGAGAAAGAGAAAGAGAAAGAGAGAGAGAAGGGTTCAGGTGTGAAGAAAATAAGAGAATCTCACATCTATTTATTGGCTGGAAATTGGCTCAACTCGACGAGTTCTGGGCCTCCAACTCATCGTTTTGTTGTGCCACATGTCACCATCTGGTGCCAAGGCGTGGAGAGGAAGCAATGATCAGGATTGTGCCACGTGTCACTCGTAGATTACTCCAAAAACTAATTATCTTCTAAATCTGTAACTTTCGCATACGAGCCCCATTTTTGACGTTCTTTAGATCCACGCGTAGCTATTGACAAGATATACAACTCTCTTTTTGACTCCACTGGCTAATTCTCGACCAGTTTTTAAATTTAAAAGTATGAGAAGATTATACTGTTTATCGACCGTGTAAAATTCATAACTTCTACATCCGGACTCTGTTTTCGACTGTCATTTTATCGTTGAAATCCAATTAATGAGAAATTCAATTCTCATTTAGGTTGTGTCGGCTAAAAATCGATCAATCTAAAATTCGATTTTCGGGTTGTGTACTGCTATGCTAGATCTTAGAAAAAACATAACTTCCTCATACAAAGTCAGATTTGGACATTCTTTTTATGTACTTTCTCGGTTTAACGTATACTAAAACTTTTGTTTAGATTGCTAAAGTTAAAAAGTATCTTATAAAAAATCTCTTTTTTCGTTACGCGGTGTCGTGCCGGTTTAGCCGTAAAACTTCGACGGGTCAAAACATTTTCGGTATAACTCAGATTTCCGTGTTTTTTATATGTACGGAACGCTTGTGACATATACTATAACTTAGTTTATATTATTTTTTCTTAATTGAATAGCCCAAATCCGTAGGAGTTACAATAGGGTTCTTCAAGGTATTAAAGTACTTAAGGGCATTTTGGTCGGCTCCACATATGTTATATGCATGCACCGTCTCTTTCATGCACCAAATGCAAAATCTCATGGGTCTTTCTAGAATTAAAAAAATCAAATTTCCAAAAGTTTTAGTTATTTTCCTTTCTGTATAAATAATGATAATAAAAAGAATATATATATATATATATATATATATATATATATATATATATATATATATATATATAGTTTTTATGAAAAAATAAATAAATGGTTGTATTTAATTTTCTTTTAAGATAAGTTTTATTTTGCGTATTTTTGTTGTCAAATTCATTTTCGTTTTTTTGTATTTTTTTATGCTTTAAATCTAAAAAATTCAAAAAAAAAAGAGGTGTTGAGCTGGTCTTCTTAGCAAAGGTTTTCAAATGTACATTTTCTATCACCTTGATAGATATATAAAGGGAGGATGTCTGCAACAACGGAATGGATTCAAAACAGCAACGTATAGGGGACAAATTTAACGATGTGTCTGATGTTAAAATATCTATGAATATTAGAACTTATATACCCCATAAAGTGTCTAACAATCATATTTCCTTATGTGTTCAAAGTTCTTTGGTTTTTTGGCATTGGTCTGCAGTCAAACAAGTGATAGCATGGATGTTAGATCACATGAGGGTTCCTTTTGCTAAGAATTGGTAGGTTTTAGTGGGTCTTGGTGACGATTTACCTAATATGTCAATACACATTTGGTTCAAGATTTGCAATTTCATTGCACCATTTTAGAAGTATTTGACAGTGGCCTACGTATTTTAAGATGTCATGTTTTATGGGCCAAAATTAAAGTTGTGAATAAACCACAAGCTTAGAACTAGTAGGGCTGTTCATTATTTGGTTAAAACCGAATTATCCAATTGAACAATTTGGATTGGAGTATTTGGTTCGGATATTCGGATTTTTGGACTGATTTTAAGCTAAACCGAATTATTATTTTTAGATTTCGGATTGATTTTGGTTTATAAAATAAGAACCGGATAGTCCAAAAAACCGAATAACAACTTATTATTTATTTTTAATATATATCTTAATTATTTATAAATTTACTAAATTATTTTTTTAATTATTAGAAACTTTCAACCAATATAGTACTTTAATATGTATTTCTTATCAAAAGTTTTTTTGACAATGAAATATTAAACTATAACTAATTTTTCTTAATAGTTTTTTTTAAAAATTATAATTCATAGCTAAAAAGTTTTATTTAGTTACTTTTAAAGAGTTAGCTAATATTTAAGTTATACATTATTTAAAATGTCTTGCCTCTTAAAAACCGAATTGTAAAAACCGATCCAACCGAACTGTAATTTGGTTGGATCGGATCGGATTTGAATTTAGTTTGAACTATTCGGATCCATGTTTTGAAAACCGAAATCCATTTGGATTTACTTGATTGGATCGGATCAAACCGATCCATCCAAACAAACACCCCTAAGAAGGAGCAATCAAGGTTGACAAAGGAAAATAAGCTTAAATTAACAAGCATGTAGAAATGGTTTTTGAAGCTAAGACATATGCTTCATTTAGTTTGGTCTCTTGTGATAATATAATTGTACCTTTCATGATTTGACGGTGGCATTTCATGATCCAAGTATGTAACTTTGCCAAATCAATGTCCCTGGAACAAATGTTGTCGCATATGCCTTAAGTCTCGTGTCTTCTAGCAGTTAATGACCTAATGAGACTTCACTTCAGAAGTCTTTAACCTAGCAGGCCATGATCTTATTTGTTGAGACTAAACGATTCATCCATCTCTTGTGTTGAATTCGATAGCAAGATCTATTCTTCAACTAAGAGATATTGTCTGGTCACAAATGAAAATTCTTATAAGGCAAAGATGTTATCCCCTCTCTTAGCCAATCCATTTCTCATGTCCTTGACCTCCTAAACTGAGGTATGACATGATACCATAACGAATTGACAGTGAATCTTTGATTCTAGACTGCAACTAAATCTATGATGAAAGGATTAAACCACTTTTTGTTGATGAGTTGTCACTGTCAATGATTCACGCTGATTTCACCTCAGCGTGACTGAGACATCCTATTTCTCTTCCACAATTACTCTTTATAGAACTTGATGATTTATTATGCAATACCACATACTGATAAAAGTACGAAAGTCTGTGCTGATGGTTAGACTATGTACCGTAGTTTATCACACACACCAACCTATTCTTGCCCTTAAATTCTACTTAAAAGTTTTATGATTCAGTGTCAAATGCAAGACACTGATGAGAACTTTAAAACTCCGTGCTGATGAGTATATCATGTACCGTGATATATTACAAACATTTATCCACTCTCGCCCTTTATTATTCTTATAAAAGAAGTTAATGATTCAGCATTTAAAAGCATACACTGATGAGACTTTGCAATTTTGTGTAAATGATATACTATTTCAACAACACAATAGTGTGATACACCTATCTTATCCTCTAACTTTCTTTGATGTTTTCTTTTTATTTCATGTTACTTGCTGTCTACTTAAAAAAATCAAAAAGAAGGCAGTACTTATTATTGCTGTCAAAAGAGGGAGAAATGTCTAGTTCTGCTACGTTGTTACTTGATCATTCCTTGAATAGCAGACACTCTTGAAAGAAGAAGGTTATTAATCTTAGGGGGAGCAAAACTCAGATGTTGTTTATCTCAAAGGGAAGCTAAATCCAAGGGGGAATAAAACTCACCTCGCTGAAACCCGCAAATAACAACTACTCACAAAAATGTAACGTCAGTCTCACAAACCACCTAAACACCAAAAAGGGGTAAAAACTTAGTCTACAAGTCAATCCTAAAGTTTGACCCAAGATCAAAAGGTCAAAAAGTCAAAATCTCAAAAGTCAGAGGTGCCCAACATTCAACTAGGCCCCATGCGTCCAGAAAATGCCAAAATAGTCAGGTTCAGCATAAAAACAGACGCGCCTTAGACTGAACAACGATGCCCTGACCCCCTTCAGGGGGCGCGTTGTGTCTAGACTAATATCAAAAGGGTTTTCGATTTAATCCGTTAAGTAAAGGCTTCAAGTTATCAGATTTGATTCTCAATAGTTTATTATTGGATAAAGTTTCCAACTTTATTCATTAAGATGCTCCAAACAAGCAAGATATAGATCCTTAGTTTGCAAAAAGTTCAAGAATGCATATTTCTTCAGGCATGGAGCAAAGACAACACATTCATGCACTCAAATCCTCCAAAGGTTATATTTGAAGTAAAACATGATTCTAAGTTCATAGAGTTTTCCAAAATCGTATATATCATGCCATAAAGAGATCAAAACTTCATAAAATGGACGAAAACACCAAATACTCTTAGATCTAATGATGAAACACAATAAAGCATGAATATTTGTGACTTACAAAGATTCATAAGTTATAAGAAGGTCGGTCTCTTCAGTTTCAAAGCTTCCAAGGCCAGTCTTCCAAGAACACTTTAGAAAAGGACCACGAAATGCTAAAAAAATGGATGAGAAGAGAAAGGATGAGCTCAAAGCCCACAAAGAGGGGCTATGGTTTCACAAGGGTTGATATATGGTTAATGCCCATTAAATAGCCTCTAAAACCCTAAAAAGATGTTCAGCCCATGGGCCTGGGTGCCCTACGCTCCCAGATAAATTCCAGATTTTTAGATCTCAAATTTTCAACGTATAAACAACTAATCTTCACGCTTCGGTTCATACTTCTACCCTTCTTTAGACTTTGAAAACACCCTCAAATAATGTAAAAACACAATCGAAACATGAATGTTACATGTAGCATACTAAAATCATCTTGCATGTACTGTTAAAATCAAAAGAGGTTTCATTGACCACGAACAAGCGGTGTATCCTTTACAATTTTTCAGATGTGTTGCCCAAAACTTAGTTATTTAAGGTTCTTTTATAGTTGTACAAGGTTCTTTTAACTATTGAAAATGAAAAGTACTAACATTCATGAAAACCATAACAAGTTAAATATTCATGTTTAAAAGTCACATTACATTTTCTTTGTATATGATACCCATGATTACTTAGGACTTGCATACGGTTTAGACAAGCAGTGTCTATGTGAACTTCAAATAATTGCATGTAGCTTTCAATTAAGCTGAGCATGGTATTGGCCATTTCAAATCACTCCTTAAGTGTTGCATTTTCCCCACGTACTTTTTTGATTTTTTCCACTAAGTTGAAAAATGTTTTTATATATTTAGACATTGTAATAAAATATATTTTCATATAGTAAAGTGCTCACTTTTAATGTTCCTCGGGTTCTAATACCAATTATTACTCATACATATAATGAAAATCACGAATTATTCTTAACGTAGTTCTATCAACAAAACTCATTGTCTGACCTCGATAGATATAACTTCATATTCAATTGGCGAAGGTGGTGTATCAGTGGATGTTGAAGACTATGATAAAGAAAACATAAAATTATTTTTAACAATGATATGGTTCCAAAAAAACATTATAAAACAGTAACTAGTCTAGCGGATTATTGATAACTAAAAAACATGTTGAACCAATCTAAAATCATAGCTTTCTGAAGGCTTGACCCGCTTCCATATTTGGGAAATATATCTGCTTTAACTTTAAGCTTTAACATCCTTTTTTATTTCCTTCTTACTTTCACGTTTGACTTTGGTGAGTGTGGTTTTTTTTCTATTGTCACATGATGTTTGTCTCTTCAAATTAAAAAGTACATTTTTAGTATTATAAAATATAAAAATAATAGAATTATTTAAATTCGAACTTACCTTAAATGGATCCAATTCTGGAAAGTTCTTTGCATTCGAGAATACAACATGTCATTCCTGAAAAATCACATTCCATGATGCTTTTCTAAGTCTTTTAGGCTATAAATAGGTTACTAAGAGGCTTAGTGACTAATCTAACAAAAAATTTACACGAAAAATAGAATTCATACCTATATAGAAGATATATTCCGAACTTGCTCTTCATATTTCAAATATGTTCTTCGTATTCCAAACTTTTACTTTACAGATTAATACATTATAACATAAAAGGTATTGAATGGAAAATGCAATTAACTCAAAACAATTGACCAAATGAGATACCTCTGTGTTATGAATATGACGTCTCATCAACATAAATAATTGGTTCAACTTTAAAACAATAATGGCTGATTCAATAAGAAGACAATTCATCAAATGACCAATCATCTATCGGTAATGAGTGACTCTTTCAAATGTAAGGTCATGAGTTCAAATCTTGGTAGAGACATATGTGGTTATTTAGGTGTAGGCTAGTTAGTTTGGCGTTTAAAAAAAACAAGAAGACGATTCAACCCTTAAATGAGAGGTCATGGGTTAAAGTCTCGGTAAAGACATAAATAAGGATTAATTAGTTTGTCGTTTCAAAAAAATAATAATAATAAAATAAAATAACAAGAAGGCGATTCAACCCTAAAATGTTTGTTTATCTAAAAACATAAAATCAACAGTCAATTTTTAAAGTGGCTTTTTTTGTTTATAATCATCTTCCAGTCTTTTATACACCTCGTGCCAAATTATTTGTGAACTAATTTTCTCGACAATGCCCTTTGTCGATCACCAAAAAAAAAAAACACCCAACCCGTCACCAAAATATTAAAGGATTAATGACTTGTAGATCTAGATAGGTGTCTAGTGTACCCTTTAAATTTTGTCTAAAAGGCTAAATTTTTTCGTAAATTCTTTTTATACTGCGGTGTTACCCTAGTAAAAAGATATGAGCTACTTTGTATTATAAATTCAAACTCTTTTAAAAAAGTTCAAAATGTTTAAGCCCAACATTTTAATCAAATAAGAGAATAAGATATAGCCCAATAATGTCTATGTAACGCCCCGATTCCCGTGTATCAATTTGTGGTGATAATTTATCACGATTTCAAGGTTTACTCAATGAGTCGGTTGCCTGACTCGCCGAGTAGCAGCGGGCTGATCCACGTGTTTTAAGTGACCAACTCGCCGAGTCCAAGGAGGGACTCGACGAGTAGGAACTGGCAGATGAAACCCTAAATTCTGGGGTTTTGCACCCTATTTAAGGAACCATTAGCCTCCCTTAGTCCTTTACAGCCTCTAAAGAGTCCAGAAAACCCTATTTCGTGGGAGAGCTTCATTTGAGTGTGTTTTTGAGCTTTGGAAGGTGGAACTCGTGAAGGGACTCGTGTGGATCTACGAAATCTATCTTAGTTAGCTTTATTTGAGGTATCAATTCATGATCTTGGCCTCATTCCTTTCTAGATCTCTTTGGATGGAATTAGGGCTTTTTGGCTTGGTTATGAAGCTATTTTTTGGGTATGAGCTTAGATCTGAAGTTGTAACTTTAGATCTGAACTCTCTTTGATTTGTAAGTCCATAAAGCTATTACCTTTGGCAAGTATGAACCCCTCCTTAAGTGTAAAACCCCATTTCAATCTTGGATTTGGCATTATGAGTCAATAGAGCCTTGCATGCACGTAAAGTTTGCAACTTTACGTGATAAGCATGCCTTGGGAAGTTGGATCTGCAGTATGGAGTCTTAGCATGGCTTAAAAAGCATCTGTATGGATGAAGGACTGAAGGGACTCGGCGAGTCGCATGGTAGACTCGGCGAGTCATATGAAGATGGTCATGAACTCAACGGGTTGGATGAACAAATCGGCGAGTCCGATGAAGATTGCCTTGGGCTCGGCAAGTTGGCAAGTTATGCAAGGAACTCGGCGAGTAGCTGAGGGTACTCGGCGAGTTGAGGTCAACATGGACTGTTAACCTTGATAGTTGACTTTGGCTTTGACCAAGGGTTGACCATTTTGACTTTTGAGGATAATTGGTAATCGGGTATTTATGAATTGGATCATTGATGGTTATAGGTGTTGGAGTTTGGGGCAATGTTTTGGGAGCGTGATTTTGTGGTTCAGTCCGGCATTGCGAGGAGAGTTATCCTCACTCTATCAACAGGGTCTAAGGCACTAAGGTCGGCCCTTTTTCGGATTGTGTACTTGTGCTTCTTTGATGTGCTTATTGATATGTTAGATCGACATCCTGGTAATTAGGACGGTATTATGTTGGTGACCGTTTTAGGTCGGTATCCTAGTTAGGATGATGCTATGTCAGTGACCTGGTTTAGGTTGGTATCCTGGTAGATAGGATGATGTTATGTTAGTGACTAGTTAGGTCGATATCCTGGTTAGGATGTTGCTATGCTATATGATCTGCTAGATCGGTTTGTTTGTCTATGGACTTTTATGTGATTATCTGTTATATGTGCACATGGTTGTTTTTTTGGGGGTTGGGTTGAGGCGGGTCCTGATTCGTGCTATAGGCCAACATACCCAGGGCGGACCAGATAGATTGTAGGCCCAGGAGGGCACCTAGTCAGGCCGAAGGCCCGGCGAGCAGTCCGGATAGGCTGAAGGCCCCGAGAAGGCGGTCCAGTCGTGCCGAGGCTCGGAGAGTGGGCCAAATAGACTGAAGGCCCGGTGCGGACGGACCAGTCACACTGTAGACTCGAGATGTATGGTTGTTCTATTTTGTTGATATGATATGATTATGGTTATGAGGTTGGTATTTTGGGGGTAACTCACTAAGCTTTCGGGCTTACAATTTCAGTTTATTGTTTCAGGTTCAGCGGATGACCGCATGAAGGCGAAGGCGTGACCGTACACTTCCTCGATTGATGATTATGATTTCTGGGAACTCTGATGTATAAACTCTTTTGAAAACTGATTGTAATAATTGAATGGTTTTAAATTGTTCAAAAAGTATTAAATTGGCTCAAATTTTATGGGTGTTACAGTCTAATTGTCCAAATCTTGTACCCATTTGATAAAAAAAATGAAACACAACAGAAGGTTGATCGACGTTGCCTATTTCATATGCTTGCTAGTTGTTGCTGCCTTTCCGATTTTCTGACAATCATTGTTCCGATGATCATTTTTCTAGTCGGCGACTTTGAGATTCATATTGCACAACAAAGAACATAATTTATCTTGATCTTATTCTTATTATTTATTGTTAATGTTAGGTTATTTAATATTTTCATTATTTGGCTTTGTGAAAACTTGAATTTTGAAATTAGAAATTATGTTTGTTTAATTAAGGGCTTAGGGTTAATAGTTAAGTAATTATTTGTTGTTATTAAACTTGAAATCAAGTTTATATCTTTTTATGCGGATTTTTTTTGCGCTACCATTTTACTTTGATCCGGGCGCCACCACTACTTGTAATTGAAATTTGCTTCATGTATACTATTAGTCGCTAATTATTTTATTTTATTTTATTTATTTATTTTGTATATGTTACAACTGAACTTGTTTACCTCGTAAAAAACAACTATGACAGATTATTACAGGTCTAGACAACCAAACATACTTTTTGTGACTAAAACATGATTTTTCTTACCTAACAAGAATTTTCTGGCAATCTGGGTTCACACAGTGGCGGAGCCAGGGTCAACGTAAAAGGGTATCCCGAACCAATGGGTTCGGTTTCTTGGTTTTTCAGTTTACCAAACTCAGTTTCGGGTTTAAACCAAAACCCATTCAAAGGTTTAACTTGTTGAGAATTGAAAATCTTGTGTTGTTTTTATAACAGATGTATAGGGCCTATGTTTCATTTTATGGCCAATGTGGGATAATTTTAGAATTATAAGAAATAAGAAAGAAGTTAAATGGATACAGGATAGAAACTGATAAACAAAATAATTAACATATGTCAAGCCCAAGATTCGAACTTCCAACTTCCGGAAAAACACCATGTCATCATAACCAACTTAACCAACTAGAGCTTTTGTTATTTTTTCGCAAAACACATTTATATGAAGGAATGCAAAATAAACAAAATTTTTCGGAAAAATTTATACTACTAAATTTTTTTTTAGGGGCATCCCGGGATACCCCGAGATCCAATGTAGATCCGCCAGTGGGTTCACACACACATGAACGCACACATCGACCCAAAGATGAATAAAATTGACATGTGTGTGTTTTTAAGGGGGTGTTTGGATAGGAAAAAAATAGGCTGCTTATTGTTTATTGCTTAATCCCACTGCAATAAGCAAATTTAAGTGTTTGGATAGAAGTTTTTAAAAATCAGCTTATTGCGGTAAGAATAAGCTAAATAAGCTGATTTTAATAAGCAAGAGGGGAATGCTTATTACTTATTGTTTATTGATCATTTTACTCATATAAGCTGTTTTATTTGCCAAACACTTCAAACGCTTATTGCTTATTGCTTATTCCTACTGCAATAAGCTAATCCAAACATATTTTAAAAAAGTGTTTATTCCCACCAAAATAAACAAATAAGCAATAAGGTAATAAACTAAAAACTATTTATCCAAACACCCCCCTAAAGTTCTAGATTTTAATTTCTTCTAAAAATCAACCAAAAGATTGGTTTCATGTGTTCTTGGCCAGATTTATGCTATGTGTGTTTATCATGGAAAGCTTCGAGTTCTTGACAAAGGTTTGTTCATCGATTTTTGAAAGACAAAAATTTTAGGTTCTTGAAAAGGGTTTGTTCATCAGGGTAGATAAAAAAACAAATAAAAACATATTTAAACAATAATAAGGCGTTCATGGGTTTTGGAATTTGTAACACTGTAGTTGATCTTTGTTCACTTCGATTTTAATATCAAAACCAACAAAAATATGAAGTTGAAGTTCTTGAATCATTTGAACATGAACACACACAAAACCCAAATGAAACACATGTCATGTATCTCATTAGTAGAAACTGTAGTTTCAACAACAGAATAATCCATAGCTAATCTGGCGACAAATTAAAGAGGGAATAACGACATAAATTACATTTATCGAAAACTAATTAAGAGTAAGTGAGGGAATAGCAGCTGATGTGCGACAAATTAAAGAGGGATTAATCTCTTCCTAATCGATTCTCGAAAATAAAGCCCTAATATCGGTCGCTGGTTTTCGTTTCCCTCCTTAGCTTCTCATTCCTCCTTATTCCACACAAAAGTACCTCGTTCCCTCTCAAATCGACATACTCTTCTCTCTCCCAAATTGAGGTCATCATCCCAAAAACGTTGTCAGTCGTCGACTACTCCCGTCCCCGATCTAACCAACTCTACCAGTAACATCAAGAGACTAGAACAAAAGGTTAGATGCTCAACCCCTAACACCAGCGATTCACTCGGGTAAGCCCTAGTTTCCTTCGATTTCTAGGACCTGGTTGTTTTCTACAAAAGAATTTGATTTTCTTCGATTTCTTGAACATGGTAGTTTCCTTAACTAAGGTAAACTAATTATTATTGCTTTGTAGGTTATCGGTGATCGTATTCATAGGGAAATAAATGATGAGTTCAGGGCAGAAGTCGGAACTTGAAGAAATTGAGGTCCAAAAATAAGAAATTGTCAAGACGTATAACGACATCCTAAAACTCACCCAAGGAAGTATCCTACACAACTAATTAGACTTTTGACACTTAATTTTCGTGATTTGGTTTCGATACTTTGAAATCGATTTAGACATGGACATTTGATTTTTGTGATGTTTCGATGAATCTTTATTTTGATAGTTGAATATTAATATTTAGTTTAGTAGTTGAATTTTAATTTAGTTTAGTATAAAAGTGGAATTTTATTTTGTAATTTTTGATAGGCAAAACTATTTATATAAAAGGCATCAGCGACAGATTAACAACAAACTCGATGGATTCCCTGAGCTAATCAGCAACCGATTACTGACGGTCATTAGCAATGAAATCTAGAGGTTCCATGAGTAATTTGTGTTGTCGCAAATTCGTCGTTATATCCCTTGCTAACAATTAGCGACAAATTTTGATGACCATTTTCGTCGCTAATTTGTCGTTGATAACAGTAACGAAATTGTCTGGCGATGATACCTTTGTTTCTAGTAGTGTATGGGTGTGTGTATTTGAAACTTGATTATGGACGTGTCTGCGTGTTTGTTTGTTTGTTTTCATCGATAATAGAAGTTTGAGTTTTATGCGGAAAAGTCCAATTATTTTGGGAATTTTTTTGATAAAGTTGTAAGTTTTTTTTTAACAGACTAGTCTCATTATTTTGAGAAAAGCATATAGTCTGTCATTTCTTGTTCAAATATATAAAAAAAAATCATTAATTTGGACAAAATGTTAAATAATCGGGACTTTTCTGTTAAAAAACATTTTTAGGACTTTATTAAAATTTTTCCCAAAATAATGAGACTTTTCTGCATAAAACTCATAGAAGCTTCACTATGTTTACCATAAATCTTATGTGTGTGTTTTTGTTTTTGTTCAGGATCTTCTCGTGTGTGTGTGTTTGTTCAAACGTCATCGTCTTCGTTATAAATGAGAGAGAGAGAGAGCGAGAGAGAGAGAGAGAGAGAGAGAACCGTAAAGTGGATTTATGGGTGTGTTCATCTTGATTGAAAATTCATAGTCTTTGTCGAAGAATTTTTGGTATTCATTTGAAAAATCATTTTCAATTGATTAAACAATAGTCGGTCATAATGATATATTTTGAACAATATAAACAAATTTAAAGGTAAGCGAGTTACATGACTAAATGTGTATATATAACCAAGTCTGTTACTTTTATACATCATTATCTCAATATTAAATAAACAAAATATTGAGTCGAATGTTCTCCTTCAAAAAAACCATTAATTTGTATATTTTTCTCTTGGTCATTTAACAAACAAAATATTTACATCAATACATTTCCTTTTAGATCTTAAATAATCTAAGTATTTACATATACAATGAAACACATCGTTGGTTTGGAGAAGCCTAATTATATAGATTTCGTCCAATCTCTTGCCCAAGCTTTAAACTTTGAACCATGTCTTCTTCAATGCAAATTTACTTGTTTCATTGTCAACTTGCGGATCCTTAATTTACGACCCTTTGTTCTCTTGCCGTCTGTCATGTTTTCAGCCTTGGCTAAACAATCATCTTTGAGTTCAAAAGCCCCGTCGACTTTGTTGATGAAGAGCGAGCACACCAGAAGGAGGCTCAGGCAAATGGCAATTATCCCAACTCGAGTTATCATTATTTAATTGGAAGAATCTGGAATTTAATTTGAATTCATGAGACTAATTTACCTAAAACTCGAATCTATGTTATTGGATATTGATCATGTCCAAGATTATAGGATAGTCTCACAATAAATTGTGGTTGATGATGTTTTGTTTACATAAGTCGTCCTACACCAACCAAATTAACCAAATTAAGAACTCAAACTTTGGTTGAAAACCAAATCAAGATTTTGGATTTAATTGAACTGAATCAATAGATTCAAGTTAAAGATGAGAGGTAAGAGGTTTAGTTCTATAAATAATTTTTTTAACAACAGTATATTATAAAATGAGTATCTAGAAACTAGTTAAAAACCAAAACCGAGTTAAAACGACTTCCATTAGGATTTTGGATTCTTAATTAGCCAATCACTCCATCCAATACTAAATTTAGAATTGATGCTAGAAATACACCAATAAGAAACCATTATTTTCGAATTCAACATGGTTTTTCCTAATGTTTTAAAAACTGGTTTTTTTCGGTTGTCGTATTTTTATAGTATGTATAAAACATATAATTTTTATAGTATGTATGAACACTAAAAAGAAAAATGTTTTCCCAACGTATTATTCAACCTTCTTTTTTATGAAATTAATGTCGAATTAAATATAAGTGCTCGTTTGATATTGTTTAATATGATTCTAAATAACAAAAAGCATTCAATCCTTGATAGAAATGCTAGTATAGTTTCAAACTTCCAGTTATATTTAATCATAAATGTCTTAAACTGACCACTATTCGTTGATAACTTATATTAAATATAATATTTGGTCATATCAATATGCCTCGAAACCAAACTTATCAAAAGATAATGAAATTGAAAGAGAAAATTCTAAGAAGTTGCTACAAACAAGTCATTTGTTGACTCCAATAGACCGACATGAAGAACTTTTTGAACATCTTCTATGTTCAAGTACTTGATGATTTCTATATTCAACATACATGTCAACTGATTCTAAACAAAAATGGGTTGAAGATGAGTTACTGATTGTTTTTTGGGTTTTGGAAGAGTTTGACCGGTTTTGGTCTTTTGCAATCGGATCATTGGTTGTTGATTTGGAAAATAAAAATCATCGGTTCATTGTGGCCTATTCCTTTCTGAATACTTCCATTTGTTCCATTTGTGGATGGAGATCGAAGGATTTTTTATTTGGTTCAAACGAATGGAGTCGTTTTGAATCCGAAAGTGGAGTAGATTCACTTTTGGTTTATTACATTATTACACTAGGTTATAACCACGGTTGGTATATTAATTTTTTTTATATAAATAAAAAAAATAATAAATGTTAAAAAAAACCAAAGATATTGTCGATTGTAAGTAATTATGAATTGATTTGTTAAGCAAAATAAACATAATAATGTTATTAGGGTATGATTTTGTATTTTCAAAATTTGAATTGAATTTGATTTGTTACAAAAAAAATAATAATAATAAAAATCATAGAAAAATGCCATGTGTCAAAGAAACATTCTAATAAACTGACACGTGTCATTTTTAGGTTTCATTTATTAGAAGAGGTAAAGGTAGATATCAAGGACGGTTTTAAGGGGGTCCCGGTGTGGCACCGGCAACCCTTAACTTTTCTGACCGTAGTGAAATTTTTTTCGATTTTTCAGTTTTTTCTACCTATTTTTCATGTATCAGCAACACCTATTCATCCCGACAACACCTACCACGTATTCCTGCGTCCGTCCCTGGTAGATATATAGATAGATTGAAACATTTAAAAAGGGAACCAATAATATGACAATAAGGAGCTTAATAATCGCATTTGTGAAGTGGATTCAAAGATGGTTGTTATACGGGATAATGACTTAAAAGGGTAATATATTTTTCGATTTGTACACATTTGGTTACTGAGTTTTTTTTTTTCATCCACATTTACCCCCTTCAACTTGTTAAACTGTACACATTCAGTCTTTATGACCGGTTACTCCAGGTTAGCCGGTAAAAATAACTTAATAGGATAATATATTTCTCATTTTGTACACATTTAGTCATTAATATTTTGTACACATTTAGTCCTTAATATTTTTGTACATATTTAGTCCTTAATATTTTTTTGTTTCAAAATAAGTCATTTTTGTTTTTATACTCATTCAGTACTTATGAATGATTTCTTTAGGTTTTTCTCACGACATTTTACGTTGGACATTGATGAAATGTATGGGGTTGTTGATGTTTATGTGTAACGTCTCATTTTCACAACAAAAAATTTTCATTTTTAAATAAGGCAAAACTCCCTAGTTATAAATCCATTATTAAGAAAAAACGTTTATTCCAAAATACATTTATCGAAAATCAAAGTAATATAAGAATCGTGGAATCATCAATACTATTGATGAGTGTGTACTGTCATGTCTTCGTCTTCCCACGATCAACGATAGAATCTGAAAACATAAACAACTGGGTAAACATAAAGTTTAGTGAGTTTCCCCCAAAATACATGCTACAACAAACGTATTATCATGTATAACGGCCTCACACTCATCAGATTGGAATACCTTGGCCCAAGCAGTCATTGGATTGGAATGCCAACATGCAACAAGTCCAATTAGTCATTGGACTGGAATACCCAGGGTTTGTCGGCATGCCGCCTTAACTCAACCGCTCTTCTCGAGCATCCGTCCCTATGGCTTACAGCTGGCCCGCACTACAACATATAGCAGACCCACCTCAACCTATCCCACCACCATATGATTATCTACGTAAGATGTTGTGAGAAAAACCTAAAGAAATTATTTATAAGTATTGGATGAGTACAAAAACAAAAATGACTTATTTTGCAACAAAAAAATATTAAGGAGTAAATGTATACAAAAATATTAAGGACTAAATGTGTACAAAGTGAGAAATATAGTACCCTATTAAGTCCTTTTTACCGGCTAACCTGGAGTAGCCGGTCATAAGGACTAAATGTGTACAGTTTAACAAATTGAAGGGGTAAATGTGGGCGAAAAAAAAGTCAGTGACTAAATGTGTACAAATCAAAAAAATATATTACCATTTTAAGTCATTATCCCTTGTTATACTTGCTTGAAATACGGAAATTGAGGAGCGGTTTGGGAATATTTTGCATTTGGTAACGTTTGCCAGATCGTTTATTGTCATTAGATTAAACAAAATCAATATTTGTTCATACAACATTTTTTTAATTTGTAAGCATTAACAAACATCATTTTTACACAATACATGGGCATAAATGCCTGGTAACATATTACATTATTACATTATATATTATCAAGAGAAAAATTATTAATGAGTAAGTTCTTGAAAAATAATGTTGGAAGAACGTTGATTAGAGTGTATGGTAAGACCAACAGCCAGCCCAGCCCAATGGGAGGGCAACATGGGCCATGGCCCGGTACAGGTAGGTATTGCTTGTTTTTATTAAATTTTATTTGACTTTGTGAAATCCAAATTCCCATATGATTTCTCTTTTATGCATCTTTGTTGTTAAATATGCACCTCAACGATTTTTTTGTTTTTCATTTAAGAGAAAATGACTTAAAAAGGTAACGAAGTTTCAAAACTGTAAAAAAAAAACAATTGTTTTTTTAGTACACAAAATACCATTAAATTTATTTTTTGTACATAAAATACCAACGAAGTACCCATGTGTTTAAATGAAACCTTATGGTAACCGTTTACTTCAAGTAAACGAAAAATGATTTAAAAAGGTAACAAAGTTTCCAAAATGTTCAAAAAATACCATTATTTTTTTAATATAAAAAATACCCTTGAAGTATATCATTTGTACACAAAATACCAACGAAATACACATTTTAGAACACAAAATACCATTGGAATTTCCAAAATGTTCAAAAAAAAATCATTGTTGTTTTTTTTAGAGCACATTTTGTTAACTTTGTTGTTTCTGGATTATATAGAACACGGTTATCAGAGATTAGTCATCGGCGTACCAGTTCACACCAGTTGTGTACTATCTTTCATTACATCACGCGATCAGTTTGTATCTAAATCCATATTTAGGAATTCTCATGACATAACGTCACGCTCGTTTCTCCTTTGTGTCTCTATTGTGCCGCAACACTAATGAACGACTAACATTGTTGTATAATATGTGCATCTATATAACGTATATATGTTTTAGGTTTGAAGCATATAATGTGATTGGGAAGCAAGAATGTTTAACTAAGGTTATTACCCAATTGTTTTGTTACCACAAGAACGATCGAGTGAAGGAATGAAAGAGATTTACATAGCTTTTGTGAACTGATATGATGGTTCATGATCTTCGACGATTGTGTTTTACATAATCCGACAACAACGCAGTTAATAAAAAATGTGATATTTTTTGAATATTTTGGAAAGTTCGTTACAATTTTAAGTCATTTTTCCATTTACCTGAAGTATCTGATTACCATAAGATTTTATTTGAACACATGTGTAATCCTTTGGTATTCTGAGTAGAAATAATAACTTTAATGATATTTTTTTGTACTAAAAAAAACAATAATATTTTTTGAACATTTAGAAACCAAGTAACCTTAAAATTCTATTGTGTATAGAGACAATGGTCTTTTTTTTGAATATTTTTAAAACTTTGTTAATTTTCCCTTCATTTAAATGCAAAAACAAAATTTTTGTTTCCAAAGTTCTAATTGATGATAATTTCGCATTCCCATAGGTTGGTGTTCTTGAATCTTTGGTGGGAGAAATCAATGTGACGTGGTTTTTGTACAGGTAGATGTGTCTGCCCACGGACAATAAATAACACAGTGAAAATGTGTGTATGCATTTAATAAAATCTGAACTGTAATACTAGTTTGCGAAGATCGTTCACTGAAGTTGATGACGGGTGATGATAAGAACCAATTAGGAGGTCTTTGGAGCTCAACGGAACGAACATGTATCTATCTCCTCCAATACACCACCACCACCAAAGCTCGCCTCCTCCAAATCCACGCTTTCATACTACGAAACTCTCTTTACAAGAACAAAAACATTCTTGCCAAATTCATCACCACCTGTTCCTCCTTAGCTGCTAAACGATTTACCACCTCATCTGAAGATGCAACCAATCTCATACGACATGCCCACAAACTGTTCGATCATATGCCTGATGAATACGACACCTTTGTCAGCAACACCATGATGAGAGCTCATCTCGGTATTCACCAGTATGATGAATGTTTGAGTTTGTACAGGGAGTTAAGGAGAATTGGTACTTTTAAACCTGATGGTTATACGTTCTTGACATTGGCAAAGCTGTGCACTTCAACTTTGGATGCCCGGAGAAGCCAACAAGTTCACAACCATGTTGTTAAAGAAGGTTTTGTACATAACATGTTTGTAGCTACATCATTAGTCGACATGTATGCAAAACTAGGACAGATGAACTGTGCACAGAAACTGTTCGATGAAATGCCTGAAAGAAGTCAAGTTTCTTGGACAGCATTAGTCAGTGGGTATGCAAAGTGTGGAGAGATAGACAATGCAAGAATGTTTTTCAACCAGATGCCTAAGAAGGACACACCCGCATTCAATGCAATGATTGATGCCTATGTCAAGGTAGGAGACATGACACAAGCTAGTAGTTTGTTCAATGAGATGTGGGAGAAAGACGTTGTCTCATGGACTAGTATGATTGATGGGTTTTGTAATCATGGTGATATAGACACAGCTAGGACACTTTTCAACACCATGCCTCAGAAAAATCTAGTTTCTTGGAATGCAATGATTAAAGGGTATCACCAGAATAAACAACCAAACGAGGCGTTGAAATTATTTCAAGAATTACAATCAGAACCCTCACTTGAACCTGATAACATCACGATTGTGAGTGTTCTTCCTGCAATTGCAGATTTAGGAGCTTTGGATTTGGGTAAGGGTGTTCATGAGTTTGTGATGAGAAAGAAGATGAATAGAGGAGGAAGTAACATTTGCACTGCTTTAATCGATATGTATGCGAAATGTGGGGAGTTTACAAAAGCACGAGAAGTGTTTGAGTCATGGAATGTTAAAGAAACTGCAACATGGAATGCTTTGATACATGGGCTTGCTGTTAATGGGTTTGGTAAAGAAGCATTGGATGTGTTTCTTGAAATGTGTAAAAATGGAGTGAAGCCGAATGAGATAACCATGATTTGTGTTTTATCAGCTTGTAACCATAGTGGCATGGTGGAAGAGGGAATGAAATGGTTCAAAAGAATGGAAGAATTTGGAGTTGCTCAAACAATCGAGCATTTTGGTTGTATGATTGATCTTTTGGGGAGAGCAGGGTGTTTAGATGAAGCTGAGAAGTTAATGGAAGATATGCCATTTGAAGTTAACGAGATTATTTTGAGTTCGTTTTTGTCTGCTTGTGGTTATGTGAAGGATGCTGAAAGGGGTGAGAGGATTTTGAGGAAAACACATGGGAAGGAGTATTGGAATGATGGGAATTATATTACATTGAGGAATTTGTATGCTAATGAGAAGAGATGGGTTGATGTTGAAGAAGTGAAGGAGATGATGAGAAGTAAAAAGACAAGGAAAGAGGTTGGGTGTAGTAGTGTGATTGAGGGTGGTGAAGTTTGGGGTTTTGCATCAGGAGGAGGAGATAGGTTGCATCCTGAATGGGTGAGTATAAATTCAATGTTGGAGATGTTATTTGTTCATATGAAAAAAGAATATTTTACTAACATGGATATGTAATTGCTAAGGTTTACTTCTCAAAAAAGGTTATTTAATGCAAAAAGGTCGATTCATTTTTTTAATGCAAAAAGGTTGGTAATTTTAAACATTTTTATAAAATGTAATATATGTAATCGTAACTTCAAAGTGTGTGATCATATATTTTTCAATACTCAATTCCGCACTTTTTAAAAAATGTGAAATATTAACGTGTCCTAAAAAGTCGTATAAAAATTCTGATCTTAAATTCTTAATTCATTGACTGTAATCGAATATTTAAATACTAAAACGCCAACTCCAAATTTAGAGTTTGTTAGTTACACAACTTCCAGTTATAGTCAGTTATTGCTATTTCTAATATGTTGCTAGTACAATAAATATTTTGTCCATCCAAAAAAACTTTTTTGCCCGAAATGGCTCATCTGCCCTAACTTCTCTAAAATAATAATAATCATAAAAACAATAATACTATTTTGGTTGCATGAAAGTACTAAACATTTGCTAATTTAAAAAGAAGCTATCGTCTTGTTTCCTTTAAAGGTGATAAAAATAAAACTTAAAGGGCCAACACCATTCTAACTAAGGGAAGCCAACTTACCTTATAAGCAAATGCCATTAATGCCTTAATTAACAACTACTTTCTGCTTCCATCTCTCCAATCGTACCAACTATTAGTTTTATCGTACGGATTAAAATCAATGACAACAAGATTGCTTTTAATGTTAATGAAATGATGAAACAATTGAATCACAAAACCTTGTTTTTAACGTTAAATATTATACTGATTAATTTTAATAGTAATTAAAACAGACAAAATAGCCATATTATGTAGAAGTTTATAACTAAATATCATATTTGTGACTTTTACAGATTTTTTTCTCTAATAAATTTTGTAATGAATTCGCTTAAGATAGTTTTTTAATATGGTCTCCATGGTTTTATGAATACATACATATGTATAAAAATGTGTTTATACCAAAGGAAAAATTGCATATAGTCAAAGTAGTCAACGAATACTTGTGGAATCGTATGAAAAGGGGGTCGCGTTCATTAGTACACTCTCAAACGCGGATGATCTAGACCAATTCAAGTATGAACCCACGAAAGTGTACTCAACGTGACTAGTAAAACTGCATATAGTCAAGCACTTTGAATTATGACCAGATTCATTAATAATATATTTTAAAAAATATTATCCAACCAACATACACTTATAGAAATTTGACCACCTGTCCTCTTCTTGTCTAAAATATCTATTATATTTTGATAAAAAGAAAGAACAAGATTAATCCAAAGTTAATGTTTGGAGCTAGGGTTTTTAGGCAATTTGCATGATGAGGGAACGTAATTTCATTCAACTTTTATTTCCTGAAAGGTATTTATACATTTACGGTATAAAAACTTGTGCTATGATTTTATAATTAGACAACGAATGTGGACATTAAAAGTAAATAACCATTTTAGTGAAACAGTTTCTTTATTATTGATTGTAAAATTAAAATGTTGATTTAAAATTCTAGGAACACCATTCCTTTCTTTGCGGTACCTCTTTAGGTGAAGGTTGTGTGAGTTGGCTAACATGTTGCTTTCACATTTTATTTTTTGTTTTTTTTACTTACCAAAAAGTATGGGTTGTGATGAAGTTAGAATTGAGATGAGAAAAAAGAACTATATGACACTTATGTAACATTTGGTCTAGAGAGATGGAAGAACACATTACTTTTACATGCAATATGCCTCATTTTAAAGTTGTTTTAAACTTCATTTATATTTATATAAAATCGTATTATTCTAGGATTTCCAAAAGGTAAAATAGAACATTATTGAGAATCCCTCATGAAAAACGTTGGATGTTGGATTCCTTGCTAGTTCAGTGGTTGCACTCTAACCAAGCAACATGTCCAGATTCAACAAAATATATGATGCTTTATGTTATTTAAGGAGGTATATTTGTTAATAGGAATTATCTTTTACACAAAAAATCAAACTTATCTTTAATTAGGCAGCTGGTGAATTTTAAAAGTATCTCCACTACAAAAAAATATATATAATAAAAATAAAAAAAATTAACTGTTATTTCAAAAATGTTCCTATTGTTATATCAATTTTACATTGGTGTTACTAGGTTTCGAAGTCTATACACAGAAAATAAACCCACAATAATAGAGAGGGGCAATCAGAAGAAAGGAGAAGTAGCGAGTGGGGTGGGGCGATGGAGGGTTAGTTTGGTGGTGGGCTCTCTATTTTAATTTATATAAATTTAAAAAATGTAAAATAATCATTTTATATATAACAAATCCAATTGCACAAAAAAATAAAACTGTAAAAGACCATCTTAACAAAAAAAATTATGAACAGTTCATATAAATTTAAAAAAACGTAAGAAATGTAATCATGATTATATTTATATCATTTTTTCAAAAACTTACAATTATTTTTACTGATACTTCTATCCAAATAAACACTTTCAATTTCTAGATAATATTATCAAATAATAATTAGCAAAGATTGAAAGTTAGAGTCAAAGTAGTCACGAATACGTGGAATCATATGAAAAGTGGTAGCATTCAGTAGTCACTCTCAAACGCACAAGCTCGGGACTATTTCAAAAGCGCAATGGGTCATTATGAATTGTGGAATTGTTTCTTGTATGATCTCTATCATTAAATTATTTCAAATATGGAATAAAAAAATTATGTAAATCGCATTATATTATTGTACTTTATAATATATTTTGTTATGTAAAAGTTTTTCGATAAGAAAGGAGCCGTACAAATCACAATGAAGCAGATCATGAATTTTTTTTGGTCATTTTTTTTTTGCTAAATATAAAAAAAGTTGTCATTATTAAAACAAATTTGAACTTTTTGTGAGTGCTATTTCTTACTCCTAGAATTTATAAATTAGGTTAATTAATTATTTGCGTTTGATCCACTTTGTTTTTTTTTTTCATATATACTATTGAACTTGTTTGAATCGTTCATATAACGTCTTTATAACCGGTCGTGGTAGGTTTTTAGTCTATTTCTGACATTGCTGGTAGCTATGGTTGTCTTTTCCAATAGATCTCCGGCTAATATGATTTTTCCAACGACTTTTTGACACGTTAGAACACACTCACACATAAACATACCATTGAGTTTGTTTTTTAATACACACTTATGAACATGTCCACATGCATATATACATTCTGGAATGTGTGTTTGTGAGCAGATTGTTGGATTAGTGTTTAAGTCCATAACTATTTTGGTATGTACTTGACCCGATTATGAGCATGGTTCTTTTGGGTTGCCTTCACCATAGCAATATGTAGGATGATTTAAGGAGAGAAAGGTTTAAATATGATTTATTAATATATTATGAGAATAATATATTAAAGGAGAAATCATATTGTTTAATTAATATTAGTCAAGAATTAATTGATAATTAATTTTGTGGCTAAAAGGGATTAATTAAACTTAGGGGACTGAAGTTGTAATTATAAGATAATTATAATTGGGCTATGGATCACCTAATAATATATAGGTTGGACGAATTCTATGGGAAGCCCATTAGAAATCGTCCAAGGGATATGTTTAAGGAGTCCATGGGCTGCTTAGGGCCTAAGCAGTCATATTAGGGTTTCCTAGTTGTAAACCCTAATAGCCTACATGTATATAAAGGGCCCCTATGCCCCAAAAACGTGGACAAGTCTTCCATTAGGGTTTCCAGCCGTTTTTGGGCAGCCTCTCTTCTTCTCCTCTTCATCCAAGTTGCATATGGTGTTTGTGACTCCATTAAAGGTGCAGCACTTGAGGCACTAAGCTTTCTAAGGCCAATCCAAGCCAGGAATTGATTGTTATTGCTATATAACAATCAAAGGTGATTCTATAAACCCTAATTCAGTTTATAATATGTTAGATCTAAGTTTATTAGTCTTGGATTCAAAGCATGTACAATAGAGAAACCTAGATCCAAGCATTAGGGTTTGTATGAGCACATAGGACTGTTTCTTATGCATAAAACCCATCACAAATATGGGTATTGTGTGTGTAAGAACAAACCAAGATTCTGATTCTAAACATCAACAACTAGGGGTGTTCACGGGGCGGTTCGGTTCGGAGAGTAATAAAATTCTGAACCGTGACCACTGGGCGGGTACCTCATGCGCACTAACTGAAACCGAACCGTATTGACAAAAAAACCAAACCGAACCGAACCGTATGAAAGCGGGTAACCACGATTCGGTTCACGGGTACCCGGTAAAATTTAAAAAATTCAATTCAATTGAAACTACAAACTCATTTTAGTTATCTCTTTCTTAAAATTAATAAGTCAAAGAGTTTAAAAAAACATAATGAAGTTTAAAAAACATAATTAAGTTCAAATATCATTTATTATAATTTATATACTGTAATAAATACAATAATAAAAATAACAAGAAATTTAGGGTTTATGGCATGTAAACCCTAAGGCATGGTGTTTTTCGCAAATTAGGGTTGCAAAACCCTAGTTGGCGATTTTTGATAGGGTTCTTAAATTTTTTTTTGCCTAGCCTCCAAATTTCGAAATTAGGGTTAGGAAACCCTAGGGATTTCGAAAATCCCTTGCCCCCCAAGATAAGATCCTAAATTTTAGGGATTTGGATATTGCCATATCTTGTAATTATCCTTTAAATGTTTAAATTTGGTAATTAAAGATTTTGAATATCCCATCCCATAATTTTGAATTCTAGGGGATTTAAGGGATTAGGTTAAATTAATTGTTTAATTTAAAAGATATCCTTACCAAAATAAAAGATAATTAACAAATTAATTAGATAATCATTGCCTTATGTGATAAACTTGATTTATTTGAATTATTTGATAGATTATCTTGCAAGAAATTAAATTAGGTCATATTTAGATAATTACTAATTAATTGGTTAATTATTATTAGTAGTATTTTGATCTAGAATGTTCTTGCTTATGTTTTGAAAAGTTTCAAAACTTGCCCTCAGGTTTTGGAATTTAAATTGTTTGATTAAAAGGTTTAATTTTGAAAAAGGTCTAAATTCTAAAATCCTAATTTTGAAAAAGTTCAAATTACATCCTTATGGTTTTATTAAATTAATTAAAGTGCATAATTAAAGGTGATTTAATAAACCCATAAAGTTTCTGGTTTACATTTAATTAAATTAAAAGTATAATTTACTAAGTTAAACCACCTAGTATTTTAAAAGTGTAAAATACACCCTATACTATATATAACATTAAAAGTCTAATATTATATATGTATGAGTAACCAGGCAGTCTTACCGTTAGTAGGCCTCATTCACGAAGCTGGTCTATAAGGGGTGTTTAAGGAAATTGCCTATAAAATGGCGATTGAATGGGTATCCACTCTTACCCACCGCACTCTTGACTAGTGGAGGGTCGTTAGCTGAACGGGTAGGATAGGACAGAAACCTTCCATTATAAGTATAATGAAGTACAAAGTAACTAAATGCTTTTTCAAATTCCCAAATCATAGTTACTTTAGGCAAAATGTGAAATTGTATGCTAACCCATGGAATTACACTTCGTACCCTTGTCAAACGTTAGTGGAGCGTGTGTGGTTAACCGGCACACTAATTTAGGGATGACATTGGTAGCGAAGGGTGACTCGATGTTTGTCATAGATCAATGGAGCGTGTGTGGCTAACCGGCACATTGATTAGGTGATTGTAGCATTGGGTGCACCACGTGATTCGTATGGTTATTCACACCTTGTTTGTGATCCTCGGCATCCCAGTCACAAATAGTAGGGCATAATCGAGATTAAACATGCCATTGAAATGTTCAATGAATCTCAAAAGATCTAGGAGTTTCAATTCATTTAAAACTTAATCTTCCTTTTCGTTTTTTATGGTGGAAATTGGTAAATCGTCATTTACCTACCTTCAAATATTCTGCAACTAGATTACGGCATCTCTCTTCTAGGTTGTAGAGTATTGTGTTGGATCCTAGCTTGATGTTTCATTTGGGTGTTACATCAAGAATTCTAATCAACATAACTTGAATTTTCTCCCGTTTTGTAGATGTCTGAATCTTACAATGGTCTTCCCAAATCCCATGGAACAAGTTTTCCGAATGAAGATGACGTTCCGAGATACGATCAAGGAAATGAGAGTCATGCTTCACTTCCTCCACCTCCTCCAATTGTTCTCCCTGACCCACAAGTTCAAAGGCTTGAAAAGTTCAAGCTCACTCAAGCCCTTTTGGCAAGAAAACACGAAGATGGGAAACCTGTGTGTGCGCACGTCTTAGAGATGAAAACACACATTGATAGGTTAAACATGTTGGGTGTCAAGATTTCAAGTGAGTTGGCTGTTGACTGGGTTCTTCAGTCACTTCCTGAATCATATAGTGATTTCGTTAGAGAGTACTATATGATGGACCACGACGTGACCCTTATTGATCTCACCTATTTGCTTATAGCTGCTGAATCAGCAATGATTTGGCGTGCTAATCAAGCAAATTTGTCTGGTGAATCAAACTCCCAAACTTCAATGGACACTGGAAACATTGGAAGTCCAGAAAGAACTAAGTCTGTGATTGTTCGATGTGCTGTGCCAAAGGAGTCCATTTGCTTTTATTGCCAAGAGAAGGGGCATTGGAGACGAAGTTGCCCTAACTACCTGAGAGATCTAAGAGATGGGAGAGTCAGGAAGTATGGCTCGGCTTCAGGTAAAATCCATTATCTAACTCTTTTAAGTTCCTATTCTAGATTCTTAATACATGATGTAATAAGATTACATTTTGATGTTTTGTAGGATCAAAGAAAAGCGAGGAAGCTTAAGGGAAGAAGTGAGCTGAATCTAATCGTGATGAAATGGATTTCGATCGCATTACTTGAAGAATGGATTCTTGAGCCACTACTTGGAGTTAGAATAGATTGTTAAGAAATATGTAATAACATAGTTTTTCAATTGAATTGCATTGTAAGGACAAAATTTTTCCGCAATAAAATGAATTTTGATTTTATCTTATTTATTTATCCTTGCAATGGCATGTATGAAAAATTGATGTTCGAATGTTTCTATTATTAGCAATAATGGATTTGATTCTTAATTATGTTATTTGTGGACATATCAAAAGTTTACCAAATAGGGAGAGTTTCTCATCGCCCAAGTTTCAATTGGACAGAAACTTGGAATCATGCAATGTGTATTGTATGATGAATGAAAAACTTTCACATTTGGGAAACTTAGACTAATTCTTTGACAAAGTGTCAATTGAAGGACTAGGAGATCGAGTACACTAGGTCGTACATTGATCAAGTCTACCACAAGAGTGACAAAGATATTCGTCATAATTTACTAAAGTTTAGTAAATATGGTTATACTTATAAGATTGAGTATAATTCTGAGTTAACTGAAATAGTTTCAATCAATAGCAGAACGAATAAGAAGAATCAGGAAGGCAGAAAGATAAAAGTTTCTCCATTCTAAGAAGAAGGGAGAGTACCTTTTATTGTGTTTTATGATGAAGTCTTAATGATTAAGAACCATATCTCAATTGATCCTCTAAGTGAGTCTTAGTGCATTTGCATGTCTAAGAAGAGGAATCGAGAATTCTAGAAATGGTTAAATCAAAGAGCCAATCATACTTCGTTCCAATATCAAGTCTTAGAGTCATACTCCAAGATTGTGACATTGAGTGACAAGTCTTAAGTTGGTTTATAACACTCATCAAATGTGGAATTTGGAAATGTTTTCTTATTCTTGCACATTTGAAATTGGTAAGTTATGCTGTCTTGGATAAGACAAAGACCAACTAGGACCAATTATGTGAAGTGTTTTGTCTTGATAAGAACTACACTAACTCTTGAATATTTGCTTTGTCAAGAAATGTTTCTTGACAAGAGAATCTTATATGTCAAGGAGTCAGTGGGAGTCTTAATGGTCTTGAAAGGTTTCAAGAACAAATCAAGAATATACCTTATCGATCATCACTAGCACACGACTTGAGGTTTACAACCTATCGTGCTGACATTATTTTGTTTTTGTGCCATTCCAATTGAGTTAATTGCGTATGTGAGTTCTATGAGTTCTCATTTGAATGCATAATAGAGCCTTAGTCGATGGAAAGTACATTGATATATAAGGACAAGTTACTAAACTACTTGGAAGACATGGTGGGCACTCGTGTTACCATAGGGCAAGAAATCAAGATTAAGAAAGTTCAGTCCATATGAGTTTGGATTTGTCGCAAACCTTGGTTTTGGCAAAGTCACATGGATAGGAACTCATACACCATAAAATCTAAGTGTCATAAGATTCCCTCCTTGATGAAAATGACTGTGAGGAAATGCTTTCACTAAGAGAAATCTTAAGAAGATAGCAATTGTGAAAATTGTATTCTCAAATTCGATTATGGTTACGGCATCCCTTTCCATAGTTCGAATTATGAGATTTGGCAATTAGTTTCAACATTTGGAACTTAGTAACATAAGTTCTGAATTGTTTAAACACACATATGAGCTATCTAAGACAAAGGTGTATAAGGTTAAGAAGCCTAGATAAAGGCTTATCAAAGCATCTGGTATTAGAAATATGAATTTCAGAAATTCAATAGGCATTGTTTTCTGAAAGTTCATTTGTTTTCTGAATACATGTCAAAGCTAGTGGGAGCATAAGTGTTATGCTTATATGATAATAATCATCATGATAGTGGGAGCATAAGTGTTATGCTTGTATGATTATTATGGCGAGTATTGCAAGTTAGCAATATTAATTATAGAAAAACAAAGATTCAATTTGCAAAGTTGCATGGGTTGAAAAGTTGTTTTAATATAATTAAGGGAGAGAATATTATACTTCATTTCAAAATCTAAAGCTTAGATTGAGAAATTTTAACATTTTCAGTCAAAGGATACATTGTGTGTTCTTAAAATTCGATTATGATTACGGCATCCCTCTTCATAGTTCGAATTGTGAGAACATGACATATAAAATATTATGGAAAAAGATTGGTAAAGTATCATATCTTTATGTAAGACATTATGCATCGTGTCCCATACGCTTCGGGTATAGGATCGATTGCAAATGCTATAATATTTACCATTCTAAATTTTTTCAAATGTCTAGCACATTAAGAGGGAAAAAGGACTAGAATGGATTTTAACTAAAATTCTTAAACAACTATCAAAGGACGATCCAAAGTTCACTGAGGATTGGTCGCTTGCGAGTAGTTGGAAGTATGGTATTGGATGGACCATATCGACATTATTATGAATAAATAAGATTCTATTAAGAATGAGCCGTCATATGGCAAATGTGGAAATGTTTCCATATTGGGAGTTGGATATTGAGATTCTGTGTCTAGATTAGAAAACTTTATGCAAGAAGGATGTTCAAAGGAATGTACTTTGAATGTGAGACTTCACGTCTATGGAATTGTCTTGTAACAATTTCTAAGAAAGTACTTTGTAATTTCATTAGCCAAGTCTTGTTGACTTTTGTGCTATGACTTTACGAAAGGATCGTTGCGTAAAATGTTAGAATCTAGCATATTCTAGTAGTGGAAGAACCTTGTGTTCTTACACTAATAATAGGGATTGAGGAATTGTGAAATGAGAATCATTGGAAAAGTTTTCAATTGTTCTATTTCACAAAGCATGGACCATAGGAAACAAAGTGTACATGCTTAGAGCATGGGACAATTGTTGTTGTAATTCAAGTAATGAGTTGATTATTCGAAACATTAAATGATAAATAATGAGTGATCAATATGGTGGATAAATAGAAGTGTTTTATTTACTCTCACAAGTTTGGGGCCATATAGGATTAAGTATTATTGTCATGTTTCAGTTTGCATGTTTTGACTTCCAGAATAACTAGGTTATTCAAACATCCACAGTCGGTCATACGTTGGGAGTAGGTATGAATAAAGACTGTCATGAATCTGTCTGTAGATTGTCTGAAGCGTTGAGACATGGCACAAGTTTGCTGCAGAATTCATGAGTGCTTTTATAAGATTAGAGTATTGGATTAAACCCACGCTCACTTGGATCACTTCATGGATTTATCATGAGTGATTAGTGAGACGATAATATTGTATATTCTTGAAACCGAGACGTGTGGGTTGTTATTTGTTGGTCGGTTACACATTGATAATAAGTAAACGCACCAGTAACTTGGTGTTATAAAACTTATCGTTGTGTGTGATTCGATCAATAAATGGAAGCGAGCATTTGAGTCGAAGTTTATCCATTCCTTTTACCCAAAGTGGGATAAAAGCGATATCTATGGGCCTCTCGATGATTTAGTGATGACACCTAAGAGCTTGGCCAAGCCGAGACTAAGTTGATGTGTTCAATTGTAGTCTGTTGTCAGTCGTCATAAATCGGAAGTCGGGAAATAGTATAGAGAGAATGATTGAAATTCATGTCTTATGTCTATACGATATCTTGAGAATGGAGGAATATATAATCCCTTATCTAGAGGACACGCTATCTGATAAGATCAGAGTTGACAGCGGCTTTTGAAAGCTACGATTGCTGATCAGGTTTTGAAGTCGTACGGAAAATAGTTATTAGACTTATCCAAGTGGGAGACTGTTGGATTAGTGTCTAAGTCCATAACTATTTTGGTATGTACTTGACCCGATTATGAGCATGGTCCTTTTGGGTTGCCTTCACCATAGCAATATGTAGGATGATTTAAGGAGAGAAAGGTTTAAATATGATTTATTAATATATTATGAGAATAATATATTAAAGGAGAAATCATATTGTTTAATTAATATTAGTCAAGAATTAATTGATAATTAATTTTGTGGCTAAAAGGGATTAATTAAACTTAGGGGACTGAAGTTGTAATTATAAGATAATTATAATTGGGCTATGGATCACCTAATAATATATAGGTTGGACGAATTCTATGGGAAGCCCATTAGAAATCGTCCAAGGGATATGTTTAAGGAGTCCATGGGCTGCTTAGGGCCTAAGCAGTCATATTAGGGTTTCCTAGTTGTAAACCCTAATAGCCTACATGTATATAAAGGGCCCCTATGCCCCAAAAACGTGGACAAGTCTTCCATTAGGGTTTCCAGCCGTTTTTGGGCAGCCTCTCTTCTTCTCCTCTTCATCCAAGTTGCATATGGTGTTTGTGACTCCATTAGAGGTGCAGCACTTGAGGCACTAAGCTTTCTAAGGCCAATCCAAGCCAGGAATTGATTGTTATTGCTATATAACAATCAAAGGTGATTCTATAAACCCTAATTCAGTTTATAATATGTTAGATCTAAGTTTATTAGTCTTGGATTCAAAGCATGTACAATAGAGAAACCTAGATCCAAGCATTAGGGTTTGTATGAGCACATAGGACTGTTTCTTATGCATAAAACCCATCACAGATATGGGTATTGTGTGTGTAAGAACAAACCAAGATTCTGATTCTAAACATCAACAACTAGGGGTGTTCACGGGGCGGTTTGGTTCGGAGAGTAATAAAATTCTGAACCGTGACCACTGGGCGGGTACCTCATGCGCACTAACTGAAACCGAACCGTATTGACAAAAAAACCAAACCGAACCGAACCGTATGAAAGCGGGTAACCACGATTCGGTTCACGGGTACCCGGTAAAATTTAAAAAATTAAATTCAATTGAAACTACAAACTCATTTTAGTTATCTCTTTCTTAAAATTAATAAGTCAAAGAGTTTAAAAAAACATAATGAAGTTTAAAAAACATAATTAAGTTCAAATATCATTTATTATAATTTATATACTGTAATAAATACAATAATAAAAATAACAAGAAAATCAAATGAATTTAGAATTACAAAATTGGAGTTGTCGGTATGGATTTTTGTTTATCTTATTAGACTCGTAGATCAATCAAAACAATACTAATGAAATATTTTTTTTACTTTATATATATATATATATATATATATATATATATATATATATATATATATATATATATATATATATATATATATATATATATATATAATCAAACGGTTCGGTTCGGTTATCCGTGGATACCTAAATATGAAAACCAAAAACCGACCCGTTGATATCCGGTTTTTTCGGTTTCGGTTTTTTTCAGTTATAGTTTTTTTCGGTTTCGGTTTTTTCGGTTTTGGATTAGCCAGTTCGGATTGGTTTTTCGGTTTTGCGGTTTTTTTGCACACCTCTATCAACAACATAACACATATATGGAAATAATGAAGGTGTATGTGTGAACAACTCTGAAAAATAATGAATGTGTGGGTGTTTATGTTTGTTAGCAGATCTGAAAAATCGGGTTCATATAGAATAGATCTGAAAATGGACACCAGATGAACACACATTCGAGTGTGTATATGTTCATGCATATGTTCATAAGTGTGTGTTGAAGAACAAACTCATTGGAGTGTGTGTGTGTGTATGTGTGTTCTAATGTGCCGAGAATTCACCAGAAAAATCATATTGATCGGGGACTTGTCGGAGAAGACGACCGAAATTAACAGGGACGTCGGAAACCCACTAATACCT
Source organism: Lactuca sativa (assembly GCF_002870075.4). Taxonomy (NCBI): domain Eukaryota; kingdom Viridiplantae; phylum Streptophyta; class Magnoliopsida; order Asterales; family Asteraceae; genus Lactuca; species Lactuca sativa. Next base: position 274,474,373 of record NC_056627.2, read on the forward strand.
ACACGAACCAATCATAAGAATGTAAGGTGAACAATCCAAACAAGTTCAGTAGTAGTATTTTGATATTAAAAAAAACAAAAATGAACTAAATGTGAATGAAACTTAACTATGGGTATAAGGTAGACAGAGTAGAACGGATTTGGGAAAAATCCATGGGCAGTACGACCAACATACTAAATACTGGTTCAAAGCAGTAGATGCATCACCATATTGAAGATGTAGATGTTACCAAGTCGTTTGCTTCTTCTCCTTCTTGAAAAAACAAACACATACACACACAATATATATATATATATATATATATATATATATATATATATATATATATATATATATGACTTGAAGAATATGTGACTGTTATGTACATAATATTAGGTATATAACCATCAAAAAACTATTTAGTTTTAACAAAGTACAATCAAATATCTCTACCATCTTTTTTACATCCTCTTTTAAAACTTATGCTAAGCTATGTATATATTTTTTATGAAGTTTTATAAGTTTAAATTTGCACCACAAACCATATATAAAAATATTTTATCAACTACCTGTAGGTCTCCATATTAAAATTTAATACAAAAAACTATAATGAAAGATTGAAAGTGATCATTAAACCCCCCCCCCCCCCCCACCTCCACCCAATAAACCTCTTTACATAACTCATCAAAAAAACCATCCAAGTAAACATAATGTTTGTGTCGGAGGAAGTTATAAAGGTTACTAGAGGTCTAACAAAAAAATACATTCGAAATACATAGATGTTGGGGATGAATCACAAAATCAAAAATAATGAGTTCAAAAACAATAGAAAGAAGGTAACAATAAAGAAAATTGTGTTTTTTTTAATTAAAATGAAGTCCATTTTGATGGTTCTATACCTAATACTATATACATGACAACCATATATTCTTTTTTTTTCTCTCTCTCTCTCTCTCTCTCTCACACACACACACACACACACATATATATATATATATATATATATATATATATATGTGTGTGTGTGTGTGTGTGTGTATGTATGTCTTTGTGTGTGTATGTATATATAAATGACCATTTGAGAACTCGGTTTTCGTAGAACTAAAAGTGGGGGGTTAGATAAAAAAAAGGAGGGTCGATATTCAATGTGGCATTGCAAATAAGTAGAAAAAATAAGAAGGAATATCATCTTAATTAAATCAGCCAAGGGTATTATAGGAAACAAAAAGATAATTAAATAGTATTCTAATTTAATAGCTGATAAACTAAACTTCATTCTCTCTCTCTCTCTCTCTCTCTCTCTCTCGTTATCCATCTCTCGCTTTCTCTCAAACCAAAGATCCAAAGTCCGAAGACTTACCTTTGATGCATCGACTCCAATCCTCTACTATATTCGATGTTTTATGAGATTTCCATGTTTCTGAAATTTCTTCTCGTAATTCTAGAATCGGTTCATCAATGTCAATTACATCAGTTGGAAGGGTTAAGATCCGTCGATTTTTCTACTTCTAAATTGACTCATCTAATCTATTTCTTCATGGATCTTTCGTCTCCGATTGATTTTGCATCCACGACCTCGGTGCCTCCATAATTCTGTCTAGATTGGAACTAATTTATCGTTCCTTCAGCGATCTAATCTCTCCCTCAACGATTTTGTCGTTGACGGATGAAGAATTAATGTTGGTTTCTTCCTCATGTGGTTGGTCATCATTTGCTTATTTCATTGAAGGTAACGAGATCATGCTTTTACTTGATTTTATTGAATCAGTTGAGATTATGCTAATTAGTCTCTCTTGATTTGTTAGCGAAGTCTAAGTCATAAAACAATAAACCATTTACAATATGATGGAATTTGAGTCGGTTATCCAACCATTTTGGATTAAAACCGACGTTGATCAAACATCCTAAAGCAATGTAAACATAAATTTCTCATAAAACTAATGAACAAGACCATAATCGGATCATATGATATAGACATGTTAAATAAAACATAACTATATGACTTTCAAAAGTTATACCTCAAAAGCAATCAAACTGTATATTTTAGGGTAGAATTCATTAGATTCATGTATCAATGTAGATACCCTTTCTACTTATCCACACTCAAATCGGTTATCCACTAGGAATCAGGAACTAGCCATAGCCTGAGGGTATGTTAATTTAATAAATTAATTAATTAATTCCTTCATAAGGGACTTGTATTTTGTAGGGATGGCATTACATAAGTTGAAGGAAGCTTGATTGTTGGTTGGATTAATGAATGAAAAGAGGATGAATTAAAATCAAAACAAGTGTAAAGTATACATTTAGTTTTTGGCTATTTATTCCAGTTGATTGTATTTATTACTTGGTAGATACTAAAACAAGTGTAAAGTATACATTTTTTTAGATTTTTTAATTGAATGAACCCCCAAATTTATGTGTATTCTAGGTTATACAATATACAAATATGGCTTTCTTCAATAGACCTAGTGGTATGCTAAGGCAGGTGGCTATAAGTAAACACATCAATCATCAAATATAAGAAACTACTCCATCAATCGTTCAAATGAAAGCCATCAAAACTGAAACAGGAATGGCAACTTCTTTTCTACGGGTTCACTTCCATGATTTCTTTGTGAATGTAAGCTTTTAGTAAATTAATCATTGTTTAATCATCCACCCTAACATACCCTTCAATATAAAGGGTTTTGCTTCACATGTAAATCACATATGAATTACATGTAATTCATATATGAATCACATGTAAATCACAAGTGAGTCACATATGAATTACATGTGATTCACATGTAAATATCACATATGAATTACATGTGATTCACATGTAAATTGCATATAATTCACATATTATTCACATGTAATTAACATGTAAAATTACAAGTGAATCACATATGAATTACATGTGATTCACATGTAAATATCACATATGAGTTACATGTGATTAACGTGTAAATCACATGTGAATTAAAAGTAATTCTCATGTAAATCACAAGTGAATCACATACGAATTACGTTTATATGCACACATACATTTTGTGAGATTGTTCTTCGTTAATTATTTTTTAAAATTTTCTTTTGAATTTCACATTTGAATATTACAAGATATAATCACATGTGAATCTTACATGATATAATTATTGGATTAGGTGTCTAAGCCATTAACTAAATTATTATAAACTTAAATTATATACAAAGTACTTTTGGGTTGCCCTCAAACATAGTAAGATACTGGAATGCTATTTGGAGATAGATACTGATTTATTAATTTATTATGTGATTAATAAATTAATTCGAAATCGAAATAAATAATTTATTAATATGTTTTGAGAAAAATATATTAATTCAAAATTATGTTGTTTAATTATAAATTAATCATAAATTAATTGGAATAATTAGAAGTGGAATGACTAAAAGTGTCAATGTCCAAAACTTGACCATTGACTGATTCTAGACCCTCCCTAGGAGAGGGGATGGTTCTAGATGGATTTATGGGGGTTTCTAGAGCTTCTAGGAAGCTTAGGGTCGCTTGAGGGGGAAAGAAAAGGGTTAGGGTTATCCATAAGGAAACTTGCCTTTTATGCACCTCCTTAAGCCCTATAAATACTCATGCCTTGTGATTTTCGGATTTCACTTCTCCCTAGAGATCCTAACATTTGAAATTCATACATCCTTCCCCTGTCTCTTCAATAAACCTCCAACTACTAGGGTTTGGGTGTGAGCCATCAGAGGCACGAGATTTCTGGTGCTGGCTTTCTGAAGTTCTACAAAGAAGGAATTCAAGTTTATTTACAATAATAAACTAAAAGGTATGTTTTCTAATAGCCCTTATCCAATTTCTAAAATAGCAATATACTTTAGGGTTCTTGAATTCAAATTGTTGTTTGCATATCATAGTGAGAACATAGATCCTTTAGGGTGGATGCAAATTTAGGGTTTTATGTTTTCCGCCAAAAATATGATTTTTGTTATCTATAAAACCCATCAATGGTATCAGAGCATATGCTCTCTACGATTTTGCACAAAGTTGAATAAGATAAAAAAAACCCCCCTTTTTGATGGTTTTCAATTTGGGCAAGGGTTTTAGAAACCCTATCCTCCTTCTTTAATTTTCAAAATTGCTAGGGTTTTGGTAAGGTTTCCTTGTTTTTTTATAATTATTAGTTTAAAACGCCTTGAAATTGGATAATTATCAATTTGGTAAATCCCAAACCCTAATTTCGAAATTAGATGGTATTGGATTAGTATTAAAATTTATTTGATTATTTGATTAGTAGTAAATAAATTGTTTAATCCTTATTGGTTTAATTTAAATTGAATTAATTTTATTAATTTCGAAATTTGTAAATTAAACCTAGTATTTTTTTGAAATAGTTTTAAAAATACACCTTATATATATATATATATATATATATATATATATATATATATATATATATATATTAAAAGTTAATTACTATATGTATAAGACTAAGTCAGTCAGATCTCTAGTATGCCTCATTCATGAAGCTGAAATATAAGGGGGGTAAAAAGAAATTGTCTATAAAATGGTAGTTGAATGAGTGTCCACTCTCACCCACTGCCTTCTTGTTTGGTGGAGGGTCGTTAACAGAACAAATCTGATAGGACATTAACTTCATTAAAAGTATAATTTTGTTAAAGTAACTAAAACACCTTTTATAAAATCTCACTCTTAGTTACTTTAGGAAAAATGTGAAAAGTATGCTAATCCATAAAATTGCACATTATATTTTATAGTAGTTAGTGGAGCGCTCGTGGTTAACTGACAGACTAATAGTGACTATAAAGAGTAATAATGGGCATCTCAAAAATTATCATTGATTAATGGAGCGTGTGTGGTTAACTGACACATTAATATGAGATGATAAATGACATCGAGAGTGTCAAACATATTTGTATGGTTATTCACATCTAGTTTGTGATCATCGGTATCCCAGTCACAAATAGTAGAGAATAATATGATATTAAACATGTCATTGATAGATTCAATGAATCTCAAAAGATCTAGGAATTTCATAGTTCGAAATTGGTAAATTGCTTTTACCTACATTCATGAATTTGCAATAAGATTACGGTATCCCTCTTCTTAGTAGTGAATTGTTATTTTGGATCCTATCCTTAATCATTTATTATGGGTTAAATATTAAGGATAATTGTCATCTAACTAAAAATATTATTTTTCTCTAAAAGATGTCTACTCCTAGCGATGCTTCTGCTCCATCGTCATCTACCCACCACTCGGGTTTCTGCTTACTCTCTATTGTGTCCAAGGTGACCTTTGATGGCACCAACTACAACGATTGGATGCGAAATATCAAGATGGCACTTCGATTCGAGGGAAAAGAGTATGTCCTTGAAGAAAAAACTCGTTGAAATCGATTAAGCCAAAGCTACTCCTGAACAAGTAGCCTCCAACAAGAAACACTATGAAGATGCAACAAAAGTTGTTTGCATCATGGTCGCTATGATGATCCCCGAATTATAGAGGTTCTATGAGGACTACTGTAACGTCCTAAAAATATGACCAAAAATTTTCATTTTTAATTTAAATAAGACAATATTCAAAAACCATCATCAATACATTCCAAAGTGAAAATAAGTGTATCAAACATCATATCAATCAGAGTAAATCAAAAGCTGAACTACACGGTGTGCGCGATGCAGTCATCTCGAGCTCTTCCCCTTGGCACCAGAAGCACCTGAAACATAAACTAAAAATCGTAGGCATAAAACTTAGTGAGTTCCCCAAACTACCCCATACCATACATAATAAATCACATACTGGGCCCCGACCCTACATCAGGCCCCGCCCGACATCGAGCCCCTCTCAGTATACATATTTATTATTGTTAGGCCCCGCCTAACATCAGACCCTCCCACTATACCCATACAATATATATCACATAATCATGCTAACACATACAATGATCATAAAACAATAGAATATGATTTCGTCATCGGGCCTCGCTCGACATCAAGCCTCGCCTGGTATTCATAGCCACACATAACACATGCAAGGGTCACGCAGACTCCTAGCATCGTAGCATAAATAATAAGGGTTGGAATTGGTGCTTTAGACCCGCTAAACCCAGTGAGGAAACTCACATCGACTGCTGAATCTCACTGAAAATCCCTGGTTGTTGCTCCGACGAATCCCCAGGCTATCAATATAAAATAACACCCAACTAACATTTGGGACCCAATCCATATCCTGTTGGATTAGTGTCTAAGTCCATAACTATTTTGGTATGTAGTTGACCCGATGGTGCATGGTCCTTTTGGGTTGCCTTCACCAAAGTAACTTGATAGGATGAATTATGGAGAGAAAGGATTAAATATGATTTATTAATATATTATGAGAATAATATATTAAAGGAGAAATCATATTGTTTAATTAATATTAGTCAAGAACTAATAAGAATTAAGTTTGTGACTAAAAGAGATTAATTAAACTTGAGGGACTTGTACTGTCAATTATATGATAGTTGAATATTGAGCTAATGGACTCCATATTAAAGGAGTGGACGAATTCTATGGAAAACCCATTAGAATTTATCCTAGGGCCTTTAAGGAAGGAGTCCATGGGTTGCTTAGGGCTTAAGCATCCAAATTAGGGTTTCCTTGTTTGATAACCCTAATAGCTTCATTATCTAAAGATCCCTAGAGCACCAAAAACGTGGGCAAGCAACCCCTTAGGGTTTTGGACGGTTTTTGGGTGTCTCCTTCTCTCCTACTCTTCATCCCCTTGCTCTTGGTGTTTGTGAACCATTAGAGGAGTGACATTTGTGACTCTAAGCTTTCTAAAGTCAATACAAGAAGGATTTGAGATTGTTATTGCTACATAACAATTAGGGTATGATCTAAACCCTAATTCATATGTTATATCGATTATCATATACTAGATCTAGGGTTTATAGTCTTGGATGAATTGCATGTACAATAGAGAAACCTAGATCCAAGCATTAGGGTTTGTATGAACACATAGGATGTTCTTATGGCTAAAACCCATCAGTGGTATCAGAGCCTTGATTAGTTTCTATTGTATTGATGCCTTGTTAACTTGTTCATGCTTGAAAAATTCGATTTTGGTGAGTCTGCCTGATGAACTCGACGAGTCCCATTATGGACTCGACGACTAGGCCCCTACTCGGCGAGTCCATAGGGGTACTCGGCGAGTTCGAGTGTCAGAAAGAGGGGATTTCGGGATTTCTTGCTGTTTTACTCATGGATAATTGTCTTATTTGTTTTAGGTCATTAAAATCCGATTTTATACATATTTATGAGTATATCCGTGATTAAACAAAAGATAATTACCAATTGATTAGATAATAACTTCCTTATATGATAAAGTTTGATTATTTGTATTAATTGGGTAACTTATTTTGCAAGAAATTGAAATTAGGTCAAATATAGATAATGATAAGATTAATTGTTTAATTTATATTATTTGTTATTTGATCCTTGTGTTATGAAAAGTTTCAATTTTCCCCTTTAGGTTTTATAGTTTAAATTTGAACTAAAAAGTTTTGTTTTGAAATTTAAATAGTTGAAACCCTAATGTTTTAAAAAGGTTTCAAAACTTGCCCTCAAGTTTTGGAATTTAAATTTTGATTAAAAGTTTAATTTTGATGTATATTTAAATTCTAAACCCTAATGTTTTGAAATGTTTCAAAACTTGTCCTCAAGTTTTGGAATTTAAAAGTTGATTAAAAGGTTTAATTTAGGAATGTTAAATTCTAAAACCCTAGTATTGTTTTGAAAAGTTCAAATCATACCCTTATGGTTTTATTAATTAATTAAGGTGTATAATTAAAAGAGGTTTAACAAATCCATAAAGTTTTGGTTTACAATTTAATTGAATTAAGAGTATAATTGTTAAATTTGACCACCTAATATTTTAAAAGTGTAAAATACACCCTATACTATATATAACATTAAAAGTCTAACATTATATATATGTATGAGTAAAAGTCAGTCTTACCGTTAGTAGGCCTTATTCACGAAGCTGGTCTATAAGGGGTGTTTAAGGAATTTGCCTACAAAATGGCGATTGAATGGGTATCCACTCTTACCCACCGCACTCTTGACTAGTGGAGGGTCGTTAGCCGAACGGGTAGGATAGGACAGAACCTTCCATTATAAGTATAATGAAGTACAAAAGTAACTAAATGTTTTACAAAATTCCCAATCTTAGTTACTTTAGGCAAAAGTGAATTGATGCAATTCCATGAAATTACACTTTGTGCCCTTGCGAAGACGTTAGTGGAGCGTGTGTGGTTTACCGGCACATCGAATAGGTGACTGTAACATGTGAGGGCACCATGTAAGTTTGCATGGTTATTCACACCTGCTTTGTGATCCTCGGCAACCCAGTCACAAACAAGAGGGGCATATCGAGATTTAAACATGCCATTGAAATGTTTAATGAATCTCAAAGGATCTAGGAGTTTTCAGATTTAAAACTTAAATTTCCTTTTCGTTTTCCATGGTGGAAATTAGTGAATCGTCATTCACTTACCTTCAAATATTTTGCAACTAGATTACGGAATCCCTTTTCTAGGTTGTAGCGTATTGTGTTGGGTCCTAGCCTTAATATCTCATTTGGGTGATTTATTAAGGACTCAATCAATCAACTAACTTGAATTTGTTTTCTCCTGTTTTGTAGATGTCAAAGTATGACAACTATGGTCTTCCCAAATCCCGTGGAACAAGCATTCCACATGAAGATGATATTCCACGATTCGATCGAGGAACAAGAGATCATGCTTCACTTCCTCCACCTCCTCCAATTATTCTCCCTAACCCACAAGTTCGAAGGCTTGAAAAGTTCAAGCTCACTCAAGCCCTTTTGGCAAGTAAACATAAAGAAGGAAAGTCGATGTGTGCACACGTCCTAGGGATGAAGTCACACATTGATAGGTTAAGAATGTTGGGATCCGTTGTCTGTGAGGAGATGGATGTTGACTGGGTTCTTCAGTCACGTCCTAACTCGTATAGTAAGAGAGTACTATATGAAGAACCACGACGTGACCCTTATAGATCTCACCTACATGCTTATTGCCGCTGAATCAGCAATGGTTTGGCGCAATGGAAAAGCAAAGTTGATTGGTGAATCTGCCTTCCAGACCTCTATGGATATAGGCAATGACAACGAAAGACATGCCATGATCAAAGAGTTTGATCATAAGAGAAAGGCAATATCTGAAGTAGTTCCATGTGCTGTTCCAAAAGAGTCAATTTGCTTTTATTGCCAAGAGAAGGGGCATTGGAGACGAAGCTGCCCTATTTACCTAAGAGATCTAAGAGATGGGAGAGTCAAAATGTATGGCTCTTCTTTAGGTAAAATCCATTGTCTAACTCTTTTAAGCTCCTATTCTAGATTCTTAATACATAATGTGATAAGATTACAATTGATGTTTTGTAGGATCAAAGAAAAAGAGAGGAAGCTTAAGGGAAGAAGTGAGCAGAATCTAACCGTGAAGGAATGGATTTCGATCGCATTACTTGAAGATTAGATTCTTGAGCTGCTACTTAGAGTTAGAATTAGATTGCTAAGAAAGATGTATTAGCATAGTTTTTCAATGAATTGCATTGTAAGGACAAATTCTTTCCGCAATAAAATAAATTTTATTTATTTATACTTACAATGGCGTGTATGAAAAAATTGATGTTAAAATGTTGCTATTATTAGCAATAATGGATTTGATTCTTAACTATGTTATTTGTGAAAATGTCGAAAATTTACCGAATATGGAAAGTTTCTCATCGCCCAAGTTTCAACTGAACAGAAACTTGGAATCATGCAACTTGGTTGCACGATGAATGAGAAATTTCATATTTAGAAATTAGACTAATTCATTGACAAAGTGTCAAGTGAAGAACTAGGAGATCGAGTACACAAAGTTGTGTGCTGATCAATTCCACCACAATAATAACAAAGATATTCGTCATGATTTACTAAAGGTTTAGTAAATATGATTATACTTATAAGATTAAGTGTAATTCTGAATTGATTGAAAGTGTTTAAATCAATAGCAGAACGAATAAGAAGAATCAAGTAGGCAGAAAGATAAAAGTTTCTCTATTCTAAGAAGAAGGGAGAGTACCTTTTATGCTTTATGATAGGTCTTAATGATTAAGAACCATATCTCAATGGATCCTCTAAGTGAGTCTTAGTGCAATTGTATGTCTAAGAAGAGGAATCAAGAATTGAAGAAATGATTAAAGCAGAAAGTCAATCATACTTCGTTCCAAAACAAGTCTCAGAGTTAAGATTGTGATATTGAGTGACAAGTATTAGGAAGGTTTATAACATTCATCAAATTTGGAAAGTTGTGATGTCTTGGATAAGACAAAAACGAACTAGGACCAATTTATGAAGTGTTTTGATAAAAGCTACACTAACTCTTGAATATTTGTTTGTCAAAAGTGTTTATTGACAAGAGAATATTATATGTCAAGGAGTCAGTGGGAGTCTTAATGATCTTGAAAGGTTTCAAGAACAAATCAAAATAAACCTTATCGATCATCACTAGCACACGAGTTGAGGTTTACAACCTATCGTGTTGACATTATTTTGTTTCTGTGCCGTTCCAATTAAGTTAATTATGCATGTGAGTTCTATGAATTCTCATTTGAATGCATAAAAGGCAAGGACCTTGATCAATGAAAAGTACATTGATAGGAAAAGGTGAGCTGCTTAACTACTTGGAAGACATGGTGGGCAGCTGTGTTACCATAAGGCAATGAAATCAAGATTAAGAAAGTTCGGTCCATATGAGTTTGAATTTGTCGTAAACTTTGGTTTTAACAAATTCACATGAATAGGAACACATACACCATTAAAATCTAAGTGTCATAAGATTCCCTCCTTCATGAAAATGACTGTGAGGAAATGCTTTCACAAATAGAGATTGTAAGAAGATAGTGATTGTGAAATTGTATTCTTGAATTCGATTATGGTTACGGTATCCCTATCCATGATTCGAATTGTGAGATTTGGCAATTAGTCTGTATTGTTTAGACACACATATGAGCTATCTATGGCAAAGGTGTATAAGTTTAAAAAGCCTTGATAAAAGATTATCAAAGCATTCGGTATTAGAAACATGAACTTAAGAAATTCAATAAGTATTGTTTTTTTGGAAGTTAAGTTGGTTTCTGAATACATGTCGAAGCTAGTGTGAGCATAAGTGTTATGTTTATCATAATCATCTTGATAGTGGGAGCATAAATGTTATGATTGTATGGTTATTAAGGCAAGTATTGCAAGTTAGCAATATTAATTATAGAAAACAAGAGTCATACCTTGCAAAGTTGTAAGGGTTGAATAGTTGTTTTGCTAAAATTAAGGGAGATAATATTATGCTCCACACACCAATTCACGACAGTCTTCATTCATACTTACTTCCAACATATGAACGACTGTGGCCCGTTCGAATAATTTGACTGTTCTTAACCAATTGAATTATTCAGGAAGTCAAAACATGCAAAGTGAAACACAAGAATAATACTAATCCCATATGGCCTCAAACCTTTGAGCATAAATAAAACACCTTTTATTTATCACCATATCGATTACTCATTATTTGTCGTTTCGGGTAATCAACTTCTTACTTGAATTATTACACTTGTCCCATGCTCCCAGCATGCACACAATGTTTACCTATGGTTCTTACTTTGGGAAATAGATCAAATTGAACACATTTCCAATCATTCTCATTTCACAACTCCTAATCCTTTTTCATAAGTGTAAGACCATCAAATTCTTGCCACTTATAGAATATGCTAGATTCTAACATTTCATGCAATGATCCTTTCGTAATGTCACTGCACCAAAGTCACAAAGACTATTGCCAATGAAATTACAAAGTCCTCTATCGGAGATTATTACAATACAATTCCTTAGATATGATGTCTCTCACTCAAGGTACATTCCTTTGAACATCCTTTTGCATAAAAGTTTCTAATCTAGACATAGATTTTTCAATATTCAATTCCCAATATGGACACGTTTCCGTATTTTCCATATGACAACTCATTCTTAATAGAATCTTATCTATTCATAATAATGTCGATATGGTCCATCCAATATGGAAACATTTCCAAATTTTCCAATACTATACTTCCAACTACTGACAAGCAACCAATCCTCGTCGAACTTTGGATTGTCCTTTGATAGTTGTTTAATTATGTTAGTCAAAACCGATTCTAGTCCCTTTTCCCTCTAAATGCGCTAGAAATTTGGAAAATTTTAGAGTGTTCAAATATTAAAGCATTTGCAATCGATCCTATACCCGAAGCATATGGGACACGATGCATAATGTCTTACATAAAGATTTGATACTTTATCAATCTTCTACCATAATATTTTATTTGCTATGTTCTCAAAATTCGAATTGCGAAGAGGAATGCCGTAATCATAATTGAAATTTTAAGAACACACTATGTACCTTTGACTAAATTTTATTAACATTCCACAACCTAAGCTTTTAGATTTGAAATGAAGCATAATATTCTCTCCCTTAATTATAGCAAAACAGCTTTATAACTCTTACGACTTTGCAAGGTATAACTCTTGTTTTCTATAATTAATATTGCCAACTTGCAATACTTTCCTTAATAATCATACAATCATAACATTTATTCTCCCATTATCATGATGATCATAATAAACATAACACTTATGCTCCCACTAGCTTTGACATGTATTCAGAAACAGCCTAACTTTCAGAAAAACAATACTTATTGAATTTCTTAAGTTCATGTTTCTAATACCTAGTGCTTTGATAATCCTTTATCAATGCTTCTTGAACTTATACACCTTTTCCTTAGATAGTTCATATGTGTGTCTAAACAATTAAGACTAATTGCCAAACCTCACAATTGAAATCATGGAAAGGGATACCGTAACCATAATCGAATTCGAGAATGCAATTTTACAATCACTATCTTCTTAAAATCTTTCTTAGTGAAAGCATTTCCTCACAATCATTTTCATGAAGGAGGAAATCTTATGACACTTAGATTTTAATGGTGTATGTGTTCCTATCCATTTAAATTTGCCAAAACCAAAGTTTACGACAAATTCAAACTCATATGGACCGAACTTTCTTAATCTTGATTTCTTGCCTTATGGTAGCACAACTTCCCACCATGTCTTCCAAGTAGTTAAGCAGCTCACCTTTTCTTATCAATGTACCTTTCATTGATCAAGGTCCTTGCCTTTTATGCATTCAAATGAGAACTCATAGGACTCACATGCATAATTAACTCAATTGGAACAGCACAGAAACAAAATAATGTCAACACGATAGGTTGTAAACCTCAACTCGTGTGCTAGTGATGATCGATAAGGTTTATTTAATTTGTTCTTGAAACTTTTCTAGACCATTAAGACTCCCATTGACTCCTTGACATATAAGATTCTCTTGTCAATAACTATTTCTTGACAAACAAATATTCAAGAGTTAGTGTAGCTTTTATCAAAACACTTCATAAATTGGTCCTAGTTGGTCTTTGTCTTATCCAAGACATCACAACTTTCCACATTTGATGAACGTTATAAACCTTTTAATACTTGTCACTCATTGTCACAATCTTAACTCTAAGACTTGTTTTGGAACGAAGTGTGATTGACTTCTTGATTTAACCATTTCTTCAATTCTTAATTCCTCTACTTAAACATACAATTGTACTAAGACTCACTTAGAGGATCAATTGAGATATGGTTCTTAATCATTAAGACCTATCATAAAGCATAAAAGAGACACTCCCTTCTTCTTAGAATGGAGAACCTTTTATCTTTCTGCCTACTTGATTCTTCTTATTCGTTTTACCATTGATTTAAACTTTTTTAATCAATTCCGAATTACACTTAATCTTATAAGTATAATCATATTTACTAAACCTTTAGTAAATCATGACGAACATCTTTGTTACTCTTATGGTGAACTTGATCAACACGCAACTTTGTGTACTCGATCTCCTAGTCCTTCACTTGACAATTTGTCAATGAATTAGTCTGATTTCCAAATATAAAATTTCTCATTCATCATGCAACCAAGTTGCGTGATTCTAAATTTCTGTCCAATTGAAACTTGGGCGATGAGAAACTCTCCCTATTTGGTAAATTCTCGACATTTCCATAATTAAAATAAATAAGAATCATATCCATTCGTTGTAGAAATATGCAAACATCAGTTTTCATAACACATTTCATTGCAAGGAAATTAACAAATAAATAAATAAGTCAAACCAAAATTTATTTTATTTATAAAAGCAGCGGAAAACATTTGTCCTTACAATGCAAAATCCATTGAAAACTATGTAGTCAAATATTCCTAACAATTCCATCATAAATATCTAAGCTCAAAATCTAATCTTCAAGTCCATACGATCGAGATCCATTTCTTTGTGATTAGACTCATCTTGCTCTTTGATCAAGCTTCCTTTCTTTTCACCGATCCTGCAAAACATTCAAATGCAATCTTATCACATCATGTATTAAGAATCAACGAATAGGAACTTAATGGAGTTAGATAGTGGATTTTACCTGAAGCACAACCATACTCTTTGACTCTCCCATCTTTGGAATCTTCAGGCTCTTGGGGCAGACTTCTATCCAACGCCCTTTCTCTTGGCAGCAATTGCAGGTCGCTTCTCTTAGAACGTCCTCAGAAGCATGGTCGGTTGACTTTCCCAACAAATACACTCCATTGCTTCGCCAAATCAATTCTGATTCAACAGCAATGAGCATGTAAATTAGGTCAATGAGGTTGTCGTCATGATCCATCATATAATACTTTCTTTTGAACTCATTATATGATTCAGGAAGTGACTGCAAAACCCAATTCACAGCCAACTCATCCGGGAATGACACACCCAACATTATCAACCTATCAATGTGTGATTTCATTCCTAGAACGTGGGCACACACGGATTTACCATCTTCATGTTTCATTTCCAATAGGGCCTTAGTGATATTGAACCTTTCAATTCTACGATCTTGTGGGTTAGGGAGAACAATAGGAGGAGGAGGAGGAAGTGAAGCATGATTTCTTGTTCCTCGATCGAATCGTGGAATACCATCTTCATGTGGAATGCTTGTTCCACGGGATTTGGGAAGACCATAGTTGTCGAACTTTGACATCTACAAAACGGGAGAAAACGAATTCAAGTTAGTTGATTGATTGAGTCCTTAGTAAGTCACCCAAATGAGATACTAAGGCTAGGACCTAACACAATATGCTAAAACCTAGAAAGGGGATGCTGTAATCTAGTTGCAGAATATTTGAAGGTAAGTGAATGACGATTCACTAATTTCCACCATGAAAAACGAAAAAGAAATTTAAGTTTTAAAACTATGAAAACTCCTAGATCCTTTCAGATTCATTGAACATTTCAATGGCATGTTTAAATCTTGATATGCCCCTCTCGTTTGTGACTGGGATGCCGAGGATCACAAAGCGGGTGTGAATAACCATGCAAACTTACATGGTGCCCTCACATGTTGCAGTCACCTATTCGATGTGCCGGTAAACCACAGAAGCTCCACCGAACTATGACAAACATTGAGTCACCCTTTGCTACCTTTGCTTAGAACCATTTAGTGTGTCGGTAAACCACACACGCTCCACTAACGTCTTCACAAGGGCACAAAGTATAATTTCATGGAATTGCATCAATTCACTTTTGCCTAAGTAACTAAGATTGGGAATTTGTAAAACATTTAGTTACTTTTGTACTTCATTATACTTATAATGGAAGGTTTCGTCCTATCCTACCCGTTCGGCTAACGACCCTCCACTAGTCAAGAGTGCGGTGGGTAAGAGTGGATACCCATTCAATCGCCATTTTATAGGCAATTTCCTTAAACACCCCTTATAGACCAGCTTCGTGAATGAGGTTTACTAACGGTAAGACTGACTTTTACTCATACATATATATAATGTTAGACTTTTAATGTTATATATAGTATAGGGTGTATTTTACACTTTTAAAATACTAGGTGGTCAAATTTAATAATTATACCTTTAATTCAATTAAATTGAAAACCTAAACTTTTATGGATTTATTAAACCTCTTTTAATTATACACCTTAATTAATTAATAAAACCATAAGGGTGTGATTTGAACTTTTCAAAACAAAACTAGGGTTTTAGAATATAACATTCCAAATTAAACCTTTAATCAACTTTTAAATTCCAAAACTTGAGGGAAAGTTTTGAAACATTTCAAAACATTAGGGTTTAGAATTCAAATATACATCAAAATTAAACTATTAATCATAATTTAAAGTCCAAAACTTGAGGTCAAGTTTTGAAACCTTTTTCAAAACATTAGGGTTTTAACTATTTAAATTTCAAAACAACAAAACTTTTGAGTTCAAATTTAAACTATAAAACCTAAAGGGGAAAACATGAAACTTTTCATAACAACAAGTATCAAATAACAAATAATCTAAATTAACATTTAATCACATAATTATCCATATTTGATTTATTTAATGATTTCTCGCAAAACAATTTACCAATTTAATCAAAATAATTAATCAATTATCACATAAGGAAACAAATATTTTATTAATTGATAAATATCTTCAATTAGATCAAGAATATAGTCAAATATATCATAAAATCGGATTTATATTGATCTAATATGATCAGGCAAGTATCCTGAAGCAAAAACAACAAGAAATCCCGGTTTTCCCTCTATCTAACCAGCCGACTCGTCGAGTCAGCATGGACTCAGTGAGTTCATCTATAGACTCGGCGAGTCCAGCCCCCAGAAACACAAAAATCGAATTTTTTCAACATACAAGGCATCAATACAATAGAAACCAATCTAGGCTCTGATACCACTGATGAGTTTTGGTCATAAGAACATCCTATGTGCTCATACAAACCCTAATGCTTGGATCTAGGTTTCTCTATTCTACATGCAAGTTATCCAAGACTATAAACCCTAATTCTAGCATACAAGTAATCATATTAACATGATAATGGGTTTAAGATATTACCTTGATTGTTATATAGCAATAACAATCTCAATTCCTCTTTGTATTGACTTTAGAAAACTTAGAGTCACAAATGTCACTCCTCTAATGGTTCACAAACACCAAAAGCAAGAGGATGAAGAGGAGAGAGGAAGGAGACTGCCAAAAAACGTGTGAAACCCTAGGAAAAAGCTTAGCCACGTTTTTGAGCCTTAAGGGTTCTATATATAGTGAGGCTAGTAGGGTTATCTAACAAGGAAACCCTAATTTGGATGCTTAAGCCCTAAGCAACCCATGGACTCCTTTAATTAAGGCCTTGGATGATTTCTAATGGGTTTCCCCATAGAATTCTCCACTCCTTAATGTAAGACAATCCATAGCCCAAATTGCAATTATCTTATAATTACAATTCTAGTCCCTTAAGTTTAATTAATCTCTTTTAGTCACAAAACTAATTACCAATTAATTATTGACTAATATTAATTAAACAATATGATTTCTCCTTTAATATATTATTCTCATAATATATTAATAAATCATATTTAATCCTTTCTCTCCATAATTCATCCTATCAAGTTGCTTTGCTGAAGGCAACCCAAAAGGACCATGCACCATCGGGTCAAGTACATACCAAAATAGTTATGGACTTAGACACTAATCCAACACTCCCCACGTACATGGATGTACGCACCGTGTACGTGTATAGAATCCCATCATGGCCTCGCATGAGTACGCTATGTGTACCATATGGTACGGCCCGTGTACTCGCTTCACAGCTTGTACACCAATCATACCATGTGGTACGCCCCGCGTACTACACAAGGACCAAAATACAACTTATAAATACACAAGGAGAAAAAGTGAAACATACCAGGATTCAAGTGTTACAAATCTCCCCCACTTGAATCAGCCTTCGTCCCCGAAGTCTGCTGCCTCGAACAACTCTATATAGTGCTCTCTCATCTTGTCCTCGGGCTCCCAAGTCCACTCCGATCCCTTGCGGTGCTGCCACCGCACCTTCACCAGCTCAACAACCTTGTTCCTCAAGGTTTTTGTCCTCCGATCCAAAAATGCCACCGGTCGTTCGCTAAACACTTCCATACCTGGGAGACGTGGAACATGCTATGAATCTAGCTAAGCTCATATGGAAGATCCAAGCGATAAGTAACACGGCCCACCCAACCTAAACCCTGAAAGGACCAATATATCTGGGGCCTAGTTTGCCCCGCTTTCTGAACCGGATGGCACCTTTCCAAAGTGACACCTTCAATTTAACCATATCTCCTACCTGGAACTCTAAGTATGACCGACGCCTATGGGCATAACTCTTCTGCCGACTCTGAGCTGCCTGGAGCCTACTACAAACCTGTTGAATCAACTTAGTGGTCTTGAGTACCACCTCGGTACTCCCCATTACCCGTTGACCGACCTCGCCCCAACAAATCAGGGTCCTAGTAGAGCATCTCAAAAGGAAGTCAATCAATGCTGGCGTGATAACTGTTGTTATACGAAAATTCAGCTAACGGAAGATACGTATCCCAACTCCCTCCAAAGTCTAACACGCACGCTCGCAACATATCCTCAAGAGTCTGAATAGTCCGTTCACTTCGACCATCGATCTGCAGATGAAATGTTGTACTGAAATGGATACGAGTGCCCAACTCATCATGAAACCTCTTCCAAAACCTGGAAGTAAATATGACATCCCTATCGGAAACCACTGATACCAGCACCCCATGACGTCCCACCACCTCTCTGATATATAAACGTCGACCAAATTCTCTGTAGAAATACTCTCCCTAAACGGAATGAAATGCGTGCACTTGGTCAAACGATCCACGATGACCCATATTGAATCTACTCCGCGCGCAATCTTGGGAAGCTTCGTGATAAAATCCATGGTGATGTCTTCCTATTTCCATACAGGAATCTCCAATGGTTGCATCTTGTCGTGAGGACGCTGATGCTCGACCTTGATCTTTTTGCAGGTCAAGCACCGCTCCACATACCATGCCACATCCCGGTTCATGCAGGGCCACTAATAATCCGGACGAAGATCCCTATACATCTTCATCGCCCCGGGATGAATGGAGAACCTCGACTTGTGAGCCTCTTCCATCAGAATCTGAAGTACACCTCCCTAATATGGAACCTAAACTCACCGATGCAAATTCAACAATGCACGACTATTATAATCAAAGGAAGCCACTTGACCCACAATGCGATCGCTCTTCTGGTGCTCTTCCTTCATAGCATCGGCATGTGCGTCACAAATTCGCTCCAACAATGGTGTAATCACGGTCATCCTCAAACATATGTCTCTGATCGGAGCCGCGACCACCTTGTGGCTGAGAGCATCGACCACCACATTGGCTTTCCTCAAGTGATAAAGGATCTCGCAATCATAATCCTTCACCACATCCAACCATCGACGTTGGCTCATATTCAGATTCAGTTGGTCCATCAAATACCTCAAGCTCTTGTGATCCGTGTAAATAGTACAACGAACCCCATAGAGGTAATGCTGCCAAATATTGAGGGCGAAAACCACGGACCCCAACTCCAAATCATGCATCAGTTAATTCTCTTCATGGGGCTTCAGTTTCCTCGAAGCGTAAGCGATCACACGTCCCCTCTGCATCAACACTGCCCCAAACCTGTGATTGAAGCATTACAATAAACCACAAAATCATCAACACCCTTAGGCAGATTCAGAATCGGTACCTCACAAAACCGCTATCTTAGAGTCTTAAAAGTTGCCTGATGCTCAGGCCCCCAGTGAAATGTAATCGTCTTCTTGGTTAGTCGGGTCAAAGAAACAACTATTTTGGAGAAATCTTGGATGAATCTCCGATAATAACCACCCAAACCAAGAAAAATCCGAATTTCAGATGGAGGCCTCAGAGCCTCCCACCGCATCACGACCTCAACCCTGACCGGATTGACCAGAATACCCTTCTGGTTGACAAGGTGCCCCAGAAACTGCACCTTATGCAACCAGAACTCACACTTAGAGAACTTTGTGAAACGTCTCTCCCTCCTCAATGTATCCAATACTTCCCTCAAGTGCTCCTCATGCTACTCCTGAGTCTTAGAATAAACCAAGATATCATCAGTAAATACTATCACAAAACGATCTAACATCGGTCTGCACATACGATTCATGAGATCCATGAACACTATTAGAGCATTGGTGAGCCCAAAAGGAATCACCACGAACTCGTAATAAGCATAACAAGTCCGGAAAGCTGTCTTCTGTACATCCTCATCCCTGACCTGCATCTGATGATAACCGATCGCAAATAAATCTTGGAGAACCAAGATGCACCTTGATGCTGGTCATAAAGATCATCAATCCTCGGAGGTGGATAACAGTTCTTCACTATTACCTTATTCAGATCTTGGTAGTCGATACACATATGATGAGTCCAATCCTTCTTCTTCAGAAATAGAATCGATGCTCCCTAATTCGAACTGCCCGATTAAAAAAATCCCTTGTCTAACAGCTCCTGTAGTTGTGTAGACAACTCCCGCATCTCAGGAGAGCCAACCGATACGGTGCTTTGATTATCGAAGCCGCACCTGGAACCAGATCAATCCTGAACTCCACCTGCCTCTCCGTAGGAACCCCATGCAAATCCTCTGGAAACATATCTGGGTACTCCCGCACAATCAACACATCATCCACGGTTGCCTTACCCTTATCCAAGGTATCCATGACATAGGCGACATAACCAAAGCAACCTTGCTGAAAATAGTATATGACCCTCGCTGCAGAACACGAAACCGGCCCACGTTACGACCTCTCCCCATGAATAATCAACTCTCCCCCACTTGGGGTCCGAACTCGAACTAACTGCTACTCACAATCGATCACTGCCTCATTGGGGCTTAACCAATCCATGCCCACGATGACCGTATTCCCATGCAACAGAATGGGAACCAAAGCCCCCACTTGATATGTTAAAATGCTTTGTGAAGAATGCGAAGTTTAGGGTTGGGGATTTTGGTAAGAGGAACTGCTATAGGTTTGTGAAGAATTCGAGTCACATATGCTTCGGCTGTAGGATCAATCATGTACACTATGACATGTACTCGCCCTGATGTATCCTTTGCCTTGAACATGGACAGTCGCTATCAGGGAAATCCTGGCAGAGCTCATTGGACAGCAGTTAAGAACATTCTCAAGTATTTGCGAAGGACAAATGATATGATTCTAGTCTTTGGAGGCAGTGATACGTTGAGAGTGATTGGGTATAGTGACGCCTGCTTTCAGATAGATCGAGATAATTTCCATTCTTCATCTGGCTGGGTATTTACATTAAATGGATGAGCATTTACTTGGAAACGTTTCAAGAAAGACATAGGGGTTGATTCTACTTGTGAATCAGAGTACATATCGGCAAGTGAAGCATTAAAAGAGGCAGTTTGGTTGAAGAACTTCATCAGATATCTTGGAGCAGTTCTAACCATTCAGGAACCAATGGAACTTTTCTGCGATAATGAACGTGAGGTTTCTTTGACTAAAGAACTGAGAGACCATGGAAAGTTAAGACATATCAAAATAAAGTACCATTATATAAGACATAGAGTAGAAGAAGGCCACCTCATTATGAAGAGGGTATCATAAGAAGAGAATCCTGCAAATCCTTTGACAAAGGCTCTGAGTAGGGTTAAACACAATCAACATGCTAGAAGCATTGGATTGAGAGCTGATATTAGCTTTAGTAGTGAGATGATTAGTTTGAAATTTGCAACATCATAATTGTAATTGACTTTTGGTGAATAATAGAGATTATTTATGAGTTTGTTTACTGCCTTTGTCAATTGTTTATTCTTGTGTTTCATTTTACATGTTTTACTTCCATAATAATTTAATTATTCAAATTCCATAGTCACTCATACTTTGGGAAGTAAGTAGTGAATTAAGATTGTAATGAATTGGATTGTTGATTGTCTATGGGAGTTCGACATATTGCTACAACATTCATGAGTGCTTAGAAATAGAGATTTAAGTATTGGATAAACCTATGCTCATAGAATTACTTCATGGATTATATCATGAGTAATTTCGAGACAATAATTTCTTATATTCTTGAAACGGAGATATATGAGTTGTAATTTACAAGTTGGTTGTGCATTGGTACCGTGAAAACGCATCAGTAACACGATGTTAAAAGATACAGTGTCATGTATGATTTGGTGAGTAAAGGATACAAGCATATAAGTCAAAGCTTATTCGTTCCTTTTTCCCTAACGAGAAAAGCGATATCTTTGGGACCCCCGATGATTTGGTGTTGACTTATAGTGCTTGTTGGGTCAAAAATATGGTTTATACTTTACTTTTCTAGGCAATTATTTTTATGTAATATTTTATTAATTTATGGCCATGTTTATGGCTGAGTTTACGGCCGTAAACACCCTACGACCGTAAACTCATTTACGGCCCATGTGTGTCCGGCCCATATTCAAGTATAAATAGAGGTGTTAGGGTGAAGAGTAAAGATTGATGAACTTGATGAACTAGAAGGAGTTTACGGCCAGAGAGAGAAATCGTGTGTGTGAATCTTTTGTATCCAGATTATAATTCATATCAATACATACAGAGATTCATATTAATATTCTTCTTCTCATTCTCTTCTATTTGATTTGACATCATCCGTTTGATTGGGATTCCGCACCATCAAACGGATCTGACTGATACACGTGCAGATTAGGGACTTACAGTGTTGGGCCCAACCAAGACTCAGTTGATGTGTTAAATTTGAAGTCTTATGTCATCATCACAAATCAGAAATTGGGAAACAAAACTTGGACAATGAGATTGATTCTAATCCATGTCTCATGTTTTTATGATATCTAGTATAACGGAGGAATATTTGATCCCTCATCTAGGGACCAATGTCTATTTAGATTAGAGTTTGATAGTTGCTTTGAAAGGCATGCTTTGATGTTTAATTTGGATGTGTAATCTAGTTGTAAACTTATCCAAGTGGAAGACTGTTGGATTACGTGTCTAAGAATTAACTAAATTATTATAAACTTAAATTATTAGCAAAGTCCTTTTGGGTTGCCCTCAAACCTAGTAAGAGACTAGAATGCTATTTGGAGAGAGAGAGACTGATTTATTAATTTATTATATGATTAATAAATTAGTTAGAAATCGAAATAAATAATTTATTAATATGTTTTGAGAAAAATATATTAATTCAAAATTATGTTGTATAATTATAAGAGTTTAGGTCATTTTTGGTCATTTAACTTTTGGTTCTGTGCTCATTTGGTCACTTAACTCCTTTTAAGTTTTAAAAGGTCATCAAAGTTTTGACTTTGTGCTCATTTAGTCACTTAACCTTTTGTTTGGTCACTTAACTTTTAAATTTGTGCTCATTTAGTCACCTAACATTTAAAATTGTGCTCCCTAGGAGAGGGGACGGTTCTAAAGGGATATATAGGGGTTTTCTAGAGCTTCTAGGAAGCTTAGAGTTTTTTTGGGGGAAAGAAAAGGGTTAGGGTTATCCATAAGGAAACGTGCCTTTTATGCACTTCCTTAAGCCCTATAAATACCCATGCATTGTGATTTTCGTATTTCACTTCTCCCTAGAGATCTAAGAGCCGAAATTCATACCTCTTTCCCCACTTTCTTCAATAAGCCTCTAACTGTTAGGGTTTGGGTGTGAACCATCAGATATAAGAGATGTGTGGTGCTGGATTTTTGAAGTTCTACAAAGAAGGAATTCAAGTTTATTTATAATAATAAACTAAAACGTATGTTTTCTAATAACCCTTCTCCAATTTCGAAAATAGCAATCTACTTTAGGGTTCTTGAATTCAAATTGTTGTTTGCATATCATAGTAAGAACATAGATCCTTTTCAGTGTATGCAAATTTAGGGTTTTATGTTTTCCGCCAAAAATATGATATTTGTTATCTATAAAACCAATCAATAATCACATGTGAATCTTATATGATATATACATATGCATTCCTGTAAGTGTTCTTGCATTAATTATTTTTTTTTTTTAAAAAAATTCTTGTAGATTTGTAAGAATTTGTGGAAAATATTAAAGATGTGAAAAATGATAAATTGATGAAATTATGGAAATCTTGACACGAAAACATGAAAATGTTTTGAAATTTTGAAACATTTTTTTTTGTATTTTATTTTGTATCGAATAAAATAATTGTACTATTATGTTATAAATTAGTAAATAAAAATGAGTTTTTTTTATGATTACTTAAGAATATTATAATATAAGAAATATGTATATATTCATTTGAAAAAATATGCATATATGTACCTAAAACGTTGATTTTTTTGGTAAAAAGAATTGTAGGTTTTTTTTTTTTTTTTTTTTTTTTTTTTTTTTTTTTTAATATTCCAATTTGTTTTAATTTGACTAATTTTTAAAAATTTATTGTTTTTAAAAAAATTACAGTTTTTTAAAAAAAAATATTTTTAAAAAAAATCATATTTTCTAAAAATTTAAAAAATCTATATTTAAAAAAATATATATAAATTATTAATTTTATAATAAAAATCTAAAATTTTGATTTATAATGTTAATTTTTAGATATTTTTATTAATATTTCTAATAACACAAAAAATTAAATATTAAACGAGATTGATAAGATGACGATAATGCACTTAATTAATTAACTTTAATCTAACGTTACACTTTTAGTCTCGAGTTTTCGGAAAACTGTGAGTTCTCAATTTGTTTTGTATATTTTTAATTATTTTTTATTTATTTGAAAATTAAAAATTAAATGGGTTGATAGTGATCTAAAAGAATTATGAGATGTGAATGATGGAAGTGAAAATGAAAAAATAAATAAATAAATAAATGGATTAGAAGGTATAAAAAAGATAAATTCCTCCACTATTATAAGTCATTTACCTTTAACTTTTTTAATTTTTGTAAAATTCTTTAACATTTCTACCATTTCTACCGTTCTACTGATAGAAAAAACTTCATAGATAATATTTACAGGTAAGATGTTAAGGGATAAGTTATTCTACCCTTTTTGTGAGTCATTGGATTAAAATATCAAAAAAATTAAGTCTATGAGTTTTTAATTACTCGTATTGCTGAACTTTGAGAATTGATCTTTCTAGTAAATAAAAGATTAACTCGATTCGGCAATTGAATAAGACCAAGATTTAATTTCTTATGCTCCTACTTTTTTGCATCGATGTTTAGGACATCGTGATCTGACAATATTATCAAAGCTTTTATTTCATGTAAAATTATCATTTTTTTCCCTAAAAACCGGCTTCGCTGATGCCCAAGAAATGCTTTCTTTAGAGTTGAACTTAGATCTCTTCGTTCAAACACCAAATTAACTGAAATTTGTAAAATGGATAAAAAGATAAGGAAAAAAAAAAAACATTTTCCGTAAGAGTTGAGACACACCACACATGAAACAAGACGGTGTTATGTCCCGCCGAAAGGCATTTTATTTGCATTGGTTCTTTCTCCTAATGTTTTGATTCTCTCTTCTCCACTCCCCACGCGCTTGACTTAACGTTTACTCTCCACTTTCCAATAAAAGTAGGATTATTTAAAAATTGTTAGAGTAAATTACTGAAATCGTCCCTGTGTTTTGGTCAAAATTGTATGTTTGGTCCCTAATTTTTTTTTGCACTCGGATCGTCCCTGTGGTTTGCTTTTGTTGCGTTTTTTGTCCGTGTGGTTTGATTTTGTTGCATTTTTCGTCCCTTATATACATAAAATTAAGGACCAAACATGCAACTTTTATCAAACCATAGAGACGAAAAATACAACAAAAGCAAACCACAGGGATGATCCGAGTGCAAGAAAAAAGTTAGGGACCAAACGTGCAATTTTGACCAAACCACAGGGACGATTTCAGTAATTTACTCAAATTGTTATTTATGTTTTGAGTAAATTACACGAATGGTCCCTATGGTTTAGGGTAATTTGCGCTTTTGGTTATTAACTTGTTTTTTTAACTCAGAAGGTCCCTACTATTTGTTTTTGTTACGCGTTTGGTCTCTCTCTTACCTAAAAAACTATTTTCCCTTGATTTTTTAATTTATTTAAATAAACACACCACAACCCCACTCTCTCACATTATCTTACTTACCCCACCATTTTTGCCTATTTAAATAATAGTCTTTTTATGTAAGATAGAGACCAAACGCATTACAAAAATAAACAGTAGGGACCTTCCGAGTTAAAAAATTAAGTTAGGGACCAAAGACGCAAATTACCCAAAGCATTGAGACCATTCGTTTAATTTACTCTTATGTTTTATTGTTTAATTATTATTATATTGTATTTCGATTAAAAAATCATCTATTTTTCAAATTAAAGAAATTACTATTAGAGGGTTAGAAATGTAAATAGTGTTAGTAGAAGGTTTAAAGTGTAATTATGTATAAAAGTTAGTTAGTCCTTATGGTCTTCTTCTTCAGTATATCTACTCAAATAGCTGATTGAATGAAATATTGAGAAGTTTTCGTCCTCATTTCTGTTGTCTAATATGGTATCAAAGAATTCTAGCTCGTTTTCGCTTAATTCTTGATCGATCTTGATCAATTCTTCAATTTTTTATCGTTGTTTTCTAAAATTGATACATCATGTCTAGATCTCAACCTGAAAGTTCACAAAATCAGAACATTTCACCAATTGATGATAGAATGTCGCCTTATTACATTCATCATTTAGATAATCCTAGTTTCATTCTTGTTTCTCAACCACTTACTGGTGAGAATTATCCATCATGGAGTAGATCAATGATGATCACTCTTTCTGTAAAAAATAAGGTCGGAATCATCAATGGATCCTTACCTGAACCTCCAATTTCTCAAGTTGTTAATCATAATTCATGGATGCGAAACAATCAACTCGTTATCTCATGGATTCTCAATTCCGTTTCTAAGGAAATATCAACGAGCATCATGTTTAATGATTCAGCTCAGAAAATTTGGGAGGATCTCAAAGATCGATATCAACAAAGCAATGGGCCTCAAATCTTTCAAAATCGCAGAGAAATTGTGAATCTCAATCAAAATCAAGTTTCAGTCAGTGTTTACTTCACCAAATTGAAGTCGTTATCTGAAGAACTTGAGAATTTTAGGCCAAAATGTTCCTGTGGAAAGTGCGAATGCGATGGTGTGAACAAAATTGAAAAATATTTCCAATCTGAATAAATCATGAATTTATTGATGGGTTTAAATGACTCGTTTTTTGCAACTCGTGGTCAAATCCTTCTTATGGATCCATTACCTGCTATCAATGGTGTTTTTTCTCTGGTTGCTCAAGAAGAGAAACAAAAAGTCATATTGATTGATCAACATACACCATCAGTTGCCTTTGCAGCCAAATCTACGAACAACAGAAATTCAACAACAGAGACAAGCCTTTCTGTACACATTGCAATTTTCAGGGACATACTCTCGAGAAGTGTTATAAGTGTTGGAACAGTGTCTAAGCCCGTAACTATATTTGGTATGTACTTTACTTGACCCGGTTGTGCATGGTCCTTTTGGGTTGCCTTCACCAGAGCAACTTGACAAGGTAATTTATGGTGAGAGAGAGAGGATTTTATGATTTATTAATATATTATAAGAATAATATATTAAAGGAGAAATCATATTACTTAATCAGTATTAGTCATAAATTAATTGGGAATTAATTTGGTGACTAAAAGAGATTAATTAAATAAAGGGGTATAAACTGTTAAATGTTTGATAGTTGAATATATGGGTTGGGAAATCTAATGGGTCAAAGGGAGAACGAAATTGTGATGGGGATCCATCAAAATTTCGTCCATAAGCCTTAATCCAAAAGGTTCCATGGGCTGCTTGGTCAATAAGCTGTCCATTAGCGTTTAGACTGAAACCCTAGCATCCAGCAATATAAATATGGACCCCTAGTTCCCAAATTCGACCACTTGCTTCTAAGTTGCCTTCTCCTACCTCTCTCATATAGTTGCCTTCTTGCTTGTGGTGTTTGTAAGCCATTAGAGGAGTTACATTTGTGACCCTAAGCTCAAGAGAAAAAGAGAAGAAGATCTAAGCCAATATTTGAAGAGGTAAACATCTAGATCTGATTCTATATGTTGCTTTTTGTTATTTGTATGCTAGATTAGGGTTTGTAAGTCTTGGAATCAAAGCATGTTCAATAGAGAAACCTAGATCCAAGCATTAGGGTTTGTATGAGCACATATGAATGTTTCTTATGCATAAAACCCATCAGTGGTATCAGAGCCTTGATTGGTTTCAGTTGTATGTGATGCTTATGTAACGCCCGCAAATCCGAGCTAGTCAAATTAGAGGCATTAGGGGTCGAAAACGACTTTTCGACAAAAGATTATTTAGAATAAATAATCTTAACCAAGTTGTAGAGTATGTTACAAGGTTTTCGTACATATAAAGAACGCCGAAAACCGAGTTATAACGAAGAAGTTATGACCTGTTGAAGTTTCGCGACGGAACCGGCACGATACCGGGAAGCGTAAATAGTGAATTTACGATAGAGCGAGATTTAGCCTTAGCGATCTAAATGAAAGTCGTAGAATATGTTAAACTAAGAACATCGATAAAAAGAACACCCAAATCTGACTTCGTATGAGGAAGTTATGATTTTTCTAAGATTTAGCATAGCAGTGCACAGCCCGAAATCTGAATTTTAGATCGGTCGATTTTTAGCCGACGGGATCTAAATGAAAGTTGTAGTACTCATAAATACCAACGCGTGGATATAAAGAACGTCGATAATAGAGCTCGTATGCGAAAGATATGGACGAAGCTTAGTCCCTACTTTTCGAGCGCGGCGAATTCGATACAGTTTTGTAAATCCGAGATAGAATGAGAATTAGCCAACGAGGTCTAAATGAGAGTTGAAGATCTCATTAATAGGAACTCAATGGTAAAAAGACAGACAAAAACGGAACTCGTATGCGAAAGTTATGGACGAAGCTTAGTCTCTACTTTTCGAGCGCGGCGAATTCGATACAGTTTTGTAAATCCGAGATAGAATGAGAATTAGCTAACGAGGTCTAAATGAAAGTTGAAGATCTCATTAATAGGAACTCAACAGTAAAAAGACAGACAAAAACGGAGCTCGTATGCAAAAGTTACGGATGAAGCTTGGAGACTACTTTACTATACACTTCCTATAAATACAAGGGTGAACTCCTCATATTTTCTTCACACCATAAGCCTTTATTTCTCTCTCTAACTTCTCTCTAACCTCCCTAAACCCCTCCCAAGTCTAGGGAACCTCCCTATCATGAGAAGAAAGCCCCGGAGCGCCCGACGGCTCCGAGAAGAAAAGCTTTCGGCTCGGAAACGCTGCTCCAGCGAAGCCCGGTTTTTAATAAAAACCCGCTGTAAGTGAGCTACGCCTATAGTATATTTAATATAGATTTTATTTAATTATAGTAACATTGTTAGGACCTTAAAATAATTATTTAGGCTATTATTATGAGTTATATTGAGTGTTATTTAACGCTTATATAATAGTAATAATAGCTAGACTATTAAATTAGTCTCGTCAAGCGTTAGACTAAACTCTAGTGGTAATGATACTAGGTTTCGTCAAGGGATAATTGTTTTAAGAGTAACGAAGTGTTGTCCGAGTGCCGACTCACCACCTTTCAGGTGAGTGCATAGTCCCTTTCATCTTACACATAGATATGAAGTATTTTATATAAACTACGTGCTATGTGTGCACATTATCTGAATACTTGCTGTCTATGCTGGTTGAACGTTTTATACATGTTTTAAAGGACTTAAACTGTATACGTATTTTATATATACGAAAATGTTGGGTATGAGATGGGTGGATGAATGATGAGAGATAGAAGATGACGTGAGTATACATTGGCAGCTATAGACTTAGTGCCTATGGGACAAACACCGGTAGCTATGGACTTAGTACCTTTTAGACGTTGGTAGCTATGGATTTAGTACCTGTTGGGAATTGGTAGCTATGGACTTAGTACCTATTAGTTAGACGCTGGTAGCTAAGGATTTAGTACCTGTAGGAATTGGTAGCTATGGACTTAGTACCTGTTGAACATTGGTAGCTATGGACTTAGTACCTATTAGATAAAGACTGGTAGCTATGGATTTAGTACCCGATGAATAGACTATAGCAGCTATGGAATTAGTGCTTTATGAACGAACATTGGCGGCTATGGATTTAGTGCCAGTCCTATAACCCTGGAAGTAAGGGACATCGGAATAAACGAATGCAGGATAGATGACTCTTAGGTTAAATCCTTAAAGAGTAAAGAAGATAATGGGGATGGGTAATTGGGTTGATTGTTTGATTGAACATAATAATTATATTATTGTGGGTTGAAAACCCTATGTACTCACCAGGTTTCCCAACCTGACCCACTCAGTTTATGTATATCACAGGTGACGAAGTGAAGTGACATTACACTGAGAGATTTAAAAGAGATGTAGATCACTAGTGTAAATCATTGTAAGTTCTGTTTATGCTTATGTTTCGGTATTAACGATGACATCCCAAACATTTTAAAATGAAATAAATACGTTTCTTCGAAAATGTTTTAATAACGTATTTACCATGTTTTTCTGGGAACAAATTCCGCAACCTTTTTATAAAATGAAGTACTCTGATTTTTATAAAGCATAAACAAAATCGGTCTTTTCTGGCCGTGATTTTGGGGATGTCAAAGCTTAACTATTTTGTTTACTAAAAATCGAGTTTTTTGCCTCTGCCCGACTCAACTCGGCGAGTCAGTATCTGGACTCGACGAGTTGGCCCTACTCGGCGAGTCCAGGTCTGACTCGACGAGTTTGTGCGTCAGACAGAGGGTGTTTCGGGATTTAGCTGCTGTTTTGACTTGGATTTGATGCTTAAATCGTAATCATAAATATTTCCTTAAGTACCCTTTCATACTCATAACCCCTTAAGGGTCAACTTTGGTTAAAGTCAAAGTTAAAGTCAAAGTCAACGTTCCAA
This sequence comes from Lactuca sativa, assembly GCF_002870075.4. Taxonomy (NCBI): domain Eukaryota; kingdom Viridiplantae; phylum Streptophyta; class Magnoliopsida; order Asterales; family Asteraceae; genus Lactuca; species Lactuca sativa. The sequence goes on from NC_056627.2 coordinate 274,505,336, forward strand.
GTTGACTCAACTTGTCAAGTTACCCTTCAACTCGTCGAGTTTCCATAAATCATAGAATCATGATATCACGATCCAACTCATCGAGTTTTCCCCCAACTCGCCAAGTTCTTCCTTTTCAACATGATCGGGACATTTTAAATCAACTCGCCGAGTTCCTCCATGAAATCGTCGAGTTCCTTAGTTTGTTAACCCCTTCTTAACTTATTAGGCAATTATTCTTTAGATTTAAACCCTATACTTCAGATCTAGACTAGAAATGCCTCTAGAAGGGTAAAGTTTCCAACTTTACCCATTATTATCCTTCCTAAAGAGATTAAGCTCAAACCCTAACCTAAAAGGCCAAAGTCTTAATCCAAAGACCACCAAAACTACAGGATAGACCATAAGGTCGTAGATATGGACTCTGGGGACTAAAAGATCACGTAAAGTTCCATCTTTCTCTCCATGCATGTCCCTTATAAGCTCAAAAGGCCAAAATGATGGTCTAAATGTTGCATGGGACTTCCATAGCCATAAGTTGGCACCTTTATGCCATGAAAACCCCTCAAGACCCTAGATCTGAAGTGTTCTCCACTTGGGACGTGGAACTCCCAAGAATCATATCATTTGGACCAAAAACAAGCAAGGAACTCTAAAATGGGGATCTAAATGACCACAAGACAAGGTTTAAGCTTTATATCAGCAAAATGTTGTGGATGAGGCAAGGATTCTAGATCTAGTAGCTCTTCCTTGTGCCTCTAAGCTTCTCCTTCTTCCAATGGCCTCAAGTATAAACAAAAAACACTCAAAATGGCTCACAAACACTCAAATGGATTTAGAGTTTTCGAGGATATGGTTTAGGGGCTTGGATGCTGGAAATGAGGCTAAACCGTAGGGCTTAAGTTGTTTAAATAAGGTGCAAACCCTGAAAATTAGGGTTTCATATCTGCTAGCCTACTCGTTGATTTGAGGCCTCCCAAATCATCGAGTAGGTCTCCTAAAATATGTGACCTATTTATATCTCTACTCGACGAGTCTGGGGCTACCAACTCATCGAGTTGCTATGGAAATATGTGTTATATGTATATTTAATGATATATGTTATGCGAACCATACACAGTTCTATATGTGTTGAGATGTATTTACATGATAATAATAATAGAAGTATTATAAATTAGAAGATAATTGTACGTTGATACTTAATACTCTATATAAAATATTACACTAAATTAGGATAGTATTGCTGAAACAAATTTAGTATTGAAAGTTGATTATAAGCATTGTAGGCTTGCCCAGTGATGCAATAAGACTTAGAAAGAGGTGATTTGTTCAATCAAGTTTGGATATTGGGTAGTATCTTATTAAGGGTGTGTGTGTGATTTGAATAGAGAGTAGAAACTCTGTTCGAGGAGATTGATGATTGGTGGAGTATATCCTATGTATAAAAGTACTTTCTATGTACCAAGTCTTTTTCAAAGCTCCGTGTCTTAGGTGCTGCTTTTGTCGGGGTATTATTATGTTCTGGGGTATGAGTCGTACTCATACTAGGGTACTATAATGTGCCAGAAGTACTATCATGTACAGAGTCCTTTTCTTGAAACTATTGTGTGTTGGGGTACGGGAGCGTACAAGATTAATTTATTAGTATTTATTCATACTTTTCTTTTGAAGAGCTTTGGAGTCATCATTTCTTTTACGAAGTGATCGGACAAGCTTCGTGTGTCAACTTTTCATTTCACGAAGTAATTGAGGGAACCTCGTAGACTGCGTAATTGAGTGTATAAGTAATAGACCACTAATAGGTATATCTGATGTTGTATTGTCGGATAGGGTGAGTATGGGGGTATAACACTTCATGGTGTCAGACCACTACTAGGCATAGTTATCTAGATAACCACCCCTGACTTAATTGTCTTGTTGTTTTTATAAACTGAGGTTCATGGTGAAACTTATTCCATTCTCCTCATTTGATGTATTTATTGATCCTCGTTTGTTGCCAAGGATTTTTGAAGCAGCTTCGTCAGTTCGTTGTTCATAGACTTGGCAAACGTGTCATGTCGTGTCGGGTTCGTGTCGTGTCAAGACATCAAACAGGTTGAGAGTGCTTGACCCTAACCCGACCCGCTTAATTATCGTGTCGTGTCGTGTCAACCCGTTTATTTTCCTGTCAATTTCATGTCAGGTTTCGGGTTATGGTTTAAACCTCATAAATATGTTGTGTCATGTCGGGTTGAAAATTTTTAAAGGTTGAAAAGTAAGAGTCACAGAGGAAAAAAAATGAAACAATGAAATGCTGGAGTTGGGAGGTGAAAAGCAAAAAAAGTATACTCTCTCCGTCCCATATTTATTGTCCATTTTTGACTTTTAAAGTTTTTATTTTTCAACTTTGAGCTTAAATTTTTTTATTTGTGTAATAAATTAATTGATAAAACTCATAAGAATGGAAAGATATTTAAAACACAATCTATTCATACATTTTGCATTAAGTGTTATATATCAAAAACAAAAATATTTAAGGTCAAATTTGAAGAATAAAGACTTCGAAAGTCAAAATTGGACAATAAATATGGGACGGAGGTAGTTATAACTTTAGAAAGCAAAATGAAAAGAGTTAGAGTTAGGAAGCAAATGAGATAAGTAATGAGGAGGAGTAAAATTAAGTAACTTTGAAAGTTTGAATTTTAATTTTAATTTTTGAGTTTGGGCCACTAGAAATGTACAATATTTAAAATATTTATAAAAATATGAAACTTATAATATATATATATATATATATATATATATATATATATATATATATATATATATATATATAAGTAAACGGGTCATCTTCGAGTTGAAAGTCTTGACCCTAACCCTACCCGTTTAATTATCGTGTCGTGTCGTGTCAATCTGTGTACATAAACGGGTCAAAATATCTGACCCTAACCCGCTAACTTCATGTCAGGTTCGTGTCGGGTTGTCGTGTCGTGTCAGATTTTTCCAGGTCTAGTTGTTCATATTAATCCTTTAGACTAGATCTTGTGGGATCGTTGTATAGGATCAATAATTGGGAATCACTTTTACAGATATGATATATCTGTGTTAATGATAATAGTTGGAATTGCAGGTTTGAGATATACATTATTATCACATTGTGGGATTGAAATCCCTATGTACTCACTAGATTTCCTAACCTGACCCACTCAGTTTATTGTATCATAGTTGGCTATATGAAAGATACATTATGCTGAGAGATTCAAGGAGTATTAGGCCACTAGTTTAATTATTGTAAGACTTGTAAATTTTGTTATGCTTATGTTTTTGTATTGACGATGACATCCCAATGTTTTAATATAAATAAAATACATTTCTTCGGAAATGCTTTGATAACACATTTATCATATTTTTTGGAACAAATTCCGCAACCTTTCTTCAAAAAGGATACACTGATTTTTAAATAAGCATAAATAAATCGGTCTTTTCTAACCATGAAAATGGGGATGTCATAGTTGATATCAGAGCATTAGTTTAAGCAAACTAGGAATTGTAGTAAATTTCTAGACTTAAACTTAGAATGATAATCGATGATTGTGAGATGTGTGTCTGCTATATTTAGGATGTATGCCTAAATAGACACGGGCACTAACTTATTTAGGGGGATGCCTAAATTGCTTTTATGTGCTAAATGATTTATGATATAATATGTCTTATATGCTTTATGATGCTATCGTTTAATCGGATCTATGGTCTGTTGTCGACCAGATTAGGAAATGTTATGTGTTCAGATTTCTAAATATTTAATTATAGTATTAGAACCGGCATATAACTTTTTGGAGGGATAAGGAGATTTATACGTCTATCGTAAATAAAGATCTCCCTATCTTAATTCTCGTCATTGCACACCGAACGTCTGATTTGGTGTATAGATCGACATGGTGTGAATTCGAAGCGAATTGGGAAACGGTAACCCGCAGCCTGAGCCACGAGTGATTGAGCGTACACCATAGGTAGCAGTTGCAACTGAGCCAATCACAATGACAGGAGTACATGAAATGATACAAATGATGTTGGATCGTCAGATGGAAGAAACAAGGCTTCTACTTCAACAGAATAGGGATGGACCTACTGTGCCTATTAGGCAGCCTGAAATAAACATAGAACAGTCGGAGGAAGGAAACTACAGCCGTACTATGAGTCAAGTTGAACCTCAAGTGGTTAGGAGAAATAACCAGGATGGAGGAATTGAAAGGAGCGGACGCGAGTATAAAAACTTTATGACTTGCAAACCATCAACTTTTACTGGGAAAGAAGATCCAATCGGGGTTACGGACTGGATCTCTGAGATGGAGCTAGCTTTCATAACTTGTAGTTGCAAGGGCAAGTTACAAACCACTTATGTTGTGCGTCAGTTTATAGGTGGGGCTGTTCGTTGGTGAAACACTTTGGGAAAGATCATAAGCCCCATTGAGCCACTACAACTGACATGGGCAGAATTCCTAGTACACTTTAAACGAAACTTCTGTTGGGTTTTGAGTACTATAACACTCCTATGGTGAAGATACAACCCTAATAGCTTTGGATCTAAGTTTTCTCTAGTTATACATGCAACAAAAATTTCCAAAGCTTGAAACCTACAACTAGCATACAATTTGACATATGAATCATAATAGTAAGTTAGAAGATTACCTCTTTGTTGTAGCTTGTAGGAATTGGTCTTTCAAGAGCCTAGCACCTCAAGTGTGATGCCTCAAATGTCTTATAACAAACCAAGAACAAGAGGAGGAATCTGAGAGAGAGGTTGGAGACTCAAAATCGGCTAGAGCTTCTAAGAACACTTAGTGCACAATTTTGGTTTTAGAGGAATACATATATAGTGTAGAATTCCAAGATTCATAAGCAAACCCTAATTCTTACACTTAGGCTTATGATCCATAATTCATATGGACTAATATGTCATGGACTTTCACATAAGCTTAGTCCATCATGGATCAATAGCCTAAACCATATGTATCACTAATTTACACAATCCGTCCCCGTTAATTTAATTAGTCTCTTTTGATCACTAAATTAATTCCAAATTAATTCTTGATCAATAGTAATTAAATAATATGATTTCTCAATTAATATATTATACTTATAATATATTAATAAATCACAAATAACCTCTTTCTCAAATATCCATCCTATAAAATTGTTCTAGAGTGTTACAACCCAAATGGAACATGTTGTATCGGGTCAAGTACATACCAATTATAGTTATGGGCTTAGACACATAATTCAACAGTCTCCCACTTGGATAAGTCTAATAACTATAATTACAAGTACAACTTCAAAATTCGATTGGCAATCGTAGCTCTCAAAAAGACCGTTGTCGAACTCTGATCTTACTAGTAACGTGTCCATAAGATAATGGATCATATATTCCTCCATTCTAGATATCGTATGAACTGAGACATGGATTATAATCATTCTATCTGTTCATGTGTTTTTTTCCTGATTTTTGATTTATGACGACCGAATAATTGAACAAATCAAATCAGTCCAGGCTTGGCCAAGCGCTTAGGGTTGTCATCACTAAATCGTCGAGGGGCCCACAAATATCACGTTTTATCCCTCTTAAAGTAAAAGGAATGGATAAACTTCGACTCATATGCTTACTCTATCTACTCATCAAACCACACACAATGATACATTTTATAACACCGAGTTACCGATGTGTTTACATATCATCAATGTGCAACCGACTTGTAAACTGCAACTCATATGTCTTGGTTTCAAGAATATAAGATATAATCGTCTCATGATCACTCGTGATAAAATCCATGAAGTGATTCAAATGAGCGTGGGATTAGTCCAATACTCAAATCTTATTACAGGAGTACTCATGAATATTGCAGCAAACTTGTGCTATGTCTAAACACCTTTAGACAATCTACATACCTATTCATGACAGTCTCGCTTCAAAACCTACTTCAAAAGTATGATTGATTATGGATAGTTTGAATAACCTAATTATTCGGGAAGTCAAAACATGCAAAGTGAAACACATGAATAATCAAATCCAATATGGTCTCAAAACTTTTGAATATAAATAAAACAACTTTTATTTAATCACCATATTGATTACACATTATTCATTGTATAATGTTTCGATTTATCAACTTTATACTTGAATTAAAACAATAGTTATCCCATGCTCCAAGCATGCACGCTATGTTTACCTATGGTCCTTTCTTTGTGAAATAGATCAATTGAATACATATTCAATGAAACTCATTTCACAACTCCAAATCTTTATCACAAGTTTAAGAATACCAAATACTTGCCGCTGTTGGAATGTGTTAGGTTCTAACCTTTATGCAGTGATCCTTTTGTAATGTCAATGCACCAAAGCCATAGAGACTTGGACAATGAAATCAAAAAGTATTCCACTGGAGATTGATAACAAACAATTCCATGGAAGCAAAGTCTCAAATTCAAAGTACATTCCTTTGAACATCCTTCTTGCATAAAACTTTCTAACTTTCACATAGACTCTTAATATCCAACTCCCATTATGGAAGCATTTCCATATTCTCCATATGAAAATTTTTTTTTAATAGAATCATGTCTATTCATAATGATGTCATTATGGTCCATTCATTACTATATTTCCAACTGTTCCAAGCAACCAATCCTCAGCGAGCCTTAGATTGTCATTGATAGTTGTTTAATCAATTTAGTCATATCCGATTCTAATCCTTTTTCCCTCTTAATGCCCTAGGCATTTGGAAAAACAGAACACAAAAATATTATAGCATATGCAATCGATCCTATACCCGAACCATATGGGATACGATCCATAATGTCTTACATAAAGACGTGAGTCTTTTGCTATAATATTTCCATATATAGAATTTCCTTATGTTGAACCATTCGAACATAACATTCATATATGTACTTGACTAAATTTGATTAAAATCTCACAATCTAAGCTTTTAGATTTGAAATGAAGTATGAGTTTCTCTCCCTTAATTATAGCAAAACAACTTTTCAAACCCTGCAACTTTGTGAATTGAAACTTTTGTTTTCTATAATTAACATTGCTAACTCACAACACTTAATGTAATAAGTGTGCTCCTACTATCATAATAATTACATTCTTATTAGCATAACACTTCTATTCCCACTAGCTTTGAAACGTATTCAGAAATAATCTGGACTTCTAGAAATCAATACTTGTTGATTTTCTTACCAAAGTTCAGATTTCTAAGACAAGATGCTTCGATAAGACTTTATTAGGCTTCTCAAACTCATACTCCTTTCCTTAGATAGTTCACATGTGTGTTTAACCAATTTTAGAACTTATGGTAATAAGTCTCAAATGTTTAGACCTTTTGCCATTTCTCACAATTTGAACAATGAAGAAGGATGTCGTAATCATAATAGAATTTGAGAATGCAAATATCACAAATTCTATCTCCTTAAAATATACTTAGTGAAAATGTTTCCTCACAATCATTTTCATGAAGCGGAGAGAAATATTTGTCACTTAAATTAATGGTGTATGTGTTCCTATCCATGTGAATTTGTCATAACCATAATCACAAGACAAGGTTAGTGACAAATCCAAACTCATATGGACCGAACTTGTTCAATCTTAATTTCTTGCCATTTGGTAGCACAAGGGCCTACCATTGCTTCCAGGTTGTTATGCAAACAATTGAGAACTCATAGAACTCACATGCATAGTCAAATTTAACTGGAATGGGCATAGAAACAAGAATATGTCAACACGATAGGTTACAAACCTCAAGTCGTGCGCTAGTGATTAACAATAGGTTTACTCTTGATTAAGTCTTGAAACTTTTCCAATTTCTTTAAGACTCCCACTGACCTCTTGACATATAAGATTTCCTTGTCCTTGATAAACAAATATTCAAGAGTTAGTGCGGATTCTTATCAAGAATAACACTTCATATAATTTTTCTTAGTTGGTATTTGTTTTATCCAAAACATCCTAACTACCAATTTCAAATGTGCATGAGCAAGACCATTTCTTACTCCACATTTCATGATATGTTCTAAATCTACTTAAGATGTGTCACTCAAGGTACAATATTGGAGTATGACTCTAAGACTTGATATTGGAACGAAGTATGATTAACTTTTTGATTTAACCATTTCAACAATTCCGATTCCTCTTCTTAGCCATACAAGTGCACTAAGGTTTCCTTAGAGGATCAATTGTGATATGGTTTCATAATCATTAAGATAATCATAAAACATGATACTAAATTATTCTCCTTTCCTTTCAGATTGGAGAAACTTTTAATCTTTCTGTCTGTTTGATTCTTTTTTATTTGTTCTACTCGACATTGAAACTTTTCAATGATTCAGAATCACACTTAATCTTGTAAGCATAACCATGTTTACTAAACTTTTAGTAAATCATAACGAATAGTCTTATTATTCTTTGTAGTAGACTTGACTAGTGCACAACTATGTGCACCTGATCCCCTAGTCCTTCACTTGACTCACATATACATGTGAACAATGAATTAGTCCTAATTTTCCAAAGTTGAAGGTTCTCATTCATCATACGATGCAAATCACATGATTCCAAGTTTCTATCCAATTGAACCTCGGGTGATGAGAATCTTTCCTCATTTGGTAAATTTTGACACTACCACAAACGAAAGAATCAAATCCATTTTCCAATATTGCTAACAATAGAAATACTCCCTCCGTCCCAATATTATAGTCCATCTTTCCTTTTTGGTTTGTCCCAAAATAATAGTCCACTTCTAAAAATAAATAACATTTTTACCAAAATACTCCCTCATTATTACTTAACCAACTAAACATTTAATTGAACATTAAATGCAAAGTAAGGACAAAACTGTCATTTTATTATATAAAGTTAGTGGTAATTAATGCTTTTCTTAATCTGTGTGTTTTTTGTCTGTGGACAATAATATTGGGACGCAGGGAGTATACAAACATCAATTTTCACAAATGCCATTGCAAGGATAAATATAAAATAAGACAAAAATTAAAAATTTTCTTTATTTATAAAACACATAAAACTTTACCTTACAATGCAATTACAAATGAAAACTATGTTATTACATATTCCTAAGAAACCTATCATAACTCCTAGTAGCAGCTCACAAATCTGATCATCGAACCACGCGATCGGAATCCATCTCTTCGCGACCAGACTCAGCTTAATCTTCCTTTAAGCTTCCTTTCTTTTCTTTGATCCTACAAACACATCAAAATGCAATCTTTTCGCATCATGTATTAAGAATCTACAAACAAGAACTTAATAGAGTTAGATAATGGACTTACCTGAAGCAGAGTCAAACATTTTGACTTTACCATCCTTGTGGTCCTTCAGGTAGATACATCAGATTTGCAACCAATGCCCTTTCTCTTGGCAATAGAAGTAAACAGACTCTTTCAGAATGGTACATGGGACAATATCAGACTTAGCCTTTCCCTTTCCCTTGGAAAGAGAAATCTTTTATCGACTTCCAATGTTTCCGTTGTCATTGTCCATGGAAGTTTGGGATGTAGATCTTCCAACGCCAGTGCTCCAAATCATTTCTGATTCAACAGCAATTAGCAAATAGGTAATATCGATAAGGGTCACGTCGTGGTCTGTCACATGGTAGTCTTTAGCAAACTCACTATATGACTTAGGATGTGATTGAAGAACCAAGTCAACAACCAACTTCCCCGACACAACGACACCCAACATTCACAGCCTGTCAATGTGTGACTTCGTCTCTAAGACATGTGCACACACAGACCTTCCATCTTGGTGTTTTCTTGCCAATAGGGCTTGAGTGACCTTGAACTTTTCAAGTCGACGAACATGCGGGTCAGGGATAATTATTGGTGGAGGTGGAGGAAGTGAAGTATGATTTCTGGGAACATCATCTTCATGAGGAAAGCTTTTTCCAAAAGATTCAAGAAGACCATAGTTGTCTGAACTAGAAATCTACAAGGGAGAAATTCAAGTTTAGTTTATTTAAGTCCTTAACATAACACACGAATGAAATATTAAGGCTAGGACCCAACACAATACTTTAGAATTTGGAAGAGGGATGCCATAATCTAATTGCAAAATATTTGAAGGTAGGTAAATGATGATTTACCAATTTCCATCATGAAAAACGAAAATGAATTTTAGGTTTTAAATGAATTGAAATTCCTAGATCTTTTGAGATTTATTGAACCTTTTCAATGTCATGTTTAATCTCGATTATGGCCTTCAAGCTTGTGACTCAGATACCGAGGATCACAAACAAGGTGTGAATAACCATGCAAATTAGCTAGGTATACTTAATGTTACAAATCACCTAATCAATGTGCTGGTTAACCACACACGCTCCATTGATCCATGATTAACATCAAGCTACCCTTTGCCACACATTGTTAGTCCCAAATTAGTGTGTCAGTTAACCACACACACTCCACTAACGACTTAACAAGATGCAAAGTGCAATTTCATGGGTTAACATCAATTCACATTTTTCCTAAGTAACTAAGATTTGGGAATTTATAAAACATTTAGTTACTTGGTATTTCATTATAATTTTAATGAGAGTTTGTGTCTTATCCTACCCGTTCGGCTAACGACCCTCCACTAGTCAAGAGTGCGGTGGGTAAGAATGTATACCCAATGGAGGTCATTTTATAGGCCGCTTCTTTAAACACCCTTTATAGACTAGCTTCGTGAATGAGGCATACTAACGGTAAGACTGACTTTTTAACTTATACATATATAATATATTAAACTTTTAATTATATATAATATAAGGGTGTATTTTAAACTTTTCAAATACTTGATGGTTTAATTAATAAATTATACTCTTAATTTAATTAAACTTAAACCATGTTATTATTATGGATTTATTAATCTTCTCTTTTAAGTAAACATTTAATTAACTATCAATAAGGTCCATAAGAGTTAATTGAACTATTCAAAAACATCAAGATGATAACTTAAATTAAAATTATTTAATTAATTTTAAGTTATGAACTCATGAGTTACATTTTTGAAAACTTTTCAAATTACTAGGGTTTCTATGAATTCAATGTTTCTTAATTGAGACTTTTCAACTTTTAAAACTTGAGGGCAAGTTTTGTAATTCTTGAAAAACTTTTGAACTTCATAGCTTAAGGAGTTAATTTGTTTTATGCAGATGAGACTTTTCAAATTCCATAACTTGGAACTTTTCAAAAACATTAAGATCAATTGAACTAATATTTATTTGTAACTCCTTAAAAAAAACCTTTTGAGTTCCAAATTTGATGACAAAATTTTTAACTCCTTAAAAAACATTTAGATCAAATTATAAACTTATAAAATAACCATTGTTATCTTTTACCAATTTGATTGTAATACAATTCTTGTTGTAAGATACTTTCAAATAAAAAATTACAAATAATTAGCTTTATCATATAAACTAGTAATTATCTTAAAATTTGACAATTTATCTTTTATTTGGATGAGAATAATCACTAACATATCAGAAAAATAGATTTTATGAAACAAAACAGTTTGTGGTAATGAGTGCCCAACTCGTCGAGTCTGATAATGGACTCATCGAGTTGTCTGATGTTCTTCATGGACTCGTCGAGTCCACTGTCCAGACAACAGTTTTTCAATTTTTTTCAACTCTGAACAATTAATGGATACATCTATATAATAGAAAACACTCATGGCTTTGATATCACTGTTGGGTTTTGAGTATTATAACACTCCTATGGTGCACATACAACCCTAATAGCTTTGGATCTAAGTTTTCTCTAGTTATACATGCAACAAAAATTTCCAAAGCCTGAAATCTACAACTAGCATACAATTTGACATATGAATCATAAATGTAAGTTAGAAGATTACCTCTTTGTTGTAGCTTGTAGGAATTGGTCTTTCAAGAGCCTAGCACCTCAAGTGTGATGCCTCAAATGTCTTATAACAAACCAAGAACAAGAGGAGGAATCTGAGAGAGAGGTTGGAGACTCAAAATCGGCTAGAGCTTCTAAGAACACTTAGTGCACAATTTTGGTTTTAGAGGAATACATATATAGTGTAGAATTCCAAGATTCATAAGCAAACCCTAATTCTTACACTTAGGCTTATGATCCATAATTCATATGGACTAATATGTCATGGACTTTCACATAAGCTTAGTCCATCATGGATCAATAGCCTAAACCATATGTATCACTAATTTACACAATCCGTCCCCGTTAATTTAATTAGTCTCTTTTGATCACTAAATTAATTCCAAATTAATTCTTGATCAATAGTAATTAAATAATATGATTTCTCAATTAATATATTATACTTATAATATATTAATAAATCACAAATAACCTCTTTCTCAAATATCCATCCTATAAAATTGTTCTAGAGTGTTACAACCCAAATGGAACATGTTGTATCGGGTCAAGTACATACCAATTATAGTTATGGGCTTAGACACATAATTCAACAGTCTCCCACTTGGATAAGTCTAATAACTATAATTACAAGTACAACTTCAAAATCCGATTGGCAATCGTAGCTCTCAAAAAGACCGTTGTCGAACTCTGATCTTACTAGTAACGTGTCCATAAGATAATGGATCATATATTCCTCCATTCTAGATATCGTATGAACTGAGACATGGATTATAATCATTCTATCTGTTCATGTGTTTTTTTCCTGATTTTTGATTTATGACGACCGAATAATTGAACAAATCAAATCAGTCCAGGCTTGGCCAAGCGCTTAGGGTTGTCATCACTAAATCGTCGAGGGGCCCACAAATATCACGTTTTATCCCTCTTAAAGTAAAAGGAATGGATAAACTTCGACTCATATGCTTACTCTATCTACTCATCAAACCACACACAATGATACATTTTATAACACCGAGTTACCGATGTGTTTACATATCATCAATGTGCAACCGACTTGTAAACTGCAACTCATATGTCTTGGTTTCAAGAATATAAGATATAATCGTCTCATGATCACTCGTGATAAAATCCATGAAGTGATTCAAATGAGCGTGGGATTAGTCCAATACTCAAATCTTATTACAGGAGTACTCATGAATATTGCAGCAAACTTGTGCTATGTCTAAACACCTTTAGACAATCTACATACCTATTCATGACAGTCTCGCTTCAAAACCTACTTCAAAAGTATGATTGATTATGGATAGTTTGAATAACCTAATTATTCGGGAAGTCAAAACATGCAAAGTGAAACACATGAATAATCAAATCCAATATGGTCTCAAAACTTTTGAATATAAATAAAACAACTTTTATTTAATCACCATATTGATTACACATTATTCATTGTATAATGTTTCGATTTATCAACTTTATACTTGAATTAAAACAATAGTTATCCCATGCTCCAAGCATGCACGCTATGTTTACCTATGGTCCTTTCTTTGTGAAATAGATCAATTGAATACATATTCAATGAAACTCATTTCACAACTCCAAATCTTTATCACAAGTTTAAGAATACCAAATACTTGCCGCTGTTGGAATGTGTTAGGTTCTAACCTTTATGCAGTGATCCTTTTGTAATGTCAATGCACCAAAGCCATAGAGACTTGGACAATGAAATCAAAAAGTATTCCACTGGAGATTGATAACAAACAATTCCATGGAAGCAAAGTCTCAAATTCAAAGTACATTCCTTTGAACATCCTTCTTGCATAAAACTTTCTAACTTTCACATAGACTCTTAATATCCAACTCCCATTATGGAAGCATTTCCATATTCTCCATATGAAAATTTTTTTTTAATAGAATCATGTCTATTCATAATGATGTCATTATGGTCCATTCATTACTATATTTCCAACTGTTCCAAGCAACCAATCCTCAGCGAGCCTTAGATTGTCATTGATAGTTGTTTAATCAATTTAGTCATATCCGATTCTAATCCTTTTTCCCTCTTAATGCCCTAGGCATTTGGAAAAACAGAACACAAAAATATTATAGCATATGCAATCGATCCTATACCCGAACCATATGGGATACGATCCATAATGTCTTACATAAAGACGTGAGTCTTTTGCTATAATATTTCCATATATAGAATTTCCTTATGTTGAACCATTCGAACATAACATTCATATATGTACTTGACTAAATTTGATTAAAATCTCACAATCTAAGCTTTTAGATTTGAAATGAAGTATGAGTTTCTCTCCCTTAATTATAGCAAAACAACTTTTCAAACCCTGCAACTTTGTGAATTGAAACTTTTGTTTTCTATAATTAACATTGCTAACTCACAACACTTAATGTAATAAGTGTGCTCCTACTATCATAATAATTACATTCTTATTAGCATAACACTTCTATTCCCACTAGCTTTGAAACGTATTCAGAAATAATCTGGACTTCTAGAAATCAATACTTGTTGATTTTCTTACCAAAGTTCAGATTTCTAAGACAAGATGCTTCGATAAGACTTTATTAGGCTTCTCAAACTCATACTCCTTTCCTTAGATAGTTCACATGTGTGTTTAACCAATTTTAGAACTTATGGTAATAAGTCTCAAATGTTTAGACCTTTTGCCATTTCTCACAATTTGAACAATGAAGAAGGATGTCGTAATCATAATAGAATTTGAGAATGCAAATATCACAAATTCTATCTCCTTAAAATATACTTAGTGAAAATGTTTCCTCACAATCATTTTCATGAAGCGGAGAGAAATATTTGTCACTTAAATTAATGGTGTATGTGTTCCTATCCATGTGAATTTGTCATAACCATAATCACAAGACAAGGTTAGTGACAAATCCAAACTCATATGGACCGAACTTGTTCAATCTTAATTTCTTGCCATTTGGTAGCACAAGGGCCTACCATTGCTTCCAGGTTGTTATGCAAACAATTGAGAACTCATAGAACTCACATGCATAGTCAAATTTAACTGGAATGGGCATAGAAACAAGAATATGTCAACACGATAGGTTACAAACCTCAAGTCGTGCGCTAGTGATTAACAATAGGTTTACTCTTGATTAAGTCTTGAAACTTTTCCAATTTCTTTAAGACTCCCACTGACCTCTTGACATATAAGATTTCCTTGTCCTTGATAAACAAATATTCAAGAGTTAGTGCGGATTCTTATCAAGAATAACACTTCATATAATTTTTCTTAGTTGGTATTTGTTTTATCCAAAACATCCTAACTACCAATTTCAAATGTGCATGAGCAAGACCATTTCTTACTCCACATTTCATGATATGTTCTAAATCTACTTAAGATGTGTCACTCAAGGTACAATATTGGAGTATGACTCTAAGACTTGATATTGGAACGAAGTATGATTAACTTTTTGATTTAACCATTTCAACAATTCCGATTCCTCTTCTTAGCCATACAAGTGCACTAAGGTTTCCTTAGAGGATCAATTGTGATATGGTTTCATAATCATTAAGATAATCATAAAACATGATACTAAATTATTCTCCTTTCCTTTCAGATTGGAGAAACTTTTAATCTTTCTGTCTGTTTGATTCTTTTTTATTTGTTCTACTCGACATTGAAACTTTTCAATGATTCAGAATCACACTTAATCTTGTAAGCATAACCATGTTTACTAAACTTTTAGTAAATCATAACGAATAGTCTTATTATTCTTTGTAGTAGACTTGACTAGTGCACAACTATGTGCACCTGATCCCCTAGTCCTTCACTTGACTCACATATACATGTGAACAATGAATTAGTCCTAATTTTCCAAAGTTGAAGGTTCTCATTCATCATACGATGCAAATCACATGATTCCAAGTTTCTATCCAATTGAACCTCGGGTGATGAGAATCTTTCCTCATTTGGTAAATTTTGACACTACCACAAACGAAAGAATCAAATCCATTTTCCAATATTGCTAACAATAGAAATACTCCCTCCGTCCCAATATTATAGTCCATCTTTCCTTTTTGGTTTGTCCCAAAATAATAGTCCACTTCTAAAAATAAATAACATTTTTACCAAAATACTCCCTCATTATTACTTAACCAACTAAACATTTAATTGAACATTAAATGCAAAGTAAGGACAAAACTGTCATTTTATTATATAAAGTTAGTGGTAATTAATGCTTTTCTTAATCTGTGTGTTTTTTGTCTGTGGACAATAATATTGGGACGCAGGGAGTATACAAACATCAATTTTCACAAATGCCATTGCAAGGATAAATATAAAATAAGACAAAAATTAAAAATTTTCTTTATTTATAAAACACATAAAACTTTACCTTACAATGCAATTACAAATGAAAACTATGTTATTACATATTCCTAAGAAACCTATCATAACTCCTAGTAGCAGCTCACAAATCTGATCATCGAACCACGCGATCGGAATCCATCTCTTCGCGACCAGACTCAGCTTAATCTTCCTTTAAGCTTCCTTTCTTTTCTTTGATCCTACAAACACATCAAAATGCAATCTTTTCGCATCATGTATTAAGAATCTACAAACAAGAACTTAATAGAGTTAGATAATGGACTTACCTGAAGCAGAGTCAAACATTTTGACTTTACCATCCTTGTGGTCCTTCAGGTAGATACATCAGATTTGCAACCAATGCCCTTTCTCTTGGCAATAGAAGTAAACAGACTCTTTCAGAATGGTACATGGGACAATATCAGACTTAGCCTTTCCCTTTCCCTTGGAAAGAGAAATCTTTTATCGACTTCCAATGTTTCCGTTGTCATTGTCCATGGAAGTTTGGGATGTAGATCTTCCAACGCCAGTGCTCCAAATCATTTCTGATTCAACAGCAATTAGCAAATAGGTAATATCGATAAGGGTCACGTCGTGGTCTGTCACATGGTAGTCTTTAGCAAACTCACTATATGACTTAGGATGTGATTGAAGAACCAAGTCAACAACCAACTTCCCCGACACAACGACACCCAACATTCACAGCCTGTCAATGTGTGACTTCGTCTCTAAGACATGTGCACACACAGACCTTCCATCTTGGTGTTTTCTTGCCAATAGGGCTTGAGTGACCTTGAACTTTTCAAGTCGACGAACATGCGGGTCAGGGATAATTATTGGTGGAGGTGGAGGAAGTGAAGTATGATTTCTGGGAACATCATCTTCATGAGGAAAGCTTTTTCCAAAAGATTCAAGAAGACCATAGTTGTCTGAACTAGAAATCTACAAGGGAGAAATTCAAGTTTAGTTTATTTAAGTCCTTAACATAACACACGAATGAAATATTAAGGCTAGGACCCAACACAATACTTTAGAATTTGGAAGAGGGATGCCATAATCTAATTGCAAAATATTTGAAGGTAGGTAAATGATGATTTACCAATTTCCATCATGAAAAACGAAAATGAATTTTAGGTTTTAAATGAATTGAAATTCCTAGATCTTTTGAGATTTATTGAACCTTTTCAATGTCATGTTTAATCTCGATTATGGCCTTCAAGCTTGTGACTCAGATACCGAGGATCACAAACAAGGTGTGAATAACCATGCAAATTAGCTAGGTATACTTAATGTTACAAATCACCTAATCAATGTGCTGGTTAACCACACACGCTCCATTGATCCATGATTAACATCAAGCTACCCTTTGCCACACATTGTTAGTCCCAAATTAGTGTGTCAGTTAACCACACACACTCCACTAACGACTTAACAAGATGCAAAGTGCAATTTCATGGGTTAACATCAATTCACATTTTTCCTAAGTAACTAAGATTTGGGAATTTATAAAACATTTAGTTACTTGGTATTTCATTATAATTTTAATGAGAGTTTGTGTCTTATCCTACCCGTTCGGCTAACGACCCTCCACTAGTCAAGAGTGCGGTGGGTAAGAATGTATACCCAATGGAGGTCATTTTATAGGCCGCTTCTTTAAACACCCTTTATAGACTAGCTTCGTGAATGAGGCATACTAACGGTAAGACTGACTTTTTAACTTATACATATATAATATATTAAACTTTTAATTATATATAATATAAGGGTGTATTTTAAACTTTTCAAATACTTGATGGTTTAATTAATAAATTATACTCTTAATTTAATTAAACTTAAACCATGTTATTATTATGGATTTATTAATCTTCTCTTTTAAGTAAACATTTAATTAACTATCAATAAGGTCCATAAGAGTTAATTGAACTATTCAAAAACATCAAGATGATAACTTAAATTAAAATTATTTAATTAATTTTAAGTTATGAACTCATGAGTTACATTTTTGAAAACTTTTCAAATTACTAGGGTTTCTATGAATTCAATGTTTCTTAATTGAGACTTTTCAACTTTTAAAACTTGAGGGCAAGTTTTGTAATTCTTGAAAAACTTTTGAACTTCATAGCTTAAGGAGTTAATTTGTTTTATGCAGATGAGACTTTTCAAATTCCATAACTTGGAACTTTTCAAAAACATTAAGATCAATTGAACTAATATTTATTTGTAACTCCTTAAAAAAAACCTTTTGAGTTCCAAATTTGATGACAAAATTTTTAACTCCTTAAAAAACATTTAGATCAAATTATAAACTTATAAAATAACCATTGTTATCTTTTACCAATTTGATTGTAATACAATTCTTGTTGTAAGATACTTTCAAATAAAAAATTACAAATAATTAGCTTTATCATATAAACTAGTAATTATCTTAAAATTTGACAATTTATCTTTTATTTGGATGAGAATAATCACTAACATATCAGAAAAATAGATTTTATGAAACAAAACAGTTTGTGGTAATGAGTGCCCAACTCGTCGAGTCTGATAATGGACTCATCGAGTTGTCTGATGTTCTTCATGGACTCGTCGAGTCCACTGTCCAGACAACAGTTTTTCAATTTTTTTCAACTCTGAACAATTAATGGATACATCTATATAATAGAAAACACTCATGGCTTTGATATCACTGTTGGGTTTTGAGTATTATAACACTCCTATGGTGCACATACAACCCTAATAGCTTTGGATCTAAGTTTTCTCTAGTTATACATGCAACAAAAATTTCCAAAGCCTGAAATCTACAACTAGCATACAATTTGACATATGAATCATAAATGTAAGTTAGAAGATTACCTCTTTGTTGTAGCTTGTAGGAATTGGTCTTTCAAGAGCCTAGCACCTCAAGTGTGATGCCTCAAATGTCTTATAACAAACCAAGAACAAGAGGAGGAATCTGAGAGAGAGGTTGGAGACTCAAAATCGGCTAGAGCTTCTAAGAACACTTAGTGCACAATTTTGGTTTTAGAGGAATACATATATAGTGTAGAATTCCAAGATTCATAAGCAAACCCTAATTCTTACACTTAGGCTTATGATCCATAATTCATATGGACTAATATGTCATGGACTTTCACATAAGCTTAGTCCATCATGGATCAATAGCCTAAACCATATGTATCACTAATTTACACAATCCGTCCCCGTTAATTTAATTAGTCTCTTTTGATCACTAAATTAATTCCAAATTAATTCTTGATCAATAGTAATTAAATAATATGATTTCTCAATTAATATATTATACTTATAATATATTAATAAATCACAAATAACCTCTTTCTCAAATATCCATCCTATAAAATTGTTCTAGAGTGTTACAACCCAAATGGAACATGTTGTATCGGGTCAAGTACATACCAATTATAGTTATGGGCTTAGACACATAATTCAACAGTCTCCCACTTGGATAAGTCTAATAACTATAATTACAAGTACAACTTCAAAATCCGATTGGCAATCGTAGCTCTCAAAAAGACCGTTGTCGAACTCTGATCTTACTAGTAACGTGTCCATAAGATAATGGATCATATATTCCTCCATTCTAGATATCGTATGAACTGAGACATGGATTATAATCATTCTATCTGTTCATGTGTTTTTTTCCTGATTTTTGATTTATGACGACCGAATAATTGAACAAATCAAATCAGTCCAGGCTTGGCCAAGCGCTTAGGGTTGTCATCACTAAATCGTCGAGGGGCCCACAAATATCACGTTTTATCCCTCTTAAAGTAAAAGGAATGGATAAACTTCGACTCATATGCTTACTCTATCTACTCATCAAACCACACACAATGATACATTTTATAACACCGAGTTACCGATGTGTTTACATATCATCAATGTGCAACCGACTTGTAAACTGCAACTCATATGTCTTGGTTTCAAGAATATAAGATATAATCGTCTCATGATCACTCGTGATAAAATCCATGAAGTGATTCAAATGAGCGTGGGATTAGTCCAATACTCAAATCTTATTACAGGAGTACTCATGAATATTGCAGCAAACTTGTGCTATGTCTAAACACCTTTAGACAATCTACATACCTATTCATGACAGTCTCGCTTCAAAACCTACTTCAAAAGTATGATTGATTATGGATAGTTTGAATAACCTAATTATTCGGGAAGTCAAAACATGCAAAGTGAAACACATGAATAATCAAATCCAATATGGTCTCAAAACTTTTGAATATAAATAAAACAACTTTTATTTAATCACCATATTGATTACACATTATTCATTGTATAATGTTTCGATTTATCAACTTTATACTTGAATTAAAACAATAGTTATCCCATGCTCCAAGCATGCACGCTATGTTTACCTATGGTCCTTTCTTTGTGAAATAGATCAATTGAATACATATTCAATGAAACTCATTTCACAACTCCAAATCTTTATCACAAGTTTAAGAATACCAAATACTTGCCGCTGTTGGAATGTGTTAGGTTCTAACCTTTATGCAGTGATCCTTTTGTAATGTCAATGCACCAAAGCCATAGAGACTTGGACAATGAAATCAAAAAGTATTCCACTGGAGATTGATAACAAACAATTCCATGGAAGCAAAGTCTCAAATTCAAAGTACATTCCTTTGAACATCCTTCTTGCATAAAACTTTCTAACTTTCACATAGACTCTTAATATCCAACTCCCATTATGGAAGCATTTCCATATTCTCCATATGAAATTTTTTTTTTAATAGAATCATGTCTATTCATAATGATGTCATTATGGTCCATTCATTACTATATTTCCAACTGTTCCAAGCAACCAATCCTCAGCGAGCCTTAGATTGTCATTGATAGTTGTTTAATCAATTTAGTCATATCCGATTCTAATCCTTTTTCCCTCTTAATGCCCTAGGCATTTGGAAAAACAGAACACAAAAATATTATAGCATATGCAATCGATCCTATACCCGAACCATATGGGATACGATCCATAATGTCTTACATAAAGACGTGAGTCTTTTGCTATAATATTTCCATATATAGAATTTCCTTATGTTGAACCATTCGAACATAACATTCATATATGTACTTGACTAAATTTGATTAAAATCTCACAATCTAAGCTTTTAGATTTGAAATGAAGTATGAGTTTCTCTCCCTTAATTATAGCAAAACAACTTTTCAAACCCTGCAACTTTGTGAATTGAAACTTTTGTTTTCTATAATTAACATTGCTAACTCACAACACTTAATGTAATAAGTGTGCTCCTACTATCATAATAATTACATTCTTATTAGCATAACACTTCTATTCCCACTAGCTTTGAAACGTATTCAGAAATAATCTGGACTTCTAGAAATCAATACTTGTTGATTTTCTTACCAAAGTTCAGATTTCTAAGACAAGATGCTTCGATAAGACTTTATTAGGCTTCTCAAACTCATACTCCTTTCCTTAGATAGTTCACATGTGTGTTTAACCAATTTTAGAACTTATGGTAATAAGTCTCAAATGTTTAGACCTTTTGCCATTTCTCACAATTTGAACAATGAAGAAGGATGTCGTAATCATAATAGAATTTGAGAATGCAAATATCACAAATTCTATCTCCTTAAAATATACTTAGTGAAAATGTTTCCTCACAATCATTTTCATGAAGCGGAGAGAAATATTTGTCACTTAAATTAATGGTGTATGTGTTCCTATCCATGTGAATTTGTCATAACCATAATCACAAGACAAGGTTAGTGACAAATCCAAACTCATATGGACCGAACTTGTTCAATCTTAATTTCTTGCCATTTGGTAGCACAAGGGCCTACCATTGCTTCCAGGTTGTTATGCAAACAATTGAGAACTCATAGAACTCACATGCATAGTCAAATTTAACTGGAATGGGCATAGAAACAAGAATATGTCAACACGATAGGTTACAAACCTCAAGTCGTGCGCTAGTGATTAACAATAGGTTTACTCTTGATTAAGTCTTGAAACTTTTCCAATTTCTTTAAGACTCCCACTGACCTCTTGACATATAAGATTTCCTTGTCCTTGATAAACAAATATTCAAGAGTTAGTGCGGATTCTTATCAAGAATAACACTTCATATAATTTTTCTTAGTTGGTATTTGTTTTATCCAAAACATCCTAACTACCAATTTCAAATGTGCATGAGCAAGACCATTTCTTACTCCACATTTCATGATATGTTCTAAATCTACTTAAGATGTGTCACTCAAGGTACAATATTGGAGTATGACTCTAAGACTTGATATTGGAACGAAGTATGATTAACTTTTTGATTTAACCATTTCAACAATTCCGATTCCTCTTCTTAGCCATACAAGTGCACTAAGGTTTCCTTAGAGGATCAATTGTGATATGGTTTCATAATCATTAAGATAATCATAAAACATGATACTAAATTATTCTCCTTTCCTTTCAGATTGGAGAAACTTTTAATCTTTCTGTCTGTTTGATTCTTTTTTATTCGTTCTACTCGACATTGAAACTTTTCAATGATTCAGAATCACACTTAATCTTGTAAGCATAACCATGTTTACTAAACTTTTAGTAAATCATAACGAATAGTCTTATTATTCTTTGTAGTAGACTTGACTAGTGCACAACTATGTGCACCTGATCCCCTAGTCCTTCACTTGACTCACATATACATGTGAACAATGAATTAGTCCTAATTTTCCAAAGTTGAAGGTTCTCATTCATCATACGATGCAAATCACATGATTCCAAGTTTCTATCCAATTGAACCTCGGGTGATGAGAATCTTTCCTCATTTGGTAAATTTTGACACTACCACAAACGAAAGAATCAAATCCATTTTCCAATATTGCTAACAATAGAAATACTCCCTCCGTCCCAATATTATAGTCCATCTTTCCTTTTTGGTTTGTCCCAAAATAATAGTCCACTTCTAAAAATAAATAACATTTTTACCAAAATACTCCCTCATTATTACTTAACCAACTAAACATTTAATTGAACATTAAATGCAAAGTAAGGACAAAACTGTCATTTTATTATATAAAGTTAGTGGTAATTAATGCTTTTCTTAATCTGTGTGTTTTTTGTCTGTGGACAATAATATTGGGACGCAGGGAGTATACAAACATCAATTTTCACAAATGCCATTGCAAGGATAAATATAAAATAAGACAAAAATTAAAAATTTTCTTTATTTATAAAACACATAAAACTTTACCTTACAATGCAATTACAAATGAAAACTATGTTATTACATATTCCTAAGAAACCTATCATAACTCCTAGTAGCAGCTCACAAATCTGATCATCGAACCACGCGATCGGAATCCATCTCTTCGCGACCAGACTCAGCTTAATCTTCCTTTAAGCTTCCTTTCTTTTCTTTGATCCTACAAACACATCAAAATGCAATCTTTTCGCATCATGTATTAAGAATCTACAAACAAGAACTTAATAGAGTTAGATAATGGACTTACCTGAAGCAGAGTCAAACATTTTGACTTTACCATCCTTGTGGTCCTTCAGGTAGATACATCAGATTTGCAACCAATGCCCTTTCTCTTGGCAATAGAAGTAAACAGACTCTTTCAGAATGGTACATGGGACAATATCAGACTTAGCCTTTCCCTTTCCCTTGGAAAGAGAAATCTTTTATCGACTTCCAATGTTTCCGTTGTCATTGTCCATGGAAGTTTGGGATGTAGATCTTCCAACGCCAGTGCTCCAAATCATTTCTGATTCAACAGCAATTAGCAAATAGGTAATATCGATAAGGGTCACGTCGTGGTCTGTCACATGGTAGTCTTTAGCAAACTCACTATATGACTTAGGATGTGATTGAAGAACCAAGTCAACAACCAACTTCCCCGACACAACGACACCCAACATTCACAGCCTGTCAATGTGTGACTTCGTCTCTAAGACATGTGCACACACAGACCTTCCATCTTGGTGTTTTCTTGCCAATAGGGCTTGAGTGACCTTGAACTTTTCAAGTCGACGAACATGCGGGTCAGGGATAATTATTGGTGGAGGTGGAGGAAGTGAAGTATGATTTCTGGGAACATCATCTTCATGAGGAAAGCTTTTTCCAAAAGATTCAAGAAGACCATAGTTGTCTGAACTAGAAATCTACAAGGGAGAAATTCAAGTTTAGTTTATTTAAGTCCTTAACATAACACACGAATGAAATATTAAGGCTAGGACCCAACACAATACTTTAGAATTTGGAAGAGGGATGCCATAATCTAATTGCAAAATATTTGAAGGTAGGTAAATGATGATTTACCAATTTCCATCATGAAAAACGAAAATGAATTTTAGGTTTTAAATGAATTGAAATTCCTAGATCTTTTGAGATTTATTGAACCTTTTCAATGTCATGTTTAATCTCGATTATGGCCTTCAAGCTTGTGACTCAGATACCGAGGATCACAAACAAGGTGTGAATAACCATGCAAATTAGCTAGGTATACTTAATGTTACAAATCACCTAATCAATGTGCTGGTTAACCACACACGCTCCATTGATCCATGATTAACATCAAGCTACCCTTTGCCACACATTGTTAGTCCCAAATTAGTGTGTCAGTTAACCACACACACTCCACTAACGACTTAACAAGATGCAAAGTGCAATTTCATGGGTTAACATCAATTCACATTTTTCCTAAGTAACTAAGATTTGGGAATTTATAAAACATTTAGTTACTTGGTATTTCATTATAATTTTAATGAGAGTTTGTGTCTTATCCTACCCGTTCGGCTAACGACCCTCCACTAGTCAAGAGTGCGGTGGGTAAGAATGTATACCCAATGGAGGTCATTTTATAGGCCGCTTCTTTAAACACCCTTTATAGACTAGCTTCGTGAATGAGGCATACTAACGGTAAGACTGACTTTTTAACTTATACATATATAATATATTAAACTTTTAATTATATATAATATAAGGGTGTATTTTAAACTTTTCAAATACTTGATGGTTTAATTAATAAATTATACTCTTAATTTAATTAAACTTAAACCATGTTATTATTATGGATTTATTAATCTTCTCTTTTAAGTAAACATTTAATTAACTATCAATAAGGTCCATAAGAGTTAATTGAACTATTCAAAAACATCAAGATGATAACTTAAATTAAAATTATTTAATTAATTTTAAGTTATGAACTCATGAGTTACATTTTTGAAAACTTTTCAAATTACTAGGGTTTCTATGAATTCAATGTTTCTTAATTGAGACTTTTCAACTTTTAAAACTTGAGGGCAAGTTTTGTAATTCTTGAAAAACTTTTGAACTTCATAGCTTAAGGAGTTAATTTGTTTTATGCAGATGAGACTTTTCAAATTCCATAACTTGGAACTTTTCAAAAACATTAAGATCAATTGAACTAATATTTATTTGTAACTCCTTAAAAAAAACCTTTTGAGTTCCAAATTTGATGACAAAATTTTTAACTCCTTAAAAAACATTTAGATCAAATTATAAACTTATAAAATAACCATTGTTATCTTTTACCAATTTGATTGTAATACAATTCTTGTTGTAAGATACTTTCAAATAAAAAATTACAAATAATTAGCTTTATCATATAAACTAGTAATTATCTTAAAATTTGACAATTTATCTTTTATTTGGATGAGAATAATCACTAACATATCAGAAAAATAGATTTTATGAAACAAAACAGTTTGTGGTAATGAGTGCCCAACTCGTCGAGTCTGATAATGGACTCATCGAGTTGTCTGATGTTCTTCATGGACTCGTCGAGTCCACTGTCCAGACAACAGTTTTTCAATTTTTTTCAACTCTGAACAATTAATGGATACATCTATATAATAGAAAACACTCATGGCTTTGATATCACTGTTGGGTTTTGAGTATTATAACACTCCTATGGTGCACATACAACCCTAATAGCTTTGGATCTAAGTTTTCTCTAGTTATACATGCAACAAAAATTTCCAAAGCCTGAAATCTACAACTAGCATACAATTTGACATATGAATCATAAATGTAAGTTAGAAGATTACCTCTTTGTTGTAGCTTGTAGGAATTGGTCTTTCAAGAGCCTAGCACCTCAAGTGTGATGCCTCAAATGTCTTATAACAAACCAAGAACAAGAGGAGGAATCTGAGAGAGAGGTTGGAGACTCAAAATCGGCTAGAGCTTCTAAGAACACTTAGTGCACAATTTTGGTTTTAGAGGAATACATATATAGTGTAGAATTCCAAGATTCATAAGCAAACCCTAATTCTTACACTTAGGCTTATGATCCATAATTCATATGGACTAATATGTCATGGACTTTCACATAAGCTTAGTCCATCATGGATCAATAGCCTAAACCATATGTATCACTAATTTACACAATCCGTCCCCGTTAATTTAATTAGTCTCTTTTGATCACTAAATTAATTCTAAATTAATTCTTGATCAATAGTAATTAAATAATATGATTTCTCAATTAATATATTATACTTATAATATATTAATAAATCACAAGCAACCTCTTTCTCAAATATCCATCCTATAAAATTGTTCTAGAGTGTTACAACCTAAATGGACCATGCTGTATGTGACAACCCGAAATTTCTATCTTGTACTAACCCTACATCTCAATCAAAGTCTAACTTGCTTCTGCTAACTTTTAGCACCGTATAGAATCTGTTGGAGCTTATTGAGCTTAGTACATCAAAGAATCAAATACTAGAATGGGTCAACTAGAGTTACAAACCACCAAACATGCTTTAAACCCTCAAATGAGGAGTTTACAGCCATGCGACCATGGGTTTACGGCCGTAAACTCATGGTGGCCGTAAACTCCATGCCTATATGTGAAATACTTGGCCATTTTCATTCATTATCGCAATTTCAAGCCTAGAACTCGGTTTTGCTCTCAAGTATCATCAAGAACTTTCAATCCAATCTTCAATCTAATCTTCAAGTGTTATTCATTTCACCAAGAACATACACTAGTGTTCTTGAACCTTAATCACCTTATCAAGCTTCTATATTGTAAGTACTCTTACCTAAGCTTGTTTTAATTATTGAATCAATTAGTTTACCTCTTGAAATCATAAAAAACTCAAGAACACATGGTGTTTACGGCCAAGGAAATCTCCTTGGGCCGTAAACACTCATAAGTGGTGCATTTGTGCCACCACTCCTTCCTAAGGCTTAGACTTGAACTTAGAACACTTCATATTGACTTGTAAGACCTTAAAACACAAAATGGTAGAAGTTACCATGAGTTTACGGCCATAAACTCATTAGGCCATAAACCCCTTGGCCGTAAACTCATGTGGTAATTACCATGGGCCGTAAACTCCAAGGTAAAGCCCTACAACCCTTAGATGCAACCCTTTGGTAGTTATAACAATTGAATAAAAGTGTTTTCCATGTTCTATGGTGTCTATACTTGCTTAATTAGTTATTTAATCACTAATTAGATACATATATGTGTCATCATATGTTAACTAGGGTCCGTGTGTGTGTTCAAGTCTTCACTTGGCACTTAGCATCCTATACAGAAGTTTCATCCAAACCTCTCACTACAGGTGAGTTCATACCCCTTAATTAACCCTTTAAATGTTTTAAATGCTTTTATGGGGATGGGATACAAGTTGAATCATCATAGTTATAATATCAATCACATGTGATTTATAACTATCAAACAAATGGATTTACTATACTTTTAACTGTTTTGTCAACAAAACTACTTCAAAATGATTATCAAACTCTCTTACATGTTAAAACTCTTTATAAAACATGATCATAGTTACCAAATCTTTACTTTCAATTCTTTAAACTTATATATTGTCAAAATCATGTATAATACACATATAGTTATATAAGTAAGGTTTGAAGGACTTAGGACTGATAACTCGCTCTATTTCCTGTTCCTTGTTTGGTTGTGGACTTAAAGTACTCTGTTGTTTGTCCGAGAGTCGTTTGATCCTTAGTTATATATCATGTATATATGTGTGGATATAAAGCTTTCACTACAGTTCCAACACCTTTGGGTAACAAAGGTGTATAAACTTACTAAGTCATTCAAACAACAGTTCTAGTAAACTATAATAGGTATAGTTTAGAGGTATACTACTTACTATTCTCTAGTATAATGAAACATATAAAGAGTCAGTTCATACATGAGTCAATACATACTATGATAAGAATCAGAGAGAACATACTATACACTATACAGAGTGAACATACCCTAGTACATACAATACATACACACTATACACTATACGAAAGAACATACTATGATGGGAATCAGGGAGATGGCATCTCTGTCATGGCTCGTTTTGTAACAAGAGTCTTCTAAAGGGAGAGAGTGAATTCGTGTATAGATCTATACTAGACTGACCGTCCTACACCTTGCTGCTAGCTACAGTGGGACCTGTAGTTCTTCGGGTGATGAATGTCATACCATTTCGATCTCTTCGAGCGTCGTGTTTTAATAGGTCGATCAAGTATGGTTACAATTATATCACATTATACTTTAATTAACAATTGGTTTAAGGTAGATAGTACAACAGTAGTTACTATAACATAATACTACAATACTTCATTATTTCCCCCCTTACATCTACTTTGTGATCATTTCACATATACAGTAATGTAAAAACTATATTTTATTAATGATAGTCACTTTTGGGAGGAATACTCACTTTTACAATGAACAAACATACATCACATTTTATGCCTTGGTAGAAGGCTACTTTTAGTAAAAAAATATAGGATTTTCTAGGAGATACAAACATTTACTACAAACATTTACAAACTTATACATTCAAACACTTACAATCATTTTCATACAAACAATGACACTAAAATACTTATGAACTCACCAGCTTTAAAGCTGATCAACTCTTTCAAAATAACTTGTATTCTCAGGTCATCAGTAGACAGGTACCGAGGCCAGCTTTTGAGAAGATGGAGCACATTCGAGACTCATCTTTTTTTTATTCATATTTTTTTTGTCTTATAAACTATACAGAACACACTTGTATTAAAATACATTATAAATGCAATGGATGATGTTGTTTGCTTGTTTACTATTATTTTGTGTTGTGATACTGTACATGACGTCCTCCGCCCCAGAATGTTTCCGCCGTTCTGGTTTTGGGGTGTGACACTGTATCGGGTCAAGTACGTACCAATTATAGTTATGGGATTTGACACATAATCCACCATGTTCTACTTAGTGAAAAACCTGCTAGAGCTAGAAAACCAGTTTCTGACATTGTAGAAGGGCAACATGTCCATTGATGTGTATACCAATGCCTTCACAGACGAGATGGAGTTTGCGTTGCGCATCGTCCCTGATGAGCTAACAAAAATCGATAAGAATGTAAAGGGACTACCATGGGAGTACATTGTGCCAGTACGCCAGGCTCCTACTCTTGAGGCGGTTATCTGGGATGCTAAGTCTATTGAAGAAATGATCAAAGATAGACTTGCCAATAAGGTTGAAGTTGGCGAGAAAAGAAAATTTGACCCCAACAACAAAAGGTATAGGGATACCAGTGAAGAAAAGTGGTGTGACAAGTGTAGAGGAAAACACATTGGGAGATGCTCTAAATAGGTGACCTGCTTTAAATGCAGGAAGATTGGTCACATGCCAACGAATGCACGACCAAGAAAGAATTCTGATTTAAGTGTGGTGAGGAAGGACACTTCAAGCAAGACTGCCCAAAGAGGGAAGGAGCTACAAAGTCAAACATACCACCAAATCCAAAGGAAAGAGCATTACAGATGATCCTTAATTAAGCAGGAGAGGATGCAAGGGATCAGGATTAAGGATCTATATATCCAAAGAGCAAGATATAAAGTAGCCATATATATGGTATCATGTGGTGTATCCTGTTATAAGAGGCCTAGTGTAGGGTGAACTTGAATATATACGTAACCGTTTCAAGAAATTTTATAAACCTTGGTTATGTTATCTGATGTGTTAAGTTTCTATATGATTTTTCTTGTGTGGTGAATTAGAAAACTGCGAGACAATACTTGGGATGAGAATGAGCAGGTGTGAAAGGTAGTAGAGGCCTATACTACCGGAAGCACATGACTCACACTTATATTAGGGAGAGTCACAAGGTTACCAAGGCACTAGTAATTGAATCCATTTTGTTCATGTCTGTCATTACCATCGTTTCGGTGATGACTAAGAAGATGATTGTTATTCCGACCCTGGTGGTCATATCAACTCGAGTCCGACTAAGATGAGTATGTTATGAGGTTCATAGAACCAAGTTCGATGTAACATCTGACATAAGCCAGAAGATTGAAGTGAAAGATAATCGAAACGATCAATAGAAGTATCATAATCGCAGTTAAAACAAGAAGCTTGTAGCTAGAAGTGCTACATGCTAGAATGTGATTATATCACATTAGAACATGAAGGAAGGAATATTTCATTCTGTATTTCGACTCAAAAAGACCTGAGTCTAAGCGTTGCATCATACAACGAAAGATCGTTAGAACATGAACCATCGATCTGTTACAGTAATTGAAGTAAAGAACTTATCTTAAGTTAACTTTGTTTAAGAAGAAGCAGAAGTCTCCAATAAAGATCTAGTTTGTAACTCAAAGGTTACGATCGAAATTCCAACACAGTACGAAGAGCAGATGCAAGATTGAGCATCGTCTGCAGTCAAGATGTTCAAGAGTTAGATACTCATTTAAAAGGACATAAGAGTTACATTTATTACTTAGGATGAGAGGATAACATATGGAGTCATTATACAAGGCCTGTTTTGTTGATGATTCTGGGACGTAATCATCCTACAGGGGAGATAATTGTAATGCCCATAGATGTTGGATTAGTGTCTAAGTCCATAACTATTTTGGTATGTACTTGACCCGATGGTGCATGGTCCTTTTGGGTTGCCTTCACCAAAGCAACTTGATTGGAGAAATAAATAGAGAGAGAGGTTATTATGATTTATTAATATGTTATAAGAATAATATATTAAAGGAGAAATCATATTTGTTTAATTAATATTGGTCAATAATTAATTAAGAATTAATTTTGTGATCAAATGTAACTAATTAAACTAGAGGGGCTGAATTGTAATTATGTGATAGTTACAAAATAAGGTAAGGATTATCTTAAGGATAGGTTGGACGAATTTGAGGTGATAAGGACCTTAGAATTCTACTATGATAAGGATTCAAGGCTTATCTTATGGGTTGCTTGGTAAGCAAGCAACTAGATAAGGATAAAGACTGAAACCCTATCTCTACACCTATATAAACCCCCTTTGGCTCTTGATTTCGTCCAAACCTTCCCAAGGCTTCTTAGGGACAAAATCTTATACCTATCCTCTCTCTTTATACCTTCTCCATTTGCTCTTGGTGTTTGTAAGCCATTAGAGGAGTGACACTTGTGACTCTAAGCCTTCCAAAGTCAATTCAAGGAGGAATTGGGATTGTTATTGCTACATAACAATTAAGGTAACATTATAAACCTATTCTCATGTTAATATGATTACTTGTATGCTAGAATTAGGGTTTATAGTCTTGGAGTCAAAGCATGTACAATAGAGAAACCTAGATCCAAGCATTAGGGTTTGTATGAGCACATAGGATGTCTTATGACCAAAACCCATCAGTGGTATCAGAGCCTAGACTGGTTTCTATTGTATTGATGCTTGATATGTATGAAAAATTCAATTGTATGAACTTGACATATTAGGGTTTATTGCCAATAAACCCTAGGAGGCTAAAGTTTTTTTTTCGAGATTAGGGTTTGCAAACCCTAATTTGCAAGAGTTTGAATAAGATCTTCAAATCCTTTCCTTAAACCCTTAAATTTCGAAATCTAGGGTTTGTTTTAATCCCTTGATTTTAGAAATTATCCTCCTCCCCAAGATAAGATCCTAAATTTTAGGGATTTGGATTATCCCATATCTTGTAATTATCCTCTAATTGTTAAATATGGTAATTATAGATTTTGCATTATCCTATCCTTATTTTCGAAATCTATAGAGATATTTAAGGGATTAGGATATCTTAAATGTATAAATGGTAATTATCCTCATGATTTAGATAATCCCTTATGATTTCATAATTAAATTAATAGTCTAATTCAAGATAATTATTAAATCAAGAGTTTTAATATTTAACTTTTTTAATTTAAATGTCATAAATTCGAAATTTTTTAAGAAAGATTAAAACTAAATTGTTTTGAAAAGTTTCAAAACTTGTCCTCAAGTTTTGGAATTTAAATTTTGATTAATTGTTTAATTTTGATGTATATTTAAATTCTAAACCCTAATGTTTGAAATGTTTCAAAACTTTCCCTCAAGTTTTGGAATTTAAAAGTTGATTAAAAGTTTAGTTATTAGGAATGTTAAATTCTAAAACCTTATTATAGTTTTGAAAAAGTTCAAATCACACCCTTATGGTTTTATTAATTAATTAAGGTGTATAATTAAAAGAAGTTTAATAAATCCATAAAAGTTTAGGTTTAAAATTTAATTGTTAAAATTGACCACCTAATATTTTAAAAGTATAAAATACACCCTATAATATATATAACATTAAAAGTCTAACATTATATATATGTATGAGTAAAAAGTCAGTCTTACCGTTAGTAGGCCTCATTCACGAAGCTAGTCTATAAGGGGTGTTTAAGGAAATTGCCTATAAAATGGCGATTGAATGGGTATCCACTCTTACCCACCACACTCTTGACTAGTGGAGGGTCGTTAGCCGAACGGGTAGGATGGGACAAAACCTTCCATTATAAGTATAATGAATTACTAAAGTAACTAAATGTTTTACAAAATTCCCAATCTTAGTTACTTAGGCAAAAGTGAATTGATGCAATTCCATGAAATTACACTTTGTGCCCTTGCGAAGACGTTAGTGGAGCATGTGTGGTTTACCGACACACTAAATGGTTCTAAGCAAAGGTAGGGTGACTCAATGTTTGTCATAGTTCGGTGGAGCGTGTGTGGTTTACCGGCACATCGAATAGGTGACTGTAACATGTGAGGGCACCATGTAAGTTTGCATGGTTATTCACACCCGCTTTGTGATCCTCGGCATCCAAGTCACAAACAAGAGGGGAATATTGTGACAACCCAAGTTGTCCCGTTACATTTCCCCGTTAGTGTTAACGGAATATTCCACTGTATAAAAGTTCCGTTAAGTAGAGGGTGTCAATTTATTAAACATTCCATTTGATTACCTTTAACATGCCGTTAAGTCGTGATAAAAGGAAATAAAAACACAGGACACACATTCCCATTAAATTGGAAAATGTCAAGTTTTATTATTACGACCACTAAATCGGGTGCGACCAAAAGCCCCGTTTAACGGCAATATTGGGTTGAATTCCACTGAGCCCCGACTCGGAAACCTATATAAAGGTGAGTGGAGTCCTTTGGGAGACTTTTTACACACTCTCTCTATACCCTCTCTCTAGACCCGTTTTCGCCCCGAATCCGTAACCAAACGCTACCAAATTGTAAGTCCGCTTACCCTAGCTTTTTCTAAGCGTATTGATTTATGTTTATAGCCCAAAAACCATCCAAGAAGTCATAGGATAAGTATTTTACAGCCCAGGAACATTCTAGAGCCGTAAACCCCTAAAAAGGTGCCAAATATGCCTTTAAACTTGACCATAAGCTTAGAAACTATTAAGGGATATAGCCTAGGGGTGTTTAAACACTAAAATGCATGGATTTAGGACTCAAAGAAGAGTTT
The DNA here is from genome assembly GCF_002870075.4 of Lactuca sativa. Taxonomy (NCBI): domain Eukaryota; kingdom Viridiplantae; phylum Streptophyta; class Magnoliopsida; order Asterales; family Asteraceae; genus Lactuca; species Lactuca sativa. The sequence continues at coordinate 274,539,309 of NC_056627.2, forward strand.
ACGGCCCAAGCAAATGCTTAGGCCGTAAACTCCACAAGTCATGGTCCCAAATGCACTCCAAACTCATCCTAGGGCTTCATACCTAATTTAGGGACTTATCCTCTTGATTTTAGACCCTTGAAACACTCCAAAATGATTTATTAAAGGGAGTTTACGGCCCAGACAAAGGTCAAGGCCGTAAACACCCTTAATCATGCCCAAAATGATTGTTTTGTCCCCCAAATGGCCTTATACATTTACCATAAAATACTAGGAGGGGATTTAAGGGCTTAAACACAAGGAAATGAGGAAAAACTTGGAGTTTACGGCCCAAGCATTTATCTAGGCCGTAAACTCCCCAAAACCCCCTCAAATTTTGGTTTTAATCCTCCAAAATAGCATCACACTTCACTAGAAATCACTAGAAAGGCATTAGTGCTTGAAACTTCACAAAACACTAAGGGTGAGAGTTTACGGCCGTAAACTCCCTTGGGAGAGTTCCTAGGCCATAAACTCCAAGTTAGTGCCCTTAGAAGCCTCAAATCCACTCATGCCCTTTAGGAAAAATGCTTAGAATAATTCAATGAACAAGCTAGAAGCATCAAACACCCAAGAATAGGACCTTGGGAGTTTACGGCCACAAACTCCCTTAGATCGGGCCATAAACTCCTTGTTTGGTCCATGTTAATGCTTTAAATCCATTCACACACTTGATATTTGAGTTTAGCAAAGTTTCACAACTGATAAGAGACCCTTAGCACCCTTAAACGCTACCCGGGACCCCAAACACTCAACCAAAAGTGTTTTCCGCTCCTTTGAGTGTGTATAATTGTTTAATTAGTATATTATATGCTAATTGTATGTGAACATATGTCATCATATGTTAAAATAGTTCCTTGTGTGTGTTCAAGTCCTTGCGTGACCCCGAACGCCCAAACGACACTTTCGTCGGACCTACTTACACCAGGTGAGTTCATACCCCTGAATGAACCTTTTAAATGTTTTTAAATGATTTTATAGGGGGGATTACAAGTTAAACATGCCAGTTATCATATCAATCACATGTGATTGATAACCCGCATGCACAAGATTTTGCCACTATACACTGTTTTTACCGAGTAGGACGCTTTAACGCTTCTTCAATTGTTTTAAAACTCTTACTTATACCTTTTAAACTAAATTCATTCTAAACTGGTTTGTGAAAGATTTTCCAAGATTTTCAAACATATTTTTACAAAAGAATACAAAGTGTGAAATTTTCTGTTCGTAAAGGCTTATCATTAAGATTCCTTTTTACGTATATTTTTATTTGAAGTTATTGCTGATTCGCTTATACTTATTTCATATTCCTACTCTGTAATGTTTCCACTTATACTGATGGTCGCTTATACCTGATGACGCTTATAGTTATTCACGCTCTTACTTAGTGATACGATTATTTTTCGCTTATACTTGATAACAACTCTACTTCACTTATACTTGAATCGACTCTATTTCCCTTATACTTGATACGCCCTCGTTTCAATTATTGTCGTCGCTGTCTCGTGATACGCTTATACTTATACGACACTTCTACTTCACTTGCGAACGCTTTTACTTCACTTGTTAGGCGCTACTACTTCACAAGGATCACTTCTACTTGAAACGCACTTAGTCATAGTTAGATGTATGTCCGTGCTTATATAGGTATATATAAGTAATGATTGAAAGACTTAGGAAGGCTCGTCTGCCCTATTTCCTTTTCTTCGTTGAGATGTGGTCTGGTGGGATCGGGTAGCCGTCCGAAGGTCATTTGTGATGGGTTTTATGCATAAGAACAATCCTATGTGCTCATACAAACCCTAATGCTTGGATCTAGGTTTCTCTATTGTATATGCTTTGAATCCAAGACTAACAAACTTAGATCTAACATATTATAAACTGAATTAGGGTTTAGAGAATTACCTTTGATTGTTATATAGCAATAACAATCAATTCCTTGCTTGGATTGGCTTCAAAAGCTTAGTGCCTCAAGTGCTGCACCTCTAATGGAGTCACAAACACCATATACAACTTGGATGAAGAGGAGAAGAAGAGAGGCTGCCCAAAAACAACTAGAAACCCTAGAGAATCAGTTGTCCACGTTTTTGGGGCCTAAGGGGTCCTTTATATACTTGTGTGGGCTGCTAGGGTTTCAGTCAAAACCCTAATGGACAGCTTAAACTCTAAGCAGCCCATGGAACCTTCTGGATAAGGCTATGGATGAAAATATGATGGGCTTCCATCATAATTTCGTTCACCCCTTGATCCTTTAGCATTCTTTAGCCCAATAACTCAATTATCCAATAATTGCAGTCCAATCCCCTAAGTTTAATCAATCTCCTTTAGCCACAAAATTAATTATCAATTAATTCTTGACTAATATTAATTAAACAATATGATTTCTCCTTTAATAGATTATTCTCATAATATATTAATAAATCATATTTAAACCTCTCTCTCCTTAATTCATCCTACATATTGCTATGGTGAAGGCAACCCAAAAGGACCATGCTCAAAATCGGGTCAAGTACATACCAAAATAGTTATGGACTTAGACACTAATCCAACAGTCTCCCACTTGGATAAGTCTAATAACTATTTTCCGTATGACTTCAGAACCTGATCAACAATCGTAGCTTTCAAAATCCGCTGTCAACTCTGATCTTATCAGATAACGTGTCCTCTAGATAAGGGATTATATATTCCTCCATTCTCAAGATATCGTATAGACAAAAGACATGAATTTCAATCATTCTCTCTATACTGTTTCCCGACTTCCGATTTATGATGACTGATAACAGACTACAATTGAACACATCAACTTAGTCCCGGCTTGGCCAAGCGCTTAGGTGTCATCACTAAATCATCGAGAGGCCCACATATATCGCTTTTATCCCACTTTGGGTAAAAGGAATGGATAAACTTCGACTCAAATGCTCACTTGCACTTATTGATCGAATCACACACGACAACAAGTTTTATAACACCAAGTTACTGGTGCGTTTACTTATTATCAATGTGCAACCGACCAACAAATAACAACTCACACGTCTCGGTTTCAAGAATATACAATATTATCGTCTCACTAATCACTCGTGATAAATCCATGAAGTGATCCAAGTGAGCGTGGGTTTAATCCAATACTCTAATCTTATCAAAGCACTCATGAACTCTGCAACAAACTTGTGCCATGTCTAAACATTTCAGACAATCTACAGACAGATTCATGACAGTCTTTATTCATACCTACTCCCAACGTATGACTGACTGTGGATGTTTGAATAACCTAGTTATTCTGGAAGTCAAAACATGCAAACTGAAACATAACAATAGTACTTCATCCTATCTGGCCCCAAACTTGTGAGAGTAAATAAAACACTTCTATTTATCCACCATATTGATTACTCATTATTTATTATTTAATGTTTCGGATAATCAACTCATTACTTGAATTACAACTACAATTGTCCCATGCTCTAAGCATGCACACTTTGTTTCCTATGGTCCATGCTTTGTGAAATAGATCAATTGAAAACTTTTCCAATGATTCTCATTTCACAATTCCTTAATCCCCATTGTTAGTGTAAGAACACAAGGTTCTCGCCACTACTAGAATATGCTAGATTCTAACATTTCATGCAACGATCCTTTCGTAAAGTCATAGCACAAAAGTCACCAAGACTTCGCTAATGAAATTACAAAGTACTTTCTTAGAAATTGTTACAAGACAATTCCATAGACGTGAAGTCTCACATTCAGAGTGCATTCCTTTGAACATCCTTCTTGAATAAAGTTTTCTAATCTAGACACAGAATCTCAATATCCAACTCCCAATATGGAAACATTTCCACATTTGCCATATGACAACTCATTCTTAATAGAATCTTATCTATTCATAATAATGTCGATATGGTACATCCAATACCATACTTCCAACTACTCACAAGCGACCAATCCTCAGCGAACTTTGGATCGTCCTTTGATAGTTGTTCAATTATTTTAGTCAAAACCAATTCTAGTCCTTTTCCCTCTTAATGCGCTAGACATTTGGAAAACTTTTAGAATGGTAAAATATTATAGCATTTACAATCGATCCTATACCCGAAGCGTATGGGACACGATGCATAATGTTTTATTTGCTATGTTCTCAAAGTTCGTTTTCTCCCGTTTTGGGTGATTTACTAAGGACTCAATCAATCAACTAACTTGAATTCGTTTTCTCCCGTTTTGTAGATGTCAAAGTTCGACAACTATGGTCTTCCCAAATCCCGTGGAACAAGCATTCCACATGAAGATGATATTCCACGATTCGATCGAGGAACAAGAAATCATGCTTCAATTCCTCCACCTCCTCCAATTATTCTCCCTAGCCCACAAGTTCAAAGGCTTGAAAAGTTCAAGATCACTCAAGCCCTTTTGGCAAGTAAACATAAAGAAGGAAAGTCGGTGTGTGCACACGTCCTAGGGATGAAGTCACACATTGATAGGTTAAGAATGTTGGGATCCGTTGTCTGTGAGGAAATGGCTGTTGATTGGGTTCTTCAGTCACTTCCTAACTTGTATAGTGAGTTCGTAAGAGAGTACTATATGATGAACCACGACGTGACCCTTATAGATCTCACATATATGCTTATTGCTGCTGAATCAGCAATGGTTTGGCGCAATAGAAAAGCAAAGTTGATTGGTGAATCTGCCTTCAAGACCTCTATGGATATAGATAATGGCAACGAAAGACATGCTATGATCGAAAAGTTTGATCATAAGAGAAAGGCAATGTCTGAAGTAGTTCCATGTAATGTTCCAAAAGAGTCAATTTGCTGTTATTGCCAAGAGAAAGGGCATTGGAGACGAAGTTGCCCCATTTACCTAAGAGATCTAAGAGATGGGAGAGTCGAAACGTATGGCTCTAATATAGGTAAAATCCATTAACTAACTCTTTTAAGCTTCTATTCTAGATTCTTAATACATAATGTGATAAGATTACAACTGATGTTTTGTAGGATCAAAGAAAAGAGAGGAAGCTTAAGGAAAGAAGTGAGTAGAATCTAACCGTGAAGGAATGGATTTCGATCGCATTATTCGAAGATTAGATTCTTGAGCTACTACTTAGAGTTAGAATTAGATAGCTAAGAAAGATATATTAGCATAGTTTTTCAATGACTTGCATTGTAAGGACAAATTTTTCCGCAATAAAATAAATTTTGATTTTATATTATTTATTTATCCTTGCAATGGCGTATATGAAAAAAATTGATGTTTGAATATTAGCAATAATGGATTTGGTTCTTATTATGTTATTTATGGAAAGTCGAGAATTTACCAAATAGGGAGAGTTTCTCATCGCCCAAGTTTCAATTGGACAGAAACTTGGAATCATGCAACTTGGTTGCACGATGAATGAGAAATTTCACATTTGGAAATTAGACTAATTCATTGACAAAGTGTCAAGTGAAGGACTAGGAGATCGAGCACACAAAGTTGCGTGTTGATCAAGTCCACCATAAGAGTAAATGTGATTATACTTACAAGATTAAGTGTAATTCTAGATTGATTGAAAAAAGGTTTAAATCAATAGTAGAACGAATAAGAAGAATCAAGTAGGCAGAAAGATAAAGTTTCTCCATTCTAAGAGGAACGGAGAGTACCTTTTATGCTTTATGATGGGTCTTAATGATTAAAAACCATATCTCAATTGATCCTCTAAGTGAGTCTTAGTACAATTGTATGTCTAAGAAGAGGAATCAAGAATTGAAGAAATGGTTAAATCAAGAAGTCAATCATACTTCGTTCCAAAAACAAGTCTTAGAGTTAAGATTATAAAATTGAGTGATAAGTATTAAGAAGGTTTATAACATTCATCAAATGTGGAAAGTTGTGATGTCTTGGATAAGACAAAGACCAACTAGGACCAATTTATGAAGTGTTTGATAAAAGCTACACTAACTCTTGAATATTTGTTTGTCAAGAAATGGTTGTTGACAAGAGAATCTTATATGTCAAGGAGTCAGTGGGAGTCTTAATGGTCTTGAAAGGTTTCAAGAACAAATCAAATAAACCTTATCGATCATCACTAGCACACGAGTTGAGGTTTACAACCTATCGTGTTGACATTATTTTGTTTCTGTGCCAATCCAATCGAGTTAATTATGCATGTGAATCCTATGAGTTCTCATTTGAATGCATAAAAGGCAAGGACCTTGATCAATGGAAAGTACATTGATAAGAAAAGGTGAGCTTCTTAACTACTTGGAAGACATGGTGGGCAGCTGTGCTACCATAAGGCAAGAAATCGAGATTAAGAAAGTTCGATCCATATGAGTTTGAATTTGTCGTAATCTTTGGTTTTAACAAATTCACATGGATAGGAACAAATACACCGTTTAAATCTAAGTGTCATAAGATTTCCTCCTTCATGAAAATGATTGTGAAGAAATGCTTTCACTAAGAAAGACTTAAGAAGATAGTGATTGTAAAATTGCATTCTCGAATTCGATTATGGTTACGGTATCCCTTTCCATAATTTGAATTGTGAGGTTTGGAAATTAGTCTTAAGTGTTTAGACACACATATGAACTATCGAAGGCAAAGTTGTATAAGTTCAAGAAACCTTGATAAAAGATTATCAAAGCACTAAGTATTAGAAACATGAACATAAGAAATTCAATAAGCATTGTTTTTCTGAAAGTTAAGATGTTTATGAATACATGTCGAAGCTAGTGGGAGCATAAGTGTTATATTTATAATAATCATCATGATAGTGGGAGCATAAATGTTATGATTGTATGATTATTAAGGCACGTATTGCAAGTTGGCAATATTAATTATAGAAAACAAGAGTTATACCTTGCAAAGTAGTAAGGGTTGTAAAGTTGTTTTGCTATAATTAAGGGAGAGAATATTATGCTTCATTTCAAATCCAAAGGCTTAGGTTGAGAAATGTTAATAAATTTAGTCAAAGGTACATAGTGTGTTCTTAAAATTTTGATTATGATTACGACATTCCTCTTCACAATTCGATTTTTGAGAACATAGCAAATAAAACATTATGCATCGTGTCTCATACGCTTCGGGTATAGGATCGATTGCAAATGCTTTAATATTTGACCATTCTAAAATTTTCCAAATGTCTTGCGCATTTAGAGGAAAAAAAAAGGACTAGAACCGGTTTTGACTAAAATAATTAAACAACTATCTAAGGACAATCCAAAGTTCAACGAGGATTGGTTGCTTGTGAGTAGTTGGAAGTATAGTATTAGAAAATATGGAAATGTTTCCATATTGGATGGACCATATCGACTCTATTATGAATAGAAAAGATTCTATTAAGAATGAGTTGTCATATGGAACATATGGAAGTGTGTCCATATTGGGAATTGAATATTGAAAATCTATGTCTAGATTAGAAACTTTTATGCAAAAGGATGTTCAAAGGAATGTACTTTGAGTGAGAGACATCATATCTAATGAATCGTCTTGTAACAATGTCCGATAGTGGACTTTGTAATATCATTGGCAATAGTCTTTGTGACTTTGGTGCAGTGAAATCACAAAAGGATCATTTCATAAAATGTTAGAATCTAGCATATTCTACAAGTAGCAAGAATTTGATATTCTTTCACTTATGAAAAGGATTTGGAGTTGTGAAATGAGAATGAATGGAAATGTGTTCAATGTGATCTATTTCACATAGTAAGAACCATAGGTAAACATTGTGTGCATGCTAGGAGAATGGGACATGTGTTGTAATTCAAGTAAGAAGTTGATTACCCGAAACGACAAATAATGAGTAATCAATATGGTGATAAATAAAAGGCGTTTTATTTATACTCAAAGGTTTGAGGCCATATGAGATTAGTATTATTCTTGTGTTTCACATTTGCATGTTTTGACTTCCAGAATAATTTAGTTTATTAAGAATAATCGAATTATTCGAACGGGGCACAGTCGTTCATATGTTGGAAGTAGATATGAATGAATACTGTCGTGAATTGGTGTGTGGATTGTCTAAAGAGCATTAGACATAAGCAAATGTTTGCTGCAACGTTCATGAGTGCTTATTTGAGCATTGGATTAAACCCATGCTCACTTGGATCACTCCATGAATTGTATCACGAGTGATTGGTGAGACGATAACATCTTATATTCTTGAAACCGAGATGTGTGAGTTGTATCTTGCAAATCGGTTGCACATTGATAATATGTAAACGCACTAGTAACTTGGTGTTATAAAACATATTGTTGTGTGTAATTCGGTAAGTGAGTGTAAGTAAGCATTGTATCAAAGTTTATCCATTCCTTTTATCCAAAGAAGGATAAAAGCGATATCTTTGGGCCCCTCGATGATTTTGTGATGACAAACGTAAATGCTCGGCCGGGCTAGGGCTAATTTGATTTGTTCAATTAGTCAGTCGTCATAAATCGGGAATCGAGATATAGTACAAAGAGAATGATTTGAAATCATATCTCATATGATATCTAGAATGGAGGAATATATGATCCCTTATCTTAAGGACACACGTATCTGATAGATCAGAGTTGACAGCGACATTGGAAAGCTACGATTGCAGATCAGGATCTGAAGTCATACGCATAATAGTTATTAGACTTATCCAAGTGGGAGACTGTTGGATTAGTGTCTAAGTCCATAACTATTTTGGTATGTACTTGACCCGATGGTGCATGGTCCTTTTGGGTTGCCTTCACCAAAGCAACTTGATTGGAGAAATAAATAGAGAGAGAGAGAGGTTATTATGATTTATTAATATGTTATAAGAATGATATATTAAAGGAGAAATCATATTTGTTTAATTAATATTGGTCAATAATTAATTAAGAATTAATTTTGTGATCAAATGTAATTAATTAAACTAGAGGGGATGAATTGTAATTATGTGATAGTTACAAAATAAGGTAAGGATTATCTTAAGGATAGGTTGGACGAATTTGAGGTGATAAGGACCTTAGAATTTGACTATGATAAGGATTCAAGGCTTATCTTATGGGTTGCTTGGTAAGCAAGCTACTAGATAAGGATAAAGACTGAAACCCTATCTCTACACCTATATAAACCCCCTTTGGCTCTTGATTTCGTCCAGACCTTCCCAAGGCTTCTTAGGGAAGAAATCTTATACCTCTCCTCTTTCTTTATACCTTCTCCATTTGCTCTTGGTGTTTGTAAGTCATTAGAGGAGTGACACTTGTGACTCTAAGCCTTCCAAAGTCAATTCAAGGAGGAATTGGGATTGTTATTGCTACATAACAATCAAGGTAACATTATAAACCTATTTTCATGTTAATATGATTACTTGTATGCTAGAATTAGGGTTTATAGTCTTGGATTCAAAGCATGTACAATAGAGAAACCTAGATCCAAGCATTAGGGTTTGTATGAGCACATAGGATGTCTTATGACCAAAACCCATCAATAGATTCGGGTTAGTTAATTTAGAGATAATAAGCGTTAAAAATGACTTTTGATAGAAGAATATTTAGAATAAATAATCTTAACCGAAGTATAGTATATGTCACAAGGATTCCATACATATAAAGAACACTGAAATCCGATTTATAGCGAAGAAGTTATGACTAGTCGAAGTTTTGCAACTAAACCGGCATGACGCCGCGTAACGTAACAGGTGAATTTTTGATAAATTAATTTTTAGCCTTAGCAATCAAAAAGAAAAGTCGTATTATACGTTAAACCTAGAACATACATAATAAAAACGTCAAAATATGACTTTGTTAGAGGAAGTTATGATTTTTCTAAGATTTAGAGTAGCGGTTTACAACCCAGAAATTGAATCATAGATCGATTGATTTTTAGCCGTCACAACCTAAATGAGAATTGAATATCTCATTAATAGCAGCTCAGCTATATAAAGACTGTCAAAATCGGACGTCAGATGACAAAGTTATGAATTTTTAACGGACTTTAATTGTCTAAACCTGTTAAAAATATAAATTTAAAAATAAAATCAAAATTATCGAAAAGAGTCTAAACGAAAGTAGTAGATCATGTCGCTACCTACGCTTGGATGTAAATAACGTAAAAAACGGAGCTCGTTTCACAAAGTTTCGGATTTTAGAAGATAATTAGTTTTTGGAGTAAGCAGCGAGTCACACGTGGCACGATCTGAGCCACTGCTTCCTCACCACGGGTTCGCACGAGATCGCAACACCTGGCACCCCAACACTCTGTGTTGGGCTCAATAACACTTCATGTTGTTCGAAATCTTAGCCTATAAATAGAGGCACAAATCACTTCATTTCTCACACCTTTCTATCCAACTCTCTCCTAAACGCCCCCAAAGCCTCAAGGTTTTTCTCTAGCCATTCTTAGGAGTTAGTAGCAAGTCCTGGAGTGCCAGAATGCTCCGATAAGGAGAGATTTCGAATCAGAAGTTATGCCCGAGCAGAGCCTAGTTCTTCGCTAAACCCCCTTGTAAGTGAGTTATGCTTACCTTACTTTAAGTATGACTTATGTTTAAGCTCATTATCGTTATTATGAACCTATAAAAAGATTTATCAGTGATTCCAAGTTGTTATACTGATTGATCTATTTATGGGGATGATGTCTAGGCTATGATTTAGTGAGGTGGTTAAAGTGGGATATCCAAACAGTATACTTCGTATACCAATGGACCATACCTCCAATATGATCCTACCTGGTTGTTCCTTACTTGATAGATATTGAAGTAGACTTTGAGTTAATAATGAATTTAGACTAATAATTAGTCGCAATAATTATTAAACTAAAACTTAGCTATAATAATGCTAGGTTACGTCAAAGGAAAAGATAGTTGCTAGAAGCGAAGCGCTGCCCAAATTTCGAATCGTCACTTTATCAAGTGAGTTCATAGTCCCTTTCATGAACATGGTTTTAATACAAGTATTACTAAAAGTATTAAATATATGTTGAAAGTTTATTTTTGAGTTATATACTTATTATCTGGAAATATGTGTTATATGTATATTTGATGATATACGCTATGTGAACCAGACATGGTTCTATATGTGTTGATATGTATTTACATGATAAAAATAATAATAGAAGTATAATAAATGAGAAGATAAATGTACGTTAATACTTAGTACTCTGTATAAAATATTACATTAAATTAGGATAGTGTTGCTGAAATAGATTAAGTATTGAAAGTTTATTATCAGCATTGTAGGCTTGCTCAGTGATGAAATAAGACTTAAAAAGAGGTGCTTAGTTCAATTAAGTTTGGATATTGGGTAGTATCTTATTAAGGGTACGTGTGTGATGGGAATAGAGATTAGAAACTCTGTTCAAGGAGATTGATGATCGGTGGAGTATGTCCTACGTACAAAAGTACTTTCTATGTACCAAGTCTTTTCCAAAGCTCTGTGTCTTAGGTGTGTCTTGTGTCAGTGTATTATTATGTTCTGGGGTACGAGTCCTACTCATATATGGGTATTATAATATGCCAAAAGTACTATCATGTAGAAAGTCCTTTTTTTGACACTATTGTGTGTCGGGGTACGAGAGTACTTTATTAGTATTTCGCCATACTTTTCTTTTGAAAAGCTTTGGAGTCATCGTTTCTTTTACGAAGTGATTAGATGAGCTTCGTGTGTTAGCGTTTCCTTTCACAAAGTAATTGAGGGAACTTCATACACTGCCTAATTGAGTGTGTCAATAGTAGACTACTACTAGGTATATCTGATGTTGTATTGTCGGATAGGGTGAGTCTGGGGGTAAAATACCTCACGGTGTCAGACCACTACTAGGCATAGTTATCTAGATAACCACCCCTGACTTAATTTTCTTGTTGTTTTTACGATCTGAGGTTCGTGGTAAAACTTATTCCATTCCCCTCATTTGATGTATTTATTGATCCTCGTCTGCTGCCAGGGATTTCTTAAGCAGCATCGTCAGTTCATTGTTCATATTAATCCTTTAGGCTAGATCTTGTAGGATCGTTGTATAGGATTAGTGAGTGGGAATCTACAGGATGGGATAAATTGTTTTAGATATATGATATATCTGTGTTAATGATAATAGTTGGATTTGCAGGTTTAAGATATACATTATTATCACATTATGGGATTGAAATCCCTGTGTACCCACCAGGTTTCCCAACCTGACCAACTCTGTTTATTTTATCACAACTGACTATATGAAAGATACGTCTTGCTGAGAGATTCAATGAGTATTAGGCCACTAGTTTAATTACTATAAGGCTTGTAATATTTTGTTATTCTTATGTTTATGTATTGACGATGACATCCCAATGTTTTGATAATACATTTATCATATTTTTAGGAAAAAAAATTCCACAACCTTATTCTTCAAAAAAGATACTCTGATTTTTAAATAAGTATAAACAAATCGGTCTTTTTTGGCTATGAAAATGGGGATGTCATAGGTGCCAACTTTAGGTTCTTCATTGATTGACTCTTGAGTCTCATCAAGATCAATGGGGCTCTCACTAGCCATTTTGGATATCATATTTCTCTCTTGGAAGACCGCCATTCAAGCATCAAATATTTTGTTTTAAAAGGGTTTGTAAAATAACCACCCGAAAGACCTGTTAGGATATCCAATGAAGTTGCACCTCTCTGCTCTAGGTTCTAGTTTGTTGAGAAATTTATGATGAACATAAGCCTCATAATAGTAGACTTCCATATATGCTAGTGAGGAACGAACCCCACTCCACATCTCAAAGAGTGTCCCATAACCTTCTCAATTGGTGCAAGGTCAAGGAATATTGTAACACTCTTCATGATACCATCCATGAACTGTTAGTAAGCATAATACAACTCATCAAGTACCAAATCAAACAATGACTTGTTTCTCTATCCAATTACACTGTTTGTGGAAGTGTTTTGGGTAGAGATATTTTGTGAATCTGTTTTTTAATTCCTTAGATGAGTGTTAAACTTTTGACTAAGATGCTCAATATCCCTATTGAATATGAGTACCTCATCCTTTTGAAGGTTACCATGTTGGTCTTACAATGTATTGTGGTTAATCTAAATGGTCAATTAGTTGAACTAATTCCAACATATTCGATCACCAAGTGATGTATTTGTCATCAATCTTGATAAACAAGATTTACCTTTATCATAAGACTTACGGTCAAATGATTTCCAAAATGCTATCAAATTAAATATTTGGTAATGATATCCATGGATGAGTCGTCTCTATCAGGAACAACCGTCTAGTTAATCTTCTCCACCCATTGCTTTGCTCTCACCAGATACCACAATTTAGTTCATCTTCTTCGATTATAGCTCAAGTACATCTTCCACTATTTCCTCTTGTTTGCGAACTTAGATTTAGCGAACACATGAAACTTAAATAAAGATAGAATATGAAGAAGAGAAACAAAGTGGATACGATAGAGGTGCTTGGATCTTTGAAAAAGCAAGGGTTAAGAAGAGAGAGGCGGCCGGTGGTGATAAGATTGGTTAATAGTGGGAGATGATTGATGTCGACGGTTGGATCTCCGGTGGTAAAAGGGGAAGAAAGTATGTATGATAAAGAGAGATCAAAGAGGGTACATTAGGTTTAAGGAAAGGGTGGATGTAGGGTGGGGAAGTAAGCATATTTTTATTCAATAATAATGTTAGGATTTAAAAAAAATATTAAAATGAAGTATAAAAGCATCAAAATTAACATTTACTGTTATAAAATATGATCAAACAACAAGATAAATTATAGAGTAAAGAAAGACATGAGAGTAGAGAGAACTTTTATTCCAATACTTGTGATGAAATCATCAAACTTTACATACATAATATTCACTATTTATACTAGACAAAGAAGATGAAAGGTTATGTATGATATGAATGCTCATTATAGTGGTGCATAACTACACTCATAAAACTCATAATAATGTTTGTTATAATGTTCACTAATTATGGAGAGTAATGGGGGAATATGGAGAATCCAATAGTCATTCACTAAATAATAATTCATAACACTCCCCCTTGAATGACGATTGTATCATGCCTCGTTAAAACCTTAATCGGTAAAACCTCATGGGAAAACCCCTTTATTAAGGAAAAAGAGTACATGATTAGTAATAGATATTGGAAACAATTGCCTCGTTAAAAACCTTGCTAAGAAAACCCAGTGGGAAAAACATAGCTAAGGAAAAAAGTACAATATGTTTCCAACTCCCCCTGATTAGCACATCACCTGATTTTCTTGAAGCACCACATAACAATGTTTCGTACCATCTTTTCAAATTTCAATGTAGGAAGTGCTTCAGTAAACCAATCAGGAAATTTGTTACTAGATTGAATTTTCTAGATGTTGATGTCACACTCTTTTTGAAGATCATGAGTGAAAAAAAACGTTGGTGATATATGTTTGGTTCTGTCTCCTTTGATAAATCCTTCCTTGAATGAAGCTATACAAGTTGTATTATCTTCATATAGTATGGTTGGAACATCCCTGTTAGAAGTTAGACCGCAATTCTTGCAAATATGTTGAGTTAAAATTCTTAACCAAATACATTCATGACTTGCCTTATAAATTGCTATAATCTCTGCATGGTTAGAATAAGCACCAACAAAAATTTGTTTAACAAAATGACAAGAATTTACGTTACCTCCACAAGTGAATAAATAGCATGTTTGGGATCAAGCTTTGTGTGGATAAGATAAATATCCCGCATCTGCATAACTAATTAACTTCACATTTTATGAATTTGATTAGTATAAATTCATATCTATTGTACATCGAAGATATCAAAGAATGTGTTTGACTCTATTCCAGTATCTTCTTGTTGGACAAGAACTATATATTGCTAATAAGTTTACGACAAAAGATTTATCAGGTCTTGTATTAATAGTAAGATATATTAGTGCACCAATAGTACTAAGATATAGTTCTTCGGGAACAAGAAGATTTTCATGTTTTTTTATGATGCTGAAGTTGGTCCTTTTTGGCATCTAATTGCCTAACCACCTTCGGGTTACTCATGGATGTGAGTTATTCATATAAAATCTTTTTAGCACCTTTGCTAGATATTAATGTACAAAACCATCATTTTTGTGCGCTTAATTTGAAGACCCTAATAGAATTTCATCTTACCAAGATCATCCATTTCAAAAATTTCTTTCAAACAAAAAGTGACCTTTTCTAATTCTCTACGAGTTCCAATTATGTTCAAATCATCTACAATAACATCAATTATGATAAATTCTTATCTGGATCTTTTTATGAATACACATGGGCTTAATGGATCATTTTTATAGCACTCTTTCAACAGAAATGTACTAAAACAATTGAAGCACCTACGACCAAATTGTTTCAATCTATACAATGATTTATTTAATTCTACCAAATATACTTTACGAGAATTAGAAGTTTGCGCTTCTGGCACCTTAAACCCTTCTGTGATTTTCATATAAATATCATTTTCAAGTGAGCCATATAAATAAGCGATAAATACATCCATTAGACACATCTCCAGTTTTGCATATGTTGTTAAACTTATAAAATAACTGAATGTAATTGCATCAACTACCGGAGAATACATTTCTTCTTAATCAATTCGGGCCTTTGGGTAAAACCTTGTGCAACAAGTATTGCTTTATATCTCACAACTTCATTTTTTCTCGTTTCTTTTGCGCACGAATACCCATTCGTCTCCCACTGCTCTTACTCTGTTTGGTGTACGGACTACAGGTCCAAAAACTTTTCGTTGAGTAATAGAATTAAGCTCTTTATTTATTTCATATTTCCATTTTGGCCAATATTTTTTCTATTCATACATTTCTCAATAGATTTAGGTTCAAAATCCTCATTTTCTTTATAGTCACGCGCGAAACATGATATGAAAAATTATCGTCGACGTCTATCTTATTTCGGTTCCATCTTATTCCTGTCATGACATAATTTATTGAGATCTCATCATTTTCATTTTTTCAGGTACCTTATTTTCTTTTGTTATGTCATTGGGCTCTTTTAGAGCTTCATTAATCTTTTCAAGAGATTCTGTTTTCTCTTTTGGACCATCAATTGTATTTGCTTCCTTTCCTTTTTGAGAGTTTTTATCTTTGGAACCGGTTGGTCTTTCACACTTCAGGCGTGCCTTAGATTCATTTGTAGTTGTATTTTTTCCTTCTGGGATATCAATTCTAACTGGAGCATTTACAGCTGGTAAATGAGACTTTGTTACTCTCTTAGGGTCAGTTAATGCATCTGGCAATTGATTTGCTATATTTTGTAAATGAATTATCTTTTACACTTCAAGTTCACATTGACTTGAACGAAGATCTAAAACTGAAAGTGATAATTCATTCCAAGAGTTTTTATTCTCCAGCTTCTTTATTTCTCCCCCTAATGTTGGAAAAACCGATTCATCAAAATGACAATCGTCAAATCTAGCTATAAATAAATCTCCAATTGATGGTTCTAAATATTTTACTATAGATGGAGATTCGTATCCAACATAAATTCCCATTCTTCTTTGAGGACCCATTTTTGTGCGGTGAGGTGGAGAAATGGGTACATAAATTGCACATCCAAACGTCCTTAGATGGGAAATATTTGGTACATGGCCGCAAACCAGTTGAATATGGGAGAACTTATGATAACTAGTTGGCCTGATGCGTATAAGTGATGCCGCATGTAAAATTGCATGTCCCCATGTTGGTGTAGGAAGTTTAGAATGTATTAGTAATAGTCTTGCAATTAATTGAAGGCGTTTGATTAACAACTCAGCTAAACCATTTTGTGTATGAACATATGCAACAGGATGTTCAATAGTTATCCCAATCGACATGCAATAGTCATTAAAAGCTTGTGATGTAAATTCTTCAACATTGTCAAGTCGACTTTTCTTAATTGGGTAATCGGGAAAATGTGCCCTTAGGCGGATTATTTGTGCAAGTAATCTTGCGAAAGCAAGATTATGTCTAGATAACAAGCACACGTGTGACCATCTAGTTGACGCGTCAATTAAGACCATAAAATATCTAAATGGTCCACATGGTGGATGAATTGGTCCACATATATCCCCGTGAATTCTTTCTAAAAAACTAGGACTTTCATACCCAACTTTATTCAATGATGGACGGGAAATTAATTTTCCTTGAGAACATGCAACACAAGACAATTCATTAGCTTAAAAAATCTTCTGGTTTTTCAAGGAATGACCACTTGAACTTTCAATTATTTTGCGCATCATAATTGATCCGGGATGGCCCAACCGGTCATGCCAAGCTTTGTAGATGTTATCATATCTTTTATTTTCAATATCATAAGATTCAATCATTCTAATATTCGCATAATACAATCCGAAGGACAATACGGGTAATTTTTCCAAAAGACTTTTCTTACCCGATATCATTTTTGTAATATTGAGATACTCTTTATCACCATCATTAGTTTTTTCAACATGATATCCGTTGGACCGAATCCTTAAAACTTAATAAATATCTTGGTGATTTTGATGATAATAATGCATTGTCAATTGTAATTATTGTCCCTTGTGGTAATATGATATTCTCTCTTCCGAAGCCTTCAATCATTTTTGCACTACCCGTTATTGTATTAACATTTGCTTCTCCATTTGATCAGTAAGCAAAATATTTATCATTATTAAAAATGCTATGTGCTGTTGCACTGTCTGCAAGACATATATCTTCCTCATTTCTTTTGCGAATATCCATATTTCTTTTCCATAAATAAATAAAATACAAGAAACATGACTTAGAGAAATAAAGTCATATTTTATTAATTTGGGAAGATTGTGACGCCATCATTTCTCATGAAACGAATATGACATAAAAATATAATAAATGTCATGAAACAAAACTACACATTTATTCTGATCAATCACCATCCATATCACTACTTGTCCCTTCCGGGTAGACAAGAAAATCGATAACATCCAAATGTGTCATTTCTGGTTGATCTTCATGAATATCACTTTGAATAAAATTTGTTTTGATATTATATTTTTCTTTAGATTTTAGATAAGTTTGATAAAGATTAACAAAATGCTTTGGTAAGCGGCATGTACAAGACCAATTATCGGTCATTCCACATCAGTGACAAACATTTTCAACTTTCTTTCTTTTTTTCCTTCACCACTTTATCATTAGGATGTGGATTTTTGCTATTTTCCAACTTCTGGTGGTTAGTTGTAATCTTGTTATTTTTATGATAATTATGATAACCTGTACGACCTCGGTTAGACCCATGACTATTATGATTATATGATGTTGCATTCACTTCAGGGAATGCACTAGAACCGGTCGGGATTGATTGGTGATTTTTCATCAATAACTCATTGTTTTGTTTAGCCACAAGAAGACATGGGATTAATTCATATTTATTTTAAACCTTTCTCATGATATTGCTACTGCAGGAGCATGTTAGTAGTATGAAAACTAGAGAAAGTTTTCTCTAGCATGGTTTTCCATAATGAAAATAAAAATCAAAATAAAGACTTGTATGTTAAGGAATTGTTAGTTAAGAAATTCCATAAAATAAGTTGTAAGCATTGTACATATAAAATTATAAAAAATACATACCTGAAAATGACAAGAACAATAAGGAGTTAGAGCTCTATGGTAGAGTCGTGCTGATAACATGTTATAAAATATGATCAAATAACAATATCAATGATAGAGTAAAGAAAGACATGAGAATAGAGAGAACTTTTATTCCAATACTTGTGATGAAATCATCAAACTTTACATACATAATATTCACTATTTATACTAGACACAGAAGATGAAAGATTATGTATGATATGAATGTTCATTATAGTGGTGCATAACTACACTTATAAAACTCATAATAATGTTCACTAATTATGAAGAGTAATGAGGGAATATGGAGAATCCAATAGTCATTCACTAAATAATAATTCATAATATTTATAATAATAAAAGAATAAATTAATATGTATAACAGTCTTTTGAAATGCATTGCGGACCAACACCATATAAAAAAAAATCAATTTTAGACAATTGGTGTTTTTTAGATCGAGACCACAGAAAAATCACAACACGACTATTTTTGCATTTTTCCTCAAAGATGTGTATTAACTATTAAATAAACTAAAAGGTTAACGGTGTTACTAGTCGCACTGAGGGCAGCAAATGAATCAAAATGGATTTGCATTTTACTCAAAAAGCGTTTGGTTGAACTCTAACTTTATTTGATAGGGTGATGCGTCTTTTTTATAAAGGTTTGTGGAAAATACAAGTATTACTTAACTAGTTCAAAAATAACTATCAATATTATTTTAGTTGAGATGTCCGATTCAAAATCTCAAATAAGTTTATTGTAAATATAAGAAACATGTTTGTCAATATAAATTTACAAAATCTTTTTTCACATACATATGGCCTAAAAACATTTGATTATAACTCAAAATAACGGTTTACAAATTCGGATTTCAGCTCATTTCATGTCTTGAACTTTTTTATATAATGAGGTAAAGTTAAGTCTTATTTTTACTATTCAGTCTCGTCATTTGAACTATCTAGTATATATTCAGTCTCATCCCTCCGGATTGTATTCATAATGCTTCACTCCCACAGTCAAATAGTTGTTGGTATTGGAATAATTTTTGTTTCTGGAAAATTATATATTCTTATTTGGAGAATTTGTCAATGTAAGCTTCGTACAATGGAAAATTTCTTCAAATTTGGCATTTTCAACCCTACTACTTGTAAAATATGTAATAATGCAACTAAAAATGAAGATCACAAATATGTGGTTAGTTGTGGCCTTTGAAAACCAATTAAACTCGGTGTCGGATATTATCAAGTACAGAGTTTCTATGGTAGGTCAACAAAAACTTGCAGATCCCCATGAAGTAATAAATATGTTTTTTTTTTTTTTTTTTTTTTTTTTTTTTTTTTTTTGTTGGTGATGTGGAATTTACGGAATCATAATGTTCATTTATGGCTCATCTAATCTCAAATCTCACACGGTTTTGGGACATGATATTCAAATGTTTTCATTACTTTGGATCAACTCGTGGAAGAGAAAATGTATGACTTTAAATTTGGAAGAATGATGTTGTAGTCTTAGTGTAGAATGAGACCGTAAAGTTTAAGTTCATATATTTGTTGCTCTTATTTTTCTTTTTGCCTTTTTACCTAATAGCCTTCGGCGAGTTTCCTTCTAATAAAATTTGTTAGCCACGAAAAAAAATCTTTAACTCAATTAGCTCAATCAAACCTACAACTCATTTAAAGTCTTAGTTGTGGTCCATTAAATTTTCAAATCTGGTATAAAAATGTTATTTTATATATATTTTATAATCAGTTTGTTTTTTTTATTCAAATAGGTATAACCTCAAGTATTACAGTTTGTGAGCTGATTTTATTGGGAAAACAATGCCAAATTTGAGTTGTTGGCAAATTCTTAAAAAAAAAAAAAAAAAACATTTAATTGATAATATCGATAAAATAAAAATATAGTATTTAAAATCAACATTACAACACTTCTTTCTTAATAAATTAAAATAATTTTGTCGCTTGTGATCATCTTATATATTATGTCATATGTTATTTTATTTTATGGTAAATTTACATTAAATTATATCCATATGTCATTTTATGTTTTTTTTATTAAATTTTATATAATACTTAAATGTAATAAATGTTATAATAAATATATATCCAATTTATTAATACAACTTTCCTTATAATTTATAAATTTCTAAATTGAATCTAATTATTTTAGTTTTTTATTTATTTGAATTATTAGTTTAAATTTAAAAGATAAATAAGCAATTTAATTTTAATAATTAAATATTTTTCTTTTTTTCTTATAAATTTAAAATTTCTAATTTGTTAGAACTTCATGTTTATTTTTTTAATAAACTCATATAATACATGAATCTTATAACTACTTTTTAAATAAATAACAAGACGTTTATCATATAAAAATAATCATAAATAACAAAGTGGGATTTAATGTTGGTACGCCATGTTTGTATTTGATATCTAGACACATTTGAAACTGTTATGAAAGTTTTTGATGATTTTTCTTTTGTCGTTTTAGTGATAATTTTCATTTCTAAAAATGTTATTAAAGTATGTGCTTTATCATGCTCACATCTAATTTAAACAACTCCGTCCTGTCCTTTCCTCTCCTCATCTTAATTACTTGTGAGAGTTAAAAAAGTAAAAAAATATATAACCAATAACAACTTTTCATAGTAAATCCTCTAACACCACTTGTATATCCGCATGCAGCTTACTGCTTTCTTAGTAAATCGTGGTAATGTTTTTACCTATAAAAAAATATGCCACGTAGCTGCCATATAAGCATTTGTCTTTCTTACCGATCATTGCCTATGACAAGGATGTGGTGATATATTTGCCTATAAAACTATTTCCAAACCATAACCATTACTACCACTCTTAAGTATTTTCTTATTGCATCAAAGTACAAGTTCTAATGCAGACAAAGCCAAAGTGAAGAATGTTTTCAACGACAAAAATTTTCCATTTCATCCGTGAAACCTCACCATCGATAATATACCGTCGGTAATATATTCATCGAGGGGCGGTGTTCACCGGCGGTAATATGTTCCACGTATGCATATCGCCGGTAAAAAATGTATCATATCGTCGGTAAAAAAATGTATCACACCTTGCAGCTGTAGTTGCAGGTAATTCGTGTAACTCCCAAATCTTCTAAAACAAGTGGTGTATTCCTCACTTTTATGATTTTGAATGCAAAAAAAGTTTTGGATCACAAACTCAAACGCACCTTTGAATTTCCTAGATATCTACATTAATCTACTATAATGTGTAACATCCTGTTTCAGATCGTTTTCGTTTTAAGGTGGTGATCAAGGATTGTGTATTAGCATGTTTAGAGTCCTTGAAGGAGTTAGTTTGGGCTCGTTTGGAGGTGGATGATGTATATTGGACGATTCGGGTATTCGGTTGTGATTTGGAGCAAATAGGGTATTTCAGTAAGTTGTCAGCTTGGGTTTTTATAGCGGTGGATGTTCGTTCAAAATACCTTATGGCTGGTATGAGTTGATATTAGTGTAAAGCGTCTCGATACCTTTTCATGGATATAGGGATGGTCAACATCAGAGTTGTATCGGGAAAGTTATGGTATTAAGATGATTTAGGGTCTGGGAAAACCGTAGTACGTGGAGCGTACCAAGGAGGTACACAGGGCGTACCGAGGAAAGGGATGTTACTCAAGGCGTAACTGGAGGGGCGCTCAGTGTAGGTGTGAGGTTGGGTCGGGGTGAGAGACCTCGTTCGCTGGTCGTACGAGGGTTAAGTTGAAAACCCTAATTTTTAGAGTTGTACCTTATATAAGCATAATGTTAGTCCTTTTTCTTCATTTCTAAGTCAGCCTCCACCCTCTCAAAACCCTAACTCGATCTTGAAGCCTCTTGATGGTGTTATGGAGATCTTAGAAGGTTTTGATGCACATTTTTGCCTTGGGAAGGAAAGTAGAGAAACTTGGAGTTGCTTGGCTTGGTGGAGAGATCGTGGGTCCATAATCATCATCTTGTGGTGAAGCTCTTTGAGGTATCAAGTTCCCATCTTGACTTATGTGTGATTAGATCTCTTATTGGCTAATTTATTGTGGTTTTGGTCTTCTTTGTGGGTTTTTGGATGAGTTAGTTTGCTTATGGGTTTGTCCATTCAGATCTAAGTCCATTTTGGTATCCTTGGGCATAAAGCTGCAAGCTTTATGTGTTTTATGGTGTCATGTATGAATTAAGTCAACCACTAAGTCCCTTTTTAGCTTAAGAGCTTCATTTAGCCATGTATGGACATAAAGTTGGCAACTTTATGTGTTTGTCCAACTCAAGAAGGTCAGATCTGTGTTTTGGAGCTTTGTCTTAATGGATTAAGTGGGAAAATCAAGTTTGGGCTGATTAAGTGAGTATGTTGGGCGTACAAGCAAGTACACGTAGCGTACAATCCTCTAAGCGAGTACGCTGTGTGTAAATGCTTGTACACCCCGCGCACTCGGTCTGAGTGGGTTTGTGTATTTGGGCTATCTTTTTGGGCCTGGTTGCTTAGAGCATAGTTGGGCCATCTGAGAAGGTGTGTTTTGAATTAGGGATAAGTAGTGGGCTTTAGGGTAAGGCCCAAGTAAGGTTTTGGGGCCAATTTGGAAAATTGGGCCATTAGTGGGTCGTTGTGGACCTTTTTGGTTTTGGGCCTTTTTGGTATTGGGCCTCAGTTTTGGTTCATGTTGGGTTGGGGTTAGAATAGTCATTTTACCCCAAGTTTGGATTGTGGGCCTTCGAATGGAATCCAATTGCTAATTGGGTATCATTTTGTGTGGAGAGCTCGGGAAGCTGTCAGGACAACAACTAGGGATTTTTTTCAGTGAGCTTCAGCATTCGACGTGAGTCGTCTCACTATAGTTACCTGTGTGGTAATTTATGTGTGACCATTATTCATGTTATTGACCAGATGGTCTTATTTTCTTATACTGAGATATGTATTATTATGCAATATGTATTTGTGAGTTATGTTGTTATGTTATTCTGTGTATATATTGAGTTATGACGGAGGGTCCATACTGAGACGTGAGACTGTAGGGTCTTCACTGAGATGTGATACCATATGGTCTTCATAGAGACACATGACCGGAAGGTCCTTATCGAGATATAGCTATGAAAGGCTAATTATTTGTGTATGTGGTATTTGGTGAACTCACTAAGCTTTGTGCTTACAGTGTTGATTTAAATGTGTTTCAAGTACTTTTGTAGATTCCAGGAAGGCGCAGACATGATTGTACATATTCGCTGGCTTATGATATCTTGTGGATTTTAGGATACTCTAATATTGTTTTGATAATGACTTATAATTCTATGATGACTTGGATTTATGAATAATGTTTGGTGAATTAAAAACAAAAAAAATTGTTTTGAAATTTGAGGTGTTACATAATGAATGAAGATTCTTTTGCCACATGTCACACTCTCATTCAACTGGCCAAATATCATTTTGTAGTTATTTGGAATTAACTTTTTTTTCCACATGTCATTTTATGGATTTTCCTATTTTATTAAATTTCACATAATATTTTAATGTAATAATTATAATAAATATACTAATAAATCGATATCAATTTTATTGATGGACTTATCTTCTAATCTCAAAATTCACAAATTAAAGCTCATTAGTTTCTTTTGTTTATTTATTTAAATTTAAAAGATAAAAAACACATTTCAATTTTAATAATTCATTATTTGTAACATCCCAAAATTTAAGACTAAAAATTTCTTTTAATAAAACATTACGTTAAGTAAATTCATCATTTTCAAACATAAACAAAGTATTAGTTTCCAAAATACATATTCGTTATCAGAATAAACATTCCCAGGCTGTCGAAACTATGGTGTGTGCCATGCGATCATCCCGAGCTCCATCATCCGCTACCGGAAGTACCTGAAACCAAAACTGAAAACCGTAAGCACGAAGCTTAGTGAGTTCCCCACCCTACCACATACCATGCGCATAACTGCACACTGCACATACTGGGCCACACCCTCTATCTAGCTGCAACTAACACATACGACAAATACTGGGCCACGCCCGCTATCCTGGGCCTCGCCCCTACCTCGGGCCTCGCCCGCTACAACGGACCTGCCGCTCCAAGCCCCGCCTGGCTTCGAGCCCCGCTCGGATACAGATCTGTTTCACTTAGGCCTCGCCTTTCACAGGGCCTCGCCCACTAACATATAATAACACATAAACATATCACATCACATCACATAAGCTAAACACATACTAATGGATCTTGTCCTAAGGCCTCGCCTATCTCTGGGCCCCGCCCTTGTCCTGCTACTGATAAGTCATGGAACCCCATCCATACTCCTGGTGATAGTGAGGTACGGGCCCATCTCACCCTCACTCCTTCCCTATCTTGGGCCTCGCCCCTGATCTGCTGCTACTGAGATGTGGAACTCCATCTACACTCTGCTATTGGTGAGATACGGGACCTCGCCCACACTCACCTCCCTACCAGGCATGTACAAGTATCACACAGACAACAAGTATAAACTATCACATAAACCATTCCTTGGGCACCCACCCTCTATCATTAGACCTCGTCCCAAATATCATACTAGCATACTGTGCCTAGGGCTAACCCCCGGGTCTTCTACTCATAACTACATGGGCCGGCATTGTGGCCGTAGACCCATTCATACAAAGGGAAACTCACCTGCACTGGCTAAACTGGCTGATGAACCCACTAGCTGCTGCCTGACAACTCTCTGAACTCCTGCTCCACTCGCTCTCTGAGCTACCAATATCAATGCAACACTGAGTCTAACTGACCCCCGAAAGACAACCAAGTTAACTTTGGTCAAAGTCAAAGTCCTGGTCAAAGTCAACCTTCCAAGTCAACCCTACTCGCCGAGTCACCCTATTGACTCGCCGAGTTCATTTGTTCAGAGTCCTTCTATTCGCGACTCGACTCGTCGAGTCAGTCCATGACTCGCTGAGTCTACCGATTTCCGAGACCTGACCTGTCCAACTCACCGAGTCTCCATTCGACTCACTGATTCAAGTCTCAACTCGAAGGGTTTGGGGTTCTGCGACCTGACTCGCCAAGTCCAAGAATAGACTCGCCGAGTACAAGGCAATCTTCATCCAACTCGCCGAGTTGTTCTTCCAACTCGCCGAGTTCATGCCCAACTTCATCCGACTCGATGAGCTGTTCATCCCACTCGTCGAGTTCCTCCTCGTCTTCAAGCTACTCGCCGAGTCCACTCAAAGGACTCGCCGAGTCCACTCGGTCCTTCATACATGCAGAGGACTTTTGAGTCATGCAGGGACTCCAAACCATAGATCCATACTTCCCAAGCTTAATCCCCACGTAAAGTTGCAAACTTTACGTATAACTAACGAGATCTAGGCTCAAAACATACTAGGGTTTGGTTTAAGGACAAAAGGGCTTCATCAACTACTCATCTTCTGATGCTTTATGATATATTGGACCATCCCAACACTAGATCTGAAGTGGCAACAACATAACTAAACCCCTAACTCGAATTGGGTCTCAATCAACCATAAAACCCCCAAATCTCATGACAAAAATAGATCTAGATGCAAAGAAGGGAAAATGGCAGCTTAATACCTCCAAGATGAACACAAACTGAAGTAGATCTCGGATCTACACCTCTCTTTTGAAGCAACCTTCTTGATCTTCAAGTTCCTTTCCAAAATTTCCTTCCTCCAAAGCTATTTCTCTCAAATGATGGAAGCTCCCACGAAATCTAGGGTTTACAGGTCCTCTAGGATGATATGGAGGCTGAGGGAGGGACATAACACCCTTTATATAGGATACAACTCCCGGAATTAGGGTTTTCCTCGTATAGAGCAGACTCGCCGAGTCACCTTGGCCGACTCGCCGAGTCAGTCACTTACTCCCGACCCGGATCCCGCTCGGACTCGCCGAGTCCCTCCTTGGACTCGCCAAGTCGACCCCTAAACTTAGGGTTTTCTTTCCTTTCTTGGCCTTCAAAACTTTGGGTGTTACATTATTCTTCTTATTTTCTTATAAATTCAAAGTTCTCAAATATTTAGACATTATATATATATATATATATATATATATATATATATATATATATATATATATATATATATATATATATATTCTTTTTAAATTTACTCATGTTATACACGAGTCTCACAACTAGTATTATAACATAAGCTATTTTTATTTCAACCATATTTATTTGAAAATTTTAAAACTTTTCAATTTTTTTGAAAAAATATATTAAACTCGTTTATTATTCTAAATTAGATGTTAATTTTTCAAATCTCAATCTTACACGATTAATTTATAACCCATATCTTCATATACAACCAAGACTAAACATTGGTTAGCAAAGAGCAACAAATCATCTCAAAACGTCCAAAACCGATAATAAAGGATTTAATATGCAATAGTATAGAAGGCATGCATCTATTCTCAACTATTGTCCATCTCATAAAGTTCAAATCACCAAAGTAGATGATTAATCATCGAACTCATGAGATAATTTCCTCCATTTGCAACGTGATGACGTTTTACTCACACACTGACTTAATGACACCTAATTTTTCAAACCCTTTCGGGTATCCCGAGCGGTATATACCCTCTCCCATGCTACATGCATAAACATAAGGATGCTTAAAATATAGCTTTCAAATCAACAATAGCTTAATTGAGCAATATACTTTCCAAAAAGAGATTTCACGTTATGCACAAATAATACATATAGTAAACTCATTGCACATAGGGAAAACATCATAAAGTTTCAACAACAACTAAATGCATATCTAGCATATAGTAGCATATAAATCATCTAAAATAAGAAATCAAGATATGGACTTATACTATCGATAAACTCACATCTTCCAAAAGCTAAACTTCTCAACCTTTAAGAAAATGCAAAGGCTTATAATACATCCCTTACTCTTCAAGAATGATTTAGGAACTTAAGTGTCACCAATGTTTATCAATAGGTGTCAATATCATATTAAGTGTCCCAAGTTATCATTTTTTATGATCTTACTACCAAATATAAAATTTTATAGTTTTAAAACCATTATTAAGTTAAAAGATAAACAAAGGCGAAAACAATACGTGATTTTGAGTCCGTATAAAAAGGTTATGAGCAAAACAAGTTTTGGGTGACATGGAGCATTAGGAAAACACATGACTTGTGTGGATTTTATACATCTCGTGTGCCTCCTGGACATAGCTTAAATGTTGAAACATGCTATTTTTACCCCTTTAAGCATTGTACTTTGTGCATATGACCTCCAAACTCTTCCAAACTTTACTAATATCTAATTATAACATAAATAAGTACTAATATCATTATTACATCTCAATTAAGTCCCATATTAATGGTTAATTCATTAGGACATCATAATAGCTACTAGGAAACTCATCTAGATATCATGACATCAACAATGGTCCATATGATCTTAACGGATACCAACTTCACCAACTATCATACTAATCACTTAATAAACATTTAATGGTATTTCAAACATCTTAATAATCTCTTAAACATCTTAATGAGCTCTTAAACATCTTATTAAACCATTCAATTCATAATTCCATCCTCCATACATGATTCTAATTCTAATTGTGAGGTTATAAGGCTTCATTTCCTATAAAACATTTATAAGTTTGATTAGATATTGAAAATGCTTTTAAAACTTCAAAAAATTCATGTTTAAATCTTAAGTTCCCTTTAAAGTGTTTATAAAATTTTGTTTAGCACAACATTGATCTAGAAAACATATCATCTCCTTCTAATGACGAAACACGATTGGAATCACCAATTTCAGTGACATGAGAACTATATGACTTAAGAATCATCATGAGAATCAAACACAATTGAAAATTTAAGCTAAAAAATCCAACTACAACCTACATCTTAATATAAAATTGTAACTTTAACTATGAGATAGAGTACAACTCTCTAATACTTAAGTAAACCTTAGCATCAACTTAGGGTCCTCAATTACAATACTCCATCATTGGAATGGAATCGACCATTCGATGGTTTAGATGGCGATGCCTTGATGTTTTGAAGCATGGTATAAGAATCAAAACTCAATAAATTTACAAATAAATCATTAAATTTGAGATCAAGGAGGCTATGACTCGAAACACCCAAAAATCTCCATCAAACTTCAGTCTTGCAACTATAAGATAACTTAATGATGAAATGATGTTTTAGAGATGATTTAACAACTCATAACTCACTGAATCATCAAAAAAATTAGAAAATCATCACTTATTTGACTTCATCACTTAAAACCCTAGATTATTTAATGAAGAGATTAGAAAAGAGATTATACCTCTATTTACTAAGGGGTGAAGAGACAATGAACGATTCTTCACTTAGACACCAATGACGCTTCAAATGCACCATGTGATCTTGAATCTCCATCTTCATAGTGTTTCCCTCTCCGCTGATTCATTCCATCAAATGTGAGAGGGGAGGGAAAGTTACTGGATTTTTTACTTTAGAAAATACACTACAACCCCTCAAGTTCGTCATCAAAATATTGATCACAAAATGACTAAAAACTAAGTATAACTTTATGTAATTATACTCTGAATCCTTCCCCCATCATCTTTCTAACAATTTAAGTCTCATTTGGTTAAGTCAAGTTAACTTAAGATTGAATCTAAATTTCACAAATTGGCAGTTTTGGTTCTTTATTCTTAATTTTCACAAGACAAAATTATATGAGTGGTCCCTGTGGTTTCTCAAAACATGTGTAGTAAGGAAAAATATCAAAACTCCAACATGCTTGGTCCCCATGGTTTTAAAAGCTTGCCCACTTGGTCCTTTTGGCAAGTTCTTCTTGTATAAAGACATTTTTGCTCTTTCTTATTTTGTTTTCTATTTTTCTTAAATGGTTTAGAATTTTGGTTGATATATAAAAAAAGAAACTAAATGAAAACCTCCCTCCCTCCTAAAACCTTTCAGACATTATCTCCCTTCCTTCATATATCGAAAAAAACTTTCAAGAAACACTCGACCATACAAATACGGCCACCACTGTGTTCATATTAACCAATATTTTTCCAAATAATAGCATTTCCACCAGCTTCCGACCACCGCTGAACTCCATTGATCTTCACCAAATCTACTTCCTCTTATCCATACCGTAATGCCAACATTAGATAAGAACAACCACCATTAAACCCTCACCTCCATGAACATCTTGTGTGTGTATTTAAGTGTGTGAGTGTGTGGGTTGTGTGTGATTATGTGTTTGAAGAACAATACCATCGAATGTAAGTGGTGGTGGTGGTGATGCTGTATAGGTGACATTGTGGAAGGATGAAGGATGAAGGAGGAGTGGAGTCTAACGGTGGTGCACTAGTGATGACTGGAATAAGATTGGTAATGGATGGTCTTTAGCGATGGTCGGAATAAGGTTGGTTGTGGTGCTTGTCCCTATTTGTGGTTGTTAAGATATAAAGAAAGGAAGGTGGTGGGTATATAGTTATGTAAAATTTAGTTCATCTCAAGGTGTTAATCTTTACAAATCGTTATATAAAGGGTTTCTCGTAATGGTGTTCAGCCTCCTTCTATTGGAAAATTCATTTTAGGTTACAATACAACTGCTCATAGTCTTAAGAAAATTTCTATTTTCCATTCCTTTTAAACCATATCATTATTCTTATTTTAATTTTGAAAAGATCATTAATTTTGGATATTATATATCGGTTCATGATGGTCAATTTTTAATATATATATATATATATATATATATATATATATATATATATATATATATATATATATATATATATATATATATGATTAATTAGTGTGTGAATGTGTAACAAAACATGTATCAATCATTTTATTAATTTGGATATAATACATAGGTAAATTAAGATATCACATTCATTAATTATATTTTAACTAATTAACATTTTAACAAAAAATAAGGATATAATTATGGAAACAAACCCTCTCTCTCCCCCACCCTCTTTCTCTATCTCTCTCTCTCTCTCTCTCTCTATATATATATATATATATATATATATATATATATATATATATATATATATACATCAAGGTTGTAAATATCGCTCGGCAGTAGCTCGACGGTCGACTGGGGTCAAACGATTAATCGGTTTGGCGGGGATTAATCGGAGAATTAATCGGAGATCATAAATTACTAATAAAACTATTTTAAAACTTAATATATCCTAAGAAAAAATAGTATTTGAAAATATAAAATTTTTTAATTTTTAGATTTTGAAATATTTGGATTAATATTTGAAATTTTGAATATTTAAAAATTTTAAATTTTGAAGTTTTCAAAATTTTGGTGTAATATTTGAAATTTTGAATTTTTATAAAATCTTCCCGCCAAGGACCGCCGAGGACCGCCAAGGACCGTCGAGGACCGCCTAGCCTAACTTTGACCGATATTGACCAATTTCCGCCAAGCACCCCTAATCGTAATCAGTTGCAGACCGCCTAGTGCCGAGGCGCTGCCTAGGCCGATATTTACAACACTGATTGATATATATATATATATATATATATATATATATATATATATATATATATATATATATATATATATATAAACTCATCTCTTTTTCTATTTCCTCTCATATTCCCTATCGAATGAAGATCTTTATTCTCTGGTTATACGGACACCACACAACACGACCACCAACACAAGGCACTATCGGACCACTAATTTTAAGAATTGAAGAACAAGGGCGACCTTCATCTTCTTAGCCCATCGAATCAAGATCCACAAATAGTTGTTACGTATAGAGATTCAAGTTCTGTAACCATAGGTAAAAGTATTCATATAAGATTGTTTTTATTCAATGGCATGTTAATCTCAAAATTGTGTTCATCTCGATTCAATGACGATGATGTCTCAGATCATTGCATAGATGGTGAATCAACCTTGCAAAACAATATGACCTTTGTTAAAAAATTATTCTCATGTTGGCATGTTGGTTAAGCTCACATGCTCCATCAACATAATAATTTCACGAGTGACACATCATATTAATTTATATTCTCGCAATGATGTGTTGATTAACCACACACACTTCATCATCAAAATATAAAAAATATGTTTATTTTCATGGGTAACACATGACTCGTGTTTTTAATATAAAACAAGAATTTTGTTTTATTATTTTTATTAATACTTTTAGTCTTGAAACAAAATCCAATCGAACATTTACGATAACTACATTCGCAAAATACAAATATCGGTGAAGGAGGTAAACAATGATGCTCTTAAAAACAGAACTTATTCGGAATCAAAGAGACCTCCTTAAACCTCTCGTATAGTATTATAGTGAGTGTGTCTAGTCTAGATTCGATGGCAATGTTTAATTAAACCTGTCAGGACACATGTCATATGATATATATATATATATATATATATATATATATATATATATATATATAGTAATCATACCATATACTAAATTTAAACTTTTTAAATTTATATTCTTTGAAATATTCTAATTTAATTGAAAGACCCGAACTTTCGTATTTCTGAAAGACTCAAACTTTCATACTATTCCAACATTATTCTTAAGTTAATTCCTCAAAACATGCTACATGCATATTTATAAAACAATATTTTATATTGATAAAGTGATTACAAAATATTGGATACAAACCGACTAAGTTTTATTACATTACATATCTACCCAGGAATCTACTATTCATATACATACATGAACATTAAAATACAGAGAAATAGTATTAACTATTCTAAATCTTTCAGCCGTATAAACTATACTGGATACTCATCACCTGCAATTGTTTAACATTGAGAGGGATAAGCGATAACGCTTAATGAATTCAATAAATAGATACAATATAATCTTATGCCTTATATATACCAATATGACAGAAGCAAAAGGGAACAAGAACAACAATAGCATATGCGTATCATATGTCAGGCTTTCAATATCAACTCAAGATTTGATTCAAAGATTTACGATCAATGAGACATAACGATTTCAATACTTGATATGCATCAATAAAGCTTTGGCCCAAATGGCACAGAAGACATATAATTTCTGATTAACATTTTGGTAGATTTCAGGCTTATAGCCCTGTCTAACCATTTGCCAATACCATAGAATAGAGTTCATTCTCTTATAGAGTCATGCTCTACATGGTTAGAGGCTACATACCAGTCCTATCTAACCTTCTGCCAATGCCATAGAATAGAAGTCATTCTCTTATGAGACATGTTCTACATGGCCAAAGGCTACATACCAGTACCACTGTGAATCTAAGTCCTTTCACCGATCACATGGTCAAAGGTATAACTTTGCTATTAAAAATAGCGAATAAAAATAACACGGGAAAATAACTCAGAATAATAACACTGAAAAGCACATAGCACATATAACACATAAAATACAATTGTTCTTATATATTGAACTCACCTTGAAATAATCCGGGGGTCAAAATAATAATTTGTGCAACATTTCGGCTCTAAATATGACTTTATTCGTTGAAAACCGGGAGATTTATTGAAAACCGGGCTCTGCGAAGGTAGAACTTCAAAACCGAAAAGATAAATTTTTCGGGCTTCTCGGGAATTTCGGGGCGTGTTTCGGGTGCTAAAAATGATATCGGGGCTTCGGGGGATGTCAAAATAACAAAAATATTGATTTTGGGGTCAAAAATGGCAAAAGTCTAAAATTCCTCGGCAAGGCTCGCAGGCCTTGTATTTATAGGGAGGAGATCCAGAGGCTCAGATCCGAGGCAATGAGAAGAGAGCATGTGGCTCGCATGCGAGGTTCGGCCGAGAAGGGTGACTCAGCGAAGCAGCTCGGTGCCAGCGAGGGAGAGAGACACGCGAAGGGAGAAGGCGAGTCAGCAGCGAGGCTCGGAACACGTGGCAGCTTCAGCGAGGCTCGGACTGGCTCCAACGATACGAGGTGCGTCGGACGCGCATTGGGATGAAGATCTGGGTGAATCGGAAGGCAACACGCGTCGGATCTGGGTAGAGCGGCTACTGTTCATGCGAGGTGAAGTGGCAACACTATTCATGCGATATTTCTCGATTTTTGTACCAAATCTTGTAAAATCCATAACTTTCGCAAACGAGCTCCATTTTTGACGTTCTTTATATGCACGCGTAGCTAAAATTATGCTCTACAACTTTCGTTTAGACTTCGTCGGCTAATTTTGAAATTAATTTTAATATTATTATTTTTAACAGACCGGGACAGGAAAATCCATTAAAAATTCATAACTTCTTCATCCGACATCCGTTTTCGTCAGACTTTTTTCCGTTGTACTACTAATGACGAGACCTTCAATTCTCGTTTAGGTTGTGTCGGCTAAAAATCACTCGATCTAAAATTCGAGTTTTTAGCTGTCTACTGCTAAGTTGAAATTCAAAAAATCATAACTTCCTCATACGAAGTCAGATTTTAGCGTTTTTTTTTATCAAACTTATCGGTTTAACGAATACTACGACTTTCATTTAGATTACTAAGGCTAAAAATTAGTTTATCAAAAACTCACTTTTTACGTCATTCGGCGCCGTGCCGGTCTTGTCGCGGATCTTCGATTGGTCATAACATCTTCGTTATAACTCGGATTTCGACGAGGTTTTCGCCTAAACACTTCTAACGAGATTCTCTACAACATCAAATAATAAAATTTTACTTATTTCAAATTTTATATTTTCGCTTAATTTTCATTATTTGGCTATTAATTGGAATCTCATAAGACTTCCAATATTTTTTTTTGTGTGATTCTAAACATTGTTTTACTTCATTTCTAGTAAAACCTATCTGTTAGAACTCAACACTCAATTTTATTCACTTTTAATAATAACAATACACAATTTCAGAACGTGTATGTTACATTAATTATCTTATTAAATAATTTTCAAAATAAATATTCAAATTGTAAATTCATATTTAAATAATATTTAAAATTAAATTAATTAAATATTCAGATTAAAACTCTTATTACATAATATTTCAAATTAATCTAAGATTTGAATATTCAAATTTAAACAATTAAAATATTATTGTAAAGAAGATGTAATTATCCAAAATTCGAAAAAAAAACTTTAGATTTGTTTTCCTTGTTGCATAAGTTTGGAAACTTGTCAACCAAGTTAGGGTTTCGAAACCAATCGAGCCAAAAACACAGAAACACGATGCGCCTTAGAGGAGACGCGTCCCGCCTGGTGACTCACAAGTTTCTTTTCAGTTTCGACTTTAGCTTTAGGTCATGGTTTTTAAATACATGATTTTGGCATAATGAAAAAAAATAAGCACAAAAACGAAAATAAAAAACTGTGCGCCTTAAAACCCTAGAAGCAAACAAGATTTTAGTTCAAATTTATTAGGATAAAGTAGTACATATAACTAAAACCTATTAGCTATGATACAAGTGTTGGATTTTCTTCACATAAATACACCCTAACAAGTAGGATATGGGTTTTACTAATTATAACAACCTACTTTCACTAGTAGAAGAATAGATATTGGCGACATAAACTTGTTGCTATAGACATTTATAACAGTTTTCTTTCATTCAATGGGTAAGGAAAGGTCATATCATTAATGATAAGCTATGGTGACGTTTAATTGTGGTGACTATAACCCATTAAAAACCAATGTTATGGTAAATCCCGTCTCTATATGGTAGAAAATTTTGTAGTTTTTTCAATCAGTTTTTCGATAAACGTCATGATGAACTACTTTTCGTCACATGTTATTTTGTTTTCATGACTATTTCTAACTTGTAGTGACATATTTTTTTTTTGTTTTCATGATTAGTGTTAACTTCTAATCACTCTTTTTTTTCATGACTATTTGTAACTTTTAGTCACACATTTTTTCAATTCTCATTACTATTAGTGACTTTTAGTGACATGTTTCATCTTTAATCATGACCAATGATTACTTTTGGTCCCACGAAAGAAAGACGACACAAAATTTGTGTGTCATAATTTTAAGTGTTTTATAAAATTATAGATTTATTAATTTTCAGATTGAATGAAAAATTAATGTACCATAATACATAAATACATATATAACAAAACAATACATTTCATCCAATAACATCGTGTCAAACAAGTCATGAAAAATAGTGTACATTACATGTCAAGTGCTAGTTATTAATCGCTTCAAAGTTAACAAAGTATTGCTTATTGGTACAAAAATATCACATGAAGATAAAGCCTACAACAAAACATGACCATTCTTCACGAATTCCATCAATATCAGAATCCATGTGGTTAAATTTGCTGCCCGCAACCTGAGAAAAAAATAGCATATAATGTTTCAGTTATAATAGTTAGAATTATGATGTTATATTATACAACACATAAACATAAAATCATTATACTTTCAATTCCTTTCTTGTTAGAGCATTGTAATTTAAAATAAATGAAAATACATTGCTATTTCTTCTATATAACCAATTATTTTAATTATAATAGTGAGAATATGATTCTATATTATTCAACAAATAAATATAAAGTGATCCTTCTTTCAACTCATTTCCTATTAGAGCATTGTACTTTGAAATAAATAAGTACATTACTATTTCTTGCATATAACCTACTATTTCAACTATAATAATTAGAAAATGATGATATATTATTCAACAAATAAACATAAAATGATCCATCTTTCAATTAATTTCTAATAAATTATAGTAATGAGAGTAAAATGTTATACTTACATTGTTATTGACCAATACTTCAACTCCTTCCTCAACTATCTATTTCATGAACTTTAACTACAATGAATGTATGCGAACTATCTTGTGCTTATGTGTATCAGAACGACATGTGTAATGTCCCATTTTTATAACAAAAAATTTTCATTTTTATTAAGGAAAATACTTCCCAATTATAAATCCATTACAAAAAACCATTTATTTCCAACTACATTTATAAAAAAGAATCATAATATTATAATAAATGTGGAATCCTCAATGCTACTGATGAGTGTGTATAGTCCCACCTTTGCCTTCCTACAATCATCGATAGAACCTGACACATAAGCATCTGGGTAAGCACAAAGCTTATGGAGTTATCCTAAAAATGCCCCATACACAAACATACTAGCATGCATAACGGGCCAACAATCATCAGATTGGAATACTCTGGACCAATAAGTTATGGGACTAGAATGCCAACATGTAACAGGTCCAATTAGTCATCAGAATGGAATACCCAAGGTTTGTTGGCCTGCCGCCTCAACCCAACCGTTCTTCCCGAGCCTCCGTGCCTACGACTTACATCCAACCCGTACCTGGTATCTTGGCCTACAACACACAACATGACCACCTCAACCTCAACCACCACCACCACCACCATATGTTGACATATAAACAAATAAGGATCAAGTAGGCACATAATATATGCAATATTAACCATACATTTCGCTATCACCTACCAGATCTCTCACAACACACTGATCCACTACCAGCTTACCTCCATGGAGATAGCCACCCGGATAGATGATCCTACTCTAGAGCCATAACCAAACAAGGATTAGGTAGGAAAGACTATATCAAGAGTCCTCATGCTATCTTTACATGACTACGTACAGTCTGTAGGACACTCCACTAGACAATAACCTGCCTACTGGTACTCTAACTAGTATACCACTAATGTTGCATCCTATCACACCAGGAGATATATATATATATATATATATATATATATATATATATATATATATATATATATATATATATATAAATCTAGCAGATCACTATAGTATAGAAGCACCCTATACACAAGGATACGTGACTAACTTTGGAAACGCATAATCGTATGTAGCCAAAAGTGAGATAACCACCCGGACAGATGATCGTACTCTAGAGCTACAACCGAACAAAGAACATGCAGGAAAGCCTAGATCAAGAGTCCTCAGTCTATCTTACTTGAATACATACAGTTCCTAGGGCATCCCCTTAATACATGACAATTAAAGCTAGTGGGCCGACATTAGTGCCTTCGGCCAACGGGTACACTGATGAGAACTCATCAGAAATAAAAACCCCAAAATAATGAGATACGCTTCCCTTTCTACACTGCTTGCTCCGTGAATCCACTAATCACAAAAACCAGGTAAAATCATAATTCTTAGTCCAAAACCCGCAAGTTAACCCAAAGTCAAACTTGGTCAAAAAGTCAACAGTCAACGGAAGTCAAAGAAAGTCAAAGTCCAAGGAAGGATGAGTACGCCCATCATACTACAACCTATGCCCAACATACGCAGTTCAAGCCTAGTACAACCGGCGTACTCCCAGGTACGCCCATCATACTTAAGTTAGTTGCAATATTTCAATTAATCACTTTTTCCCTAAATACCTTTCATCCAGAGCTCAGATCTAAGTCCAAATGATATCCTAAATCATAAAGTTTCCAACTTTATGACTTTGAATGGCTAGAAAGGGTCCAAATCCATAACCCTAAGTTATCATAATATTCTAAGCTTCATAATTCATTCATGAATGGATGAACAAGACTAATATTGCATTTTCATGACTTAACACCCTCAAACACGCCTGGAAATGCACCTCACAACCTTTAGAACAACTCACACTCAAATGGACCAATTTGTGGGACAAAAAGGACACAACTCTAACACTAAGCTAGATCTATCAATGGGGACATAAAGGTACAAACTTTATACCTCTTGGAGATGAATGAAGGAGGATAACTTCCAGATCCAAAGTTGTTTCAAGCTTCCAAGCACTATCACCACTTTCTTCTTCCTTCATAGGAACCTAAAAGCACACTTTTTGGCTAATAATTCTCAAACTAGGGAAAGGATTTCATTTTCAAGGGAGGACGTTGAAGAGATGGAGGCAGAGAATTGAAGAGGTTTAGAAGAGTTGAGGTGGTTATATAGGGTTTAAAACCCCAGATTTAGGGTTTGGGTTCTATTCAGATATGCCCAGCGTACCAAATGGTATGTGTAACAGCCCAAAAAAAACTCGAGTAAATTTTTTTATTTAATTATTACAAACTATGTTCAATACTTAGTAAATCCTATCATTAATTGTTTTCAGAAAAATCCCATACATTAATACATTATTCAGAAAGATCAGAGTGTCCATAATATCCAGTAGGAAAAAATGATGGTGAGTGCACGTTGCGCTATCAAGCCGTGCCCTTGCCCTTAGAGCTAGAAGTACTTGAAACACCCAAAAAACTATAAGTAAATGACTAGTGAGTTTCCCAAAATACAAAACACATAAATTCACATTAAACCCATACAATGCATATGCATACATGATTTGCTATGGACTCCCTCCATGGTGTAACACCGAGATTTCCAAAAAACAAAATTTTCATTTAAATAATCAATTTAATATTAAAAACACTTGTTTAAAATCTTATTCACATTCGAATTACAAAACATAGTTTCATTTTCATTATAATAGAAGACCAGGATCCTCCAAAACACAACTCTTTCTTCGGTGTGTACAATCGAACCGTTGCCTCCCCGCGTTACTGTAAGAACCTGAAACAACATAACATAAACAACGTAAGCACGAAGCTTAGTGAGTTCCCCAATATACCTTACGCACATACGCCTTCCGGCCCGGACCTTTCGGTCCACATAACATTGCCTTCCGGCCCGGACCTTTCGGTCCACATAACGTTGCCTTCCGGCCCGGATCTTTCGATCCAC
Source organism: Lactuca sativa (assembly GCF_002870075.4). Classification (NCBI taxonomy): domain Eukaryota; kingdom Viridiplantae; phylum Streptophyta; class Magnoliopsida; order Asterales; family Asteraceae; genus Lactuca; species Lactuca sativa. The sequence goes on from NC_056627.2 coordinate 274,578,481, forward strand.
ATAACATTGCCTTCCGGCCCGGATCTTTCGATCCACATAACATTGCCTTCCGGCCCGGACCTTTCGGTCCACATAACTTTGCCTTCCGGCCCGTAATATATATCGCCTTCCGGCCCATACACATATATAACACATAATACAAATACTCTAACACATAAAGCACATATATCATATATCATACCTGACCTTTCTGTCACATAATACCTTGCCTTCCGGCCCATATATAAGCATGTATATCACGCGTAGCAGCTAACTTTCCATTTATAGCATATAAACATAACACATAACATACTTGACCTTCCGGTCACACAATCAAACCCTTCCGGGTGAGGTATAGTGAGAAGACTCACCTCGTAGACACTGGAAGATAGCAACTCCTAAAATCCCTTGCACTTGATCCTCCGAGCTACAAGCTCCCTGTATCATCATATATCCCTTATTAATACTTCTATCTTCCACGTTAACTGGCCCTAAGAAATCACCCCAGTCAACTATGGTCAACAGTCCATTGACAGCTCGACTGGACTCGGCGAGTTCCCTGGCGACTCGGCGAGTCTGGTCGTCCTTCAATCCTCTAAGATTCCCCTTCTACTCGTCGAGTATCCTCCTTGACTCGACGAGTCACTCCTGGAAGAATCGCGGGGCCACCCCGACTCCACTCGCCGAGTCTGAAGAACAACTCGGCGAGTCCCAGTGAATCTTCAAGCTACTCGCCGAGTCTGATCATCCGACTCGGCGAGTCCACGCCATGCAGTCGATCAAACTGCTTCCTGAGATACATATTTTCCCGAATATACAAACATAGAACCTTCTGGACCTCTAAGGGGTACTAATACAGGGTTATAAACGTTGGATAATAACACAACAATCCATCTAAACCCAAATGGGTTTCATAAACCCTAAATTCGTGTACACATCAGAATAACAGGAATGGTCCGAAACATAACCTGAAAACGTACTCTCTGTGTCCCCAAACCTCAGAACTCGACCCCCTTGCTCTTTCTTTGGCCAAAATCCTTCCTCTTCTTGCACCACAATTCCTTCAAAGTCAATAATGGCCTTCAAGTTTGCTCTAGATGCCACAGTCGTTTAGGGTTCTCCACAATCGGCCAAAAGACGTGAAATGACGACATAACAACCCTTATATACGACCCAATACGAAACAGCTAGGGTTTCCGCTGAACAGCGTCGACTCGCCGAGTCCATACCTGGACTCGTCGAGTCCAGTCGCGAACCCGCGACCAAATCTGCGACCCTACTCGGCGAGTCTTGCTCCAACTCGCCGAGTCTCCCCTTTAAAACACCCCAAAATGCAATATAACAATACTTTGAGATTTTGGGCTGTTACAATTCTCCCCCACTAGAATTAGACTTCGCCCTCGAAGTCTCACTCTGGAATTAGCTCTGGCTGCTGCTCCCGCATCTCACGTTTCGGCTTCCCTAGGCACTACCGATCTCTCCCGAGACCGCTGCTGAACCAATACCAGAGGTACCTCCTTGTTCCTCAGAACCTTGATCTTCCGATCTCCGACGGCCACTGGCCTCTCGACGTAACACAGGCTCGCATCCACCTAATCGTTCCCTAGTAGAACCACTGCTGACTCATCCGCTATACACCTCTCCAACTGCGACACATACCAGTGTCATGGATCCGTCCCAATTCCGTTGACAGCTCCAAACGATAGGCCACCCTTCCTACCTTCGCACCTTCACGAAAAGACCCAACATACCGAGGCCCCCCATTTACCCCTCTTCCTAAGTCGAAGCACCCCATCAGAAATACGAAGTCGCTGACCTGAATCACATGCTCGTAACGGCGTCTGCCTGCATAACTTTCCTGTTAACTCTAGACGATCACTAACTCTCTTTAACCTGCTGAGTCTGCTTTGTCAACTAAAGTACGAACTCTGAACTGCTCATCACTCTCTGCAATCGGAAATTACCCACGATGCACTCTGCTCCAAATCTCAACGATCACTCAACCCATAAGGGTTAGGAAACCCTGAACCACCGGATCCCCGATCCAAAGCCCACTTTGCCCATTCTGGACCGACTGAGAGATCCGTTCTCCCTCTCAGATCAACTCTCACAAGTTCCCTCTTGCCATCACATCCACATACTGAACTAGTCCCAACACCCGCAGGTGGAAAGACCCGATACACTGATGATATTCTCGAACATCTCCCAAGATGAACCACCACCTCCACCCTACACTCTGATCAGATTCACACTGAGAATTTAAAATTTTCTCTCTCCATGCATCCCTTCTGAGCCTCAACAGACATCCCAATCCGGATGGGTTCCTACTTCACTGCCGCAAACACGATGCTCGAAACCATACTTGAAATACTCTAATCATAACTCTGCTCTGCAGCTTTCACTTTCGTGAACTTGCACCCCTTCGGAGTTACACCTTCCTCTTTTCCTTTTTCCAAGGAACCCTCTTGGCCATAATGCCACTCCACCCGGTGCCACGGTGCTCGCCCCAAGCGACACCACCCTTTTCGCGTAACCGCTATCCACATACTCTGGTTCCCATTGCAGGGGCTCTCAATCCCATGCACTCTCTCCACTCATCAGAATCACTGCCTCAGCTAAACAAGATCACTAGCCCGGGGCCAGACCTTCCAATGCAATCACACTGCACATACGCGATCCGCAAATCTCAAACTAATCCAGCAATACCAACAGAGTCTCCAGTATGACTGGACCGACTCTCATAACACATACTAGCCACTCGAGGCTATATCTCTGTGGGTCCGTACACCCAACCCTGCGAACCCTTAGGTTCTAACTCTGGAACCTTCCGGTTCCAGCTCTAGAAACATGCACAACATAATCCCGTGGGATTAATGCAGTACAACCCATCACGTACCTCAAACGTACCAATACTCTGATCGCAAAATTCCGATTACTTACTCAAGCTTGACCCCGACCTCCTCTCAGGCCTCCACAATCAAATGCCCTAGGTCTGTATCTCGCCCCGCATACCCGACACTCGCTCTCATCGGCCTATACTCTGCGCTGACAAACACTGCTGAATCCCGGCAGCTAAGCACCCTCACATACTCATCGATCTCCCGGAGAATTTTACAATTCTCCCTCACTAAAGCACTGACTAACTGCCACCGGTCGTCATTAACGACCTTACAGAACAATCCTGTACAAAGAGAACAATTACACACTGACTGCTTCCCACAAGTACAAACAACCCTCAGCAAAGCACACCTCCTCCCTGATCAACCCACTCACAAGAATCTAGCCCTTCAATCATCCACTCCCCGACTGTAGATGCTACCCGACCATCAACCCAGTGCCGCATCTCCACTATCAACCCTCACGAACGATGACCAACGGAATTCCCAAGCAATAACCCATAACCAAACCCACAACCTGCCAAAGGTTGAATATCGCATCGAAAACCGCACAAGACTACCGGCACAAACAATACGCCACAATCAACGCAAGCTACTCAAGACATCAAGAGAGCATCATACCCGCAGCTGCCTCCGGCACTGCTCCGTCTCCCTCTGCCGCAAGCCGATAAGCACGACCCTGAGCCCTTGGGCTCTGCTCCATCCTGTCCTCCTCCTGAACTCCTCAAGGTGGCCGATGCTAGAGCCTGCACCGGTCCTGCAGGAAACTGAGGACGGTTGACCCTCAAATGTCCAACCTACCGACACTGATAACAAATCCTGAAATCCCGAATTGGCACTGACTGCCGACAATCCCGTGCACCATGCCCCTCCTTTCCGCACTTGCGGCATGCACCACTGGGCCAACAAGCTCCGGTGCCATCTCTCTCACACTTCCCACAAGTGTGACCGCTCCGATCCCCCATTCTAACGTCTACGGTCATGGACCGTTTCGGCGCCGACTGCGACTGCATCGGGGCCTGCCTCATCTCACGCTACTGCAACTCAACCTCTAACTCACGCCACATGGCGGCCTCCTGCGATACCAACACGGTCTCGCGTCTCTGCGCAGACACGAACTGTCTGATACCCCCCCTCTTGAGCATACTCGAATTTCGGGACATCTGAGCCTGCTCCGAAGCGAACTCAGAGCAAAACATCGCCCTCTCAATAAACATCCCGGTGCTCTTAGTCACCGACTCCAAATCCTGCCTCAGCTTAAAGAACTTTCGAGCCAATTTCTCCTTTTCATTCCGCGGAACATAGCGAGTACTGAACATCCCTCTGAATTGATCCCATGAAACCGCAGCCCTCTGCGCATCGGGAAAATGACCTCGTGGTCAATCTCCACCAATCCTTCGCCCCGAGCCTCAACAGGTTCAGAGCACACCCCACCCTCTGATCAGCAGGGCATAAACTCGTGGAGAAACACCCCTCCATGTCTGATACCCATCTCATAGCAACAATCGAGTCCTGAACTCCATCGAATGTGGGAGGCTTCGCATAATAGAAGTCCCGATACTGAAAACCCCGACTAGCCCCTTTCTTTGCCGTTGCTACAGCCGCTGTAACCGCCGCGGCAGCCGTCTCTGCGAAAACCGCATATCGCTCGTCAAACTACTTCAATCATAGTGGTCCTGATCGACCCAAACAATTCTGGCGACTCAGCCCGCAACAATGCAGCAACCTCATCACGCCGGATCTCGCGAATCCTCGCATCCCGCTCGCTCGTGCTCGTCCGATCGATAACCGGATAACAAGATAGCCACAAGCATCATCCACTACGAACCATGGTACTCATCCCATGACATCCCTCCTCAACATGCTTCGGTGTATGGTACCTGAACCATAGCACCACTCCTCAATCTGCCCCAATGTATAGCACCCGAACCACAACATCTATCTCAAGCTGTTCCGATGTATTGTGCCCTGACCATAACATCACTCTGTATCCGCTCCGATGTATGGTATTCGAACCATAACATCACTCCTCAATCTGTTCCTTAGGACCTTCCAGATGCCCCCTGTATCAAGTATGGGTCCTCTGCTTTCAGTAGTACGGGCCCATACTACCTGCCACATCTACCCATACTTTCCACACGGACCATCCCAGAGTTCCTAAGTAGCTGATAAACCTGCTCTTTCACCCATCTCATCGCGCGTGCTCGCTTTCCAGCGAAATCCTCTACTCCACCAGCGCACTCATTTGGCTAGGTTTACTCCCTAGTCCCTTCCGCTGTCCTCCCACTTCTTTGCTATCAGCTGCTGAAGAGCTCCTAATGATGCCAGCCCTCTACCTCCTGAGTATCGTCATACTCACTTAGTAGCTGACTCCCATCATCGACAACTCCACAAAGCACAAAGCAAGCAGCATTCGAGCATTGAAGCATACATAGGACTTCCCATCTGTGGTAGCTCCACCTTCTCGGCTCATCCTCGGAAGTACCTCTGTACTCCGTAGCTTTACCCCTTGTGCGTTCTAACTAGATACTCTCACTCATCACATACACACAAAAGCATAACGCACATATAACAGCAAACCCTAGACTAAGGCATCACAAATCAGGCCACTCTAGTCCTAAGATGTGAAATACCTAGCCTGTCTCTAGCATGCAATAATGTCTCATAAAGTGCATAATAGATATTTCATAATACAAAAGTAAGAGTATTTTGGGAAATCACCGTTTGGCTCTGGCTGATTGTACACACTGCTCTTTCTTGCTTTCTCTTTGAACTCTTATTCACTTTTAGAAAACCATTTATTTGGAAAACTTTTTCTTACTTCCTCAGTTTGAGTCCAGATTTACCCGTAGGCGCGTCCGAATCCCTCAAACCTGGCTCTGATACCAATTTGTAACACCGAGATTTCCAAAAAACAAAATTTTCATTTAAATAATCAATTTAATATTAAAAACACTTGTTTAAAATCTTATTCACATTCGAATTACAAAACATAGTTTCATTTTCATTATAATAGAAGACCAGGATCCTCCAAAACACAACTCTTTCTTCGGTGTGTACAATCGAACCGTTGCCTCCCCGCGTTACTGTAAGAACCTGAAACAACATAACATAAACAACGTAAGCACGAAGCTTAGTGAGTTCCCCAATATACCTTACGCACATACGCCTTCCGGCCCGGACCTTTCGGTCCACATAACATTGCCTTCCGGCCCGGACCTTTCGGTCCACATAACATTGCCTTCCGGCCCGGATCTTTCGATCCACATAACATTGCCTTCCGGCCCGGATCTTTCGATCCACATAACATTGCCTTCTGGCCCGGACCTTTCGGTCCACATAACTTTGCCTTCCGGCCCGTAATATATATCGCCTTCCGGCCCATACACATATATAACACATAATACAAATACTCTAACACATAAAGCACATATATCATATATCATACCTGACCTTTCTGTCACATAATACCTTGCCTTCCGGCCCATATATAAGCATGTATATCACGCGTAGCAGCTAACTTTCCATTTATAGCATATAAACATAACACATAACATACTTGACCTTCCGGTCACACAATCAAACCCTTCCGGGTGAGGTATAGTGAGAAGACTCACCTCGTAGACACTGGAAGATAGCAACTCCTAAAATCCCTTGCACTTGATCCTCCGAGCTACAAGCTCCCTGTATCATCATATATCCCTTATTAATACTTCTATCTTCCACGTTAACTGGCCCTAAGAAATCACCCCAGTCAACTATGGTCAACAGTCCATTGACAGCTCGACTGGACTCGGCGAGTTCCCTGGCGACTCGGTGAGTCTGGTCGTCCTTCAATCCTCTAAGATTCCCCTTCTACTCGTCGAGTATCCTCCTTGACTCGACGAGTCACTCCTGGAAGAATCGCGGGGCCACCCCGACTCCACTCGCCGAGTCTGAAGAACAACTCGGCGAGTCCCAGTGAATCTTCAAGCTACTCGCCGAGTCTGATCATCCGACTCGGCGAGTCCACGCCATGCAGTCGATCAAACTGCTTCCTGAGATACATATTTTCCCGAATATACAAACATAGAACCTTCTGGACCTCTAAGGGGTACTAATACAGGGTTATAAACGTTGGATAATAACACAACAATCCATCTAAACCCAAATGGGTTTCATAAACCCTAAATTCGTGTACACATCAGAATAACAGGAATGGTCCGAAACATAACCTGAAAACGTACTCTGTGTGTCCCCAAACCTCAGAACTCGACCCCCTTGCTCTTTCTTTGGCCAAAATCCTTCCTCTTCTTGCACCACAATTCCTTCAAAGTCAATAATGGCCTTCAAGTTTGCTCTAGATGCCACAGTCGTTTAGGGTTCTCCACAATCGGCCAAAAGACGTGAAATGATGACATAACAACCCTTATATACGACCCAATACGAAACGGCTAGGGTTTCCGCTGAACAGCGTCGACTCGCCGAGTCCATACCTGGACTCGTCGAGTCCAGTCGCGAACCCGCGACCAAATCTGCGACCCTACTCGGCGAGTCTTGCTCCAACTCGCCGAGTCTCCCCTTTAAAACACCCCAAAATGCAATTTAACAATACTTTGAGATTTTGGGCTGTTACACATGGTCTTTACTTGGAATGTCATGGGCTCTTCCATAGTCTGATAACCAAGTGCCATGGGCTCCCCCATGGTCTTTACCTGGAATGTCATGGACTCCCGACTCCGAATATTAGCTCTACTCAACCCCTAAACAATAAAAATACCTTAGATTCAACTCAAAATTCCCTAAAACCCCTTTTAGGTCAAACTTGGTCAAAGACTAAGGTCAAAAGTCAAAGTCAACGGCTTGAGTTGACCCAACTTGCCGAGTTGTCCCTCAACTCACCTAGCTTCTCCATTCACTGTACAGATCGAGAAAAATCCTATCAACTTGTCGAGCTCACTAATGAACTCGTAGATTTGGCTAGAAATCCAACAACTTAATGCTTTAAGTTGTTTCCATTGAACCTAGGAACTCCAAATCTCAGATCTTCTTCAAAATGATTTCTAGAAGGGTAAAGTTTCCAACTTTACCCTTAGGAAGCACCACAATGAGCCAAAACCCGAACCCTAGACCTAAAAGAGTGAGGCTTAACCCATTAAACCCTTTAACTCTCAAATCATAGCACCATAATGCAGATCTGGCATCCAAAGGCTAGGAAATCACGTAAAGTTTCCAACGTTATGTCCATGCATGCTAGAAAGAAGCTCTAGAGCTCAACATGGGCTTAATAAAGGACTTATTGCATGAATGGGACCAAGAACCTAGTAAAGCTTGCAACTTTAAGCCAAGAGAGGTCATGAAAGGGTCAGATCTAACATAATAACCCCTGAAACCCTCAACTTCTTGGACAACCCAACCATAATCCCAAAATCTAGATAAAACTTCAAACAAAGAGATCTACATGATAACAAAGTAAGGTATCGAATTTATACCTCAAAAGGATTGAAATGGGTGGGGAGATTCTGAATCTACATCTTCTTTTCAAGCTATGCACCTTCAACTTCAAGGATCCTCCAAAAGTGTGCAAAATGTCAACTCTTAAGGCCCTCCACAAGCTCTCACACACACACACTTAAGGACGATGATACACTCTTTTAGTTTTTTCTAAACAGAGGAGGCTGGTAAAGAAGCCAACCAAGAGACTTAAGGCCTTTAAATAGGGTGCAACACCCTAAAATTTAGGGTTTCCTTCCCAGCCACCAACTCATCGAGTTGAGACACCCCAACTCGTCGAGTTGGTCCATTAATTCATGCGGACAAAATCGACTCGACATGTCGAGTTGAAGCCTTCAACTCACCGAGTTCAACATGAAAAATCAACAATTAAAGGGAATAAATTCATACCGGAACTAAGGATTACAAATCTCCCCCAATTGAATCAGACTTCATCCTCGAAGTACGCGGCCTCGAAAACCCCGGGTAATACTCCCTCATCTCCTCCTCGGGCTCCCACGTCCATTCTGAGCCCTTCCGATGCTGCCACTACACCATTACGGACTTCACTTCTTTGTTCCGTAGAGCTTTTGTTTTTCTGTCCAAAATCACAATAGGCTTCTCCAGATAATTTAGGCTCACATCAACCTGAATATCATCCAAGTAAATGACCGCGGTCTCATCAACATCACACTTCCGAAGCTGAGAAACGGGGAAGGTGTTGTGGATCAGATTGAGCTCATCCGATAGATCCAATCGATAAACCACCCTGCCAACTCAGGCAGAAATCTTGAACGGATCAATGAATTGGGGTCCCAACTTGCCCCTCTTCAGAAAACTAATGACACCCTTCCATGGTGACACCTTCAACAAAACAAATTGTAACGCCCGTAGATCCGGGCTAGTCAATTTAGAGATAATAGGGGTCGAAAACGACTTTTTTACAAAATATTATTTAGAATAAATAATCTTAACTAAGTTGTAGAATATGTCTCAAGGGTTTCGTACATATAAAGAACGTCGAAATCCGAGTTATAACATAGAAGTTATGGCCCGTCGAAGTTTTTCGGCAAAACCGGCACCACACCCGGAGACGTAAATAGTGAATTTACGATGGAAGAATTTTTAGCCTTAGTGATCTAAAAGAAAGTTGTAGTATATGTTAACATACAAAAAAAGAATGCCCAAATCTAACTTCATATGAGGAAGTTATGATTTTTCTAAGATTTGGCATAGCAGTGCACGACCCGAAACTCGAATTTTAGTTCGAGTGGTTTTTTGGCTTATGCAACCTTAATGAGACTTGAAGATCTCATTAATAGGAACTCAACGGTAAAATGACAGATGAAAACGGAGTCCGTATGAAGGAGTTACGAATTCTTCGCGGTCATTTAACAGTCTAATTTCCTCCTACTATTAAATTGAAGATCGGTCGAGAATTAGCCAACGGAGTCAAAATGAAAGTTGTAGATCTTCTTTTTACCTACGCGTGGATATAAAGAACGTAAAAACTGAAGGTCGTATGTGAAATTTACGGGGTTTAGAAGTCGGCATGGTGCTGCTGCAAAAGGGGTGACGTGGCTGAATATGGGCCTAGGCTTTCTCCCCAAGAAAATCCATGAGGTGATGACACGGGCACCGATTCGGCGAGTCTGTGAACCGACTCGGTGAGTCTATCAGGAATTTAGCCTATAAATAGAGGTATCGGGCATTGCATTTCTCCACACCTCTCAAGCCTTCTTTCTCTCTCTATAACCTCTCTCTAGCTTCCCTTAAGCCCCCTAAAGTCTAGGTAAACCCCCTAGCACCCGAAGGAAGCCCCGAGGCTCCCGAAGTCCTGAGAAAAAGGGTCTTTCTGCTCAGAAATGCTGCTCCAGCGAAGCCCGGTTTTGTGAAAACCCGCTGTAAGTGAGCTATGCATGCCTACCATATCTTTAGTATGGCTTATGTTTTAATATAGTAACATTATTAGGAACTTATAATGAGTATTTGGGCTATTACTATGAGTTATATAAGAGTGTTGCTTAATGCTTATATAATAGTAATAATAGCTAGACTATTAATTAGTCGCGGTTAACGTTAGACTAAACTTTAGTGGTAATGATACTAGGTTTTGTCCGAGGGAAATTGTTTTAACAGTAACGAAGTGTTGTCCGAGTACCGAGTCATCACCTTATCAGGTGAGTGCATAGTCCCTTTCATGAACATAATTTTAATACAAGTATTTATTGAAGTATTAATGATAAGTTTATGTGCGAGTTAATTGATGTTGCCTGAAATACGTGTTAAAGAACATACTTAATTATATATGATGATTTAGGATAAAGAGTAAACCTAAATTAATTATGAGGAATATTGGGTAGTATTTTCTTACGAGTGCAAGTGAGTTATACTCAGAGAATAGAACTTTAGTATATGTCATTGATCCGGGAGCATGGATTAGACACAATCATTGTCCCTAGTCCGAGAGTATGGATTGGACATAGTCAACTGTCATTAATCTGGGAGTATGGATTAAGGCATAGTCAGTTGTCCTTAGTCCGGGAGTATGGATTAAGACATATTCAGTCGTCCTCAGTCCGGGAGTATGGATAGGACATAGTTATTCATCGTTAATCCGGGAGTATGGATTTACACATAGACACTTGTCCCTAATCCGAGAGTATGGAATGGGCATAATTATTGATCCGAGAGCATGAATTAGATCCGAGAGTGTGGGGCAAAATTTAAGGTCCGAGAGTATGGATAGTCTTGTTGTAAGGATTAACGGGGTAGGGTAAGAGTTGTTTATATATATATGGTGAAATTGTATATTTTGTGAGTTCTAAATTATATATATGATATAACATTGTGGGATTGAAATCCCTATGTACTCACCAGGTTTCCCAACCAGACCCACTCAGTTTATTTATATAACAGGTGTTGATATGAAGTCACATTACACCGAGAGAGTAAGGAGATATCAATCACTAGTGATAATGAATGTAAGTTCTTTTTATGCTTATGTTTCTGTATTGACGATGACATCCCAAATGTTTTAAAACGATTAAAAATACTTTTCTTCGGAAATGCTTTGATAACGTATTTATCATGTTTTACTAGGAACAAATTCCGCAACATTTTTATTAAAAGAGGTACTCTGATTTTTATAAAGCATAAACAAAATCGGTCTTTTCTGGCCGTGAAAATGGGGATGCAACAGTTGGTATCAGAGCATTAGTTTAAGCGAACTAGGAATAAGGATTTATTTCTAGACTTAATCTTAGAATGCTAAGCGATGATCGTGAGGAGTGTGTCTAATATATTTTAGGAAGTACACCTGAATAGACACAATCACTAGCTTAATTAGGGAAGATGCCTAAAATGCTTTTATGTCTTAAATAATTTGTGATGCTTTATGCTATCGTTTGATCGGATTTATGGTTTGTTGCTAAGCAGATCTTGAAATTTTATGTGCTCAGGTTTCTACACGTTTAATTACGATATTAGAACTGGCATGTAACTTTTTGGAGTAATAAGGAGGAATACGTGTCTAATTCTTCCTCTATCTATATTCTCGTCTCGATACACCAAATGCCTGCTTTGGAGAATAGAATTTCACGACCCTTGAGTCACCAACTTCACCTTTCACGATCGCACTCAATGGAGATTTGCGAGGACCATCACTCAGTCAGTCAATGAGGATGTGCTCCAGGATCAAGATGATGACGCGATGCATATGGATGACGAGCCCGACGATGAGCCCACCCATGGTCCACAACACGCCCAGCCCCAAGCACCTCCCGGATACTACCCGCTTCCGCCTAATTTTTCCGAGCGGTTCGAGGCTCTTCGTGTATCAAACCAAATCATGTCCCAACAAATGCACCATATGTGGGGGTGGCACCAATCCCAAAACCATTTCGAGAACGTCCCACTTCCACCTCCCTATCCATACCCTCCACCCACCCACCCTTATCCCCCTCCACCTTACCCCTACCCCTACCCCCAATACCTATATCCTCCTCCCAATCCCCCGGTTTAGGTACTTTCGCCTCGCCCCAAGCATTGAGGACAATATTTATTTCTAAGCTTGGGGTGGGGTATTCCCTTTTCTTTTTAATTTATCATGCATTTTAATCAGGTTGCATATCATTTTAGTCTAAATTGCATTTATTTTTTATAAAACTCCAAAAAAAAAAACAAAAAAACAAAAAAAAAAGATTTTATTTTCTTCTTTTTCACTTTTATTCTTGCATGGCATTTAGCCTAGGGCATAAGCATTCATGCATTTTTGTTATCTCTTTATTCTCATCCCCGAACATGTTTACTTGAAAGACACGACACACCTTAAATACAATTCTTTCGGAAACTCACATAACAAATAAGAATCGTTCTTAGGGACTTTTAGTTTTTGCTTCTTCTCTTATATATACGTGGAGAGAGAGTGCAAGTTGTTGTGCATATGAATCGACCCATGTCAAGTGTGTCTAACAGCTACAATTCACCAAAATTTTCCTTGCAAGCCACAATCAAACCCCAAAGAAAGGAATAAAAGATAGATTTTGCTATTTTGAGATCTTTAGTGTCTAACAGCTACAATTCACATCATATCTCATTACTTTATGATTTAGACACACTTTTCCTACTTGATCTCGAATTAGCCTTAGTGTAGTTGTGCTCGTTTGGCCTTTTTTTTTGGGTTAGGCTTAGACTCTGCTTATAGTTGTATATAGTTTTGTATTTTTATTTTCAGGCTATACTTGTAAAACTCCTGTGGTAAACCAAAAAAGTCAGCCTAAAAAAATATATAAATAAAATCAGAGACGACTACCCATTTTCTAGTTTTGTTTTGTTTTATGAGTCAAAAGTAAATTGTTTCAAAAGTGTCGTTCGAAAAGTTTTGCATTAATTTCTTTAAAAAATAAAAAAAATCTTGAAAAGTCAGATGTTATAGCAATCATGAAATGCAAATCTAATTATATATCATTTTAGTGCTTTCCTCTTTGTGTCTTAAGTTATTGTATTTGTAACATGTCTTTGGGCTTTTGTTGTCCAAAAAAAAATCAAAAGAAAAGGCCGGGCCACGGAGTTGTATCCATTTGTTTGCTTTTGTAAATGTTTAGTTATCCGGATTCTAGCTCATGTAATTAGTTTTTAGTTGATGTTTTTCTAGTTAGATATCATTTTTGTTGGCAACTACCAAGGCGGCTTTCACTCATCGCGTGCTCGACTCTTTGCTCTACATGGATCATATTTTGGTGGAATCACTTACTCTTCTAGATGATTGTAGTTTGCCAACTTTGGTACATAGCTCGTTTGTTGCCATTTTTGGCCTGAGTTATCTTTTTTATAGGTTTTATTTCTTGATGTGGGGTTGAACTTGTGACGAGTGAGGAACATTCTAACCGCGGGATACTTTCTTATGGCTAGTGGGCTAGATCGGACCACGAAACAATGTCACATAAACCATACTAGTGAAGTATGCATGCTCGTTTTGCATCTCGATCAACATGTATCCCTTGCTAGAAAGGTAACAAAGCCTCGTTCCTCAAAGTGATTCTTATCTATAAAAATGGATTATACGTTTTTATATTAAAGGCATGTCGTAAATTTCTGCTTAATATGTTCATTCTTTTTTCTTTTTAGGATAGTTCATCCTAAGTTCATCTTAGTCTTATCTTACTTGAGGACAAGTAAGGTTTAAGCATGGGGTGATTTGATAGTTTCATTTTATTTACTTCTTTTTATAGTTTACTTTTGCACATTCCATCTCATTTTTGTTAATCTTCATGCATATTTTCTCTTTTTTGTTATTTTTCTCCTTTACTGGGTGCTTTCCAGTCTTTTGAGCTTATTTGCAGGATTTATCGAAGGCTATTTGTCATTAGAGGTTTTGGAAGGAGTGTGGGACTTTTGGAGGCATGCAGTTTGTTCATGGACTTGAGGTGGTACAATTGAGCTCGATGTCAACATAAGCAAGAAACGCATTGGACTTAATCTTTGGACAAGAATTCGAGCTACGGTAGATTGAAGGAGCATTGGATCATTATTGGAGGTTGTGGAGTGACACAATTGGGCTATCAAGACATGCACAAATAGGCTAGAGCATAAAATAGAAGATTAGGCTAGATGGTATTTGTATTGGGCCAAAGCATGCATTCAGCGTGACCCATGCGGTCCGCGTGGACCCATACGCAGTCCGCGTGAATTGTGATGAAGTGAACCCGGGTTTTGACTTGTTGACGCTATTTTTGGAAGGTTGGTGGGTGACTTTTGGCACCTTTTTGAATCTTGAAATGAGCCCCTTTTTGCTGGAGATTGGAGGTGTTATTGAGGGCTATCAATTGAAGAACATACACAATTTTCTCTCAAGAAGGCTTTGGAAGATTTGAAGATTTTTGAAGATTAGTGTAATTTCCTTCCATCTTGCAACTAGAACAATGTTTGGTACCACTAAACTATATTGCATTTCTTTTACTTTGGCCACGCTTGGCTAAACTTTCATTTGGTTGATTAGGGTTTAACCCATGGACGATTAGTTGCTTTGAAGACTTATTAGTATCTTGTGTTTGAAGTTTATGGAAATGTTTTCTAGTTAAACATCTTGTTGTGTTTATTTATCTTCGATCATGAGCTTGGATAAATGAATGTTTGTTTTTTTTACTAATTTCTTGGTTAAGTAATGGACCCTCAAATTAGTAAGCAACAAATGGATTATATGTTTGTTTTCATTTCATTTAGACCATGGAAATGTTTCCTCCATAATGATAATGTAAGCATTTGGTTATCTTTTGGACTTGGTAACCCTTAGAACTTAAAGCTAATTGATTTTTAAAAGATTATATGCTTCATTGATTTTGTGACTTTAATTAAGGAAATGTGTTAAGAGCTCCTCTATCCATTTTAATAGCAATGAAGGGTTGAGGTAATTTGTGCTTATGGATTGCTATAGCCAAGTTAAATTAATTCACAAGTGTTGTTCTATTTAGTCTAATGATAAGTCAACCATATCATCCATGTGGTGTACCCAAAATCAACCAATTTCACTTCATTGAATTTAATCAAATCTTTTACTTGTTTACTTATCGTATTTATATTCTAGCTAGTTTTAATTTTTTCAAACAATAAAAAAGAACTACCCCCCTCCCTTTATTTTTTCTTTTGTTTTACAAGTACTTGAACAAGTGATCTACATAGAGATTTAAATTGAACTAATCTTCATGGATACGATCCCTTTACCACTATATACTATTTTAGTGTGTAATATTTAGGGCATAATTTTTTTTGGCCGCGACAACCACCAAGTACGCCCAACGTACTCCAACCTACGCTCAACGTACGTGGTTCAATCCTAGAACGCCCAAAGTACTCCCAGGTACGACCAACGTACTCATGTTGGTTCTAATATTTCCGTTAAGCACTTTTTCCTTCTAGATCTTTCACCTAGAGCTCAGATCTAAGTCAAAATGATATCCTAAATCATAAAGTTTCCAAATTTTTGACTTTGCATGGCTAGAAAGGTTCCAAATTCGGAACCCTAACTTATCATAAGATTCTAAGCTTCATAACTCATGCATGAATGGAAGAAAAAGATCAATATTTCATCTTTATGACTTAACACCCTCAAATACACTTGGAAATGCACCTTGCAACCTCTGGAACAACTCACACTCAAATGGACCAATTTGTGTGACAAAAGGACATAACTTTAACATCTAAGCTAGATCTATTAATGGATACATAAAGGTACAAAATTTGTGCCTCCTGGAGATGAATGAGGGAGGAGTACTTCTAGATCTAAAGTTGTTTAAAGCTTCCAAGCACTATCACCACCTTCTTCTTCCTTCAAAGGCACCCAAAAGCACATTGTTGGCTCACAGTACTCAAACTAGGGTTAGGGCTTCAGGGGAGGTCGTTGGAGAGATGGAGTGAGAATGGAAGAGGTTTAGAAGAGTTCAGGTGCTTAAATATGGCTCAATGTACCAAATGGTATGCCCCATGTACTCCCTTGGAGGCACATTTTTATGATGCTGGTATGCCCAACGTACTACCCTTCTTCCATATTCAACACAAATTTCAAACTACCATAACATCCCCGATTAAACTCAATTTTTTGCGTTCTTTATATTCATAAATTTTTTTGAAGATCCCTACAATCTAATCTAGTTATTTTGGACTAAAAACATCTCAAACTAAAATTTGTATTTCATGCGTGAACTTGAATCTATGAATTTTTCCCTTTTTACCCTTCGACTCAATACAAATTTAAGGGTTAGATCTTACAACCATCATTATCACCTTCCGAGAGGTCTAAACTTTACCTCCTTAAGGACCAAAGCATTTACACAATCAATTTATGGCCCACTACCCGTAAGTAAGAAATGACAAGAAACAGGGTGTTACAACATGAAACACATATGGCGTTCCTGCTGCTCTAGTTTTTAGTAAAACAACTAATTAAAGGACCAAAATACCCTTAGATAATGTAATACCCTTAAATTTAGAAAGAATTAAATATTAGTAAAGTGTTGACCAAAAGGGAAAAAAGATCACTTATAAGAAATTATAAGAGTTATGAAGTTCTGACTTCATAGAAAAGCCCAGGATTAGTTTAAGTCACTAAGATGAGGTTAGATGACTAAGTTCAAGAGAAGAAATGCATGTGAATATGTATTTTGGCTAAATGGATAAAATGGGAAATTTTATCTTTTTGGGCCAACTTTATGACTTAATAGATTAATACTCATATTAAGTCAGTGAGAAATGACTTAATAGAGTTTTAGAGTATATTCCCATCTTCGAGCAGATATAAAGATCATAGACATTGAGTATACAATAAAGAAGTTATGAAGGTTATAGGTTGGAAGAAAAATTGTCCCCTACACTGGAATGGAATCAGAAATGTAGTTTCTTGATGCCCAGTCACCACGACGTAGTGGATAGTTCACCACGACATGGTAAGAAGTGAAGAGGATTAAGACAAAGCCCTTCGTATATGGTAGATGACGTACATTGCACCACGGAGTGGTGTATAGGCACACGACATAGTGGGAAAAGATTGTTCGTATGGAAGAATGATCACTATCATGTAGATTGGGGATGACTACAAGTTCATTTAGGTCACTATGTCATAGTGAAATCTTCACCACATCACGGTGTCTCACAGGTTAAATCCTTGATCAGCCTTTATTCTCACTAAAACACTTCCTAGTTCTTAGAGAAGGGAGCTCTGATGATTTTGAGGAAGTAGGGGGATCAAAGGTGTTAGAGACAAGTATTGAGCATCAAAAGTCCCTAAGGTAATCATCTTCTCCATTTTTAAGCTAGTAGGGGTTTAATGGTGATTTATGGAATTGAACTAGAAATGAAATACTACTTTTAGAAATCATGTTATTGATGTCATTAAGATTGTTTAGTAGCTTTGAAAAAGCTCTATATGTGATTCCCAAGGTGAAAGCTATGTATGTTAAGTTAGGGTTTTAAACCCTAACTAATTAAATTAGTGATTGATACGTTATATTAGATTATAATGAATTAGGTAATATGAGCTGCTTAATTCATTGGTTTGGCTGGGTTTAGGAGTAGAAAATGAGAAGATAGTATATTAAGTTCTTAATATGCTAAGACGAGTTTTAAGAATTTGATTATATTGTATGAACTGGCCTAAGAACAAAGAAGATGGATCAATTGAAGAATAGAGCCAATGGTAGTTAGTCTTCACCAACTAATAAGGTGAGTTATAGCTCTTACTCTCTCTCTCTCTCTCTCTCTATATATATATATATATATATATATATATATATGTGTGTGTGTGTGTGTGTGTGTGTATTGTATATTTAATTATATGTAGGTATGTATGATTATATGCTTAGTATTGTGTATCTGAGCATGATATGGAGGAAGAAAGAATGGGACTATACACACTATAATCATATGTAAGATTATGTATGTATAACTATACATTTAAGATCATGCATATGAGCATCTACGTATAATTGCAGTATGTATGGATTAGTAATAAAGGTATTTGTTAAGTACCTAAGAGATGTTAAGTGTAGAAAGGGAATGATTATACGTAATATAATCATAAGAATGTGTATGTAAGTTGATATAGATATTATGGGTATTGGGTAGAATACCTATGTGCATGAGATAAAGATAAATATTAAGTACTTAAAGAGTTAAGCACTAGATGAGAAGTAGAAGATATATTGAAGAGATAAAGGGGTAGATTTTCCGTGGGATACGTTTCATGTGGTGAGTCACATGAAATATTTATGGAAGTGTAAAGATAAGCATTCCTTCGGGAATGAGATTATGTCCCCTGCATGGAAAGAGATGATGATTCCTTTAGGAATCTTGATAGATGAGTCTTGTAGGAACAGGATTATGTGTGGTTAGAAAATATTGAGAAAGGTTCCATGAGTGGAACAAGATACGAGAGGTTTCTTTAGATAACTTATATGTGATTCGTAAGGGGTTAAGTGTAAGGAATCTATGAGCGGTTCACATAGAGAAGAATAGTTGAGGATCCACAAGGGATCTTAAGAGAGATGAGTGTACCCGATAACATTAGTGGGATGTTGTTTTCCTTATATGGTAGTTGAGGCTAAGGCATGAGATGTTGAGAATAAAGCAATAAGTGTAAGTAGAGTATGAGAAAGGCATGCCAAGAGTAAGTGATGAGAAAGGGGCAGAGTATACGTGCGAGAAGGGCATGCATAAAGAGAGGCAAAAGAGAAGACATATGAGATAAGATAAGAGTAAGGGACAAGAAAAGGGAAGTACAAAAGAAGAGTATTGGAGATATCAAGTAAGAGAAGATAGAGCATATATAGAGCAAGAGAAGGGCCTGAGAAGAGGATAAAAACGAGTATGAGATGAAGATAAGAAGAGTAGAAATAGAGTAAGAGATAGATAAGATTAGATAGATCAAGAGTATAAAGTAAAGATCATAAAAAGAGTAGAAGAGATTGATGAATGAGAAATATTAACAATGTGTGCTATAAGAAGAAGAGACGAGATTGAAAAGTATATGAAAGAAGCAAAGATGGTGGTTAGAATATGGAAATATATAACGAGTTAGAAGAAGAGTAGATGAACATGAAACTAGAAATAATATAACTTACCAGACATTATTTTCTGGTGTTGTAGACATGTTTCATGTTTTATACATTTAGGTAGCAGTCGGTATATACGAAAAAGATCGAAGCATAAGGATTTGTACTAGAAGTTTTTAATGTAAGTCCCGAATCTACTTGTGTATCAATCAGATCCATTCGATGGTGAGGAATCCCAATCAAACGGAGGATGCCATATCAAAATAGAAGAGAAGGAGAAGAAGAATAACTTGAATCTATGATATATTCAAATATATGAGTGATGCTCCATACACATTAGATTCTTTCACACACACTATTCTTCTCTCTAGTTTCTCTCTCTACAATATGCTTCTCTCCTATGACTCTCCTCTAGGCCACACCACCTCCTCACCCCTTACTTATATATATATATATATATATATATATATATATATATATATATATATATATATATATATATATATATATATATATATATATATATATATATATATATATATATATATATATATATATGGGCTGCAAACTCAAGGCCCAAACCCAATGCTAGACCGAAAACACATGGGTTTTCGGTCCAAGCTACAAATAATCCAATACTATTTTTGGCCGAAATAATAAAAATAATAAATGATTAGAATAGCAAAGTATAAACCATATTTTTTACCCAACAATCTCCCCCTTGATTTATAGCTTTCTTTTCTAACCAACCCAGCAAACTCCCCCCTAAAAAGTAGCTGGCTTTTCTTGTCAATCTTCATCAGGAGCTTGGCTTCAAAATTAATCTTCAAATTCTTCACAGCTTCAAGATGAACTTGATGAATCTTCAATGAATGACTTCATCTTGAGCAGTTGGCATTTTCTTCAAAATTTGACTCTAAACGCACATTGGGTGATGAGGCTTCTTGTAGAGATTCTCCAAAGATAGCGCTTTCAACTTGAGAATATTCAGAGAGAAAGTCAGAGAGAACTAATCTTTTTGGATCACTTCAGCAGGTTCAAGATAGCAGCAATTTGATTGATGAGGCTTCAATGCAACTTGACACATAATCTTCAAGGCAGCTTCACCTTGCTTCTAGGGTTGAAGGATTGAATGTTGAAATAACAATCTTCATTTCTTGCTCCTTCGAATGAGAATTCTTCGATGCTCACGGATGGAGCCTTATCTCATAAATCTCGATACAGTCTCCATGAGTCTCATATACATCTGAATTCCCTTTTCAAGACAAAACAAAACTGAAAGAAAACTTAGCACACAATATTTTTTGAATTTTTCATATTTTCTGGAAAAACAGAAAGAAAAATATTTTTTGATTTTTGAGTTTTTTTTCGAACAAGAAATAAAATATAAACAACACTATTTTTGGATATTTGATTTTTGAATTTTTTTTGTTCTCCCGCTAATTTTTATATTAGAAGAAAACAATGAATAAATTTAAAAAAAGAAAAAATAATAGCTAACTTTAAGAGTGATTTGGGATCAAAGTTTTTGGATAGCCTTTATCCATTTATAAGTACCTCTCCCTTCATGAATAGATTTGGTTTATTGCGAGTATTGTGGTCCTCTTAAACATGAGAGATTGTGACAAAATTAGGGCATACTACAAGTGAGAAGACAATGTGATCCTATGTTCCTAGATAATATTCCTAAGAGACCATTCAGCTGATGACGATCAAAGATATTATTGTCCACCTAAATTGAGCAGCGAGATCTACAGATAACCTAGTGATTGTTCAATTTTAAATGTACTAGAACATGTTTCCCGCTTCCTGACATACCCTAATAATCAGGAACTTCCAAAGTACTCCTTACTTTAGGTGAGCAGACAATTATTATGAGAGAAGTCAGCTTTAGAATGCATATGCTATACACCCAGGTCGGATCTCTTCCAATCTCGCAGAGGGTGAAACATATGACTAACCAGATTTAGAGGGATTGAGAAGTAGAATAGTGCATATGCTGTGTACCAGGTCAGATGTATTTCAATCACGCTAAGGAGACAACATATGACTAACAAACATGAAGAATTGCCTAGATAGAAGATGCAGAGAAATATAATTGCATATGTTGCAGTCCAGGTCGGATGTATTTCAATCACGCAGAAGAGGAAACATATGACTAACAGAAAGAAAGTAAGAAAATAATTTCCTACAAACCTACTTTATCAGAATTCCAAGTCGCCCCATCAATACCGGAATTAAGGACAGAGTCAGTACATCGAGGAAAAGTTAAACCACAGTTCTAGATACAGATTATTTAGTGTATCCGCATATTCTTATGTATATCCCCCCTGCTCAACCTATCTAAGCGTCATATTGTCAGGCTAAATGGATCTATCTAGGTCAAGATTTTTCAAGTCTCTAGATTCCTTAAGTACATCTATGCCTAGTCAAGTCCATTTTAAATCTTTCGTTCCTACCAACGCATCGAACATAGAGCCTAGACAATTCAACTTTGGTACGTTACACAGATTAAAATTGCCTGTTATCACATGAATATATCACTTCCCATCACATTTCCTGCAAGCACATTCCATTAACAACGTATTTTTTGGATTTTCTAATGTTTTTGGATTTTTTAAAATTTTCTAATTGTTGTTCTTTTTATTTCTCCGCCTAAATTTGTGCATAGGAGAGAAACGAAAGTAAATGCGCAAATTTAAACTATCCAAAATCAAAAATTTGTCTTTGAAGCGAATCGGCCTAAGAAAAACTTAGGAGTATAAAGAAGAAAACTCAAACCGTAAGTCACCGATTGAATTCGCATCCAGAAGGTCTGAGAACAACATGCATAATCTCAGAACAAATTCGAAAATTCTTCATGTCATTAAGCACAAACCCCATGTGTGATCCCTTCCTTTCTTCCCTTCCCGTAAAGGACACATACTCTCAAACAAAGGTATGAATGTTGTACAGTTGAGAGATGTCCCTTATCATGTGCCTAGAACAGCCACTATCAACAAACCAAAGTCTGATGACATGCCCCCATAGCTACTCCGACACAGAGCTGGATTAGTTGGTCTTTGGAACCCAATCCATTTTGAAACTGGGTCGACCTTTGTCATCTTTGCAAGGTACTCTCTCCCATGACATGTCCTGTTTATCATAAATAGAAGATGTAGAAATATTAGAATCATTAGAAGATTTGGGAGATTGAACCTTTGGTACCCATCTGTAGTTGGGTTTAATCAATTTCTTTTTTCAAGCGGATGGGTGCCTCGGCACTTGATTTTGAACTTGAAGTCGATCATCGAGATGACTTTGACCTAACCGATCTTGATTTCATGGAGCATCTCTTGGATTGGACTTCTTGGCCAACATTACCTTCTTTCTCTTTAGTGTTGATTTCTTGGCCTTAGGAGTTGAACTCATGCTCTTCTTGGCATTCCAATCACCATTGTCTGATCGTGACCTTGAGGGGTTTCTTTTGGAAAATCTCCCTCCTGGCGCATTCTGCCAGCCTTTTGTCGAGTAGGAAATGTATGCGCGATTTGGATAGTTTCTGGCAATGTGTCCAGGTGTTCCACAGTGAAAACATGTCTTTTTCTTCACTGGGAAATTGTTTCTTCCTGCTCCTGGTGGCGTGTCCATGCCTTGTCTCTTATTGTTCCCACAAGCACAATTACAACAAGCACTCTGTTTTGCTTGTTTTGGTGGCCTGTATTTCTTAACAACAGGTTGATTAGAAGCAAATGAGTTCGAATCAACAGATTCAGAGTTCAAGGAGACATTGGTTTGTTCAATAGTTTTCTCCTTGTTCTCATCTTCCGCTACTTTACCTGCACAAGAAGTAGAAGCATTAGAATCCTTCAGCTCAACACTTTCTGGCATAACCATGACATAATTATCAAAGATATCATCAAATATATCGAAAAAATTTAAGTCATCAGACTTTGACACAAAATCAGCACAAGACAAAGCATTAGTTTTAGAGTTAGAAGCAAGAGTATCATCGTTTGAAACAAAAACATTCGACTTTGAAACAATCTTATTATCAGACACACTCTCTTCAGCTGCCGGCTTGCAATGACTTAGTGGTGAGTCTGCATAGGAAGTAGAAGCATTAGTATTTTCAATCTGAGGACCACTTGTTGGCACAAATACAATAGGTTCGCCATATTTGAGATGTGCCTCTCTGTCCATTTCCTCTTTTTTCAAAGGGTTATACTGATAGGTTTGATTAAAAGGAGGAGGCACTTTATCATACCCTAGACCCTTTTTGCTGATTATCTTTGAATTTTAAACTATGTTCTATCATGGACGCAACTACTTCACTTGACACATCAAATTTTCTGAAATTAAAATATGCATTTTCAAACTTATTTTTCAATGTGTCAAGTCCAACAATTAACTCAGCAAGTTGTTATGTCACAAATCTATAGTTTGCACATTTATTGCTATACTCTTCCTGAAGTTTTCTAAAATCTTTTGTTTTGGCTTCTAGTTGTTCTTTCAATGGTTTATGGCCTTTCCTAAGTTGATATCCTTCATATTTTAGGTCCTCGACTTCCCTTTTTAGCAAATCATTATGTTCACGAAGAAATTTAATCGTAGCTTCACAAGATGGAGTATATGAAACTTCATTGACCGGGAGGGATGCGAAACTCATTTTTATCAAAAATGCCATTTGAAAAAAACTCAAAAGTCAACCTTAAAATTCAAAATTAAAAAGTCAAACTTGAAAAGTCAAACCAAAAGGCTAAATTTGAAAATTTGAAAGTCAAACGAGAAAGTCAAAGTTTAAAGTCATAGGTCAAACTTTAAAGTCAAAGTCAAAAAAATAAAAGTCAAAAATTAAAAACAAAAATTTTTGGTTGAAAATGGATTTTAAAATTAAAAGAAATTGATTTTTTGGGCTAAATGTGTTCAAAATGCGAAATTAGGAACCGAAGATATAATATTTGAATTAAAAAGGGAAGGAAAAAAAATCATCTAGCAAGCTAAATCAGCAGGTAAGGGAGCTGATTGATGAATCAGGTGACCCGGGTTCGATCCCTAGCAGCCCCCATAATCGATTCCTATTTTGCTGATGTGTATGCGAGGTTCTGAGTGCTGAACGAAGCTGCTGAATGAGCAAGTGGTTGTTGCTGGGCCGTACATACCTGTGGGCCGTACACTCCGAGAAACCCTAGCCGTACACCAGTGTCCGGCCACACCTTCTATTTTGTTGATGTGTATGCGAGGTTGCTGAGTGCTGAACGAAGCTGCTGAATGAGCAAGTGGTTGTTGCTGGGCCGTACATGCCTGTGGGCCGTAGACTCCGAGAAACCCTAGTCGTACACGAGTGTCCGGCCACACCTTCAACTGGTGTGAAGAAAAACGGCGTTTTTCACACTTTTTTCTCCAAAACTCGATCCAAAACTCATTTTTATGAAAAACAGGAAGAACAAACCCCCCTTATTTTGCCAAGATCTATCCAAAAACGCTGAAATCCTTCAAAAATAAGATCAAATACGCTCTAGATCTAGAAAATTTGATTGATACAATCCAAGCTCTAATACCAATTGTAAGTCCCAAATCTGCTTGTGTATCAATCAGATCCATTTTATGGTGCGGAATCCCAATCAAACAGATGATGTCAAATCAAAATAGAAGAGAATGAGAAGAAGAATAACTTGAATCTATGATGTATTCAAAGATATGAGCGACGCTCCATACACATTAGATTCTCTCACACACACTATTCGTCTCTCTAGTTTCTCTCTCTACAATATGCTCCTCTCCAATGACTCTCCTCTAGGCCACACCACCTCTTAAACCCTTACTTATATATATATATATATATATATATATATATATATATATATATATATATATATATATATATATATATATATATATATATATATATATGGGCTGCAAACTCAAGGCCCAAACCCAATCCTAGACCGAAAACACATGGATTTTCGGTCGAAACTACAAATATTTCCGGCCCAAATAATAAAAACAAAACATGCTTAGAAAAACAAAGTATAAACCATATTTTTGAGCCAACATTTAATTTAGTTCCCTTGTAGTAATTGTAGTAAAATTTTATTGTAAACCCAAATGTATCCTAGGATGTAAAGTGTTTAAATTTTGATAGAATTATGTATTTTTTTTTAGAAAACTCTGATATATACATGTAGACGTACGTGTAGAAAATTGGGGTTGTTACAAATAAATTTTTTCATATTGAAAACGTTTACTTGTTGTAAAAACTATGATAGAATGTTTTGGAGTGGATAGTGTGTTGTAAGCATTTGTAACTTGCTAACCGATTTTAGTAGGAAAATAACGACCTAAATGAAAAAAATCTTAATTATCAACATTTTTTCGGCAATAAATAAATAATGTCTACTTGAGTCGTGGATGCAGCCAGAGACTCTAGAACTGACGGGAGAAGGATGTTGTCAAGAAGTAGTCAACTTGAGAGTTTTACCATTTTGAATACTAATCATCAGTCTCACCAATACATGACCTTGAACTTGAGTGACATTTTAAAGCTCTTCTAGTGTAGAGCCATTAACCTAATTAAAAAAGATTTGTTAATCGACTAAAATTTAGATTGAACATATATTGTTTTTTCAAAACGTATTACCAATAGAGGGATCGAATTGTTCTATTGTACATTACAAGAATTGTTAATAACTAAAAAAGGAATTCTTGTATGTCATAAAAAAATTAGATTTTAATGAGATTGGAATTTGACTGGATTCGTTAACTTTGTATATTTTTAATTTGATTGCAAATATGTCAAAAGAAATTAGGGTGTGGTCCACAACAATACCAATAGTTAGAGCAAGTTTCTTTGGAATCCATGAAGTTTGGTTATGCTTACACAAACTGGGCACCTGATGAAGGTGTCCAGTAGTAGTGGTTGTCAGACGATGCTAGTTAAACCAAATTACAGGAGACTAATCTTATCTCCTTGTGTGATTCTACATCATCACCACTAATTCTAATAACATGGGTACATACTTTCTTGAATTTTTCATATGAGTCCATGAATGGATCTAGCGAAGAATTAATAAGACTTCTCTAAAATAATTGTTTAAATATCCAACATTAATTGGTGTAAACTTCAAAAGATCATTTATATAAAGATAACACACAAGAAAATGTGGTTAAAACATATTTATGTAACATCCATAAAATTCATGAAAATTTTAAACTTTTTAAAACAGCCCATAAGTCATCATCATTTACAAATAGTTTTCGAAACAGGTTTAATATCATAGTTTTCCCAAAATCATAAAACAAAACTTGAGGTGGTGCATGATCATCCCGTTACCTTCCCGTGATCCTCTGAGGTACCTGAAACATAATCCAAAACTGTAAGCCCAAAGCTTAGTGAGTTTCCCCAAAATACCAATACACAAACAAATAGCACATATATAATAACAACATGCAATGGGTCCACAACTTACATACTGGACTACCCCTGAGCCTACATCATAAGTCTAGCTTACCTCCCTTGGGCCGACAACTTATGCCTGGCTTGCTCCCCGCCCTGCTCAGTCGTCCGATTGAATACCACTAAGCCCTAAGTACGAGTGTGACATGCCTTTCCCGACCCTCGACTCGTATCTGGAATGCTTATGAGCCTTTAGTATAAGTCTGGCATGCCCTCCCCGGTCCTCAACTCATATATGATTTGCTCCATGGTTTGTTAGCTACAACACGGAGCAGGAAAAGCTCAACCCAACCCACACAATATGTCGACATATAATAGATAATATCATATACAGATAAACAGACAATATCACAGGTAGTCCTATAGATCTACCAGAGAAGCATATTAAAACTAGCATGCATATCTATTCCGTACTCAACATATGAAAAATATCAGGTTATCAAACCAATGGGCCGACCTTGGTGCCTTCGACCCGAAAGTATAGTAAGGAAAACTCACCTCGCAAGCTTAATAGAACTGATAAGGAACAACTCCGAATCTCAGCTCTCTGCTCAAAGCCTACATCCACCAAGTGACCAATTCCATCAAAATCCCAAATATACCCAAAATACCCTCAAAAGTCAAACTGGCTCAAATGTAGTAAAACTTGGTCAAAGTTCATAAACCCATTGAGTCAACCCAACGGAGTTAAATCAACATGGGCTGATCCATGCGCGTACGCGGGGCGTACTCCGGAGGTACGCTCAGTGTACACAAGGCTTCGCATAGAAGCACCATCGGGGTGGCTAACCGGGTACGCGGTGCGTACCCTTACAGATCCAACATCCTCTTTAAGTGCTTAATGGCTTTAGCACTTAAGCTGATACTTTAGATCGAAGGTACAGAGGCATACTATGGTCATAAAGTTCCCAACTTTATGAATTTTCACGTCTACAAAGTCCTTAATGCAAAGTCTTTATCCATTAAGACATTCTACAAGAAGCATGGAGCCAAAATAGCTAAAGGGATATCATTTTTATTGCTTAGGACTCTTCCTAGGGTCTGAAAGGATACCCCAAAACAGCCAAAACCAAACATGCATAAAAATGGGACTTTTGAGACAAGAAGAACAACATAAAGTTACCAAAATGAGATCCAAGAAAACAAAGCATTAAGGTGTATACTTTTTACCTTCTGGAGCTTCCTAAGAAGGTAATGATCCAAGATCTACAAGCTTGCTTCAACTTCTAAGCTCCTTGATGCAACTCCTTCTTCATTAAGCACATCAAGAACACACTTTTTAGCTCAAATATACTCTTAATAGACTAGGGTTTGCCAAAAACGACTCAAGGGCTTTGGAGGCTAAAAAGGTAGGGTTAAATGAGCTGTAAGGATGCTTAAATACCCCTTAAACCCTAAAATTTAGGGTTTCATTCGGACATGAGTACACCTAGTGTACATATGTGTACACCCAGCGTACCCACATGTATGCTTAACGTACTCTTCCTGCTCCAAAATTAGAATCTTGTCACTAGGGATTCTCATGGCTACTTCCTTCCAATCCAAGGACCATAATAACATAATTTAAAACCATGGGATGAATTTGAAAATACCTAAAAACTAGGGTGTTACAACTCTCCCCCACTTGCAATAGACTTCAACCTCAATGTCTATTGCAGAGAACAAATTTCCTGCGTCTCAACCTCCGACTCCCAGGTCCACTCGGAGCCCCTCTGATGCTGCCATCGTACCTTTACCAAAGGTATTTCCTTGCTACGCAAAACCTTTACCTTCCTTTCCAGAATATTTAATGGCCTCTTAACATAGTTCAAGCACCCACCAACCTGAATATCACCCTCATCCAATATGAACTTTTGCAGCTGCAAAACATGGAAAGTGTTGTAAATCTGACTGAGCTCCTCAAGAAGATCCAATCTGTAAGCAACCTTGCCAATCTTGGCAATAACTCAAAATGGCCCAATATATCGGGGACCCAAATTCCCCTATTCTTAAACTGAATCACACCTTTCCATGGTGAGACTTTCAATAACACTATGTCGCCGACCTGAAACTCCAACTCGGATTGGCGTCGATTGGCCTAACTCTTCTGCCAACTCTGAGTAGTCTGCAATATCTGCCTAATCTGTTGAATCATATTTGTAGTCTGAAGGACCACCTCGGTCTGCCCCATAACCCTATCACCAACCTCGCCCCAACAAACCGGGGAATGACATCTCCGCCCATACAAGAGTTAAAAGGTGGAGCACCAATGCTGGAGTGAAAATTGTTGTTATAGGAGAACTCCACAAGAGGTAGGTAGGAGTCCCAACTCTCACTAAAATCGATGACACCTATCAGAACATATCCTCAAGCGTTTGTATAGTCCACTCACTCTGGCTGTCGGTTTGCGGATGATAAGTTGTGCTCAAGTGCAACCTCGTTCCTAGTTCCTCATGGAACTTCTGCAAAAAACGGGGGGGGGGGGGGGGGGGGTGAACCGAACATCACGGTCTGAAACAATGGAGACCGGAACCCCATGGAGAGCAACGATCTCACGAATATACACATCGACCAACTTCTCGGCCGAAGAACTCTCCTAAATCTCCAGGAAGTAGGCACTCTTGGTCAATCTATCCAAGATAACCCAAATTACATTGAAACCCTTTTCCGTCTTCGGAAACTTGGTGATGAAATCCATCGAAATCTGCTCCCATTTCCACATGGAAACCTCTAGAGGCTGTAGCTTTCCATGTGGCCTCTAATGCTCAGCCTTGACCATCCTGTGAGTCATGCAACTCTCCACGTACCAGGTGATCCCCCTCTTCATAATCTTAGATCCCGATACATCTTGGTGGCCCCCGAATGGATAGAAAACGAGACTTATGAGCCTCCTCCAATACAATCTGTCTGACCCCACCAGACATTAGAACCCAGACTCGACAACATCGGGGCAACAACCCACGACCTTCCGGAACAAATCTGAAAATCTCACCCCTGATCCTCTTTTTCTTCCAATTCACTTCTTGAACACCCTCGACCTGAGCCTCCCTAATCAAACCCAAAAGCAGGGAATCCACTGATATCCCCATACACGATACCCCATCTGAAGACCCAACTGACTTACAACTCAAGGTATCCGCCACCACATTTGCTTTAATCGGAAGGTAAACGATCCCACAATCATAATCCTTGAAGACGTCCAGCCACCTGCGCTGCCTCATGTTCGGGTTAGGCTGATCCATAATATACCTCAAACTCTTGTGATTCGTGTAGATAGTACAACGGACCCCATAAAAATAATGCCTTAATATCTTGATGGCAAAAACCACTGCCCCCAACTCCAAATCATGTGTGGGATATTGTGTCTTGTGCGCTTCAGCTGCCGCGAAGCATAAGCTATCACCCGTCCTCTCTGCGAGAGGACTGCCCCAAAGCAGTGATGGATGCATCACAGAATACCATAAAATCCTCAATTGCCTCTGGGAGGGTCAAAACTAAGGCCTCACATAATCTCTACCAAAGGGTCTCAAATGATGACTGCTGCTCAGGGCCACACCGGAAATCCACCCCTTCCTCATCAGATGAGTGATGGGTACTACAACCTTGGAGAAGTCTTAAATGAATCACCGATAGTACCCTACCAAACCCAAGAAACTCCTAATATCTGAGGGAGATTTCGGAACCCACTGCATCACAGCCTCGATCTTGGCTGGATCGACCAATATCCCATCCTGATTAATGAGGTGTCTAAGGAACTGAACCTCTTGTAACCAAAACTCGCACTTCGAGAACTTAACATAAAGTCGTTCTTGCCTTAAAACCCCCAGAAGCTCACGAAGAGGCTCCTCCTGCTGCTCTCTGGTCTTAGAATATACTGAGATATCATCAATACATACAATAACCAAAATGCTGAGCATTGGTGAGCCCAAATCGCATCACCACGAACTCGTAATGCCCATAATGAGTTTGGAAAGGGATCTTCTCCACGTCCTCCTCTTTCATCTTGAACTGATGATACCCGGACCTCAGATCTATCTTGGAGAACCAAGATGCACCTTGCAACTGATCAAAGAGGTCATCAATTTGTGAAAAGGGATAACGGTTTTTCACCGTTAACTTGTTCAACTACCGGTAATCAATGCACATCCGGTTTGAACCATCCTTCTTCTTTACGAACAAAATCGACACTCTCCACGGAGAACTGCTTGGTCTAATGAATTACTTGCCTAGCAACTTCTAGAGCTGAGATGACAACTCCTGCATCTCAGGTGGGTCCCAGAACTATGGAGCCTTGGCAATCGGGGCTGCACTTGGCACGAGGTCAATCCTGAACTCAACCTACTTTTCAGGAGGCACACCGGGTAACTCATCTGGAAACACATCAGCAAATTTCCTGACAACTGGGACCTCTGAAACTGAAACCTAATCCCCAACATGCGTGTCCACCGCATAAGCCAAATAACCCGCACACTCATGCTGAATATACCGTCGAGCTCTGGTTATAGAAAAAACCATGAACCTATAATGGTGCCCTCTCCATACATGACCAGTTCTCCCCTACTTGGGGTTCGATCTATCACATGTTGGCCTTCACAATCAATCATAGCACCAAAACGACTCAGCCAGTCTATACCCACAATCACACAAACATCCCCTATGGGGATAGGGATCAAATTAATCGGATAGGGGACCCCGAAAATCTCCAGAACACAAACCATGATATACTAATGATGCAGAAATCCCGTGTTCGTTGGTGATAGAAAATTGCAACGGACACTCTAACTTCCCAATTAGGCATATTAAACTCTCTACTGAACAATCAAGACACGAAATACCGACTCGCACCCGATCCAAACAACACAAGAGCAGGCAAAGAGTTCACTAGGAATGTACCTAACAGAGGCACATAGTTAATCATAACATAAAACATAATCAACATAATAATAAATAGAAACATACTAGTCACAACATCTAGAGTTGCTCTGTCCTTCTTGGCAGTGAGATGGAAAGCAAGACCTCGAGCCCTCGGGGGCTCCGTCCTGCCCTGGTCAAAGTAGCCAGTGCGGAAGCCTGCGTCGGCCTAGCAGCAAGCGATGGGCAGTTGGCCTTCACATGGCCAACCTGGTCACAATGATAACAAATCCTGGAACTGAGTGTTAGGGCATGATAGCAACAATCCCTCGCCATATGGCCCTGTTGGCCACAATTATGGCACCCAGATGATGTTTAAAAAGAACCATCATGCACCTTGTCTCACTTCCCAAAAGTGCGGCCCTTCCAGCCCCCATATCTGACATCACTGGTCTTAAACCGCTTTGGTGCAGGTTGCGACTGCACCGGGGCCGACCTCTACTCCCTCTTCTGCAAATCAATCTCAATTTCACACTGCCTGGCAGCCTCCTTCATCTCCAACAAAGTACCATATCGTTGGGTGGAAACAAACTGTCTGATCTCCATCTTGATCATACTCAAGTAACGGGTCATCTGTACCTACTCAGATGCAACAAACTCAAGACAAAACATAGCCCTCTCAATGAACATCTTGGTGATCTCCGTCACTGTCTCAGACCTCTACCTCAAATTCAGCTACTCCTGGGCCAACCTCTCACGCTCCACCAACAACACATATCGGGAGCGGAACATCTCTGAGAACTGCTCCCAAGAAACAACAACTCTCTGCTCAGTATAATATGAAATAGTAGCAAGCATCCACCAATCTTTCGCTCCAGTCCTCTGAAGCTTCAGAGCGCACCCGACCTTCTGGTTATCTAGGCAAGAACAAGTGAAGAAACACCCCTCCACATTAGATAGCCACCTCATGGAAATGATTAGGTCCTACACCCCATCGAAATTCGTGGGCTTCATATTGTCAAAGTCCCGATACTGAAAACCCCGACCAAATCCAACCCTTGTAGCTGCAACAGCTGCAGTGGCTGCAGCAGCAACAATCTTAAACAAAGAAATATAGTGCTTATCAAAATACTGAACCATGGCAGTCTTAATAGACCCAAACATCTCTATAAACTAAGCTCAGAAATGAGCAACAACGTCCTCCTGCAGGATCTCCTTAATCCTGTCATCTAACGGAGCTGACCCACCCTAACCGCCAGCTCCTCATCCTGAATCAGACCCAGCCTAAAATTGGCATGTAGTCACTATACTGAAAATAAATCAGGAGGATATCAGATAACACACATATCATATCAGGGGAACCAACTCCCAACAAAGCCCTAGGGGTTGCGACTTCCTTGCTACGAACACGGGTCCTGTGCTTTCGACAGTACGGGCCCATACTACCTTCCACACCTACTCGTATTTGTCTCAAGTTATCATCAAAAAATGCTAACAATACTCACTAGCATACTCATACACTCATTCCTCAATCCCTAGAGGAAAGTCTAAACATCTCGAAACTGGTCGGCTGACCCCACACAACTCATTCATAATACTTCCACCAACCCTACAGCACTCGTGTATGCTAGCCATACATAACACTAGACTGTGTAGACAACTGAATATTTGATCCTACCTTAAGCCCGTCATTAAACAAGAACAGGAAATAAGGCCATACCAAACATTCTCAGGCTATAGAATCTTAGTTATGCATGACCATGAAGCATACACTAAGCAGCTACAGTAATGATGTCAATCACATTAGAGAAGAACCCTAGGCTATCAGGCATCATATAATCAAGCAATTCTATCATGCAAAATCCTAAAGATCCCTACCCTATTCCTAGCATGATATTCTATCATATCACAATATCAAATAACGATATGGTATTTTGGGGTCTAAATATTGGCTCCAGCTGATCATACACATCGCATTCTCCTTGATTATTTTGAAAACCATTTTTTTAAAATTATTTTAAAAATCATTTTCCTTAGTTTGGGACTGGATTCATACGAGTGTTCCTCCAATTCACTCAAACTAAGTCTTTGATACCAACTTGTAACATCCATAAATTTCATGAAAATTTTAAACTTATTAAAACAACCCATAAGTCATCATCATTTACAAATAGTTTTCAAAACAGGTTTAATATTAGAGTTTTTCCAAAATCATAAAAACAAAACTCGAGGAGGTGCAAGATCACGCCTTCTCCTTCCTGTGATCCTCTGAGGTACCTAAAACATAATCCAAAACTGTAAGCCCAAAACTTAGTGAGTTTCCCCCAAAATACTAACACACAAACAAATAGCACATATATAATAACATCATGCAATGGGTCCACAACTAACAGACTGGATTACCCTTGAGCCTACAACATAAGTCTAGCTTCCCCCCCCCCCATATTGGGCCCACAACTTCTGTCTGGCTTACTCCCCAGTCCGTTCAGTCGTCAGAATGAATACCACTAAGTCCTTAGTATGGGTCTGGCATGCCTTTCTTGGCCCTTAGCTTTTATCTGGAATGCTCATGAGCTCTCAATATGAATCTAGCATGCCCTCCTGACCCTTAGCTCATATCTGGTTTGCTCCAGGGTTTGTTGGCTATAGCACGGAGCGATACAACCTGGACCCAACCCACATAATATGTCGACATATAACACATAATATCATATACTGATAAACAGACAATATCATAGGTAGTCCTACAGTTCTACCAGACTAGCATATCAAAACTAGCATGCATATCTATTCCATACTTAACATATCAACAATAGCAGGTTATTAAACCAATCGAACGACCTTGGTGCCTTCGACCTGTAAGTATAGTGAGGAAAACTCACCTCACAAGCAGAACATAACTGATAAGGCCCGACTCCGAATCTTAGCTCTCTACTCAATGCCTACATCCACCAAGTGACCAATTACATCAAAATCCCAAAAATACCCAAAATACCCTCAAAAGTCAAACTTGGTCAAACATGGTCAAAGTCCATAAACACACCGAGTCAACCCAACCGAGTTAACTCAACATGGGCTAATCCATGCGAGTACGCGGGGCGTACTCCAGAGGTACGCTCAGTGATATGTCCATATTTGACTATGTATATATTATAGATTTTCATTGATTATTAGCTAATTATCTACATATTATGAACAAAAGGTACTTAATAGTGTTCAAATTGAATTTTCAGTCCAAAAGAGAAGCTCGGAAGCAAAAGAAAGCAAGAGAAGTAGTTGGATGCTCAGGAGTTGAAACAAAGAAGAAAAATGCCAAAAACAAGAAGGACTCGGCGAGTCAAAGCCTGACTCGACGAGTTGGATCGAAGATTCGCGAAGCTCTAGAAGTCCTTGCCGTACACAGAGTTTTAATGAGGGACTCGACGAGTTGGTACCTTGACTCGACGAGTCATCTCTGTTTCAAGAAAAATATAAATAGGGACTTTGAGATCGAGGTGGGGACTTCTCTGGAACCTTAGGAGGCTTAGATTGTGATTGAAGGCACTGCTAGACCGAGAGAAGCTGAGGAATCAACCCTAAATTCAATTGTGAAGAGGATTAAGGCAAATTCTATTCATTCTTAGTTAAGCTTTTGATTAAATCATGTTTGAACTAGTTAAATTCGTTTTTGAGTTTGTTTTTACTGCAATTATGAACTAAAACCTTTATCTTCTGTTTAGGCTAGATGATTTTGTGAATATGGTTTGATTTTATGGCTAGGATTAATTTATTGTTTTGTTAAGCTTGTTAAAGAGACTCATATATTAATAACAACTATTTTCAGTTAATAAATTAGTAATTAAGTTGTATGATCATGTCTTAGTTATTAATTTCATATGATTTATGTGACCACATAGTTATATGTCTAGGACTAACGAATGTGAAACTAGAATTAACTAGAAGATAGGTAAGTTAATACGTGAGCTTGTGTGATACACCATCAACAAGTGGTTAATTGAATCACCAATTCAATTAATCATTACAAGTCTTACTTAACCCGAATTAATTAACTGGGGAACTTATTTATTTAGACAACTGGTCACTGCTTGAATTAATCTGTTTTCTAAGGATTAGCAATAACGAACGTGAACCTAATCATCTCAATCGGTAGCCAATGAAAATTTAATCCGATATATTTACCATAAAATCAACCATAGGATCAATTGATTCGAACCTAATTTATCATTGAATTTAGTTGCAATTTAATTGTTTAGTTGTTAGTTGCTTAATTAAGTGTTAGTTAAGTTTTAGTTAAGTTTCTAGTCTTGTAAAACTAGAGAAACCCCTTCCATTTTAGTATTTGTTTAAGATAATATTAGTAATTAGTTTAATTTTCGTTCCCTAAGTTCGATACCCTACTTATTTAACTATACCATAATTGATAGGTCCACTGCCTTTGTGTGTTAAATTTACATTGAAAAGTAAGATTAAAACTAGTTGGTTTCACACACATCACTCAGCGTACACGAGTCTTCACATAGAACCACCATCAAGGTGGTTGACCAGGTACGCAGGGCATACCCTCGTAGATCCAACTTCTTCATTAAGTTCTTAATGGCTTTAGCACTTAAGCTCATACTTCAGATCCAAGGTCCAGAGGCGATGGTCATAAAGTTCCCAACTTTATGACTTTTCACGTCCACAAAGTCCTTAATGCAAGGTCTTAATCCATTAATACCTTCTACAAGAAGCATGTAGTCAAACTAGCTAAAGACACCTTATTTTATGGCATAGGGCCCTTCCTAGGGTTTGAAAGGACAACCCAAAACGTCCAAAACAAAACATGCATAAAATGGGACTTTTGAGACAAGAAGAACAACATAAAGTCACCAAAATGATATCAAAGCAAACAAAGCATCAAGGTGAAGACTTTTTACCTTCTGGAGCTTCCCAAGAAGGTAATGGTCCAAGATCCACAAGCTTGCTTAAACTTCTAAGCTCCTTGATGCAACTCCTTCTTCCTTAAGCACATCAAGAACACACTTTTTAGCTCAAATATACTCTTAAGGGACTAGGGTTTGCCAAAAATGACTCAAGGGCTTTGGAGGATGAAAAGGTGGGGGTAAATGATCCATAATGATGCTTGAATACCCCTCAAACCCTACTATTTAGGGTTTCATTCGGACATGAGTATGCCCAAGGTACATATGTGTACGCCCAGTGTACTAGGACCGAAGAACAGTTGAACAACATATTTCGATGAGGAAGTTACAGAAGAAAGTGTTCGAAAGAGATGGTTGAGAGGTTTAAAACGTAAATTATCTCTCATTAACTCCTATATACATGTGGCAATGGCGTGGACTATATTAATCTAATTGGATATTAGGTGAAATTAGAAAATTGCTATGTGGGATGGGGGTCACCGGGTGACCCCTTCATTTTTCTAAAAGTGTCCTTTTAAAACCAGAAATTACAAGTATATGCCCTTAAAATGCAAAAAAAATAGTCATGGTGGGTCATTTAAACCATTATATGTAACTTTGTTGGGCAACAGTGACAATTACCATTATTTATGAAAAATAAATTGTACATCAGTTGGGAATCCGAGTATCCGACAAGTGAATAGATCAAGCATAAACCTAATACGGTACAATTAAGCATGCACATGGCACAAGTCTTAACTCCATTGTTGTGTAAAGCACAAACAATGCTTTGCCAACAGATCAAGCATGCTTGGCGCTGAAGACATGAAACTAGAACAGAGATTAATTAATGGAGATGGCGTATTAGACTTTTGGTTTCAGTTAATTGTATTTTGGCTTTGTGATTGAGATTTTATTTAAAATATGATTGGGCTAGAAAATTTAATTGGAATATTTAGATGTAAAGCTTTAAAGATATGCTCATATGCAATTATTGGATTAAAGGTATACAATATTAATATTTATCCTTTTGAAAAAGAAAATTTTCTGATAGATAATTATGGCTTTACAATTGCATATACTCTTCTAACGCTACAGGTCCACTGTCATGAGTACGTCATAACAACACCCGATAGATGAAGGACCCTACTCCAACTATCCTATTTGGGAGATCCAATTTTTAGGTCGAGGGCATTTTGTTACATAAACTAAATTTTTTATCGAGCCATTTAATTTCACTATTTTAATCAGTTAGTATCATCTTAATGCAGAGTTTATTAATCATTCAAGAGGTTTTGATTCGTTTAAAGTTGTATTAACCACATTGAATCAATGTTGATTGAATTCAAAAAAGATGCATCTAAATTGTTGTGGTTTCATTAAAAATATGTAGGAGATTAGATGATTCTGTAAAGAGTGAAAGCTACTCTTTATGTTTAATTGATATCATGGAGATCTCAATGAAATTTCTCTGTGTTTAATTAAAGTTCGGGAGCTAACACTTGGAGAGGAACTCTTAATTAATTACCATGGAATAAACTAAGGTAAGGTAAGTAATATGTGTCCTTATAAATAGGAATACACGTCAAATGGGAAATATTTTGCATGCATTGCATAACATTCATGCCTTTCTCTAAAAGCATAATATTTACATGAAAGGCATACTTTATCATATTTGTTTTAAAGCATGTGGTGATGACTATGAGAGTTATGCTTTAATTAATTATGTATACAAGTCCATGTGGGAGGCCTCTACTAGTACATTTGGTAGTTGGGACCATGTATTTAGATCACATGAGAGTCGTGATCGCTATATGAACAATGAAAACAACAATCATTGGAACGAAGCTTTTAACTGTAAACTAGTGTAAGAAAACATAGTAAAGCGTATATAACAAAGATGCTTCTTGAATCCCTTTTGAAAATATATGCTGATAATCATATGTATGTATAAGTACTGAGTATTTTGAGAAGTATGATCTGCGATGAGAGGATCACAACTACAAGCAAGATCGAAAAGATTATAATTATTATTTTCCCAAATATCTTAACAAAATCAAAAAAAAAATTTGCTTTAAAATCTATTAACAGTGACATTTGTCATTCCAAAAAAAAATATAGTTTTAATCTTTTAATAAAATATAATTACTAACCAAAAATTATAAACCTACAGCTTAAAAAAGGACAAACATGTAATGCCCATGTTTTTCTTTAGGTATTACTAAGATAATATATATATATATATATATATATATATATATATATATATATATATATATATATATATATATATATATATATATATATATATATATATATAATGATCAACAATTATAACTTTTTATGAAGTTAATAAAAATAATTATATGATTATTATGTGATTTACATAGTTATGGCAGTATACATGTTTAAAACAATATAATAAAATAAAAATAAAATACAAGTCCAAAATAAAATAATAATTAGAACGAATAGCATTGATGAAAGATGAGGATCATGGAAATATAAAGAACACTACGATCCGATTTATAATGAAGAAGTTATGATGTATTGAAGTTTCACGTTCGACCCAATACGACTACAGATATCATAAATAGTGAATCAAAGATGGATCCCTTATTACCATAAGTAGTTTAAACGAAATTCGTAGTAATCGTATATCCAAAAGCATGCATATAAAGAAAGTCCAAATCTAACTCATATGAGGAAGTTATAATTTTCAAAGTTTCAGCGCAGCAGTAGGGGTGTGCAAAAAACCGTAAAACCGAACCGATCTGCTCAATCTGAACCCGCAATAAACCGAAACCGAAAAAACCGAGTACCTACGGGTCGGTTTCGGTTTGGATATTTTGATATCCGTTCATATCCGAACCGAACAGTCATATTTACTATATATATTTATAAGTGAAGGTTATCCACTTTTCTTAAGGAAAATATATGTGTGTATTATTTGTAAGTCCCAAATATGCTTGTCTATCAATCAGATCCGTTTGATGGTGCGGAATCCCAATCAAACGGATGATGTCAGATAAAATAGAAGAGAAGAAGAACAACAACAAGTGAATCTATGATGCATTCAATGAATAGAACGATGCTCCATACACATAGTACACACACTAGTTCTTCTCTCTCTATCACACCTTGGATTTCATACACTTAAGCTCCTCTCGACTGTACACTCCCATCTTCCTCACACATGCACACCTCACCCCATATATAGGAGACATGGGCTGTGAACAGGTTGACGGCCGTAAACCTGTTCACGGCCATAAACACATATACAGTCGTAAACACCAAGCTGTTTACGGTCCTAGACATAAAAAATACATTTTTCTAGAAAAGTAAAATATAAACCATATTTTTGACCCAACAATCTCCCCCTAAAAAAGTAGCCGGCCTTTCTTGTTAATCTTCATTTGGAGCTTGGATTCAGCGTTTATCTTCGATTTCTTCACAGCTTCAAGATGAACTTGATGAATCGTCAATGAATGACTTCATCTTGTGCAGTTGAGATTTTCTTCAGAATTTGACATTGAACGCACATTGGGTAAGATCAAATCTTCTGGATCACTTCGGCAGGTTCATAGATAGCAGCAGACTGATTGCGGAGGCTTCAAGGCAATCTATCACATAATCTTCAATTGCAGCTTCACCTTGCTTCTGGGGTTGAAGGATTGAATGTTGAAAGAATAATCTTCATTTCTTGCTCTTTCGAATGAGAATTCTTCGATGATCACGGATGAAGCCTTGGCTCAGAAATTCTCCGATACAGTCTCCATGAGTCTTATCTACATCTGAATTCACTTTTCAAGAAAAAACAAAACTAAAAGAAAACTTAGCACACAATATTTTTGAATTTTTCATATTTTCTAGAAAAATAAAAACAGAAAAAAAAAATATTTTTGGATTTTTGATTTTTCTGAACAAGAAATAAAACAGA
This sequence comes from Lactuca sativa, assembly GCF_002870075.4. Taxonomy (NCBI): domain Eukaryota; kingdom Viridiplantae; phylum Streptophyta; class Magnoliopsida; order Asterales; family Asteraceae; genus Lactuca; species Lactuca sativa. The sequence goes on from NC_056627.2 coordinate 274,618,977, forward strand.
ATATAACATTATTTTTGGATTTTTAATTTTCTGATTTTTGGATTTCACACACTTAAGCTCCTCTCGACCGTACACTCCCCTTTTTCTCACACATACACTCCTCACCCTATATATATATATATATATATATATATATATATATATATATATATATATATATATATATATATATATATATATATATATATATATATATATATATATATATATATATATATGAGACATGGACCGTGAACAGGTTCACGGCCGTAAACCTGTTCACGGCCGTAAACACATATATAGCCGTAAACACCAAGTTGTTTACGGTCCTAGAATTAAAAGTACATTTTTCTAGAAAAGTAAAGTATAAACCATATTTTTGACCTAACATTCTTATTAACTCGTGTATACGTTTTAAGTGGAATATCATGGCCGGTGATGAAAGGAGCAAGATGGGCATGTGCATAGGGCTTATTTTTTTTAGGGGCCCATTTTTTTTTGTATATTCATTATTCGGGTCTGGAATCACAAAATTATATCACACCCAATTCTAATCCACGACTCCATGCACAGAAGGCAACGACATTCAGTCGATCTTTCAATCGATCATTGAACGCAACGACATTCAGACTTCAAATTTTTCTCTTGGTCAAGGTTAGATTTTATAGCTCTCTTTTTGTTCAATTCTTCCGCTAATCAGATATTCAGATTATGTTATGATTGTTCTTGGTTATTATTTTTATCAGATGCAAATAAACTGAATGAGTGAATGTTGAATACTTATCAGTGATCATTGTTATTTGATTATGTTATGAGAAATCAAAATTTTGAATGTTGAAATAGATTGATTGATGATTGAATTGGAAATCAAAGATTCTGAATTTTGAAATAGATTATAGATTCTCGGATAACCTTCCATGAGGAGAGAAGACCCATAAAACAAAAGTAAAAAATTTGTATGACTCTAAAGTAATCACATATACATAAAAAGTTATATTTGTCAACTCTTACACATTAAATTGTGTTTGTTTTCTTTTGATATACAAGTTTAATGGCATGTGGACAGGTAGGGTTTGAAGGAACAAGAGTAAATGTGAAATAATCACTTCCCATGCATTTGGATTTCGAAACTTACTTTTCTCCATTAATAAACCCATCAAAGTACACCCTACAAAGCACACTTAAACATTTTTTGAGTTTTTCCATTTTTTGTTTAGATTTTTTGTTGAAAATTTTAATGATTTGTGAGATTTTTCGTATGCAATAGTTCCGGAAGACAAGGAGAAATGCCTTGTAAGCTTCTTTAGAAAAGATCAAAGAAGGTTAGTCACAAATTTGGCATCAAATAGTTTATGTTTTATAATTTCATGTTCAATTTGCCTATATTAATCTGATTTCATTTTCGGTTAAGCAAATCAAGTTTTGGGGATCATCTTTGGATGGAAATAATTCAGACGAAAGAGTTATGAATTTTAACGGACTTTCACAGTCTAAGCCTGTTAAAAATGTAACTTCAAAAATAAATTCAAAATTAGCCGGAAAATTCTAAATGAAAGTTGTAGATCTCGTACAATCATATAATTTATGTAACACAGACATCAAGTAATTCAGATAATAAGCACACATAACATTTAATCATCTAGATACTTTATGTGTATTTGTAAGGTGAAAGTATCTACGCACTCACTTGTGGTGGTAATGGGAGATGAAAATGATGAGATGATGATGAGAGGACTTGACTATTGATGAATCAGTCATCTAACAGACTATAAATGATGATCACAGACTATTCTAGATAGTCCAATGGAACGTTGGCAGACTTGCAACCTGTAGTTGTTAGTGAACTATAAGTTCATTGATGTACTCTATCCCCCCATCCCATGGTTGCCTTAATGACCCACACTGCTAAAGGAATCCCCCAAACAATATTGTCTACCCATTGATGATGATGATCCTTACGATAGGTCCCTTGAGATTAGTATTTTAGGATCAGTATGTTAAAATAACGGGATGGGTAATCGGGTAACTTATTTGATGCAAAGTATACAATTAAAGAACTTAATTATTATGGGTTGAAAACCTTATGTGCTCACCAGGCTCCCAAGCCTGGCCTACTCAGTTTCTTTGTATCTCAGTTAGTGACACAAAGGCCCAAGGATGTTAAGTGAATTATGGATAATTGTAGGCCATAGTGTAATAAACTATTATAAGGCCTGTAATATTTTCGTTATGCTTATGTTTCAGTATTGATGATGACATTCTAAAGTTAATGAAACATATTTCTTTGGAAATGCTTGGTAATAATATTATCACATTATTGGGAACAAATTCTGCATTATAATTCTTCAAAAAGGATACTCTAAAATGAAATATGCATAATTAAATCGTTCTTTTTTTTGCCACGAAAATAGGGATGTCACAGTTTGTAGCAGAGCATTAGTTTAAGTGAACTAGGAATATTTGAGGATTTCTAGACTTAAACTTAGAATGCTAAGCCATGATTGTAAGACGAGTGTTAGCTATATTTTAGATTGTATGCCTAAAATAACACATGCACTAACTTATTTTAGGAATGATATCTAGATTGATTTTATTTGCTAAATGATTTATGTTAAAGCACGCTATAGTGATAAGATGCCTTAAGATGCTTTTGGTTACCTGTCTAGGATGCTAGTATTTGAATAAATCTATGTTCTTTTCTGATCTAGATTTAGAAATTTTATGTGTTCAGGATTCTAAACGTTTAATTACGGTATTAGAAATGACATATAACTTTACGGAGTAATAAGGAGAATTATGCGTCTAAAACGTCCCTACCTTAAATTCGTGTCTCGGTACGCTGAAAGGTCTTATTTGGTGTATAGATAAAAATGGTGAGAACTCAAAGCAGATTAGGAAACGGTAATCAGCATCTAGAGCCTCGTACAATCGAGCATGCACCTGGGGAAATGCTTACGCAAGAAAACATCACAATGACATGAGTCCAAGCAATGACTCAGGATACGATGACACATATGTTATTTAATAATAGGGATGAAGCTACTATACCCATTGTACAACCTAAAATGAACATAGAACAGTTAAAGGAAGCAAAATATTTTCGAACCATCAATCAAACTCAGCCTAGTGTGGTTTGAAGAAACCAACCTGATGAAGGAGATGATGGATGTGGATGCAAGTACAAGGATTTCATGGCATCCAAGCCAACAAGTCTTTCTGGAAGACAAAACCTGGTGGAAGTGATGGATCAGATCTCCAAGATTGAGACGTAGTTTGAGAGTTATGACTGTTGCGACAAGCAGAAGACCATTCTTACAGTCAGACAATTGAAAAAAAAGGAGTATTAAGCTGGTGGAAGTTACTGGCTAATACCATGCCCAAGTTGAAAAAAGGAGTAAATGTCCCTTTGGTCAAGTGAAAGGTTGTCGGCAGCAACATATGGTTTGTGAATCTGTTTCCTAGTGGGAACTTCTGGTCATCAGGGTTTAAGTAATTGGTTGGGGGATAAGTATAATGGAATTAGCAGCAGTGTCGTATGGGCTGTCTATCAGGGAGTTAGACCAATTCGAGACTTCAGATTTCAGGTTGAGTAGGCGTAGTTATTTTGCATGGGATTGTCTGAGGTTGAGAATGATTTGTACATCTTCAGGTTAGAGAGCCCTACTAGGGTTGGTTTCGGTTGCCTTAGGAAGGTCGTGAGTAACATACATGTTTATTTATCGTGTTATGTAATTTTAAAAGTGAATAATATAATGAAATATTATATGAATTTTAGTGTTGAGTTCTAACAGATAGTTTTTACTAGAAATGAAGTAAAACTATGTTTAGAATCACTCGGAAAATATTGGAAGTCTTATGACATTCCAAACTAAAGTCAAATATTGAAATTTAATGAAAATATAAAATTTGAAATAAGTAAAATTATATTATTGAAAGTTGTAAAGAATCACGTTAGAAACATTTAGGCGAAAACCTCACTGAAATCCAAGTGATAACGAAGAAGTTATGACTTCTTAAAGTTTCACGACAGAACCGGCACGACGCCATAAGACGTAAAAAGTGAGTTTTGATAAACTACTTTTTAGCCTTTATAATCTAAATTAAATTCGTAGTATTCGTTAAACCGAGAATTTTCATAAAAAAGAACGTTCAAATCTGACTTCGTATGAGGAAGTTATGATTTTTCCAAGATTCAGTATAGCAGTAGACAGCTAAAAACTTGAAATAAAGATCGAGTGAGTTTTAGCCGACACAACCTAAACGATAATCGAAGGTATCTTCAATAGTAGTACAACGGTAAAAAGACAGATGAAAACAGACGTCGGATGAAGAAGTTATGAATTTTTATCGGACTTTTCCTGTCCCGGCCCGTTAAAAATATAATATTAAAAATAAAGTCAAAATTAGCGGACGGAGTCTAAATGAAAGTTGTAGAGCATAATTTCACATACACGTGGATATAAAGAACGTCCAAAACGGAGCTCGTATACAAAAGATATAAATTTTTGAAGCTTTTAAATAAAAATTCAAGACTTATCCGAAGCCGTACGCCCAGTCTACTCAGACTAGGTCAAAAGTCGGCCACGTTCCCCCTCTCCTTCGCATACAGACACGTACTATGCTTGCATGACACGTCTGAGGCACAACATACGAGCAATTGCCACGCCTTGTATGCCCAACATACTGCGAGGCTCCAGTCTCCTATAAATAGTATGCGAATTCTCCCGGATTTGTTTGGAAAGTTTACACTTTTTACACTCTTTTTTTCACTCTAAGCTACTTTTAACCCCCAGATCCCGATATCATCCCCGACACCCAAAGCAAGTCCCAACTCTCCGAAGTTCCCGAGAAAATCATATTTTCAAGTCGAGACTTTGCCCGCGTAAGGCCGGTTTTCAACTAAAATCCTCGGTTTCGTCACAAAAAGTCATTTTTAGAGTCGAAGTGCTGCCCAAATTATCATTTATTCCTTCGGTTATTTCACGGTGAGTTCAATATATAGGAACAATTGTATGTTATGTGTTATATGTTCAATGTGTTTTCCTGTGTTATTCTGGTTTTATACCTTTGGCTATGTAAAGCATGACTTGTATACTAATGGAATACTAACGGAGCTGTACCTTTGAATTGAAGTGAATGGTTAAGCATTACTTAGGTATTGGTATGTAACCTTTGACCATGAAGCGAATGGTTAAGCATTACTTGGGTATTGGTATGTAACCTTTGACCATGAAGTGAATGATTAAGCATTCCTTTGGCATTAGCAGAAGGCTAGGCAGGGCTGAAAGCCTATAATTTGCTAGCCAAAATGTTTATTAAGAAATTGGTTATTTTTCCATCCCATATGGGCAAAAGTCTTATTGATGTATATCAAGTATTGAAATTGTGATGTCTCATTGATTATAAAATCTTTGAATCGGATTATTCATTGATATGGAAATCATGTCATATGATACTCATCTGCCTTTGTTCCCCTTTGTTTCTGTCATATTGGTATGGCATAACGTTATATTGTATCTATTATTGAACTCAATAAGCGTCACTGCTTATCCCTCTCGGTGTTTAATTATTGCAGGTGATAAACATCCGGTATAGTCATATATTGTTGGAAGATTTAGAATAGTTTATACTATTACTTTTGTACTTGAGTTTACGTTTGTATAAAAGCTTTAATATCCTGGGTATTTATGTAATATACTAAAACTTAGTCGGTTTGTATCCAATCTTTTGTAATCAAATTATCAATGTAAAATATTTTTTTTTTTTGAATATGCATGTAGCATGTTTTGGAGTAACAATGTCTTGAGTATTATTAAAGTTTGGGTCATTCAATCATGGTATTAGAGCAATAGTTTAAGTGAACTAAATACCATAGATTGGTATTTAGACTTAAACCGTTGGAAGTTCAATATATGAACAGATTCATTGTAAGTATACAGATACAAACCATAGGAAAGATTTAAGTGGGGTATTGGGTAGTGATAAACCCTAGTATTCTAAAATATTAAGTTACTTCAAAATTTCCAGATAATTAGTTTAAGTAAACTAGGAATTTTGAGAATTTCGAGACTTAAACATGGATTGCTAAGGGATGATGATATGACGTGTATCTAGTATATTTTAGGTTGAATACCTAAATGGAAACAAGAACTAGAATATTAGAGGTGATATGCTTTATATTCTAATATGTGCTAAATGATAAATGAATATAGCATGCTTTAGGTTGCTTGCTTATATTGCTATTACTTGAGAAAGTTTAAGGTATGTTGCCGACCTTGGCCTGGAAGAAGAAATTGTAAGTATTCCAGATTCTAAAATTTTCGTGTTATAACTGATAAGAAACTTTTCGAAGTGATAAAAATACTTATGATAGTTGACACCGATAATGTTATAGATAAACGATCTAGGGATATCGTAAAATAATATCTATCAAGTGATATCGTAAATAGTGTATTAATACCTATAGAGTGGTGTTGTACATTCAAATTATGTTTAGTGAAATAATAACACCATTGGAAGAATGTTGTGTATTCAAAGTACATTCGGACGAGATGAATGCTTTGGCATAACCGATGAAGTTATTCCACTACTGTCCAGATTTAAGCAACGATTGCTTATAGAGTTGGAAGAACCAAAGATGGTGATAAATACTTCAACAGTATCGAAACTGATGTAGTATACAGTATGCGTAGTATGATAAGAACTGATATGTAACCCTATATACGATGCTCAGACTTAGTATCAATTGACTTCTATCACATCCTTATGAAAGTTCCATCATGTGTTATGTCGACTTTAACATACATGATTAGGATGGTGAAATAGGTTGTTTGGTTGTGAAAAGGCTGAGCAACTTACTTGTTAGAGTAAGGTAGAGTACTTAGTTGAAGAAGTTATACACTCATTGTATTGTATGAGAAGAGATGTTGTAGTTAGGAATATCAGAGAACCAAGTTGAAGCGAGTAGAACATGCTGAGATGCAGCTATAACGTAGACTTCTTTGAATAGACTCCTATGAAGAAGACTTAAAAGATACAACCATGAGAAGAAGACTTAATCAGATACAGGAATGACAATGTCATGAAAGGATAATGAAATGAATAAATACGCATAGTGAATTGCATGAGATAGAAGATGATGCAGGTAGTTGGAAATCGTTTATCTCCACACTGCTAGAATAAATTCTAGTATAGTGTGTCTTATAGAGTAGACACTAGCCGAGAAAGAATTTTTATGAAGAATTTGGAAGTAAAATTCCTATCGACCTATGAAAAAGTATTAGGATATACTAGATCGAGCATATGCATGAAAAGGATTCTACAAGACGAGTATAAGAAATCCAAGATATGTTTGATAGAATTGCGAAATCCCCAGTTGAGTCTAGGAGAAATTGTCGTATGTACTTGTTTGAACACGCTCAGGTGTGAAAAGTTTCTTTGTGAAAACTTTTGAATGGTGACTTGGAAAACTGCGAGACAATACTTGGGACGAGTATGAGTAGGTGTGAATAATAGTAAAGGCCTATACTACTGGAAGCACAAGACTCACACTTAGATCAGGGAAAGTCACAAGGTTACCAAAAAGCTAGAAATTGATTCCGTTATTGTTTAAGTATGTCATTACCTTCGTTTCGGTGATGACTAAGAAGATGATTTTCGTTTAAACCTTAGTAGTCATAAAGAATCGAGTCCGATTAATATAAATATGCAAAGTGAGTTGATTGGTTCAGAGAACCATATTTTGTGTAGCGAAGAAACTTCAGTCGGAATATTGAAGAAGGAGATGGTCGTGATAGTCGATAAAAGTATAACAACCTTCATAAAAATATTAACAAACTATTAGCTAAGATGCTACTAGTTATGAAGATATTATTGTTGGATTAGTGTCTAAGCCCATAACTATAATTGGTATGTACTTGACCTGATTTGGCATGGTCCATTTGGGTTGCACTTTACCGGAACAATTTATATGGATAGTCTTTTGAGAATAGCATGTTTATAATTTATATTAATATATTATAAGTTCTAATATATTAATATGGAATCATATTATTTAACTAGTATTGATCAATAGAATTAATTTAGTGATCAAAAGGAACTAATTAAATATGGACTCTTATATATATATATATATATATATATATATATATATATATATATATATATATATATATATATATATATATATATATATATATATATATATATAGTATGGGTCAAGTTCATTTAGGTTAGTCTAAGCTAGCATGGATAGTCCATGGAGTTTTTAACCCATGGATCATGGAAATGAAAGGGCATTGGTATTAGGGTTTACATGGATAAAACCCTAATCCTCCATACTATATAAAGAGGTTTTTAGCACAAGAAATGGCAATAATGTGTGAGGATAGAAGAGTGGGTCATTTCTAGACTGCTTACTATTCTCTCAAGTTTTTCCAAGGTGTTCTTAGTGAGTTGTGATTTCACTTGAGGCTTCCACACTATTGGGCCTAAGCTATTAAAGATCAAGACTTCAAGCTTCATCAAAAGGTATGTCTTATAACTTGTTCATATTACCCAAGTATCAAAGATTGTATGCTATTTAGGGTAATACCTTGGAAAGTTCAAGTTTGCATGTATAATAGAGAAAACATAGATCCAAGGAATTTAGGGTTGCATGTCCACCATAGAAATGTTAGAATGCTCAAACCCCTTCAGTGGTATCAGAGCCTAGGTTTGTTTTTAATTATACTTGATGCAAATTGCTGAAAAATGCTGAAAAATTCGATTTTTTGCTATTCTGGACAATGGAATCACCAAGTCCACTGATAGACTCGCCGAGTCCATGCATAAAATCATCCAAATCGTCGAGTTGGTTCATGCACTCGACGAGTTAGACCCCCAGACAGTATATTTTCGAGGTTTTTGGCTAGAATTGGACTAGAAACATTTTCCTAAGCTGTTTTTGAACTTGTAAACCTGTTTTTGATGTGGTAATGTTCATGTTAATCCAATTTCATAGATAATTGTCAATAGATTCATGTTTTGTATTAGTTTAATTGTTAGGCTAATTACATGAAAAGTGTTTGATTTGAATTATCTTGTTCTTATGAGTTGATTTAGATTAATAGAAAAGTTATGTGATAATATGTTTTCAATCCAAATTAATCTTAAATTTGTTCATAATATGTGTTTTTGTAACTTGTCTTCAAGATGTATAAAAAGTCACATTTATGATTATTAAAACTCATAAGATTTCCATAAGTTATGAAAAATGGAGAGTCTCATTTTTAAATGTTTTAAAGTCTTCCGTAACTTGTCCTCAAGTTACGGAACTTGAAGAGTTTTTCATTAAAACTACTTTAAACACATACGTTATGCAATTGAAAAGTTTTTGAGTAGTTGAAAACTTACTCTCATGTTTTGGAGTTTGTAAAGTTTCACACACACTTTACTTCCAAAAACTGGAGTTTTAAAAGTTAGAATTCAACCCTTATACTTTATAGTATTATAAGTTAATAATACTATATATATATATATATATATATATATATATATATATATATATATATATATATATATATATATATATATATATATATATATATAAGATCAAGTCAGTCTTACCGTTGGTAGGCCTCATTCACGAAGCCGGACTATAAGGGGGTATAAGGTTACTACCTATAAAATGACAGTTGAATGGGTGTCCACTCTTACCCACCGCTTCCTTGACTGGTAGAGGGTCGTTAGCCGAACAGGTAGGACAAGGACTATAATTCTCCCTTCATTAAAATTGTTAATGATAAATACTAAGTAATCAAACTTTTATAAATTCCCAATCTTAGTTACATAGGAAAATGTAAATTTGGTGCTAGCACACTTTGCACTTTGCTTAAGTCGTTAGTGGAGCGCGCGTGGTTAACTGGCACACTAACTTGGATTTAACAAGGTAGGCAAAGGGTAACATAATGTTTATCATAGTATCGGTGGAGCGTGTCTGGTTAATCGGCACATCGATTGAGTGGTAAATATTAAGGATACCAAGTATGTTTGCATGGTTATTCACACCTTGTTTTGTGATCCTCGACATCCCATTCACAAAATTTGATAGGGAACAATCGAGATTGAAACATGCCATTGAAAAGCTCAATGATTCTCAAAAGATCTAGGAGTTTCAAATCCAATTAAAACCTAATATATTGTTTCGTTTTTCATGGTGGAAATTGGTGAATCGTCATTCGCCTACCTTCAAATATTCTATAGCTTAGATTACGGCATCCCTCTTCCAAGTTATAAAATATTGTGTTGGAGCCTTAATATTTCATAGTGGGTGTTATATTAAGGACTTTAAATCAACTATCTTGAATATCTCCCGAAAGGTGTCTGGTTTAGACAATTATGATCTTCCAAGATCTCTTGGAACAAGCTTTCCTAATGAAGATGATGTTCCGTGGTTGGATAACGGAAATCATACTTCTCTTCCTCTACCTCCTCCAATTATTCTCCCTAACCCACAAGTTCTTGAATAGTTCAAAGTCACTCAAGCCCTATTGGCAAGCAAAGTCTATGTGTGCTCACATATTGGAGATAAAGCCACATATTGACAAGCTGGGAGAGTTGGGTGTCAAGGTCTTGAGAAAGTTGGTTGTTCAATCACTTTCTAAGTCACATAGTGAGTTCCTTTGGGACTACTATGTAACAGAATATGACATGAACCTTAATGATCTAATCTATTTGCTTGATGCTGCTGAATCAGCAATGATTTGGAGCTCTAGTAAAGAAAATTTGATTAGTAGATCAACTTCCCAAACTACCATGGACATTGACAATTGGTGACGTTGGAAATCCAGAAAGTTTTCTCTTCCAAATGGAAAGGGATCGGCCATTGTCAACTTGGTTGACCAAATGGTAAAGAGAAAGGCTAAGTCTGAGATAGTCCCATGTACCATTACTAAAGGGTCCATATTCTTCTATTGCCAAAGGAAGGGGCATTGGTTGCGAAGCTGCCCTGGCTACCTGAAAGATCTGAGAAAAGGTCTAGTAAAAACGTTTGACTTTGCTTTAGGAAAGTCCACTATCTAACTCAATTAAGTTCCCATTTGAAGATTCTTAATACATTTTGATGTATGGCAGGATCAAGCAAAAGGAAAGGAACTTAAGGAAAGAGTATGCTGAATCTGATCGCGAAGATGGATTTCAATCGCATGGTTCGAAGATCGGATTCTTGAGCTACTACTTAGAGAGTTATGATAGATTGCTAGGAAATATGTAATAGCATAGTTTCTAGTTAAAGTTGCATTGTAAGGAAAAGGATTTTTCTGCATCTTATAAATAAATAAAAAATTTTGTTTTAATTTATTTTATCTCCTTGCAATGGCATTTATGGAAAATTGATGTTTATATGTTTCTAGCAATAATGGAAATATGAAATGGATTCTTTCATTTATGGTAGTGTCTAAATATACCAAATAAGGAAATATTCTCATCACCCAAGTTTTCAATTGGACCGAAACTTGGAATCATGCAAGTTGTATAGTATGATGAATGAGAACTTTCAGCTTTAGAAAATTAAGACTAATTCCTCGTTCACATGTATATGTGAGTCGAGTGAAGGAGTAAAGGATCGAGTACACATTCTTGTGCACTGGTCAAGTCCACCACAAAAGATCGATAAGACTATTCGTCATGATTTACTAAAGTTTAGTAAATATGGTTGTACTTACAAGTTTAAGTTTAATTCGGAAACATTGGAAAAGTTTCGATGTGTGGCAGAACGAATGAGAAGAATCAAATTTGGCAGAAAGATAAAAGTTTCTCAAATATGAAAAGATGGGAGAGTACTTTAGTATCATTTTTTATGATCATCTTAATGATTGTGAGACCATATCACAATTCATCCTCTAAGGACATCTTAGTGCATTCTTATGGCTAAGAAGAGGAGTCATGAATTGTTGAAATGGTTAAATCAAGAAGATGATTCATACTTCGTTCCAAAACAATTCTTAGAGTCATACTCCAAGATTGTAACTTGAGTGACATATCTTAAAGAAAGGTTTATAACACTTGTCAATTGTAAGAGTAAAATTTGTCCTACTCTTGTACATTTAAAATTTGTAAGTTGTGATGTTTTGGATAAAACAAAGACCAACTAAGGCCAATTGTGTGAGGTTTTTTTATTGATAAAGAATCCGCACTATCTATTGAATATTTGGCAAGAGATTCTTATATGTTAAGAGGACAGTGGGAGTCTAAAAGATATTGAAAGAATCTAATCAAGAATAAAAACTTGTAGTTTATCACTAGCACACGACGTGAGGTTTATAACCTATCGTGTTGACATATTCCTATTTTTGTGCCAATTCCAGTTAAAGTTGGCTTTGCATATGAGTTCTGAGAGTTCTCAATTGGTTGCATAATAACTTGGAAGCAATGACAGACTCTTGTACTGCAAGGTGGCAAGAAGTTAAGACTGTACAAGTTCAATCCATATGAGTTTGGATTTGTCACTAACCTTGTCTTGTGATTATGGATTTGACAAATTCACATGGATAAGAACACATACACCATAAAATCTAAGTGTCATAAGGTTTCTCTCCGATTCATGAAAATGATGGTGAGGAAACACTTTCACTAAGTAGATTTTAGGTAGATAGAAAGTGTGATATTTTCATTCTCAAAGTCGTTAGTGGAGCGTGTGTGGTTAACCAGCACACTAATATGGACTTGTGAGGAATGGTAAAGGTCTAAACAACTGAGACTATGATTACAGCATCCCTTTTCATAGTTCTTAAATTGTTTAGATACACATGTATGCTATCTAAGGAAGGTGTATGATTTTGATAAAGTTTTTATCAAAGCATCTAATATCATAAATCTGAACTTTGGTAAGAAAGTCAATAAAGTTTTGATTTCTAGAAGTCTAGCTGATTTCTGAGTACATGTACAAGCTAGTGGGAGCATAAGTGTTATGCTAATAATCATCATGTTAGTAGGAGCATGATAATTATGATAAGTGTTGCAAGTTAGCAATGTTAATTATAGAAAACAAAAGTTTCAATTGGAAAAAAGTTGTTTTGCTATAATTAAGGGAGAGGAAAATATACTTCATTTCTAATCTAAAAGCTTAGATCGTGAGATTTTAATCAAATTTAGTGAAGAATATATATGAATGTTATGTTGGAATGGTTCAACATAAGGAAATTCTATATATGGGAACTTTATTTGCGTTCTAAAATTTGATTATGATTACAGCATCCCTTTTCATAATCTGAATTATGAGAACATGGAAAATAGATATAGAAATATTATAGCAAAAGACTGTTCTAGTATCATGTCTTTATGTGAGACATCATGAATTGTGTCCCATATGCTTCGGATATAGGATCGATTGCATGTGCTATAATATTCATATGTTCTAAATTTTTTCAAATGCCTAGAGCATTAAGAGGGAAAAAAATACTAGAACTAGATATGATTAATTTGATCAAGCAATTATCGAAGACAATCTAAGATTTACCAAAAATTAGTTGCTCAGGGACAGTTCGAAGTATAGTGTTAATTTTGGAAGAACCATATTGACATATTCTGAAAAGAGGCAACTCTTATTCAGGAGTGATAGTCAAAATGGGAATATGGAAATGTTCCCATAGGTGGAAGTTATCCATTAAATCTGTGTAAGATTAGCAAAATTAATGCAAGAAGGTTGTTCAAAGCAATGTACTTTGAATTTGAGACTTCGTTTCCATGGAATGTTCTCCACTGGAATACTTTGTAATGACTGTTGACAAGTCTTTGTGACTTTGTGCATAATCATTACAAGAGGATCAATGCATATAAGTTTAAAATCTAATGACTGTTGACAAGTCTTTGTGATTTTGTGACTTTGTGCAAAATCTAACGGAGCTATACCTTTGACTTGAAGTGAATGGTTAAGCATCACTTGGGTATTGGTATGTAGGCTTTAACCATGAAGTGAATGATTAAGCATTCCTTTGGCATTAGCAGAAGGCTAGGCAAGGCTGAAAGTGTATAATTTTCTAGCCAAAATGTTTATTCATAAATTGGTTATTTTTCCATGCCATATGGGCAAAAGTCTTATTGATGTATATCAAGTATTGAAATTTTTATGTCTCATTGATTATAAATCTTTGAATCAGATTATTCATTGATATGGAAAGCATGTAATATGATGCTCATCTGCCTTTCTTGTTCTTTCTCCCCCTTTGTTTCTATCATATTGGTATATATATGGCATACAGTTATATTGTATCTATTATTAAACTCACTAAGCGTCACCGTTTATCCCTCTTAGTGTTTAATTATTGCAGGTGATAAACATCCATTATAGTCATATACTTTTGGAAGATTTATAATAGTTTATACTATTACTTTTGTACTTGAGTTTACATTTGTATAAAAGCTTTAATATCCTGGGTAGTAATGTAATATACTAAAACTTAGTCGGTTTGTATCTAGTCTTTGGTAATCAAATTATCAATGTAAATATATATATATATATATATATATATATATATATATATATATATATATTAATATGCATGTAGCATGTTTTAGAGTAACAATGTCTTGAGTATTATAAAAGTTTGGGTCTTTCATTGTGGTATGCTCGGGTGGTAGCCGTGTTACTCAAGTTGTCTGGCATGTCGGGGATGGTAAGGAATGATTTCGCTGATGAAATGTAATTTAAGCGGGGGAGAGTTGTAACACTCTGTTCTGAGTTGTTTCCTATTATGGGGTGGTGACCAAATTTCGGGTATTATCAGGCTTAGGACCTTTGAGGAAATGAAATATGGACCTATTTGGATGTGGGTGATGTAAATTTGGATGATCTGGGGGTTCGGTTTGTGTTTTAGATCCAAGGGGTATTTTGCTAAAGTGTCAGCATGAACCTTTATTGGAATTATATTTTTATTCGGAAACTTTTTAGGCGATTATGAGATGGTAAAAGCATAGTAGAGCTTCTCATTACCTTTTCATAGGTATAAGGATCGTCGAAATAGAATTTATAATGAAGAAGTTATGGCCTTCGGAAGAATTTAGGGTTCACGGAAAAACCTAGTACGCGGGGCGTAAATGCAAAGTACGTTGGGCGTACTTGTGTGAGGATCATTATGTGAGGCGTACATTGGCATACTGAGTGTATTCAGTAGATGGATCGCGAAGCCTCGGCCACGTAGGCTAGGCGTACGAGGAGTACATTGGGCGTACAAGGGGTGCAAGAAACCCTAATTTAAGTGTGTTGTACCCTATTTAAGCACCTTAAGTCTGTAGGACTGGCCTCTTCACCAGCCTCCAAACCTCCTAAAACCCTAAATCGACCCTTAGTCCTTCCTTGTGGTATTCTTGAGATCTTGAGAAGATTTTAGTGGTTATTTTGCCCTTTGTGAAGGAAGTAAAGAAGATTGGAGGTGCCTTGCTTGGTGGGAAGGTTATAGATCCAGAATTAAAAACCTTGTTGCAAGCTTATTGAGGTATCAAGTTCAAACCTTGCCTTCTCCATGCTTAGATCTCTTTATATCTTGGTTTTTATGCTTTTGGTCCCTTTTCAGGTTGGTCTGAGCTTATTATGGACTCCTTAAGCATAAAGGTGCAAGCTTCAGGGGATTTTTGGTCACATGCATGAATTAAGTCATCTATTAAGTCCTTTTGAGCTTTAAGAGTTTCATTTAGCCATGCATGAACATAAAGTTAGCAACTTTACATTATAATCTAGCTCAAGGATGTCAGATCTACGTTTTGGAGCAATATCTTAAGGGATTAAGGGCTAAATGTGAATGATTGCTGAATGGGAGGAGTATGTTGGGCGTACAAGCATGTACGTGCATCATAAAATCCCTAAAGCATGTATGCTTAGCGTACAGCTGAGTATGCCCCGCGTACTCAGTCAGTAGGATTCAGACGTTTTGGGCTTCGATTTGGGCCATTATTTTGGACTTTGATGCTCATGGATTTGTGGGCCATCTGAATGCAATTATTGTTTTTAACTAGGAATGTTGTTAAGCCTTGGGGCAAGGCCCATGTAATGGTTTGGGCCCAATTTTGAAATATAGCGTGTATGGGTCTTGGTTGTTTATATGGATGCTGGGCCTTTGGATTGTTGGTTTGGGCCTAGGTTTGGGTTATATTGAGTAAAGGGTAATAAGCTCTTTTACACTATTTTGGGAACTTAGTGGACCAAGTGTGATTATTGATGGATGATTATTTTGGTGATTTGTAGCACTTGGGTTTTAGCGAGGCAGCGGCCAAAGATTCTTTCGGTGAGATTTGATAGTGCAAGGTCATTTTTCCTCACTGTACTTTCGGTTTGAAGGCACCAAGGACGGCCCTTTGGGTTGTTATCCTGGTTTATCGTATGGTTATGTATTGTAGTGATTTGTTAGATCTGTATCCTAATAGATAGGATGTTGCTATGATGTAGTGATCTTCTATATTTGTATCCTGGTAGATAGGATGTTGCTACGTTTTAGTGTTTTGTTAGATATATATCATGGCAGATGGGATGTTTCTATGTTTTAGTGATATGTTAGATTTGTATGTTTCCCAATATGTGATAGCTATGGTTGATTATGTTACATGTTGATAAGTGATGGTGTGTTGGGTTGAGGCGGTCCTGCTACGTGTTGAACGCCAAGAGACCCAGGGCGGTCCGAATAGACTGAAGGCATGTGAGGCGGACTAGTTAGGCCGAAGGCCCAGAGGATGGTCCAGATAGGCTGAAGGCCCGGTGCGGAGGTCTAGTCATGTTGAAGGTCCTATGAGCGGTCTAGATAGGTTGAAAGCTTGTGAGGCGGTCTAGTCATTCTGAAAGCTATGTATGCATGTTGTTTATTATTGTTATATGTATTGTGTGTAGGTACTTTGTGGGAGCTAACTAAGCGTTGGCTTACAGTTTTGAGTTATGTTTCAGGTACTTCAGAAGATCGCGGGAAGGCGAAGGCGTGATTGTACACATCCTCACGTTTCGATTTATGATTTTAGGAAAACTCTGATATTAAACATGTTTTGAAAACTATGATGTAAACAAATTATGGTTTTGGGTTGGTTTTAAAATTTTAAAATTTCCATGATTATTATGGATGTTTCACAAATGACTGTGATCCATGATGTCGTCTCACTGGCCGATGTTTCCACCGCCAGCTGGAGGTGTGACAAAGGTTTAAAATATAAGCAACAATTTCTAGAGCATAACCCTAGAAAATAATTGGAAGTGTAGCATGAGTCATCATAGAACGAACCATGTCTATCAAGGTTCGATTTCTCCTTTTGGACACACCATTATGTTGTGGTGTTCTTGGTGGAGCTATTTGTGAGACTATCCCACAATTTCTAAGATGATCGTAGAATTCATCACTAAGATACTCTCGCCCCTATCAAAATGAAGTATCTTGATTTTCTCGCCCATTTGGTTCTCTAATTCCATTTAGAATGTCTTGAATACTTTGAACGTCTCAGACTTAGCTTTAATTAGGTAAACATATCCATAACTAATGAAGTCACCGGTAAATATGAAAAAGTATCTTTCCACATGTCTAGTGACGTGTCAGAATGGACCACATACATCTAAATGGATGATGTCCAACAGATCCGTGCCTCTCTTACAATTACCTGTGAAAGGGGCCTTTATCATTTTCCTAAGTAAACAAGATTCACAATCACCATCCAATTCAAGTTTGAATGGTTCCAAGATCCCATCCGATTGGAGAATGGTGATTCTCTTCTTGATTATATGGCTAATACGGCAATTCTATAGACACGATTTACCCAAATTAGACAAACTAACATTTAATATTAAGTTATAATTATTCCTTACACCAATCTCATATTCATATATGTCATTGCATTTATTTGCTTTAAAATAAATAGTATTATCTTTTTTAACAAAAATACTACCATTATTATTATCAAATCCAAAATTAAAACCATCATGCCACAAAGCATAAAATGAAATAATGTTTCTTGCCATATAAGGCGAATAACAATGGTCTAATAAACTAATTGACAAACTAGACGCCACTAAAACCTTGTAATCGATAATCTTGGTAACATCTAACTTTCTCTTGTTCCTATGATCAAATTGAGCTTCCCATGTCTCAACTTCCTTCTTTACCTTAGTCCCTGCACATCAGAACAAATATGGGTTCAACATATTGTGTTAAGTATCCAATTATTAAAAGTCGAAGCTTGATGTATATCAATAGCAAACATACCTAAAGAGCCCATACCCTTGTCTTTGTTCTTCTTAATATTCTCTAGATACTTTGGGCAACTACGTTTCCAATGCACCTTTTCTTGGAAGTAGTAGCATATAGTCACTTTAGGTTCATTCATAGGTTCTATGTCAGAAACATACTTCTTAACGTTCAAGTTAGATTCACCAACTATCCTTTTCCTCTTTTCCTTATCTTTGGGATAAGATGAACTTTTTCTCTTGACATCACCTTACCTAATAACCAACATAGGAGCGGTTGACTTTGAGTTCCTAGGTGGAGCAACACTTTCTTTAGTAGTGTTGGGCATTCCATGTAACTCCATGATACTCGTTTCTAAACCATTCATGAAGTAGTTCATAGTGAACTGCTTCAATGCATTAGTCAAAGAGTTAAGTATGACATCAATAGCCAACTCTTGGGTGAATGGGAAGCCAACACATTCAAGTCAGTTAAAGCACCCTTTCATTTTCATCATATGGGTACTCACATAACCATTCTCATGTTGCTTGCAACCTAGATGAGCTTGCATAACCTTAAATCTCTCAGTTTGAGCTTGCTCTTGAAACATGTCCTTGATTTGCATGTTTATATCATATTCCCCAAGGTTCTCCATATTCTTGTTGGAGTTTTGGAGACATGGCCTCTAACATCATACACGAGACCTCAATGGAGTGATTTTGATGCCTTTCATATGAAATAGCCTCCTCTTCGATTGATTCCTTACAGAGCTCCTCAGCAGATACCCATCCAGAACATACTCCTTTTTCACATATCTTAAAGTAATCCTCATGTTACGAATCCAATCAAGGTAGTTCTTACCAGTGAGCTTATATTTCGAGAGCAGTTGGAACAGAGAGAAGTTTGATGAAGTGGTTGGTGCAGGAGGGAGTGGAACACGCAAACGAAAAAGATTTGTTTGAATGAATATGACATTTTAAAGATAATTACCTAATATCAAATTATTAATTAAAAGGCTAGTATCTATATTTGGCTTCACGATGTAAAGTGGATTAGCCGAAAATTACACAATGAAGGTATTTAGGTGGCCAAAATATTACATATCTCAACTCTATGAGATTCCTAGATAGACGAGATTTATCGACTTATTTCAATATCATGTTAATCTTCTAATACTCATTTAGAATTCATGACTAGATTAACCAAGCATCCTAAATCCAAATGGTGAATCGACCTTGAAACTCTACAATGATATACGACTTAAGTAACACTTGAGAATCGTGATTACCATATACCATACTTTGACTATTTTCTTATTTAGCGTGTTGGTAAACCAGACACGCATGCGCCAAAAAGAATATATGACAAGACATAGTTTCTATTGCAAGCATTAGATTCATAGTCATGTAAACCATATTTTTGTTTTATTACTTATAAGGTTTATACATTTAACTGCACACAATTTTTCCTATCAAACCGTTTTGGTAGTTCTACTTAAAAACACAAGATGGTGGTGAGGGTGGCAAGCACTAAATGCTACTTAAAATCTGACCTCATTACGAATAAAATAAACCGCACAAAACCTTCCTTATAGCACTAAAGTCAGTAAGCCTGGTCATGGTAAGACTAACAGTTTGTTAAACATGCGAGGACGTGATGTTTGTAGTTTTAATGTAATACATATATAATATGTATTTTACTATATATATATATATATATATATATATATATATATATATATATATATATATATATATATTTGTGTGTGTGTGTAACATCATAAAAACCAGGGTAAAATTCTTCATTTTTATAAAAACATTTCCACAAAAACCATAGATAATCAACCATTGTTTTCAAATCAAATCCATAAAATCAGAGTATCAAATAATCTATCAAAACATATATCAGCAGGAGGATGTGCACGATCACACATTCGACATGCCCCGGTCATCTAATGTACCTAAAAACATTGAAATCAACAATTGTAGGCCAAAGCTTAGTGGTTTCCCTTAAAACACTGCACACAATATATATACATAATGCATTCACACTGGGCCTACATTATAAAGTTGGACCGCTCTCGGGTTTGTTGGCCTACAACACAAAGTAGTACCACCTCAACCCCACCATAACATGTCGATATATGCAATAATAGTCAATAACCAGCAAGTACATGTAATCATACAGATCTACCAAATCTAGTAGATCACTATAGTGTACCAACATCCCACACATAAGGACATATACTACAATATAAAGTATAGTGAGAAAACTCACATCACAGTCTAGAAGATAAAATTACTAATAATAGATTCGTTAACCAACTCTACAGGTCACCTATACTACGAACATGGACCAATCCTCAAACTACAACCCAAAACCGTAAAGTTAACCTAAAGTCAAAATTAGTCAAAAAGTCAACGGTCCAGTCAAATTCAACATTTTGAAAGTCATTCATCCAATCGTCACATCATAACCACCTATTAGCTACATCGTGGCATAATAGATACAAAATAATCGCAGATCATATCCTCTTTACGTCGTGACGACCAAAGTGTCATATCATGAGGAACACTCCGGGCAGACTAACACTCTGGGCAGACTAATGCCTTAAGCTCTTAATCCTTTAAGCCATGCAACCAAACCTTCTAGAAGGCCTTATCTACCTCAAAATACCATTAAAGTCATATATTTTTAGACATGCATGTCCCAAGCACAAGCTAGGTCAAGAAAGGGAAAATGAGCTCTAATCACATGCATGAAGCCCAAAACTCACTAATATTCTAGATCTAGGAAAAACGATATCAGAAGAGTCTTGAGAACTCATAAAGTTGCCATGTTTATAAGATACGAACACTAAAACCTCCAAAAATGATGAGAAAAGTGAACTAAACACTAGATCTAATAAGCGTGAAATAAAATGGAAAGAACTTGAGGACTTACAAGAGTCCTGATGCAACTCAAGATGATGAGGGAATGGATACCAAGCTGAAATGATGCACCAAATGCCTTCACTTTTTCTTTATGCTTTAAATCACCAAAATTGGTGCTCAAAGATCAATAATGGAATATTATGGTTTCTGGAGGGTGAAGGGAGGTGATGGATGTTTAGGGTGAGAAAACCCTATCCCTCATTTCCCTTAGATAGGGATACCCCCTGCAATTAGAGTTTTGGCTCACAAGGGCTGGCACGTCGTGACCCGTATGTGGTTACATTGTGACAACCCAAATGAGATGCACTTTTCCTCAAGCACGGTCATATCGTGACACACAAGTTCTCACGTCGTGATCAAGGCTTAAATCCTTGGAAATTAACTAATAGTTATACATAAATGCTTTCATGGAATTAGGTGTTACAATTTTCCCCCACTTGAACTATATTTTGTCCCCGAAATACTTAGTTGCAAATAGATCAGGGTAGTACTCGCACATCTCTGAATATGACTCCCATGTCCACCCGAAACCCTTTCGATGCTCCCACTAAACCTTGAATAGGGGTTCAACCCTGTTGCACAAGGCCTTCATCTCCATATCCATAATAGCAACCAACTTCTCTACATAATTTAAGCACTCTTCAACTTGAATGTCATCTAACAAAACCACGACGCATCATCAACCGAGCACTTCCGAAGCTGAGGAACATGGAAGGTGCTATGAATTTGACTGAGCTCCTCGGGCAAATCCGACCGGTAGGCCACCTTGCCCACCCTAGCCACTACTTGAAAAGGTCTAATGAATTTAGAGCCCAACTTTCCCTGCTTCCTGAAGCGTATAACATCCTTCCAGGGTGATACCTTCAGCAAAACCATGTCCCTAACCTGAAACTCCAACTCAGACCTTTGTCTATAAGCGTAACTCTTTTGTTGGCTCTGTGTTGTCTGTAACCTCTGCCTAGTTTGTTGAATAATATCCCTTGTTTGGAGAACCATTTCATTCCTCTCCATGACCCTATGGCCGACCTCTCCCCAACAAACGGGAGTACGACACTTTCTCCCATTTAGAAGCTCATACATAGGTGCACTAATGTTGGAATGATTGTTGTTGTTGCACGAAAACTCAACTAGGGGGAGGCAGTAGTGCCAAATCCCATCAAAATCAATGACACAAGCTCTCAGCACATCCTCGAGCATCTAAATAGTCCACCCAATCTGACTATCTGTTTGAGGGTGATAAGAAGTGATGAAGTGCAATATCATACCCAACTCCTCATGAAACCTCTACCAAAATTGAGAAATGAAGCGCGCAATATAGTCAGATACAATGGAAATTGGCACATTATGGCAAGTAATGATCTCACACATATATACGTCATCCAATTTCTAAGCCGCAAAACTCTCGAATCGCAAGAAAATTGGCACTCTTGGTAAGGCGGTAAACAATAACCCATATGCATCAAATCCCTTGGTTGTCCTCGACAATTTGGTGATGAAATCCATGGTGATTTGTTCCCATTTCTACATGGGAACCTCCAAGGGCTGCAACTTACCGTGTTGCCTCTGGTGTTCTGCCTTGACCATCCAACAGGTCAAGCATCTTTCCACATACCAAGAAATCTATCACTTCATGCAGGGCCACCAATAGCTAAGTCTCAAGTATCAATACATCTTCATGGCTCAAAGGGTGAATTGAGAACCTAGACTTATGCACCTCCTCCATTAATGTTTGTTGGAACGCACCTCAAACTGTGGCCCAAACTTGCCCACACTGGGTCATAAGCCCATGAACATCGGTGGCAAATCTGCCAATCTGGCCCCTGATCTTCTCCTTCTTTTAGTTCTCCTTCTTGATTCTCTCGGTCTGGACCATCCTAATCAAATCCAGGAGTGATGAGTTGATGGTCATCCTCAAACAAAGTCCCCGGATGGGAGCACTATCCGCCTTGCGGATTAAAGCGTCGATGACTACATTGTCCTTCCCTAGATGATAAAGAATCTTGTACTCATAATCCTTGACCATGTCAAACCACTTCCTTCATGTTTTGATTCAGATCATCTATAAGATATCTCAAGCTCTAGTGATTTGTGTAGATGGTACAACAGACCCCATAGAGATAGTGCTGTCAAATTTTGAGGGCAAACACCACATCTCCCAACTTCAAGTCATGTGTCAGATACCTAACCTCATGAGGCTTCATCTGCCTAATGCATATGAAATGACCCTACCATGTTTCATGTGTACCGTTCCCAAACTCGTGATCAAAGCATCATAAAATACCACAAAATCCTTGACGTCCTCATGAAGGGTCAGTATTGGGGCCTCACATAACTTTTGTCTCAGAGTCTCAAATACAGCCTGCTGCCTAGGCCCCCAACGGAAATCCACAGTCTTCTTCGTCAAGCGAGTTAGGGGAACAAAAATCTTGGAAAATCCTGAATGAACCTCTAATAGTACACTGCTAACCCCAAAAAACTCCTGATCTCTGATGGGGACTTTTGGACCTCCCACTGCATAACTGCCTCAATCTTGGCCGGATCGACCAGAATCCCATTCTGATTGACAATATGTCCCAAGAACTGCACATCTCATAACCAGAACTCACACTTGGAGAACTTGGCATATAGCCTCTTCTGCTTTAGTACCTCAAGTAACTCTCGAAGACGTTCCTCATGCTGCTCCCTTGTCTTGGAATAGATCAGAATATCAACAATGAAAATGATGACCAACCGATCAGGGATCATTCTTCATACCTAATTCATCAAGTCTGTAAATGATGCAGGTGAACTGGTGATCCCAAACAACATCACCACAAACTCATAATGTCCATAATGAATTCAGAACGCTGTCTTATCCACATCCTCCTCTCTGACCCTCATCTGATGGTAAATCGACCTCAGATCAATCTTAGAGAACCAAGATGCACCATGCAACCGTTCGAAAAGATCATCAATCCTAGGAAGTGGGTAATGATTTTTCACCATCAACTTGTTCAGCTTGCAATAATCTATTAACATACGGTTAGACCCATTATTCTTCTTCATAAACACAAAATTGATACTCCCCGTGCTAAACTACTTAGTTAGATGAACTGCTTGCCCAACAGCTCCTTGAGCTGGGAGGACAAGTCTTGCATCTCTGGCAGTGTGAGGTGATACAGAGCCTTAGTAATTGGGGCCACACCAGAGATCAAATTGATCCTAAAATCTTGAAGGGAGGCACACTGGGTAACTCCTCCGAAAAAACATCTGCAAACTCTCTAACTACCAGCGCATCTAAAATTGACTTTTCCCCTTATCACAAGTGTCAACCACATATGTGAGATAACCTAAACATCCATGCTGGAGATAGTTCCTAGACCTAGCAGCCGAACAAAAATTTGATCCAACCATGGTACCTTCGTCATAAATGGTTAGTTCTCCCCCTCTTGGGGTTCGAACCACCACCAGCTACCTCTCATAATCAATCACAGCTCCAAACCTACTCAACCAGTCCATCCCCACAATCTCGCACACATCCCGAATTGGGATGGGAATCAGGTTAATCAGGTTGGACACAAAGAAAATATCCAAAGTACAATTATGAAAAACAATCAAAGAAGAAACCTCATGTTATTTGGCGATGGAAACTTGCAATGGACACTCCAATACTCCAAGGGCCATAACTAAATCCTCACTAAAGGATCGACTCGCACCAGAGTTGAAAATCACAAGAGTAGGCAATGAATTCACTAATAAGATACCTATTAGAATCACAAACATAAGCATACGAATTTTTTACTTGACAAAATAATAAATGAATACAGACCAGTAAAGACATCAGGCGCCGCCCTGTCCTTCTCTATAGTAAGCGAAAACGTACGACCCCTAGCCTACGGGGCCTCGACCCTCCCTTGGCATCTGTCTATGATCTAAAGAGTTGTAACTTCCAGACTTCCAGGTATATTGTTTATTTATTTATTTTTGAGGGCTATTGAGAAACTCGACGAGTTGGTGCTACAACTCGTCGAGTAGAGTCGCGTTGTGCCACGTGGAATTAATGATCTACTCGGCGAGTCAGAGAGTCGACATACCGAGTAGACGTTTTGAAGGGAAACCCTAAATCCCCGAGTTTGGGTCCTATTTAAGGGCACTTATAGCCTCATGTGCGGCTCATCAGCTGCTTACCTTCACTGAGAGAAACCTTAATCGCCCTTTGAGCTAATAGAGAGAGTGTGAGCTAATATTGAGTATCTTCGTGCAACTTTGGAAGAGAAGAGAAGGATTTCAAGCAAGGAACGAGAGGAGGCTATTAGATCTGTTGCTATTCATCCAAGAACTTCTGTTGACTTTAGGGTTTGGTCAGCATGTTCTTGCCATTTCGAACCCTAAGTGCCATGCATGAACATAAAGCTCATGACTTTACATGATAAGCGAGCCTTGAGAGCAAAGATCTAGAGTGTGAGAGGGTTTTTTGCCTTGAAATCATCTGTTTACAACATGGGTCTGAATGGACTCACCAAGTCGATGAGATGACTCGACAAGTCAGTTAAGGTTTGTCCCGATGAGCTGGCTATGCTATATCTCGGCGAGTTAGGGGTTAACTCAACGAGTTGGTCGTTCACGAGACTTCTGAGGAACGAGTGGACTCGACAAGTCACACGAGTGCACTCGGTGAGTCAGGTCAAACCTGGGCTGTTGACTCGAGTTTGACTTCTGTTGACTTTAGGGTTTGGTCAGCATGAGTAATGGAGACCTTGGAGGGGTAAAATGGTCTTTTACCCACTCCAATAGTTAGAGAGAAAGAGAGAACAACCTTTGGTGTATTTGATTATGAGTAGAGTATTAAATAGAGATAATTATCCTATATGTTAGGCGGAGGCTAGTTCGAGATTTCCAAGTACGATACTTATACTTTCTAGCTTACGAGGTGAGTCTTCTCACTATACTTACCATGAGTGGCACTTTTGTGTGATTAAGATGTTTATTGTGCTTACCTGTGTATCTTAATATTCTCCATTATATCTTTGTTATTTGTGTTGAGTATTGTTATTATAAGCTTATTGAGTTGGGACCGAAGGGTCCCACTGAGACACATTGACCGGAGGGTCTTATTAAGTTATATCCTAGAGTGGCTAATAAGTTGTGTGTGGTATTTTGGGGAACTCACTAAGCTCCGTGCTTACCATGTAAGTTTTAAGTGTTTCCAGTACTTCTTAGGATCATAGGACGGTGTCGGCTTGATTGTACACACATCAAAGATTGAGTTATGATTGAGAGGATCCTGGAGTTTTGATATATATAGTTTTTGGATATGAGATTTGATGATTTGACATTGTGACATTTTGTGATTTAATTATTGAGATAAATGTGTTTTTAAATTGAAAATTTTGATTTGAAAATTTACCTTGTTACAAGGTAGTATCAAAGCCTTGGTTTGATGGATTCGGTTGCAGCTCCGGGTGTGTTTGGACTCAAACTGAGGATTTGAGAAGAATTTTCAAAAGAAATGATTTTTTTTCTAAAACAAGAAAGATCTTTAAGAGAAAACGAGTTTGAAAATCCCCAAAATTTCTTGTGTATCAATCAGATCCAATTGATGGTGCGGAATCCCAATCAATTGGATGATGTCAGATCAATATAGAAGAGAAGGAGAAGAAGAAGATTAAGAATCTAATGATGTATTAAATATGAATGATGCTCCATACAATAGATTCTCTTTCACACACACTTCTTCTCTCTAACTTTCTCTCTCTTCTCTAGCCTTCTCTCTTCTAACCGTACACTCCCACATGCACTCCTCAATTTATATGGACCTCCAGCCATACACATGTGTACAACCGCACACCCTGTGTACGGCCGTACACAGGGTGTGCGGCTGTACACACGTGTACGGCCGTACACACAAACCGCAAACACATACAACATTACATAAAAATATATTTTCCTAGAAAAGCAAAGTATAAACCATATTTTTGACCCAAAAATCTCCCCCTTGGTTTATAGCTTTCTTTTCTAATTGGCCCAACAAGCTCCCCCTAAAAAGTAGCTGGCTTTTCTTGTTAATCTTCATTGGGAGCTTGGCTTCAGCATTAATATTCAAATTGCTTCACAGCATCAAGATGAACATATGAATCTTCAATAAATGACTTCATCTTGAGCAGTTGGTATTTCTGTAGAATTTGACATTGAACGCACATTGGGTGAGGAGGCTTCTTGTAGAGATTCTTGAAAGATAGCGCTTTCAGCTTGAGAATCTTCAGAGAGAACAACGGAGAGAAATAATCTACTGGATCACTTCAGCAGGTTTAAGATAGCAGCAGACTGATTGAGGAGGCTTCAATGCAATCCGTCACATAATCTTCAAGTACAGCTTCACCATGCTTCTGGGGTTGACATATTGAATGTCGAAAGAATAATCTTCATTTCTTGCTCCTTCGAATGTGAATTCTTCGATGCTCACAAATGAAGCCTTGGCTCAGAAGATCTTCAATACAGTCTCCACGATTCTCATCTATGCTTGAAATCACTTTTTAAGACAAAACAAAATTAAAAGAAAAATTAGCACAAAAAAAATATTTTTGGATTTTTAATATTTTCTGAAAAAATAAAAACAGAAACAAAATATTTTTGGATTTTCTGATTTTTCTAAACAATAAATAAAACATAAATAACACTATTTTTGGATTTTTAATTTTCTGATTTTTGTTTGATTATTGAATTATTTTTAATTCTCCTCTTAAAATTTAAATTAGAAGAAACTATGACAAATTTAACAAAAATAAAAATGATATCTAACTTTAAGAGAGATTTGGGATCAAAGTTTTTAGACAGCCTTTATCCACTTATCGGTACCTTTCATATTCACATCTTTGTCTGGTCGATCGTCGGTATTGTTGTCCACTTAAACACGAAAAATTGTGACAAAATTAGGACATACTATAAGTGACAAGACAATGTGATCCTAAGTTCCTAGATATTATATCTGATCCTAAGTTTCTAGATACTATATCTTAAGGACCATTAGCTGACGATGACCAGGGATATTGTTGTCCACCTAAATTGAGCAGCGAGATCTATAGACAATCTGTATGTGTTCAATTTTAAGTGTACTAGAACGTGTTTCCCGCTTCCTGATATGCCCCAGCCATCAAGAACTTCCAGAGTACTCCTTACACCGGGTGAGCAGACAACCATTCAGAGAGAGGATAGATTCAGAATTCTATTACTTATTATTTATTTCTTCAGAGGGGTTGAGAAGTAGAAGGTTGCATATGCTGTGTACCAGGTCGGATTAGAAGTCGCGCAGAGGAGACACCATATGGCTAACAGATAAGAAGTCTTTCACATATATATCCTGTAGAGAAATAGAGTTGCATATGTTGTGTACCAGGTCGGATTGGAAGTCACGCAAAGGAGACAACATATGACTAACAGACGAAAAGAAAGAAAATGATATTCTACAGACCTAATTTATCGGAATTTACCAGTCACCCCATCCAACCGGAATTAAGGATAGAATCCGCACATCGAGGAAAAGTTAAACCACGGTTCCAAGTACGGGTTCATTTAATGTGACGAGTAGATTCCCATATATATCTCCCTGCTCAACCTATCCAAGCGTCGTATTGTCAGTCTAAACGGAACTATCTAGGTCAAGATTTGTCAAGTCATTTGATTTCCTAAGTTCAATTCTCCCTAGTCAAGTCCATTTAAAAAAATTTTGTGCCTACCGACGCATCAAACCAGAGCATAGACCCTTCAACTTCGGGTATGTTACGCAGACTCGGGTTGCCTGTTATCACTTTATCATATCACTTCCCAAAACATCTCCCTCAAGCACATTCCATAACCAACATATTATTATTTTGTTTTTCTGATTTTCTAATGTTTTTGGATTTTCTAATTTTTTATGTTTTTTAAAATTTTCTAATTTTTGTTTTGTTTTTATTTCTCCCCCTAAATTTGTGCATAGGAGAGAAACGAAAGTAAATGCGCAAATTTAAACTATCCTAAAACAAAAATTAGTCTTTAAAGCAAATCAGCTTAAGAAAAACTCAGGAGTATAGAGAAGAAAACTCAAACCGTAAGTCACCGATTGAATTTGCATCTAGAAGGTCTGAGAACAGCACGCGTAAACTCAGAACAGATCCGAAAATTCTTCATGTCATTAAGCACAGACCCCATGTGATCCCTTCCTTTCTTCCCTTCCCGCAAAGGACACATACTCTCAAACAATGTCTGAATGTTGTACAGTTGAGAGATGTCCCCTATCAAGTGCCAGGAACAGCCACTACCAACAAACAGAAGTCTGATGATATGCCTCCATAGCTTCTCCGACACAGAGCGGGATCAGTTGGTCTTTGGAACCCAATCCATTTTGAAACTGGGTCGACCTTTTTCATCTTTGCACGATACTCTCTCCCATGACATGTCCTGCTTATCACAAACAGAAGATGTAAAAATATTAGAAGTCTTAGAAGATTTGGGAGAGTGAGCCTTTAGAACCCATTTGTAGTTGGGTTTAACCCATTTCTTTTTCGATCTGATGGGTGGCTCAGCACTTGATTTTGAAGTTGATGTCGGTCGTTGAGATGACTTTGATTTTGACTTCATGGGAGCATCTCTTTGATTTGGCTTCTTGGCCGACATTCCCTTCTTGCCCTTGGGATTTTGATTCTTCGCCTTGTGGGATTGATTCTTGGCCTTCTGCACGTTCCAGTCATCATGATCTGAACACGACCTTGAGGGGTTTCTTTTGAAATATCTCCCTCTTGGCGCGTTCTGCCACCCTGGTGCGTAGTACGGAATGTATGCGCGATTTGGACAGTTTCGGGCAATGTGTCCAGGTGTTCCACAGTGAAAACATGTCTTTTTCTTCACTGTGAAGTTGTTTCTTCCTGCCCCTGGTGGTGTATCTTTGCCTTGCCTTGTCTCTTGTTTTTCCCACATGCACAGTTGCAACAGGTTGGCTGTTTCACTTGACTTGGTGGCATGTACTTCTCAACAGCAGGTTGATCAGAAGCAACTGAGTTCGAAGCAACAAATTCAGAGTTCAAGGAGATGTTGGTTTGTTCAATGGTGTTCTCCTTGTTCTCATCTTCTGCTACTTTACTTGCACATGTAACAGAATCATTAGAAACGTTCACTTCATCCTTTTCTGGCACAACCGCAATAAGTTTCCTATATTGGAGATGTGCCTCATTGTCAATTTCTTCTTGTGTCATAGGGATGGATGTATGTGTAGTTATGATTGAAAGGGGGAGGAACACTATCATACCCTAGACCCTTGTTTTGATTATCTTTGAATTTTAATTGGTTTTCAAATAAGGACTCGACTGTCTTACTTGACGCAGTGTAATTTTGAAACTAACATCTGTTTTTCCACACTTAATTTTCAAAGCATCAAGTTCCTCAGTTACAGCAACAAGTTTTCTTTTGATGTGATCATCATTCTCACACTTATTGTTGTGCTCTTCCTGAAGCTTCCTAAAGTCTTTGGTTTTAGCTTCTAGTTGTGCTTTTAACGGTTTCTGACCTTTCCTTAGAGTATAGCCTTCATATTTAAGGTCCTCATTTTCCCTTTTTAGCAAATCAATTTGTTCGCGAAGAAATTTAATTGTGGCTTTACAAGATGGAGTACATGAAACTTCATTTACCGAAATTGATGTGGAACTCATTTTTATTTATTATTATTATTATTAGTATTATTATTTTTTTTCACAAAATTAACACTTTTAACCCTAAAAATTATTTTTTTTATTTCTAAATTCTATTTTCATCCCAAATTTTTTTAGTTATTAATTTTTGATTTTATTTTTATCTTTGACCTTAAAATTTTTGACTTTGACTTTTAAAATTTGACTTTTGACTTTAAACTTTGACTTTCTCGTTTGAATTTTAATTTTTCAAATTTAGCTTTTCGGTTTGACTTTTAAGTTTGACTTTTTAAATTTGACTTTTAAAGTTGACTTTCTTGGTTTTTAAGTCAAAGGGCAATTAAAAAAAATAAATAATAATGAAAGTCCCCAAAATTGCTTGTGTATCAATCAGATCCAATTGATGGTGCGGAATCCCAATCAATTGGATGATGTCAGATCAATATAGAAGAGAAGGAGAAGAAGAAGATTAAGAATCTAATGATGTATTCAATATGAATGATGCTCCCTACAATAGATTCTCTTTCACACACACACTTCTTCTCTCTAACTTTCTCTCTCTTCTCTAGCCTTCTCTCTTCTAACCGTACACTCCCACATGCACTCCTCAATTTATATGGACCTCCAGCCATACACATGTGTACAACCGCACACCCTATGTACGACCGTACACAGGGTGTGCGGCCGTACACACGTGTACAGTCGTACACACAAACCGCAAACACATACAACATTACATAAAAATATATTTTCCTAGAAAAGCAAAGTATAAACCATATTTTTGACCCAACAGAGTTGGAGCCGTGTGTACAATCAGCCAGAACTTGAACGGTGATTTCCCAAAATACCCTTACTTTTGTGTTATGAGATATTTAGGAGATATTTTATTAGAATTGCATGCTAGAGGGTAGGCTAGGTATTTCATATTCGAGGGTTAGAGTTGCCTGATTTGTGATGCCTTATCCTAGGAGATGCTTTGATCAGTGTTATCTATTATTTGCTTGAGTATGTGCTGAGTTCTAAGTCGGGAGATAATCTAGGAAGAGATACTTAGATGAGCTTGAGAGGGGTCTACTGAGAGAGTAGTCTGTGATTCGTGAGATATAGAGTATTTGTGAATTAGAATCCTAGGAGGAGGACTTGGGGACTACAGGTGGGGTGTGGAAGGTAGTATTGGGCCCGTACTACTGAAAGAACCTGGTCTATATGCAATCCAAGTAAGAATCCCTAGGATGCTAAAGAGAAAGTAGGGATGAGTAGTCGAGTGTGAGTATGATCGAACGAGTCTCTGATGATTTTGTATTGTGTTTTAGAGACATCATGGTAGGTACACGCCACACCCCAGAGACCAGTGGAGCTAGCGATGATGAGATTCGCAGGATGATTTATGACGAGGTGGCTACAGCCATATGAGAGGCTATTCCAAAGATGGTTGGGTCTATTAAGACCACTTTGATCGAGATGTTTGACAAGCGATATGTTGCAGTTTTTGAGGCGGTTGCTGCTGCAGCCACCGCAGTTGTCGCTGCAGCCAGGCCACAAGGAAGTGACTCGTTGTTGTACCGGGAGTTCAACAACACAAAGCCAACAGAGTTTGATGGGACTCAGGATCCGATTGCTGCGATGAGATGGATCTTTGATATCGAGGGGTGTTACTACACTTGTTCATGCCCAGAGCAGTTGAGGGTGCGGTTCGTGCTGAACCAGCTTCACTTGGGAGCGAATGACTGGTGGATGTTTGTGATGGCTAGTTTTACTCCTGCAGAGCACACTGTAGTCACTAGGGAGAGGTTTTTTGTCATGTTCCAAGATGATTATGTTCCCCTGGTGGAGAGGGAATGGTTGGCCCCGGAGTTTCTGTCTCTCAAGTAGAAGATAGAGTCGGTGAATGTGATTACACGGATGTTTTATGAGAGGGCGTTGTTCTGCCCTGAGCATGTGTCGAATTAGCAGGCACAGATGAGCCAAAATTTGAGCATTATGAGGAGGGATATTTGAGAGTTCAAGGTGAACACTTCTTATCGGACATTTGTTGAGCTTCAGGAAAATGCTAGGAGGAGGGAGATCGAGCTGGAGACTCGGGCCAGGGAGGATGCAGAATCTCAGGGGAGAGACCGGCGGCTGGCGCAGTCGCAACCGACAGCCAAGCGGGCTAAGCCCGCTGATTCGAGATCGGGAGGGCATAAGGGCCGCACTTGTGGAAATTGTGGCAAGAGTCATAAGGGATCTTGCCGGACGGGGATTTGTTACAAATGTGGCAAGGAGAGGCATATGGCGAAGATTGCCCCAAGGGATTTGCAGTCTATTTTCACTGCAATCAGACCGGCCATCGGAAGGCTGAGTGCCCTCAACTTCTTCAGGGATCAGCCCAGGGTTCCACTAGTGCTGCTTTGCGTGCTACTGATGTTCAACAACACCTGATGTCGTAGCTGGTACGTATTTCCTTATTTATTTATTCTGAGATTTATTGTGCTTATTATATGTTATATTTAGGTACATTTCTTGTGAGTTATGTACCTCCTTTAGTGTTATTTGACTCAGGTACGAGTCGATTCTTGGTGTCTTTAGCTTTTACTCATCATATCCGTATCTGGCGTAAGCGTTGAGTCGACCTCTGAGGGTTTCTATAGCTGATGAGCATACGGTTTTTGCTACTAATGTATTCTGAGGATGTGTGTTGGATATTTTTGGTGTCGAGTTTCCGATTGACCTGGTACTGATCGCGATGGGTGATGTCTGTATCATTGTAGGCATGGATTGCTTGAGCCGTTTTGGAACAGTGATCGACTGCGAACGTCAATTGGTGACTATACGAGACCCTAGTGAGGGAGTGCTTATAGTGTATGGTGAGGTTACCAAATATGGGTCAGCTT
Organism: Lactuca sativa; assembly: GCF_002870075.4. NCBI lineage: Eukaryota > Viridiplantae > Streptophyta > Magnoliopsida > Asterales > Asteraceae > Lactuca > Lactuca sativa. The sequence continues at coordinate 274,652,567 of NC_056627.2, forward strand.
TTTGCTCTGCTGCCAGGGCGAGGGGGAGTTTACAGTAAGGTTGTATGGGTTTCCTGACGTACGTGATGGATACACAGATTATGTCAGAAAGGCCGAGTTCTATCTCCGAGGTTCCAATAGTATGCGAGTTTCCTGATGTTTTTCCTGACGATTTTTCGGGTGTGCCTCCTGAAAGGCAAGTGGAGTTCCGGATTGATTTGGTTTCGGGAGTGGCACCTATTGCCAAGGCACCTTATCGCCTTGCGCCACCAGAGATACAGGAGTTATCCGCATAGCTCCAGGAGTTGTTGGGGAAGGGATCTATCAGACCAAGTAGCTCGCCGTGGGGAGCGCCGATCTTTTTTGTCAAGAAAAAGGATGGTTTACACCGGATGTGCATTGATTACCGGGAGTTGAACAAACTGACGCTCAAGAACCGTTATCCATTTCTGAGGATTGACGATTTGTTTGATCAGTTGCAGGGACGTCTTGGTATTCCAAGATCGATTTGAGGTCTGGATATCATCAGATGCGAGTCCGTGAGGAGGATATCCAGAAGACGGACTTTAGGACTCGTTATGGGAACTACGAGTTCGTGGTAATGCCGTTTGGGCTCACCAACACATCGGTAACATTCATGGATCTCATGAATCAGGTGTGCAGACCTATGTTGGATCGGTTGATGATCGTTTTCACTGACGATATCTTAGTATATTCGAGATCCATAGAGCAGCATGAGGAGCATCTGCGAGAGGTTATTAAGGTTTTGAGGTCGGAGAGGCTGTATGCCAAATTCTCCAAGTGTGATTTCTGGTTACGAGAGGTCTCGTTCCTGGGACATCTCGTTAATCAGAGTGGGATATTGGTCGATCTGGCCAAGATTGAGGCAGTTATGCGATAGGAGGTGCCAAGATCCCCATTCGAGATCAAGAGTTTTATGGGATTGGCTGGCTACTATCGGAGATTTATCATGGATTTCTCCAAGATTGTGATTCCTCTCACCAGATTGACACGGAAGGGTGTTACTTTTGTTTGGGGGGCTGATTAGCAGGCATCATTCGAGACTCTTCACTAGAGATTGTGCAAAGCTCCGGTGTTAGCCCTTCCGGAGGGAGTGGAGGAATTTGTGGTCTATTGCGATGCGTCTATCTCAAGGATGGGTGTAGTGTTTATGCAGAGGCGTCACGTGATAGCATATGTGTCGAGGCAGCTGAAGCCTAAGGAGACGAGGTATCCCACCCATGATTAAGAGTTAGGGGCAATGGTGTTCGCCCTCAAGATTTGGTGCCACTATCTTTATGGTGTTCGGTGTACCATATACACGTACCACAAGAGCCTGAAGTATCTCATGGTTCAGCCCAACCTGAATATGAGACAGAGGAGGTAGTTGGATGTGGTGAAAGACTATGACTTGAGATCTTGTACCATCTAGGCAAGGCTAATGTTGTAGCCAATTCCTTGAGCCGTATAGCAGAGAGTGCTCTGATCCGAGATGTGTGTATGAGAATGATAGTGATGACTCTAGTCTTAGATACCATTCAAGAGGCCCAAGTGGAGGTCGTGAGACCGGATAACCGCAAGAGGGAGCGGGTGATTGGGTAGGTGTCTAAGTTTACGACGGATAGTTGAGGGTGTATGACTTTTCCAGGGCGGATTTGGGTGCCCTATACGGGCGGAGCTCGTCGTATGCTAATGGAGGAGGCGCATAGATCGAGATTCTCGATCCATCCAGGAGTCACTAAGATGTACTTGGACCTGAAGAGAGATTATTGGTGGCCCTGTGTGAAGAGGGACGTAGCTTGGGTAGTTGAGAGGTGCTTGACCTGTCGATGGGTTAAAGTCAAGCACCAGCGTCCTCATGGCAAGTTGCAGCCACTAAAGGTTCCCTTGTGGAAGTTGGAACAGATTTCCATGGATTTTATCACCAAATTGTTGAGGACCGTGCGAGGTGTCGACACAATTTGGGTGATTGTGGACCGGTTGACGAAGAGCGCTCACTTCCTTGCTATTAGTGAGAGTTCTTCTGTAGAGAGACTGGCCAAGATATATTTAAGAGAGGTGGTAGCTCGGCGTGAAGTGCTAACATCGATAGTGTCAGATCGGGATGTGCGCTTTACTTCCAGGTTCTGGAAGAAGTTTCATGAGGAGTTGGGTACGCGATTGCACTTCAGTACAGCCTTACACCCACAGACAGATGTGCAGAGTGAGCAGACGATTCAAACGCTCGAGGACATGCTTCGAGCATGTGTTATGGACTTCAGTAGAAGTTGGGACACATATATGCCCATGGCTGAGTTTTCTTACAACAACAACAACCATTCCAGTATTGGTATGCCTCCTTTTGAGCTTCTTTATGGGAGGAGGAGTCGGACTCCTATCTGTTGGGGAGAGGTGGGGCAGCGAGTGATGAGTAGCACTGAGATAGTGCTCAAGACGACTAAGCAGATTCAGCAGGTCAGACAAAGGTTACTAACGACCCAGAGTCGCCAGAAGAGTTACGCAGACAGGCGACGATCAGAGCTTGAGTTTCAGGTTGGAGATTTTGTCCTCCATAGGGTATCCCCGTGGAAAGGGGTGATTTGATTCAGGAAGAGGGTCAAGCTGGGGCCTAGATACATCGGTCCTTTCAGGGTGACTGCCAGAGTAGGTAAGGTAGCGTACCGTTTGGAGCTACCTACGGAGTTGAGTGAGATTCATAACACCTTCCATGTGTCCCGGTTGAGGAAGTGTGTAGCTGATGACACGAAAGTGGCGCCATTAGAGGACATTCTGGTGGATGCGAGCCTGAATTATATTAAGTGGTCGATTGCGATCTTGGATCGAAAGGTGAAGGTTCTAAGGAACAAAGAGGTGCCCTTGGTTCAGGTCTAGTGGCAACATCGGAGAGGGTCTGAGTTGACTTGGGAGCCGGAATCCAAGATGCGAGAGTAGTACCCACAGCTATTCCAGAGCATGACTTCGAGGGTGAAGTCTGATTCTAGTGGGGGAGAATTTTAACATCCGGACTTCCAGGTATATTGTTTATATATTTATTTTTGAGGGCTACTGAGCAACTCGACGAGGTGGCGCTACAACTCGTCGAGTAGAGTCGTGTTGTGCCATGTGGGATTAATGATCAACTCGACGAGTCAGAGAGTCGACTCGCCGAGTAGACGTTGTGAAGGTAAACCCAAAATCCCCAAGTTTGGGGCCTATTTAAGGGCACTTATAGCCTCATTTGCGGCTCATCAGCTGCTTACCTTCATTGAGAGAAACCCTAATCGCCCTTTGAGCTAATAGAGACAGTGTGAGCTAATATTGAGTATCTTGGTGCGTCTTTGGAATAGAAGAGAAGGATTTCAAACAAGGAACGAGATCAGGCTGTTAGATTTGTTGCTATTCATCCAAGAGCTTCTGTAAAAGGTATAAAGTTTATACCTTTCTCATTAGTTTGGGTAGATCTCATATTATTGGAGATTAGGGCTTCTTTTCTATCTAATATTGGGACTTTGAGTGTATTAAGCACATATAGAGATTTGAACATAAGATCTAGACCTTCTGAGGTCCCTAGAGTCCAAAGGTTCCTGCTTTATTTAGTCATAATAGAGTCTTGATTGAAAAGCCCTTAATAGAGCATGTTCTTGGCATTTCGAGCCCCAAGTGCCATGCATCAACGTAAAGCTCGTGGCTTTATGTGATAAGCGAGCCTTGAGAGCTTAAATCTAGTTTCTGAGAGGGTTTTCTACCTTGAAATCATCTATTTGTGACATGGGTCTGAATGGACTCGCCGAGTCGATGAGCCGACTCGATGAGTCAATTAGGGTTTGTCCCAATGAGTTGGTCATGCTATAGCTCGGCGAGTTAGGGGTTAACTCGACGAGCTAGACCTTCACAAGACTTATGAGGAACGAGTGGACTCGACGATTCACACGAGTGCACTCGGTGAGTCAGGTCAAACCTAGGTTGTTGACTCGAGTTTGACTTCTGTTGACTTTAGGGTTTAGTCTGATGGGTTTGAGCCACAAGAACATCTTATGTGCTCATGCAAACCCTAATGCTTGGACCTAGGTTTCTCTAATTATACATGCATTCATCTAAGACTTTCTAACCCTAGATCTAATGATAATAATTCAAAATTACAATGACCAAATCAGATCTAGAAGATTACCTCTTATTGCTTGCTTGAATCTTTTGTCTTCGTTGAGCTTAGAGTCACAAGTGTAACTCCTCTATTGGCTTACAAACACCAACTATCAATAGGGTAGTATTTGAGAGAGGAAGGATACACTTGAAATCGGCTCTAGGGTTCTAGGAGAAGCAGTGGACGATTTCTGTAACCTATGGGATCTATTTATACTGTGAGCAGCTAGGGTTTCAGTGAAAACCCTAATGAACAGCTTAAACATTAAGCAGCCCATGGAACCTTCTGGAATAAGTCCATGGAAGAAAATATGATGGACTCCCATCATATTTTCATTCACCCCTTAGTCCATTAGGTTTCCCAGCCCAAAATACAACTATCAAACATTTGACAGTTTAAATCCTGTTATTTAATTAATCTCTTGTAGTCACCAAATTAATTCATAGTTAATCTATGACTAATATTAATCAAATAATATGATTTCTCCTTTAATATATTATTCTTATAATATATTAATAAACCATAATATCTTCTCTCTCTTCATAAATTTCTCTGTCAAGTTGCTATGGTGAAAGCAACCCAAAAGGACCATGCACAACCGGGTCAACTACTTACCAAATATAGTTACGGGCTTAAACACTAATCCAACAGTCTCCCACTTGGATAACTCTAGTAACTACAAATGTAAGCACAATCCGATTAGAAATCATAGCTCTCAAAGATGTTGTCGAACTCTAATCTTCTTAGTAACCTGTCCTTTAGATTAGAGACTGTATAGTCCTCTGTTCTATATATCTTGCATACAATTACATGGAACATAGTCATACTTATTGTCTAGTAGTTTGTTTCTCAATCTCTGATTAATTTGACATAGAACTTAATTGAACACATCAATTCAGTCCTGACCGGGCCCGGCACATAAGTCAAACCAAATCATCGAGGGGCCCTGATATCGCTTTTACCCTCTTAGGATAACAGGAACAGATAAACTTTGACTTATATGCATTTACTATTCACTACTCAAATCATACACAAAAATGCGTTTTATGGCATCAAGTTACTGATGCGTTTTCGCATTATCAATGCACAAACAACCAGGAAACAATAAACCATATATCTAGGTTTTAAGACCATATAATATTATCGTCTTGAGATCACTCATGATAAATTCCATGAAGTGATTCCAGCAAGCGTTGGTTTATTCCAATGCTTAATAAGCACTCATGAACGTTGTAGCAAACCTTTGCTATATCTAATACCTTTTAGACAATCTACACACCTATTCATGATAGTCTTCATTCATACCTACTTCAACCATATGAATGACTGTGGACCGTTTCAATAATTCGATTATTCATAAATAACTTAATTATTTAGGAAGTCAAAACATGCAATGTAAAACAATAGTTAAACAATTAACATAAGACAGTAACTTTACTTATAAATAATACTCCTTTATTTAATCATCAAATGGCAATTACATTTATCTATTACACGTTTCTAAACTATCTAATCTAAACTAATATCGTCCTTCAGCCTAATGCTCCTAGCGTGGTACAAGTGCTTAACCCTACTCAGTCCCTTCGTAAGCGGATCTGCTGGGTTATCCTCTGACGATACCCTCTTCACTACGAGGAGTCCTTCTTCTACTCGATGTCGAATAAAATGATATTTTCTGTCGATATGTCGAGATCTACCACGATCCCTCGGTTCCTTGGTCAAGGAAACCGCTCCTTCATTATCACAGAAAAGTTCCATGGGCTCCTTTATGGCAGGCACAACTCCAAGGTCTCCAATGAAGTTCTTCAACCATATCGCCTCATTTGACGCTTTGCTCGCTGGAATATACTCTAATTCACACGTTGAATCAGCTACTGTCTCTTGCTTGGAACTTTTCCAAGTCACTGCTCCTCCATTAAGGGTAAAGACCCAACCTGACTGCAAATGGTAGTTGTCTCTGTCGGTCTGAAAGTTGGCGTCACTGTACCCTCGCACCTTTAAGTCATCACTCCCTCCGAAGACTAGAAACCATTCCCTGGTCCTCCGAAGGTACTTAAGAATGCTCTTGACTACGGCCCAATGCGCTCTGCCAGGGTTCCCTTGATATCTGTTGACCATGCTCAAAGCAAAGGTTACATCAGGGCGAGTACAGGTCATATCATACATAATCGAGCCAACTGCGGAAGCATATGGTACTCGTCTCATTTCTGCTATCTCGACTTCGGTACTCGGGCATTGAGGCTTACTCAACTTGGCATTACTTTGGATCGGCAACTCCCCTTTCTTAGAATTCTCCATACTAAAACGTTTTAGTACCTTGTCCAAGTAAGTATTCTGACTAAGTCCAATAAGTCTCTTACTTCTGTCTCTCACTCTCCTTATTCCCAAAATATAGGAAGCCTGTATGAGGTCCTTCATACCGAAGCACTTCCCGAGCCTGGACTTAACCTCCTGCAGTGTCGGGATGTTGTTTCCTATGAGTAGTATGTCATCGACATACAATACGAGGAAGCTAACTATACTCCCACTGGCTTTGACATATACACATGATTCATCTTCGCTTCGCAGAAACCCAAACTCTTTAACTTTCTCGTCGAAACAAAGATTCCATCTGCGAGATGCTTGCTTAAGTCCATAAATTAACTTCTCAAGCTTGTACACTCTATTGGGATGCTTCGCATTGACAAAACCCTCTGGATGAGCCACATAAACATCCTCAGCCAACTTCCCATTAAGGAAAGCGATTTTGACATCCATTTTCCATATTTCAAAATCATGAAATGCAGCAATGGCCAACATTACCCTAATAGGATTTATCTTGGCAACCGGTGAGAAGGTTTCATCGTTGTCAACTCCGGGAGTTTGAGTGAAACCTTTCGCGACCAATCGCGCCTTATATGTATGTACATTCCCATACACGTCGGTCTTCTTCTGAAAGATCCACTTGCACCCGACCGTCTTACGTCTGGGTACATGGTCAACCAAATTCCACACTTGGTTTTCGTACATGGACTGAATCTCGCTATCCATTGCCTCTTTCCATTTTGCAAACTTCGGGCCTGCCATGGCTTCCTTATAGCTGTTAGGTTTGTCCAAATTTACTAGTGTACTATCACTAATATATGTGCCCCCTTCTATAGTAATATGAAAACCATACAATTGGGGTTGAACTCTAACTCTTTCGGAACGTCTAAGAGGTAATGACTCGTCAATCGGTTCAACTGGAGTTTCCTCCTCGAGTTGAGTGCCAGCGTTAGAGGTTCCTTCATCGCTCGGATCTTGAATCTCTTCAAGATCGATTTGCCTCCCACTGTCTCCTTGGCTTATGAGTTCTTGCTCTTGGAAAACTCCTCTCCTCGCAACGAAGAGAACATTGTCACTCGGTCTATAGAAGAGATATTGAAAGGATTTATACGGGTAGGTGATGAAAATACATCGCTCACTATGAGGTTTGAGCTTGTCGTGAGTCTCTCGTCTTACGAAAGCCTCGCAACCTCAAACTTTTATATGTGCCAACGAGGGAGCCTTCCCTGTCCACATCTCGTGAGGTGTTTTGTCAACCTTCTTCGTAGGGACTAAGTTAAGGATATGGGCGATAGTCTCTAAGGCATACCCCCATAAAGAGATAAGTAGTGAAGCACGACTCATCATGGAACGAACCATGTCCAACAAGGTTCTATTACGCCTCTCAGCCACGCCATTCAACTGCGGTGTCCTAGGTGGCGTCAATTGCAAAATGGTTCTGCATTCCTTAAGATAGTCATGGAATCCAAGACTTAGGTACTCTCCTCCTCGATCGGATCGAAGCATCTTGATTTTCCTGCCCAACTAATTCTCCACTTCTTGTTTAAACTTTTTGAACGTTTCAAAGGTTTCTGACTTGTGCTTGATTAACTAGATATACCCATATCTGCTATATTCGTCGGTGAAAGTCACGTAGAAGCGGTTCGCACCCCTTGTGGTTGATCTAAAGGGCCCACACACATCGGTGTGTATGAGATCCAATAGACCCTCACCCCTTACACAAGTGCCAGTGAAAGGTGACTTGGTCATCTTTCCAAGTAAACAAGACTCGCACACATCATCATCCCTAAGGTCGAATGACTCCAACACTCCATCCTTTTGGAGTTAGGCTATGCGTTTCTTGTTGACATGTCCAAGACAACAATGCCACAAGCATACTTTGTCCATACTATTGGAAGAATCCACACACAACACATCATTTCCTAGGTTATCTACAACCATAATAGTTTCATAAATTCCATTACAAGGCAATGCTTCGAAATATAAAACACCATTTAGATAAGCATAAATAGAACCTTTCTCATTATCAAATGAATATCTAAATCCTTGTCTAAACAAAACCATGAAATGAAATGATGTTTCTTGCCATATTTGGAGAATAGCAACAATTATTTAAATCTAATCCTAATCCATTACTAAGCGCTATAGAATACACTCCAATCTTGGTGACAGGTGACGATCTTCTGTTCCCCATGATTAGATTTATCCTTCCACGCTCCACATCCCTATCTCTTCTTAGTCCCTGCAAATCAGAACATATGTGAAAACCACATCCTGTATCAAGAACCCAAGAAATAGCATGTGATGAGTCATTAGATTTTATCGTGTAAATACCTGCGAAAGATGGCTTGATCTTCCCATCCTTGATGGCTTGCAGATATTCTGGGCAACTTCTCTTCCAATGCCCTATCTTGTGGTTGTGGTGGCACTCTTCCTCCTTTGGGTTAGAGTTGGGCTTAGCAAAACCAACTTTGGTTCCACTAAAAGAGGTACCATCTTGGGATTTTCCCTTGTGGTGGCTCTTTGAAGGATCCTTCCTCTTCTTGCCCCTCCCTTGCCCAATGGCCAAAACAGGAGCAGCGGTTGGAGTGGGATTTGATGCAATAAACTTGTCCTTGAGATTACTCTCATCAGTCCTAAGCAATCCTTGAAGCTTGCTCAAGGTGACCTCTTTTTTATTCATATGGTAGGTCATGCAGAACTGGTTGTAGCAGGGAGGCAAGGAGTGAAGGATAATGTCAATTGCCAGCTCTTCATCGAAGTTAACATTTAACTTCAGCAGGCGATCAACATATCTCTACATCTTTTGCATATGAGCGGTAAGAGACTCTCCATTACCCATTTTAGCAGTGATCATCGAAGTGATGATCTCATACCTTTCTTGCCTCGCACTTTAGTGGTACCCGTCGACCAAATCTTGATGCATCTCTTAGGGATAGTAGTCCTCGTAGGAATTTTGTAGTTCAGCAGTCATGGTCGCCAGCATGATGCAATGGACTTTCGTGGCATCACGCTCATGGGCCTCAAAGGCAGCGATTTCTTCGGAAGTAGCAGTGTTGATGTTCACCTCCTTCAGCTCCTTATCAAGGACATATTCTTTGTTCTCGTAACGAGTGACCATTCGGATGTTATGGATCCAATCATTGAAATTGAACCCGTCAAAAATAACTCTCCCACACAAGTTCATGAGTGAGAACGAGCCGGATGAGGTTGAGCCTGAAGCGTTGTTGTTGTTTGAGTTCGACATCTGAAGAAAAGAACAAAGTTTGATTAGAAATGAATCCCTAATTAAACACCCAAAATGAGAAATTAGGGCTAGGATCCAACAACATTATTTACATATTAGAAAATGGATGTCGTAATCTAACATGCAAATAACTTGAAGGTAAGTGAATGACGATTCACTAATTCTCCATCATGAAAAACGAAAAGAAGATTAAGTTTTAAATGTATTGAAAACTCCTAGATTCCTTTGAGATTCATTGAACCTTTCAATGGCATGTTTAAATCTTGATATGCCCCTCAAGTTTGTGACTGGGATGCCGAGGATCACAAAGTGAGTGTGAATAACCATGCAATAATACATGGTGCCCTCACTATTACAGTCACCCATTCGATGTGCCACTTAACCACACACGCTCCATCGAACTATGACAAACAATGAGTCACCCTTTGCCACCTTTTCTTAGAATCAATTAGTGTTCCGGTTAACCACACACGCTACACTAACTTCTTAGCCAGGGTACAAAGTGTAATTTCATGGGATTGCATCATTTCACTTTTCCTAAAGTAACTAAGATTGGGAATTTTTAAAAAAAAATTAGTTACTTTATATAGATTCATTATACTTTTAATTAGGAAGGGTTTGCTCTATCCTACCCATTCGGCTAACGACCCTCCACCAATCAAGGAAACGGTGGGTGAGAGTGGACACCCATTAAATGGCCATTTAATAGGCCATAACCTTATACCCCCCCCCCCCCCCCTTATAGATCGGCTTCGTGAATGAGGTCTACTAACGGTAAGACTAGCATTTTAAGTTTTATATATATATATATATATATATATATATATATATATATATATATATATATATATATATATATATATATATTAATCTTATAATATTATAAGGTATAAGGTGAAATTTTAAACTTGTAAAATGCTACGGTTTGAAATTTAAATAGTTCAAATTAAACATTTTAATCATAAAATTTAAATTTCAAAACTTGAGGACAAGTTTTGAACTTATTCAAAACACAAAGATCAAATAGCAAATAATTTTCAATTAAGCATTTAATTTAATAATTATCTAAATATGACCTAGCCAATATTACTTGCAAGATAATTCAACAATTAATTTTAAATAATCAAGTATTATCAAATAAGGAAATTATTATTTAAACAATTGGTAATTATCTTCTGTTTTGATGAGGATATTGAAAAAAAGGTAATAAAATTCGGATTTTATTAGACTAAAACAATTTAGGCAATTATCCTTAAGCAAAACAGCAGGAAATCCCGAAATTCCCTTTGTCTGACAGCTAAACTCGTCGAGTTCAACCTACTCATTAAGTTCCTCATGGAACTCGTCGAGTTCATCAGGGAGTAAGCAAAAAAACGATTTTAAAGCTTGAACAAATAAACAAGGCATCAATACAATAGAAACCAAACATAGCTCTGATACCACTGATGGGTTTGAGCCACAAGAACATCCTATGTGCTCATGTAAACCCTAATGCTTGGATATAGGTTACCCTAATTATACATGCATTCATCCAAGACTTTCTAACCCTAGGTCTAATGAGAATAATTCGAAATTATAATGACCAAATCAGATCTAGGAGATTACCTCTTGTTGTTTGCTTGAATCTTTCGTCTTCCTTGAGCTTAGAGTCACAAGTGTAATTCCTCTAATGGCTTACAAACACCAACTAGCAAGAGGGTAGTATTTGAGAGAGGAAGGATGCACTTGAAATCGGCTCTAGGGTTCTAGGAGGAGCAGTGGCCGATTTCTGTAACCTAGGGGATCTATTTATACTGTGAGCAGCTAGGGTTTCAGTCAAAACCCTAATGGACAGCTTAAACCTTAAGCAACCCATGGAAGCTTCTGGAATAAGGCCATGGACGAAAATATGATGGAATCCCATCATAATTTCGTTCACCCCTTAGTCCATTAGGTTTCCCAGCCCAAAATACAACTATCAAACATTTGACAATTTAAATCCCGTTATTTAATTAATCTCTTTTAGTCACCAAATTAGTTCCTAATTAATCTATGACTAATATTAATCAAATAATATGATTTCTCCTTTAATATATTATTCTTATAATATATTATTAAACCATAATATCTTCTCTCTCTTCATAAATTTCCCTATCAAGTTGCTATGGTGAAGACAACCCAAAAGGACCATGCACAACTGGGTCAAGTACTTACCAAATATAGTTACGGGCTTAGACACTAATCCAACATGGTCAGCATGAGTAACGGAGACCTTGGAGGGGTAAAATGGTCTTTTACCCATTCTAAGAGTTAGAGAGAAAGAGAGAACAACCTTTGGTGTATTTGAGTGTGAGTAGAGTATTAATAAGAGATAATTATCCTATGTGTTAGGCGGAGGCTAGTTCGAGATTTCTGAGTACGATACTTTTACTTGCTAGCTTACGAGGTGAGTCTTCTCACTATACTTACCATGAATGGTACCTTTGTGTGATTGAGATGTTTATTGTGCTTTCCTGTGTATCTTAATATTCTCCATTATGTCATTGTGATTTATGTTGAGCATTGTTATTTTGAGCTTATTGAGTTGGGACCAGAGGGTCCTACTGAGACACATTGACCGGAGGGTCTTATTGAGTTATAGCCCAAAGTGGCTAATGAGCTGTGTGTGGTATTTTGGGGAACATACTAAGCTTACCGTGTAAGTGTTATGTGTTTCAGGTACTTCTCAGGATCACGGGAAGGCGATGGCTTGATTGTACACACATCAGAGATTGAGTTATGATTGAGAGGATCCTGGAGTTTTGATATATACATTTTTTGGATATGAGATTTGATGATTTTACATTGTGACATTTTTTGATTTAATTATTGAGATAAATGTGTTTTTGAATTGAAAATTTGGTTTGAAAATTTACGTTGTTACAAGAGTGGTCAAAACCGGTGCTTGAATTGGTCTAGTAGCAATTAACAGATAGTTGGTCTTCACATGACCAACCTGATTGCAGTGAAAATAGATCCAGGAGCTCGGTGGAAGAAACTGTAATGAAACTCCCTTGAATAATGGTTCTCTTTGTCATATTTGTGGCACCCAGTCTCTAATTAGCTTGCTCCCTCAAGCAACTCCCACACTTTCTACAATTGTGGCCCTTCTGACCTCCGGATCATGAATCGGCAGACTTTAACCATTTTGTTGTTGGCTGAGTATGAACTAGGGTCTACCTCTTCTCTTTTGTCTGGGTCTCAATCTCAATCTCTCTCCTCCGAGTGAACGACTGCAATTCAGAGAGGGAACTATACTTCTGGGTCGACAAAAAGTCACGGATCTTCGTCTTATCATGATCAAGTAGCGGTACATCTGAACTTGCTCTGAAGCAACATACTTAGGGCAGAAAAGGTGCCTTTCAGTAAACATCTTTGTGATCTATGTCACTGATTCTATCAACTACTTCAGCAACATATACTCATGGGCTAACCACTCCCTCTCCACCTATGGAACATACTTAATGTGGAACATCTCCATGAACTGCTCCCAAGTCACTGCAGTCTTCTCAGCAGGAGAATAAGCACTGGTCCCCAGCTTCCACCAATCTATCACCCCCATATGAAGATGGTTCAAGGCAAACTCAACCTTCTGGTCCTCTGTGCATAAGCATGTGAAGAAACAACCCTCCACATCAGATATCCACCTCATGGAGATGATCGGGTCCTTAACACCGTCGAACTCAAGGGTCTTCATGTCGTTGAAGTCATGGTACTGCATAATACATTTCCCCTAAAGCTGTATAGCAGCTACAATTACAGTAGTTTCAGTAGCAGCAGCCTCAGAAACGATGGCATAAATGGATTTCTCAAGCTTGCACTCTCTATTGGGAAACCAAACTCCTTGACATTCTTGTTGAAGCAAAGATTCCATCTGTGAGATGCTTATTTTAATCTATAAATGGATTTCTCAAGCTTGCACACTCTATTAGGAAACTTTGCACCAACAAAACCCTATAGCTGACTCATCTAAACATCCTCAGCCAAATTCCTATTAAGGAAAGTGGTTTTGACATCCATATGCCAAATTCCATATTCATGAAATGCAGTTATGGCGAGCATTATCCCAATAGATTTTATCTTAGCCACTGGTGAGAAGGTTTCATCATAGTCAACCCCCAGGGTTTGAGTAAATCCATTCGCAACCAGTTAAGCCTTGAATGTGTATACCTTTCCATCAATTCCAGTCTTCTACTTGAAGATCCATTTGCACCCAACTGTCTTACGACCTGGTACGTTATCAACCAAATTCCAAACTTGGTTGTCATACATGGACTTAATCTTGTTGGCAATTCCCTCTTGCCATTTGGCTACCTCAGGGTCTTTCATTGCTTCCTTGTATTTAGCGGTTCATCCAAATTTACCAGTGTACTATCACTGATAAACGTGTCAACTGGAATTTCTTCCTCAGGTTGATCCCTAGCATCGTCCGAGGTTCCTTCATCGTTTGATTCTTGGATTTCTTTAAGATCAATTGTACTCCTACTATCCTCTTTGCATATGAGTTCTCTCTCTCTCTCTCTCTCTCTCTCTCTCAAGATTCCCCTTCATGCTACAAAGACCATGTTCTCACTAGGTCTGTAGAACAAATATCCAAAGGACTTATGTAGATAGCCGAAAAAAATACATCTCTCACTTTGAGGTTCAAGCTTGTCATGAGTCTTTTGTCTAACGAAAACTTCACAACCCCAAACATTGATATGTAACAACGAGGGAACCTTCCATTTCCACATCTCGTGAGGTGTTTTGGCAACCTTATTAGTAAAGACAATAATAAGAGTGTGGGTGGCAGTTTCTAAGGCATGCCCCATAAAGAAATTGGAAGAGAATCTTGACTCATCATGGAACGAACCATGCCTAATAAATTTTGATTGCCCCTCTTAGCCACACCATTAAGTTGTGGTGTCCTATGAGGTTTCAATTGTGAAACTATTCCACATTCCTTGATATAGTCGTGGAAATCGATACTAAGATACTCACCACCTCTATCGGATCTAAGCATCTTTAACTTCCTATCCAACTGATTCTCGACTTCATGTTTAAACTCTTTGAATTTTTCAAAGGTTTCTGACTTATGCTTGATTAAGTAGATATAACCATATCTGCTCTAATCATCAGTAAAAGTCACATAGAATTGTTTAGCATCCCTTGTGGTGGATTTGAAAGTCCCACACACATCTATGTGTATGAGGTCCAACAAACCTTCAATTCTTTCACAAGAATCAGTGAAAGGTGATTTTGTCATCTTACCCAAAAGAAAAGATTCGTGTTCATATTTTGACCTTAGGTCAAATGATTCCAACCCTCCATCCTTTTGGAGTTGGGCAATGTCTTTTGTTATTAATGTGTTAAAGACGACAATCCCACAAGCATGCTTTGTCTAAACCATTAGACGAACCAATTTGAAATACACTATTGCCTAAATTGTCTACACACATCACAATTTCATACACACAATCACAAGGTAAAGTAGAAATCAAAAAATACACACATCAAAATAAAAAAAATACCATTTTTATAAGCAAAAATAGAACCATTCTCATCATTAAAAGCCGAAATAGAACCATTTTTATAAAAAAAAATACACACATCAAATTAAAAAAATACACACATCCAAATAAAACAATATCGTTTTTATAAGCAAAAATAGAGCCATTATCATCATTAAAAGAATATCTACAACCTTGTTTAAACAAAGCATGAAAGGAAACAATGTTTCACGTTAGTTCTGACGAGTAGTAAGAATTCAACAAATCTACACTAACACCATCACTAAGCACTGGACTATAAAATCCAATCTTGGTGACAGGTGAAGATCGACTATTCCCCATGATCAAGTTTACTCAACCATGCTCCACGTCCTTACTTCTTATTATCCCCTGCAAATCAGAATAAATGTGAATACTACATCCTATATCAAGGATCCAAGAACGAGAGGATGATGAGTTATTATATAAGATAGTGTATATACCTACAGAATTCGACTTCACCTTGCCCTCTTTGATGTCTTGTAGATATTTAGGGAAGCTTCGTTTCCAATGCTCTTTGTCATTGTAGTAGAAGCAAGTAGCCCTAAGGGATCAGACACAGGGGGTGTATCATAACTAGATTTTCTTTAGGTTCCATTGCTTGATGACCTAGATTGAGACTTTCCTTTCCAGTTTTGCTTAGGAGGACCTTTCCTCTTTTTCCTTTTCCCTTGACCAATGGCCATAACGGGAGCACTAGCAGGAGTGGAGGCAACACTTTTTCCATTCATCCCTGCTTTAGTTGTTCGCAGGAGGTTTTGAAGTTGAGGAAAAGTGGTCTCATTGTTGTTCAAATGATAAGTCAAGATGAACTGATCATAACAACTTGTCAAGGAGTTCAAGACTATGTCGATAGAGAACTCCTCATCAAAATTCACATTTAGCTTGACAAACTGGTCCATGTAGCGTTACATTCTTTGCACGTGAATGCTAACAGATTCTCCCTCTTTCATCTTGCTTGTTATGAGGTACTTTAACACCTTGTACTTTTCCTGACGAGCTCGCTTGTGGTACTTCTCCGTAAGGTCCTTGTTCATCTCGTACGGCCAGTAATCCTCATAGTATCTACGCAATTCAGGAGTCATCGTGGCCACCATGATGAAAGAAACTTTTGTTGCATCATTGTAGTGTTTCTTGTAAGCGACCATTTCTTCAAGAGTGGCCTTCGCTTCGTCAATCTCATCTAATGGTTTCTCAAGTACTTACTCATTGTCCTCGAAATGAAGGGTCATCTTTATGTTGCGCATCCAGTCATTGTGGTTGGTTCCATCCAATGTCACCTTGGAGCAGATGTTCAACAAGGAAAAGTTATGGTTAGAGGAGGAGGAGGAACCAGAAGCATCATTTGGAGCAGACATATATAAAAGAAATTTAGTTTTAGTTAGATAGGAACAATCCTTAATAACAACCCAAAAATGAAATATTAATGCTAGGATCCAACTATAAAATTCAGAATTTAGAAAAGGGATGTCGTAATCTAATTGTAAATTTAATAAAGGTAGGTAAATGACGATTTACAAATTCCACCATCGAAAAACAAAATTAGAAGGAAATTTAGTTTAGTGAAATTCCTAGATATTTTAAGACTCGTTAAAACTATTCATTGACATGTTTAATCTCAGATTATGCTCTTCTATTTGTGACTAGGATACCGAGGATCACAAGCAAGATATGAATAACCATGCAAATTAGCTTGGCACTATTGATATCATTTATCATCTCATTTTTATATGTCGATTAACCACACGCGCTCCATTTATCAAAGGATAATTTTCAAGATACCCATTATTAATCTTTATAGTCACTATTAGTGTGCCGGTTAACCACACGCGCTCCACAAACTACTATAAAGTATAATGTATAACTTCATGGGTTAGCATACAAATTCACATTTTTCCTAAAGTAACTAAAATTTAAATTTAAATAAAATAGTATAGTTACTTTTTAATCGCATTATACATATTAATAAGAATTAAATGTCCTATCAGACCTGTTCGACTAACGACCATCCACCATACAAGAGAGCAATGGGTAAGAACGGATACACTATGGCACTCATTTTATAGGTCGTTTCCATAAACTCCCCTTATAGTATGGCTTCGTGAATGAGGCATACTAATGGTTCAACTAACTTGGTCTTATACATATAGTAATAATTAAACTTTTAATGTTATTTATAGTATAAGGTGTATTTTAAACTTTTCAAAATACTAAGGTTTATATTTTAAAATTTGAAATTAATATTCAATTAATTAAATTTAAAATAAATGATTTAATTATGAACAATTAAATATATTAAATCAATTAAGGATTCCAAATTTATAATTACTCCTTTTAATCAATAAACTAACAATTATCAAAATCAAATATGGAAACACTCAAAACCCTTACGTAATTCGAAATCTTGGGAAGGAAGACTAGGGTTTCCAAACCCCAGCCCTTATTTTTTAAAACAAGGGGGTGGAGGGTAGGGTTCTTAAAACCCTAGCCCCTTGTCGAAATTTAAGGCAAGAAACCCTTGCCCAAAATCGATTACTTGGGAGTAGGGGTGAGCGCGGTGCGGTTCGGTGCGGTTATTAACCAAAACCTCACCACTAACCACAAATGCAGTTAACCCATTTTCAAAACCGCTTGGTGCGGTTATTTTTCCGGTGCGGTTAGGCGGTTATTTTTGCGGTGTGGTTTTGTTTTTTCTGTGTTGCAGTTATTAACCGCATTGATTTGGTGTGGTTATTTTGTGTGGTTTTTAACCACAGTTTAGAGCTCAAACGGTTTTAAGAGTTCAAACATATTACTTGTAATAAAAAAACCATAAGGTATAAGACAATTAACTTAAATCCAAACAACTAATATCTTAAAAACGTCAAATCAATATTAATTAACAAGAAATATCTTAAAATTGTCTAATTTCACCATTTTTCAAAGTTAAACATAACAAAAAACCAATATTTTTATCTTCTAGTATTTTATCCATCTTTCATCCATGAAATTTGTCTTATTTTTAATACTTAATATATTAATAATTAATAAAAATTTCGTATATAATATACGCGGTGCGGTGCGGTTTTTTTGGGGTTTTTGAAAACTAATAACCACACTGCACCGCAAATTTGCGGTTTTTGAAAAACAGAAAACCTCACCATCAGTTTTTATTGCGGTTGCGGTTTATACGGTTTTTGCGGTTAATTTTAGTTGCAGTGCGCTTTTTGCTCACCCCTACTTGGGAGGTAAGGTAAGGGTTTTGAAACATCCCAAAATATGGTCCTAAAAATTTCATTTTTAATAATAGATAAAATAGTATTTCCAGTATCATCCAAACATTTCAAATAAAAACAATGTATCAATTGCCATAAAATCAGAGTAAAACATCATGTGCGGAATCCTAATGGTGTGTGTGATGCAGTCAACCCACGTTGTTCCCATTGCAACCGGAAGTACCTGAAACATAAATTGACAATAGTAAGCACAAATATTAGTGAGTTCCCCAAACTACCATACACCAAACATAATAAATCTCATACTGGGCCCCCTCCCGGCCTCGGGCCCCGCCCGACATACATATCTGTTATTCTTAGGCCTCGTCTGTCACCGGGCCTTGCCCGCTATACGCATACAATCAATATCATATAATCATGCCATCACATATAGAATCAATAACAGTAACATATGTTCCAGTCCTTAGGCCTCACCTAGCATCGAGCCTCACCCGGTACGCATAGCAGCACTTAACACATGTTAGGGTCACGCGGACTCCAAGCATCCTAACATATCAACAAGGGTCGACATAGGTGCCTTGGACCCGCTAAACCCAGTGAGGAAACTCACCTCGAATACAGAAAGGTAGTTATATGGATCCAGGCTCCGAGTATCGACTCTACTCAACCCCTAAACAGAAAAGATTTCCTTAAATACAAATCAAAATGCCCAAAAGTCCCTTATAGGTCAAACTTGGTCAAAGACTAAAGTCAAAGTCAAAGTCAACGACCCGAGTTGAATAAACTCGCCGAGTTGTCCTTCAACTCGCCAAGTTTCTCCATCAGTCTGCAAAATTGAGAAAAACCGATCCAAATCGTTGAGTTCACCAAGAACCCAACCTCTTAATCCATTAAGTCGACACAATCGAAACTAAGGGCTTCACCACTCAGATCTCCACTACAATGGCAGCTAGAAGTGTAAAGTTTCCAACTTTACCCCTAGGACCCACAAAATTGGGTTCAAAATCCAAACCCTAGGCTTAAAAGGGTAAGGGCTTAATCATTAAGCACTTAATCACCAAAGGCATAGCCCAAAACTGCAGATCTGGCCCTAAAAGCTGAATGGCTACATAAAGTTTCCAACTTACACTCATGCATGACTAGAAGAGGCTCGAAATGCTCAAAAGAGACCAAAATAAGGGCTTAATAAATTCATGAAGCCCTTAAGACCATAAAGTTGGCACCTTTATGCCAAAAGCGCTCATGAAAGTCTTAGATCTGGAAGGATAAACCGTGGGACGTCCAACATCCCCACCAATCACCCAAACATGGCTAAAAGCATAAAAACTAACCCAAGAAGAGATCTAAGAAACTAATAAGCAAGGTATGAACTTGATACCTCAAAAACTTGTCAAATAAGCTAGTGATTCTGGATCCAAGACTCCTTCTTCAAGCTAAGCAACTCCCAATTCCTTAGATCCTTCAATAAGCACCAAAATGAACACTTAAGCCACACCCCAAGCTCACACACTCAAGAATGGAAGTAGATGCTTGATTTTATGGTTTCTGGACAAAGGAGGCTGGTAAGGAGGCCATCCAAGGGACTTAAGGCCTTTAAATAGGGTCCAACACCCTAAAAATAGGATTTCCTTTCCAGCAACCAACTCGTTGAGTTGAGGCACCTCAACTCGTCGAGATGACTCATTAAACTTCACGACCAAAAAAACTTCAACACGTCTAGTTGAGGCTTCCAAATCGATGATGTAGCACCCGGTTCATGGTATGTATTTTATTTAAGTATTTGTGCATTTTTGGCCTTGGACTCAGCGAGTTGAAGGACCAACTCGCCGAGTAGAAGCAGAACAAGACGCGGGGTTTAATTGATGGACTCGGCGAGTCGGTTCCCAGACTCGACGAGTAGGCTCTGTCTGGACAAAAACCCTAATCTGAGGGTTTGCACCCTATTTAAACAACCTTATGCAGCCCCCATCGCCCCTTTATGCTTCCAGAAACCCCTCATAGCAAAACCTAGACGTTTTTTAGAAGAAAAAAGGCATTTTTGGTGGATCTTGCTAGTTGTGACCATAAGGAGGAAGAGAAAGGCTTGAGGAAACAAGTAAAGACCAAGGGAACCCGAGTTTGTGCACCTTCAGCTGCTTATTGAAGGTAAAAGTTGTAATCTTGCTCATTCATTTGTTAGATCCCTCTTTGAGGTGATTTAGGGCTTTTATAATCCATTTTTGGTGGCCAACCATATTTGCAAACATGTTTGGGGGTTTGAGCTTCTGAATCACATCATTAAAGGAGTCACAAGATAGATTTGGGTTGCTTTTGCACCCATGAAAGGTCCCATGCACCATAGGAGCTTGTTTTATGTCTTTTGAGCTCATTGTCCCATGCATGCACGTAAAGTTTGTAACTTTATGTGCTAGATCGAGTTTAGGGGCTTGGATCTATCATTTGGACAAGTGTTGTACATCAGAAATCAAGGATTTAGACTGTGGACATGACTGGCACGGCCAGTTCGTTCTTGCGACTCGGCGAGTCCAAGACTTTGAGTCCCATATATGTTGGGGGTCAAAAGAACTCAATGGGTTGTTAGAAAGGTTCTAGCAGGACAGAAAGAATGACCCAACGCATTGGACTTAGTTTAAGATCTGGAGTTCATGGGACTTGACGAGTGTTAGAACGAACTCGACGAGTCCAAAGCAATCTTCTTAAAGATGAAGATGAACTCGGCGAGTTATTCATCAACTCGGTGAGTTGGATGAGTTTCATGAGATGTTTATGTGAGGGTGGAACCCGTCGAGTTGATGGCCCAACTCGATGAGTCGGGTCATGGATAAGGACGAGTAAAGGGTGAGGGACTCGGCGACTTGACGACTCAACTTGGCGAGTCGGGTCAACTTGAAGTTGACTTTGACTAGACTTGGACTGACCCTGTTTGGGGTTATACTTGCTGTGTGTTGACTTGAAGGTTGTCGTGTAGGGATCGAAGAGTCGAAGGGAGTCGAATAGTGCGTCGGGGATAATTCAAACACTGCACGACATTGAGGTGAGTTACCTTCTAGTAGGGGTGGGTCTAAGGCCACAATGTCGGCCGACTAGTAAGGGGTATTCATAAGGTGATGGTATTTGTGATAATTATCTTGGTTTGGTTATGTGTCGGTTATGAGATTTATTTGGATGGTATGTTATGTGTATAGTAGGGATTAGTTTCCCTAATAGAGGTCCGTAGGACCCAAGGGTAGGTCAGTACCCGGATATGCCTGACTGTATGTTTATGTTTTAATGATTGTATGCTAGTGATAGGGGGTGAAATAGTCCCCAGTTACCGGTTGCAAGATACCGATGTTGATTACCGGTTGCAAGATACCGATGTTGGTTACCGGTTGCAAGATACCGATGTTGGTTACCGATGTTGATTACCGGTTGCAAGATACCGATGTTGGTTACCGGTTGCAAGATACCAATGTTGGTTACCGGTTGAAAGATATCGATGAAGGTTACTGGTTGAAAGATACCGATGAAGGTTACCGGTTGAAAGATACCGACGATATTGTACAATATGTGGTATGATGGGGGAACTCACTAAGCTTCGTGCTTACAGTTTTGGTTTTGGTTTCAGGTACCTCTTCGTCACAGGGGAAGGATCCGGCGGTGTAGCAGCGCATCACATACACACATGGTTTCCGCATTGAACTTCTGGGATTGTACTCTGATTTTTATTACTTTTGATGTCATGATTTGAGACGTAACATTATGATTTTGTAAGGTGTTGTTTTATCAACAATGTTTTGGTAAAATGTTTCAAATTCAAAAATGAAATTTTTGGGCTTGAATTTTGGGATGTTACAAGTTGGTATCAGAGCCCTGGTTTGAGGGATTCGGACACACCTTCGCGAGTGTCTGGACTCAAACTAAGGGACTAAAAGATTTTTACATGGAAAATAGTTTTCTAAAATCTAAATGGAAGAATTTTGAGAAAGACAAAATGTGTGTTGCGTGCGACCGGCCGGGCTAAAGTAAGTTTTCCCCAAGATACCCATACTTGCTATGTTATGTTATATGGTTCTAATTCGAAAAATTGCATGCTAGAATAGGACTAAGGATCTAGGAGGATGCCTTGTGTGCCTGATATATGATTATGAGAATTGCATGCTAGTTAGGGCTAAGGGTCTAGGGAGGATGCCTTATATGCCTGTTATATGAGTTGTATGCTAGGACTGTTTAGTCAACAGTAGGATGGCCTGAGTAGGTTATGCCTAATTTTTGGTTGCCTAATGCACAAATGTTGCTTGCTTTGTGCTATGGGGGTTCTGGCCATCTTCAACTAACTAAGGAACGGATATGTAACAGTATCCGCAAGCTAGTTAGGGGGAGGTGGTGGGGACTCCTAGTGCAGCTGATGGCGGAGGGTAGGTCGGAGAGTGCCCTAGGGAAGCCTAGGATGAGGTCAGTGGAAAGGGTATCGGTAAAGGGACTTGGCGAAGTCGAAGCAATCCTTGAGGAAAGCACGGGTAGATGTGGAAGGTAGTATGGGCCCATACTACTGAAAGCAGAGGACCCGTACTCGAATCAAGGAAGGCTGAGACAGAACCAAGAACCTTGGGGAGTGTGTTAGACCTCTCGAGAGTATGTATGATCCTGACATTTTATGCGTGTATTTTCAGCATGGTGACTACGCGACATGGAGCAGGAGGTTCCGGATCAGGATCAGGATCAGGATCAGGCTCGGGTGCAGGATCCGAGCAGGCTGATGACGGGCTGCGCGATTTTTATCGCGTCTGAGATCACGAGAGGCATTCTTGAGTCGACCCCTATCATTTTCGGGTCGATCAAGGAAGAGATTGTGGAGCTGATAGAGGATCACCTCCGAGCATTCAGGAGTGATATGGCGTCTATCCAGGTGGGTACACGCACGCTGTCCTTCAAGGACTTTTGAGGGAGCGGTGCGCCAGATTTCCATGGGGCGAAGGACCCCATTGCTCCCAGACGATGGATTGTAGACATTGAGTTTGCACAGCTGACTAGCTTCTATCCCGAGGGATCGAAGGTGAGGTATGCAGCAAGATGCTTGAGGGACAGGGCCAAAGATTGGTGGGAGTCGGTTGGTGACTCTCTGGGAGCCTTGGCTGTTAAGGCTATGACATGGCCGGATTTTGTGACCCGGTTCAAGGCTGAGTTCGCACCTGCGGTGGAGCTTCAGCAGTTGACCAAGGAGTTCCTGTATATATATAAGACAGATGACTGAGACAGTGGCGAAGATCACTGCCAAGTTCCAGGAGAGGGCACTATTGGTGCCCCAGTATGCGGGAGATGAGGACATGAGGAGGACCCGCTACCATGATATGCTATGAGCTGACATTCGGGAGCATGTTAGTTTCTTAGCTTGTCTTACCCTGGATTCCATTATTGCCAAGGCTAGGGAGAGGGAGATTGATCTGGAGTACATCGAAAGAAGAAGGCAACAGAGGGGCTAACGATGGGGGCTTCGGGGAAGAAGCCCAAGGGATCCGATGGTAGGCCGAAAGGCCAGTCAGGGCGGGACCGCTGTGGGAAATGCGGTCGGACACACGAGGGAGCTTGTCGCACTGGGTCGGGTTCTGGTTGCTATAAGTGTGGCAAGGTTGGGCATTTTGGTAGAGATTGTGCTGCCCCTACTCCTGCGATTCAGATATATGACCTGATTTGCTTTAATTGCAATCAGAAGGGCCATAAAAAGGCCAATTGCCCTAGATTGATAGCAGCAGCGGCGCCGGCAGTGGCGCTAAACTCAGCGACAGCACGAGTTGTGGATGGCCGGAAGGCCAAGGTGGAGGCTCCAGTGGTTCGGAGCCGAGCATTTCAGCTGACTGCCGATGAGGCATGAGCTGCACCCAATGTGGTGACAGGTATGATTTCTTATTTTATGCTTTTATGATATGTCGTTGAGGTTTTGATATATTATGTACTTTGCTTAGGATCGTTCCATGTGAACGGTATCCCAGTTCAGGTGTTGTTTGATTCGGGTACCACTCGATCATTTGTCTCTCTTGCGCTCAACAAGAAGTTTCCGGAGTCTTCGGGCATGTTGGATTGCCCTCTAGAGGTCGAGATTGCGGACGACCGGTCGGTACGAGCGTCAGAGGTCTACTAGGATTGTGTTTTGAGGCAGTTCGAGGAAAGTTACCTGGTGGACTTGGTTCCCATACCTTTACAGGGAAACAAGGTTATAATTGGTATGGATTGGCTGAGCCCCAATGGGGCAGTTATTGACTGCGTGCAGCAGTCGGTACGGATTAGGACCCCAAGTGGGGGAGAGCTGGTGTTTCAGCGCGAAGGGCCACAGCGAGGACCAGCTTTATGTTCGGTAGCGAGGGCTAGTCGCTACCTCCAGCAGGGTTGCACAAGTTATATCGCCTATGTTATGGATACCCGGGAGGCAGGTAGGGCGATGGTGGGCAATGTGCCCGTGGTACGAGAGTCCGCGGACGTATTCCCCGAGGAGTTGCCTGGGATACCTCCAGAGCGACAGGTGGAGTTCAGGATCGACTTAGTCCCTGGTGCGGCTCCGATAGCCAAGGCACCGTATCGGTTGGCTCCTCCTAAGATGCAGGAGTTGTCTTTACAGCTGCAGGAGCTATTAGACAAGGGATTCATTAGACCGAGTAGTTCTCCCTGGGGAGCCCCGATTCTGTTTGTGAAGAAGAAGGACGGGTCGCATCGGATGTGTATAGATTATCGGGAGCTGAATAAGGTAACAGTGAAGAACCGTTACCCACTCCCGAGGATTGATGACCTCTTTGACCCGCTACAGGGAGCATCTTGGTTCTCCAAGATTGATTTGCGATCAGGGTATCATCAAATGAGGGTCAGAGAGGAGGATGTACATAAGATTGCGTTCTGGACACGCTATGGCCACTATGAGTTTGTGGTGATGCCTTTCAGGCTCACCAATGCTCCTGCCGCATTCATGGACCTCATGAACCGCATGTGTAGACCGATGTTAGACCTGTCGGTGATAGTGTTTATTGATGATATCTTGGTTTACTCCAAGACGCGAGAGCAGCATGAGGAGCATCTGCGAGAGGTTCTGTAGACTTTGAGGAGGGAGAGCTTGTATGCCAAGTTCTCCAAGTGTGAGTTCTGATTGTGTGAGGTGCAGTTTCTCGGACACCTTGTCAACCAGAACAGGATATCGGTGGACCCGACCAAGGTTGAGGCCGTGATGAGGTGGGAAGCCTAAAGGTTTCCATCTGAGATTCGGAGCTTTCTGGGATTGGCAGGCTAGTATCGGAGATTTATTCAGGACTTCTCCAAGATATCCGTGCCCCTGACCAGGCTGACGAGGAAAGTCGTAGTCTTTCGCTGGGGGCCTGATTAGCAGGCCGCATTCGAGACACTAAGACAGAGATTGTGCGAGGCGCCAATCTTAGCCCTGCCAGAGGGCACGGAGGCTTTCATTGTGTACTGTGATGCGTCCATCTCGGGTTTGGGCGCAATATTGATGCAAAGAGGGCATGTCATTGCTTACGCTTCGAGGCGGCTGAAGCCTCACGAGGCGAACTACCCGACGCACGATTTGGAGCTGGGGGTTATTGTGTTCACCCTCAAGATTTGGCGTCATTACCTCTATGGGGTTCGTTGTATGATTTCCACGGACCACAAGAGCCTGAGGTATCTCATAGACTAGCCAAATCTGAATATGAGGCAGCGTCGGTGGCTTGATGTAGTAAAAGATTATGATTGCGAGATCCTTTATCACCTAGGAAAGGCCAATGTGGTGGCCGACTCGCTTAGCCGCAAGGCGGCACCGATCAGGGGTATTGGTCTGAGGATGACAGTGGTGACTTCGTTGTTGGAGCGGATTCAGGAGGCCCAGCAGGAGGCCATGAAGGAGGAACATCGGAAGAGCGAGCGGATTGTGGGGCAGGTTTCCTCCTTCGATTATGATAGCCGAGGGCTGTTGACACTACACCGTAGGGTGTGGGTGCCATATCATGGGGGTGTACGCCAGGTTCTGATGGAGGAGGCACACAAATCTCAATTCTCCATTCATCCCGGGGCAACAAAGATGTATAGGGATCTTCGTCTCGACTATTGGTGGCCCTGCATGAAACGGGATGTAGCGTGGTACGTGGAATGGTGCTTGACCTGCAGGAAGGTCAAGGCCGAGCACCAGAGGCCACACGGCAAGATGTAGCTGTTTGATATCCCGCTATGGAAATGGGAAGACATTACGATGGATTTTATTACAAAACTTCCCAGGACTGCGCGGGGAGTGGATTCGATTTGGGTCATCGTCGATCGATTGACCAAGAGCGCCGATTTTATCCCGATTCAGGAAAGTATTTCGGCCGAAAGGTTGGCCGATATCTATATTCGGGAGGTAGTGGCACGGCACGAAGTACTAGTATTGGTGATTTCGGATAGGGATGTGCGGTTCACTTCCAGGTTTTGGAGGAAGTTTCATGACGAGCTGGGTACTCGTCTGCATTTTAGCACCGCCTTTCACCCGCAGACGGATGGTCAGAGTGAGCGGACCATCTAGACATTAGAGGATATGCTGCGGGCATGTGTTTTAGACTTCGGAGGTAGCTGGGATACCTACCTCCCGTTGGCAGAATTCTCGTATAATAATAGCTATCATGCGAGTATTGACCGTCCTCCTTTCGAGATGTTATACGGGAGGAAGTGCAGGACCCCGATATGTTGGGATGAGGTTGGCCAGAGGGTCATGGAGAGAATCGAAGTGGTGCTCAAGACGACAGAGAGGATTCAGCAGGTTCGGAGCAGACTTCATACTGCTCAGAGTCGGAAGAAAAGTTATGCCGACAAACGCCGATTGGACCTGGAATTTCAGGTTGGGGATATGGTTCTCTTGAAGGTGCCTCCATGGAAGGGCGTCATCCGATTCAGGAAACGGAGCAAGTTGGGGCTCAGGTATATCGGACCTTTCAGGGTTATAGCCCGAGTGGGCAAAGTTGTAACACCCGTAGATCCGGGCTAGTCAATTTAGAGGCAATAGGGGTCGAAAACGACTTTTCGACAAAAGATTTTTTAGAATAAATAATCTTAACCAAGTTGTAGAATATGTCACAAGGTTTCCGTGCATATAAAGAACACCGAAATCTGAGTTATAACGAAGAAGTTATGACCCGTCGAAGTTTCGCGACAGAACCGGCACGACACCGAGAAGCGTAAATAGTAAATTTACGATAGAGCGAGATTTAGCCTTAGCGATCTAAATGAAAGTCGTAGAATATGATAAACTAAGAACATCGATAAAAAGAACGCCCAAATCTGACTTCGTATGAAGAAGTTATGATTTTTCGAAGTTTCGGACTAGCAGTGTACAACCCGAAATTCGAATATTAGATCAAGCGGTTTTTAGCCGACACGACCTGAGCGAGAATCGAAGATCTCGTTAAGAGTAGCGTAACGAGAAAAAGATGGGCAAAAACGGATGTCGGATGAAGAAGTTATGAGGATTTAACGGACCAATCCTGTCCCGGCCCGTTAATAATATAAAATTTAAATCGAGCCAAAATTAGCCGACAAAGTCTAAACAAAAGTTGTAGAGTACGTTCCCACCTTCGCGTGGATATAAAGAACGTCGAAAACGGAGCTCGTATGCGAAAGTTATGATTTTTAGAAGTCGGAAAGTGAATTTGCGAAATCTGTTGCGAGGATGATGACGTGGCACAATCTGGACCCTCCATCGCTGACTCAGTACCCGCCTCGGATGAGTGACGCGTCGCCCCTCGCTACGCCCAGCGTTCGGTCTCGTACGCGCCGCGTTCGCTTAGCCATGCTCGGTCCAGAAGAAGCCACGTCGCACCACCGAGCCTTCACCACCTGGTCATCTTATCCGAAGTTACGCCCCGCGTAAGGTCCTCGGTACGCCCAGCGTACTCTGAGGTTGCGGTCTATAAAAGGGAGGTGAAGCCTCTCGGATTTTTAAAACCTTCCACCACAAGTTTCTCTCTCTACTTTCTCTCACTAACCCCCTAACCTTCTCCTAAGCCTAGGTAAACCCCTAGCACCCCGAGGCTCCCAGAGTCCTGAGAAAAAGGAGTTTTCCGGTTTCGAACCGCTGCTCCAATTAAGTTCCGGTTTTCGATAAACTTCGTTGTAAGTGTGCTACGCTTACGCAATTTTTAATATAGCTTTCAAATAATTATAGGAATGTTATTAGGTCCTTAAAATAATTATTTGGGCTATTATTATGAGTTATATCGAGTATTATTAACACTTAATAATACTCAGACTAATTAATTTGTCGCGGTTATCGTTAGACTAAACCCTAGTGGTGTTGGTACTAGGTTTTATCGAAGGAATATCGTTTTGAGAGTATCGAAGCGCTGTCCGAGTGCTGAGTCACCACCTTTCAAGTGAGTGCATAGTTACTTTCAACTTACACATAGATATGAAGTATTTTATATAAATTACGTGTTGTGTGTGTATATTATCTGTATACTTGCTATCTATGTTGGATGAACGTTTTATACATGTTTTCAATGATTTAAACTGTATATGTATTTTATATCTACAAAATGTGTTGGGTAAAACATGGGTAGATGTAATAGTTGCTGTGTGACAAAATAAAATAATGAGAGGCCTCGTTATAGTTGTTCTTGATGATCTAGTCATCTAGCGGAGTATAGATGACGACCACGGACTATTCTAGACAGTCCAGTGGAACACTAGCAGGCTCGCAACCTGTAGGTGTTTATTCGAACTGTGTGTTTATTCGAACTGTGTGAACTGTGTGCTCATCAGGTATACTCCATCCCAATGATAGTCCTTTGACTAGGTCCCTTGTGTTAGATGTTTTAGGGACGTAATGTGAGGATAACGGAAATGGGTAATTGGGTTGATTGTTTGATGTTTAAAAGTAATCATTATATTATTCTGGGTTGAAAACCCTATGTGCTCACCAGGTTTCCCAACCTGACCCACTCAGTTTATTTATATCACAGGTGTTGATATGAAGTGACATTACACTGAGAAATTTAAAGAGATGTAGATCACTAGTGTAAATAATTGTAAGTTCTGTTTATGCTTATGTTCCTGTATTAACGATGACATCCCAAACGTTTTAAAATGAAATAAATACGTTTCTTCGAAAATGTTTTAATAACGTATTTACCATGTTTCTCTGGGAACAAATTCCGCAACATTTTTATGAAATGAAGTACTCTGATTTTATAAAGCATAAACAAAATCGGTCTTTTCTGGCCGTGAAAATGGGGATGTCACAAAAGTGGCATATAGGTTGGATCTGCCATCCGAACTCAGTCATATTCATAGCGCTTTTCACGTCTCCCAGTTACGGAAATGTTTGGCGGACGACTCGGCAGTGGTGCCATTAGAGGATATTCAGGTCGATGACAGTCTGAATTACATTGAGCGGCCTGTGGCGATCCTCGACCGGAAGTCGACGGATCTGATAAAAAAGAGAGTGGAACTCGTGAAGGTACAATGGCAGCACCGGAAGGGCTCAGAATGGACTTGGGAGCCGATGGACAAGATGATGAAGCACTACCCAGAGCTGTTTCAGGGTCAAGCAGCAGACTTCGAGGACGAAATCTAAAATAAGTGGGGGAGATTTGTAGCACCTGGTTCCTGGTATGTATTTTATTTAAGTATGTGTGCATTTTTGGCCTTGGACTCAGCGAGTTGAAGGACCAACTCGCCGAGTAGAAGGGGACGAGACGCGGGGTTTAAGTGATGGACTCGGCGAGTCGGTTCCCGGACTCGACGAGTAGGCTCTGTCTGGACAAAAACCCTAATATGAGGGTTTGCACCCTATTTAAACAACCTTATGCAACCCCCATCTCCCCTTTATGCTTCTAGAAACCCCTCATAGCAAACCCTAGCCGTTTTTGAGAAGAACTAAGGCATTTTAGTGGATCTTGCTAGTTGTGACCATAAGGAGGAAGAGAAAGGCTTGAGGAAACAAGTAAAGACCAAGGGAACCCGAGTTTGTGCACATTCTGCTGCTCATTGAAGGTAAAAGCTGATATCTTGCTCATTCATTTGTTAGATCCCTCTTTGAGGTGATTTAGGGCTTTTATAAGCCATTTTTGGTGGCCAACCATGTTTCCAAACATGGTTGGGGGTTTGAGCTTCTAAATCACGTCATTAAAGGAGTCACAAGACAGATTTGGGTTGATTTTACACCCATGAAAGGTCCCATGCACCATAGGATCTTGTTTTATGTCTTTTGAGCTCATTGTCCCATGCATGCATGTAAAGTTTGTAACTTTACGACTAGATCGAGTTTAGGGGCTTGGATCTATCATTTGGACAAGTGTTGTACATCAGAAATCAAGGATTTAGACTGTGGACATGACTGACTCGGCGAGTTCGTTCTTGGGACTCGGCGAGTCCAAGACTTTGAGTCCCATATCTTTTGGGGGTCAAAAGAACTCAGTGGGCTGTTAGAAAGGTTGTAGCAGGACAGAAAGAATGACCCAACGCATTGACTTAGTTTAAGAGTTGGAGTTCATGGGACTTGGCGAGTGTTAGAACGAACTCGGCGAGTCCAAGGCAATCTTCTTAAGGATGAATATGAACTCGGCGAGTTGTTCATCAACTCGGTGAGTCGGATGAGTTTCATGAGATGTTCATGTGAGGGTGGAACCCGTCGAGTTGACGACCCAACTCGATGAGTCGGTTCATGGATAAGGACGAGTAAAGGATGAGGGACTCCGCGAGTTGACGACTCAACTTGGTGAGTCGGGTCAACTTGAAGTTGACTTTGACTAGACTTGGACTGACCCTGTTTGGGGTTGTACTTGCTGTGTGTTGACTTGAAGGTTGTCGTTTAGGGATCGAAGAGT
The DNA here is from genome assembly GCF_002870075.4 of Lactuca sativa. Taxonomy (NCBI): domain Eukaryota; kingdom Viridiplantae; phylum Streptophyta; class Magnoliopsida; order Asterales; family Asteraceae; genus Lactuca; species Lactuca sativa. Next base: position 274,683,787 of record NC_056627.2, read on the forward strand.
TGAAGGGAGTCGACTAGTGCACCGAGGATAATTCAAACAATGCACGACATTGAGGTGAGTTACCTTCCAGTAGGGGTGGGTCTAAGGCCATAATGACGGCCCACTAGTAAGGGGTATTCATAAGGTGATGGTATTTGTGATAATTATCTTGGTTTGGTTATGTGTCGGTTATGAGATTTATTTGGATGATATGTTATGTGTATAGTAGGGATTAGTTTCCCTAATAGAGGTCCGTAGGACCCAAGGGCAGGTCAGTACCCGGATATGCCTGACTGGATGTTTATGTCTGTTGATTGTATGCTAGTGATAGGGGTGAAATAGTCCCCAGTTACCGGTTGCAAGATACCGATGTTGATTACCGGTTGCAAGATACCGATGTTGGTTACCGGTTGAAAGATACCGATGAAGGTTACCGGTTGAAAGATACCGACGATATTGTACGGTATGTGGTATGATGGGGGAACTCACTAAGCTTCGTGCTTACAGTTTTGGTTTTGGTTTCAGTTACCTCTTCGTCGAAGGGGAAGGAGCCGGCGGTGTAGCAGCAGATCACATACACACATGGTTTCCTCATTAAACTTCTGGGATTGTACTCTGATTTTTATTACTTTTGATGTCATGATTTGAGACGTAACATTATGATTTTGTAAGGTGTTGTTTTATCGACAATGTTTTGGTAAAATGTTTTAAATTCAAAAATGAAATTTTTGGGCTTGAATTTTGGGATGTTACAGATGAGTCCTCCAGGAAAAATGTAACTAATTAAAAATAAACCCATACCAAAAACTAGGCGTTATAGGTTTCATCCCTTACCAAATTTTCAAAACTTAGGGTCTAAGAAATTGTAATTTCGAAATTCTTGGCCTAGAGGGTTTAAGTGACATAAACCCTAATTAGATCAATTCAACCATTATAGTGAATTCATTAGAAAACAAGCCAAGCTCCGATACCACTGATGGGCTTTATGCAAAACAAATAAGCTTAAACTCTTAAGTGTGCATGCAACCCTAATAAAGATCTATGTTTTCTCTATTGAACCTATAACTATGAACATCAAAAGAAAACCCTAAGAACACTAGGCTATTTTTGAAAATACGAAAATAGGGTTAAGGATTACATAACTTGATTTTTATTGTAGCAAATAACAAAGAAACCTTCCTGTTGATCCTTTGGAAGCAAGCACCACAATTATCGTGCCTCTAATGGAATCACACCCCACACAAGCAAGAGGATGAGTAGAAAGTGGGTAAGGGAGAAGAATTTCGTCCAAGCCTTTGCAAGAGAAGAGTTGGACGAAAATGGGATCCATAAGGTCCTTTATATAGTTGTACAAGAAACCATCGATAACCCTAATTTGAATTAAATAATATTAATTCAAATTTGGTGATTATCCTCTTCCTTATTATCCATATTTGATATTCTAGAAACCCTAGAATATCCCTTTGAAATCGTCTATGCCTTCCCTATGAAGGTTCTGGAGCCTTTTGTTCAACTATTGAACAACTGTACTTTAGACCCTGCACTTTTAGTTAGTTCTTCTAATCCCAAATTAATTCCAATTAATTTATGATTAAATACTAATTAAATATTATTATTTCTAATTAATTTTACCAAAGGTTGCATTAGGTAAAGTTACATTAGACCTAAAGCAATTTTTTTCTTGGCAAATGCAACCCTTTCTAAAATAGTTGCAAAACTTTTTTAGATGCAACTCTTTTTGAATGCAACCTTTGTTACGCAAAAACAACTTTTTTATGCTCATATGCAACATTTTTTTACACTGAGAGGCAACTTTGTTAACGGTTTTAGTTATGAAAATGCAACCTTTTTTATAATCAATTGCAACCTTTATTATGTTTCTAGTAAAGAACTGCAACCTTTCTCTATGATATATGCAACCTTTGTTATGTCTTTAATTGCAAAAAATGCACCCTAGTTGACAGTCGAATGCAACTTTATTTTTGTGAGTTTTCTAACGTTAATGCAACATTTTTTTATAATCATATAAACGCTACATATGTTTTACTACATTGCAACAAATATGCATTGCTACTAAAATTACACCATAACAATAATAACATAAATATATTATAGAAATCTATGGTGTCCTTTGACATTTCTAAATTCAAAATAACAAACATAAATCAAAGTCAACACAAAGTTGTCAGCTATAATCGCAAAAAAAAGTATTATGAAACATCCTAGACGTGTACTAAACATACACGATAAATCATATTAGCAACTATCGACCTTATGGAGGTTGGTGTTTTGTAAACTTCCGAGTCATGGCTTTAAAGTTTTCTCATTGGTAGTTAATATCTATTTGCATAGCTTCTAGTTCAACTTTTTTTTTTCATGACACCCTTGAATCCCTTTAAGCGTTTCAATCAGCTGCTTTCTTTCAACTTCATTTGCCTAAAATATCACTAAAAATACAATGAATATTACCAAGAAAAATAGGACCATTCTCATCAACCGTACAATCATTTTTTGGAAGCAACCTAACAGGGGACTCCAAAACTTGTGCTCATCTTCACCTTGAACATAAACTATATACCTTAGATGCTCCTTCACTTTTTTTCCATTGCATATACCAAGAGTCTCTACAAGTTAACTAAAAAAAGGTTTTATAAGTTTTAAATCATATAAATGGGGGCTGGAGATAAACTTATAGCTTACCTTACAACCATCATTTGAATAAAAAAAATTAAATTTGTATAAGAACATTAGAGAAACAATCTCTTACCGGAAGGAATTAAATTCAATCCATTCCATTTAAGTTTAGTGTATATGAGTATATAAGCAAACCACTAACATTGTAACAACAGTTTCAAGACAAACTTTCAAGAACCATTCCATTTAAGTTCATCTTAGAAATAATATAATTAAATTAAAAAAAAAGTTGACTATAGCATCTTACTTTCTACTTCTGGGATATATATGAATGGCTCATATAATCCATCCATCTCAATCTTTTTGTTACATGTAGTAGTTACATATCATATTGAAAAATTTTAATTATTTTTTCATTACCTTGAAGATAAAATAAATAAATCATTCATCTTAACTTTCAGATACAATAGTGGCAAGAGAAGCATTTGAAATCCCAACCTCTAATGTGTTTGCCCTTAAAAATTGTATTGGAAAGATTTTTCCCCTCTTATGTGTTTTGTCACATACAGGGGTTACATAATCACAATTTTCACCATCCTTAACATTACTAATTGCCTTACAAGTAAAAAAATTGCCAACACTACAATTGCAATAAGGATTGACTCACCTTTGTCACGAAAACGCTCTTTCCCACTTCAAGTATTGCGAACATTTGATATTATCACAATCTTCCCTAATACAACATAAAAAATAATATTACTATGTGTTTTTTCAAGTTTACAACTTGTTAATATCACAATTAGGTTAATGCTAATTTTATTAGAGTTTTAGAATTTCCTAGCTTGACCTTTTTCCAGTGTTTTGAGCATAAACCATAATCTACAACTCCAAATGGACTGATATTGAAGTTTCTGGAAACTAGACTCGATTTCCCAAAAATTTGTTGTTGTAGTGCTTTTGTCTAATTCGGATCAAAATAGCCTCTACAGCCCTTGCAATACAGCTCAACAATTTTGTCCAAATTTATGTTTGAATCAAGAAGTCATCTTAGGCTTTAGGGATTGGCTTAATCCATCAATCCCTTAGGATAATTGGTTGAATGGGTCTCAAATGTGTATTTTATATCTTTCCATCCTTGGTTGTATTTTCTCAACTTCTTTTAGATTCAAACACACAAATAATTTACAACGGGACACACATATAACCCAATTCATGTTTCCGGTTATTCCTAGCATAACTAACCCAATTCATGCGTCTTTCAAAATTGTGTGGTTATAAAACTAGAGTTATAAAACATTAACTTTTGAATAACACCACCGAGACCAGACTCAAGGTTAGGGAAAAACATACACGAAAGGAAACCCTTGATTTAAGACTCTGGGGCCAAAACAAGTCAAAACATGATGTTTTCTTTTAGTCAAAGCTTCTACTTGACTCCACAAGTACCAAGAGTGGTTGGTACAAGTTTAAACAGAAGTAAAAAGGCTTGAGACTCACTAAAAGCATTATAAATAATCTTGAAAACAGAAATCCCGCACAACAACAACTTTCGTTGGTTTAAGGGTTGTCGGAGGCGGTTCCGGCCTCCACAGCTCCGGGAAGGGTCGATAATCAAGCTAGAGTCGAGAGAGGTTGTACACACCTTTCCATGATCTAAAAAACTGAAGAAACGAGCTTACCATCCTCCTCTTTCTTGTTGCCTTCTTCATCTGATGCTCACTCTTTCACTCTTGCTCTTCTTCCTCGTTTCTCTATCAATAAGTATCTCTTTCCCTTTCATATAGCAGCTTCACAATCGATAAAGTAGATGGCAGGGAGGGTTAGCGTCGTTGGAATAGTAACAGAACAAAGAAAGAAGAGCCTCACATCCATTCATTTGGCAAAGTGTGATTAGAGGTTTAATTTTTCACTTTCGGTCCTCGGTGCTTAAAGCCCTGGGCACATTCCACCCTAACCTACAATTCATTTAATAAGATTTGCAACTTTTTTTAAAAAGTTGAAATTTTCAATAAAATTGTAAAAATTTGCAATTTTCAATAAAATTTGTAATTTTTTTAAATAAAGTTGCAATTTTCAATAAAATTTGCAACTTTTTAAAAAAAAAGTTGCAATTTTCAATAAAATTTGTAACTTTTTAAAAGCAAAGTTGCAATTTTAAATAAAATTGACAACTTTTTAAACAAAGTTGCATTAAATCTTCTATTGCAACCTTTTTATTCGACGAAACCTTTTTTATAATCAAATGCAATTGTTGTGAAAAGGTTGCATCTAAAAGGTCGCATTAGACTCACTTTGTAGTAGTGTGTATGCTAATCAAACATAACACCAGATTCAATAGACAGTCAAATAATTGATTTTACCCTAAACCCACAACCAAACAAGGAACATGAAATAAATCTAAATCAAACATTATCTTAATATTAAATCTTAGTTATGTACAACTATGATGCAAACAATAAACAACCACAATAATAATGTTAGTTTCGTATAACATATCAAGAAATTCTCCTAGACTAACATGCATCATAAATCCAACAATTCTATCATGCAATTCCTGAAGATCCCTAGCCTATAAACTAGCATGCAATTCTAACATATCATCAATACACAAAACAAGTGTAGGTATCATGGGGAGTAACTTTCCTTGGCTCTGGATGATTGTACACATCGCATCCTCTCCCTTAATTATTTTTAATTTTAATTATGAAAAATATTTTGTAGTTTCGTAGTTTGAGTCTGGAGTCACACAAGTGTTCATCAAATTTTTTGAAACCAGGGCTCTGATACCAACTTGTAACATCCCAAAAACCATGATAAATTTTTCATTTTTATAAAACATTTTCACAAAAATTAGATTATCAAATAATCTCTCAAAACATAAATCAACAGGAGGATGTGTACGATAACATCTTTGTCATACCCTAATCATATGATGTACCTGAAAACATTGAAATCAACAACTGTAAGCCAAAGCTTAATCAGTTCCCTTAAAAATACCCCACACAATAATATATATACTATTCATGCACATTGGGCCTACAACACAAGATTGGACCGCCCTCGAGCCTATATCATAAAGTTGTACCATTCTCAAGCCTACACCATAAAGATGGAGTGCTCCTGGGTTTGTTGGCCTACAACACAAAGTAGTACCGCCTCAACCCAACCATACCATGTAAACATATGCAATAATAATCAATAACCAACAAGTATAGCTAATCATATAGATCTACCAAATTAAACAGATCACTACAATGTACCAACATCCTACACACAAGGACACATACTATAGTACAAAGTATAGTGTGAAAACTCACCTCGCGGTCTAGAAGATAACAATACTAATCACAGATTCGATAACCAGTTGTACAGGTCACCTATACAGCAAACATGAACCAATCCTCAAACTATAGCTCAAAACGACAAGACAAGGTAGTTACCGCGATGTGGAATCGAGCTTAGTCTCCTCTAGGGTTTTTCTCAGGGTTTCCGAATTTAGAAGTTATAAGGCTAAGTTTGTGTTATCCAAAACCGATATTTGACCCATTTATTTATAAGGAGTTGATTTGAACTCCAACTGATAATTATCTGATATATTAGTAATTATCTTGAGTTTTGGTAATTATCCTAAAATCAAATCTTTCTAGAATTTTCCATATTCTCCATGTTTTTCTAATTAATTAATTAAACTATTACTTAATTAAAAAAACAAATCCCTAAATTAAATATCTTTTCATTTCTCTTTTGTTTTGCTCTCGTGTGTAACCCAAAGGACACTGCTATTTATAGTAAAATTATTGACTAATTAGGACTATGGGTATAATTCTCCAACATGCATAACATGGAGATTGCGACTAACGTTCATGAGTATTTAATAGTGATTTAAATATTGGATACATCCTGCACTTAAGGAGATTGCTTCTTGGATTCAATCATGAGTAAATTTGAGTTGATAATATCTTTTATTCTTAAAATGGCGACACATTAAATTCTTTGTATGCAAGTTGGTTGTGTATTAGTCTTACTCTAACGCTATACGTAACTGGTGGTTATAATGAGTACATATATGCATGATTTGACGAGTAGACAAAAACTATATTGTCAAATTTTATTTGTTCCTTTTGAATTAATTGGAAAACGATGTCAATGGGCCCCTCGATGATTTGTTGTTAACATTCGTGTGCTAGGCCTATCCCAGACTAAATTGATATGTTTGATTAGCAGTCTGATTTGATCCGCATAAGCCGTTAATTGAGAAACTTAATGTTGAACTCTTAGGTTGATTCATAATCAACGACTCAGTTCACACATATATCTTGTAGAAACAACGGAATAAAGGATCACTTATCTGAAGGTTGATTCTTGATTAGATCAAAGTTCGGAAAATGCTATGGAAGACGTGCTGTGTTGGTTATTTGAAGATTATTCGACCTATAGTAGTTGATAATTTGTCCAAGTAGGAGACTATTGGCCAATGTGGGACTAGCCCACTTGGTAGAGGCTTTGCCTCTTAGATTGAAGGTCTCAAGTTCTAATCCAAGCGTTGACGATTTTGTGATACTAAATTCTAAACACTAACCCCGTCGTTCAAAAAAAAGTGAGAGGCTGTTGGAAATAGGTATCCAATGTTATAACTAATTGGTATAACTTTGAGAATAATAATAAAGTCCTTTTAGGGTTGCCCTGAAGAGCTAAATAGCTAAAAAGGGATTTAAAAGTGTGAGATAAACAGTTTATTAATTTATCATAGCTTGATAAATTAATTAGAAACAAGTTAAAATTAATTTGGAATTAATTAGAATTAATCAGGAAACTATTTAAAGGTACATGGGTTAAATATTAATTGTTCAATAGTTGAGCAACTGGAATATTTTGGAATCCTTATAGGGTGGAATATTAATTTGGAATTAATTAGAATTAATCAAGAAACTATTTAAAGGTACCTGGGTTAAATATTAATTGTTCAATAGTTGAGCAACTCGAATATTTTGGAATCCTTATAGGGTGGACGGTTTTGGATGGAATCCTTCTAGAATTCGTCTATAGCTGTTGATAAGGCAATGATTTGAATTAAGATTAAATTTGATTATTTAATTAATTCAAATATGTTTTATCCGCAAGTTAGCTCAACTATAAATATACCATATATGCCTTCATAATTATGGTTTCTTCCTCTTAGCAATCTCATAGTTCGAGTTTTTTTTTCTATCCTAACTCCCCTTTCCTTATTTTCTAGTGTTTAGTCTTTGAGTGTGATTCTTTAGAAACACTCTACTTTGGGTACTAGATCTTCCAAGAGCATCAAGGAATTCGAAATCTACAAGTGTTTAAGTGTAACAGCTCAAAATCCAGGTAAGCTTTATGGTCCTTCTATTTTGAAATTTGGCAAGTGTAGTCCTTTGAGTTGTCTGTTGAATTGGCGAGTAAGCTGGGCGTACTGGGGTGTATGTCTCGCGTACTCACGCGCTTAATTTGGACGCGGACTTGACCGAGTACGCTGGGCGTACTCAGGGGTACGCTGGGCGTAGTGAGCCCAGATGCAAACCCTAATTTATGGCTTGTGCACTATAAAAGGAACATGTGGCCCTTTGCCCTAGCCACCATATTCCTTGAGTGAGTCCCTTGAGAAGCTGAGATCCGTGCCTTAGCCTGTGTGTGTATGTTTTGAGCTTGGAGTTAACTTTTCAAGGTGAAGAAGAGAAGGAGGAGCCATTGTTGGTGCTAGAAGTGGAAGAACAAGTGTAGATCCGTGCTCTACAGTGGTTGGAGATCTCTTTTGAGGTAAAAAGCTCTGAGCTTTCCTTGTTCTTCTTAAGTTTTGCTTTTGGGGACCATTTTAGGGTTTTTGGGTCCAAAGTTTGAGACTTTGTGTGCAAATAGTCTCCATGAGCATGAATCTGGCCTCTTCTAGTGTGGTTGATGTTAAGGTTTCATAAAAATCCAGTCTTGGTCATGGATCTAGTGTCATGCATGAGTTATAGTCCCATTATGGAAAGAGAAATGGTGTTTTGAGCACAAATTGACCTCTATAGCCATGCAAAGGCTTAAAGGTCTCGACTTTATGGATTAAGTCGTATAAAAGGAGTCGGATCTGGAGTTTAGACGAAAGTCTTAACAGATTAAGGTCTGAATGAGTGAGATAAGGGAACTGGGTGTTACGCTGGGCGTAATCCCAGTACGCGCGGCGTAGAGTGTCGCGTACCCTGATTTTGTGGAAGCTCCGGGTACGCCCAACGTACATGTTGGTACGCGCAGCGTAACTCGGAGAGGGTTGACTTTTGTTGACTTTTAGGGTTTGGTCAACTCTAGCGTATTTGAGCCTAGCAGGGGGGAGGGGTAAAATGGTCTTTTACCCTTTCTAAGAGTGTTTAGAGAGTTTGGTCTAGCCTTGGGAAATTATGTTGATGACGAGTGTATATTTCATATGATTAGGCGGAGGCTAGGTCCTATTCACCGAGTTCGAGGTTTTCCGAGTTACCGAGTTACACGAGGTGAGTTTTCTCACTATACGTTACCTTGAGTGGTATTCTGAGTTGACCAGAGTGTCTTATGTGCTATGTATGAGATTATGTGTTATATTAAAGATTACATGCTATGTGATATTTGTATGCTATATGATTATATAGACCGGACCGGAGGGTCCAACGATTCAGACAGGGCCAGAGGGCCCAATGAGCTATGACCGGACCGGAGGGTCCGACGAGCTGCGAGACTGGAGGGTTCCGCTGAGACATCTTGACCGGAGGGTAGGGTTTAGCTTCGAGTGGCGTATTTGTGGTATGTGGTATTTTGGTGAACTCACTAAGCATTTATGCTTACAGTTGTTGTGTTTGATGTCTCAGGTACCAGCGAGGACTGTGGGAAGGCGACGGCTTGACTCGTACACACCCACACCGATGGAGTTCACATTAGAGAGAGATCTTGGGATTTGTTTTGAAAACACTGTTGTTTTGGATTTGAGATTATGATATGATATACATTTTGTGGTTTAAAAATGAAAAATTAAATTGGAAATTTTACGTCGTTACAAGTTGGTATTAGAGCCTTGGTTTGAGGGTTTCAGATGCACCTTCGGGCGTATTTGAACTCAAACCGAGGATTTGAGAAATTTTACAACCAAAAGTGCAAATTTTCTAAAAAGAAAAAGAAGTTTTGGAAACAAGCAGAGTGGATGGTGTGTACGGTCAGCCAGCGCCCGAACGGTGAATCCCCAAAATACCCTTACATTATATGTTATGAGTTATGAGATATTATGTTATGCATGTTAGCGAGGCTAGGTACTCCTATGAGGACTAGAGTGGCCTGATTTGTGATTCCTTGGCCTAGGAGATTACTGCTGCTATGAAATACTTTGAGAGTGAGTAGGTAGCAGTGAGGAGCTCATGAGAGGTCTACTGAGGGTAGCCAGTGCATAGCGAGAGTAGAGTATTTACGACTTGGGATCCTAGGAGGAGGACTTGGGTTGTATATTGATTCGATGTGGACAATAGTATTGGGCCCGTACTATTGAAAACACCGGATTTGTGCGCAGTCCAAGTAAGAATCCTTGGGGTACCACAAGTGAGGATGATTGAGTTATCGAGTGTGAGTATACTCGAGAGTGTCCCTGATACTTCTTATGTTGTATTTCAGAGGTTGATCATGGTCGGGACACGCCATACCGCCGAGAGCAGTGGGGTGAGTGATGAGGAGATCCGTCGGATCATCCATGAGGAGGTGGCTGCTGCCATCAGAGCCGAGATTCTGGAGATGTTTGGGTCTATTAAGACCACACTGATTGAGACGCTTGACGAGCGTTACGCTGCCTTGACTGATGTTGCTGTTGTTGCAGCCACAGCAGCTGTTGCTGCTGCGAGACCCCAGGGTGGTGATTCGTTGTTGTACCGAGAGTTCAGCAACACGAAACCACCAAAGTTCGATGGTACACAGGATCCGATCACCGCCATGAGGTGGATCTCATACATAGAGGGGTGTTTCTATACGTGCTCGTGTCCGGAGCACTTGAGGGCACGGTTCGCACTCAACCAGCTTCGCTTGGGGGCGAAGGACTGGTGGAAGTTTGTCACCGCGAGCTATTCGACAGCTGAGCTGGCTGCAGTAGCCTGGGAGAGGTTTACTGCAATGTTTCGTGACGAGTATGTTCCCCAGGTGGAGAGGGAACGTTTAGCTTAGGAGTTTCTGACCCTCAAGCAGGGGACTGAGTCAGTGACAGTGATTACGAGGATGTTTCATGAGCGGGCGCTGTTTTGCCCGGAACTGGTGTCCACTGAGCAGGCTCGCATGAGCCATTATTTGAGTATTCTGAGGAGGTACATCCGTGAGTTCGTGGCGAACTCGACTTACCAGACATTTGCCGAGCTCTAGGCAAATGCCCGGAAGAGGGAGATTGAGCTTGAGACACAGGCGAGGGAGGAGACTGAGTCTCAGAAGGGTGATTGGCGACCGACGCAGTCGCAGCCGGCCGCCAAGCGGGCAAAGCCCGCTGATTCGAGGATGGGTAGCTCGAGGGGCCGCACTTGTGGGAAGTGCGGCAAGAGCCATGATGGTTCGTGCAAGACTGGGGTATGCTATAAGTGTGGGAAGGAAGGACATTTTGCGAGGGATTGTCCTAAGGGGTTCTCGGTTTGCTTTCATTGCAACCAGACCGGCTATCGGAAGGCCGAGTGCCCCCAGCTTCAGAGGTCAGCGCATGGATCTGCACCTGCATTTCGAGCTACCGAGACCCGGCCAGTGAAGGCCGAAGCACCGAAGGCTAGGGGGAGAGCCTTCCAGTTGACTGCGGAGGAGGTCCACGCAGTGCCTGACGTCGTGGCAGGTATGTAATCTTTATCTATTTTACGTTGAGTTTATGCTATTGAAATTGCCATATGTTATGCGTAGGTACCTTTCTTGTGATTTCTGTACCTGCATTAGTGTTGTTCGACTCGGGTGCGAGTCGGTCTTTCATATCTGTGACTTTTGGTCGACACATTAGTCTTCCGAGAGAGGCGTTGAGTCTGTTGGGTTTTGAGCAATCTAACACTTCCTAAGTGTGCATGCAACCCTAATAAACCTTGGATCTATGTTTGTCTAAATACATGCAAAATAATAATTTTCCAAGGTTCATAACCTATCTAACATGGCATGGGATACTTTTAAACATAAAAGAATTAGATGAGATTACATACCTTTTGATGATGAGTTCAATTCCTAAGGAGTTTGAGGGCCAAGCACCAATAGTGTGAATGCCTCAAATGGAATCACAAATCACCACAAACTCTTGGAAAACTTTGAGAGAATGTATACACACATAGAAATCGGTCACACACAAACACATATTCTTTCTAGTTACACTAGTCACCCCAGTGGCCATTTCATGCAACATAATCATGCTTATATAGAGTACATGATTAGGGTGAAACCCTAATAACCCATGACCTTTCCTTTTCCAAGGATCCATGGGTTAAAAGCTCCATGGATCATCCATGGACTTCCATATAAGCCTAGCCCATTAACAAATGAGTGTTAGCCCACACCATATAAAACAATAGCCCACAATTTAATTAGTCTTCCTTTTAATCTCTAAATTAATTCATAATTAATTTAAGACTAAGACTAATTAAATAACTTCATATTAATATATTATAACTTACAATATATTAATAAACATATGTGTATAACTCTCATAAAATTATCCATAAATAGTTTGGATGAAATGCAACCCAAATGGACCATGCCGGGTCGGGTCAAGTTTATACCAAATAAGTTATGGACTTAGACACCTTATCCAATAGACTCCCACTTGGATAAGTCTAATAACTTTATTTGCGTATGTTACTTCAGGAACCAACCAGCAATCGTAGCTCTCGAAAACTCCGTTGAACTATGAAGCGCCATTTTAGATAAGTGATCATATAATCCTCTGTTCTCATGATATCAGCCGGACAAATACATGGAACAACGTCGTACTTATTATCCAGCAATTTGTTTCCCGATTTCCGATTGGTTTGACAAAGAACTTAATCGAACACATCAATTTTAGTTCTGACCGACCGGTACATAGGTCACAACAAAATCATCGAGGGGCCCAGATATCGCTTCTATTTCTAGAAGGAACAGATAAACTTCGACTCATATGCTTGTTCTGCTACTTGTTGAATTGTACACAAAGGCACGTTTTATAACATCAAGTTACTAATGCGTTTACGTGCAATCAATGCACAACCAACTCATAGGTAACAACTCATATCTCTAGGTTTGAAGATTTATATGATATTACCGTCTCACGATCACTCGAGATAAATTCCATGAAGAGATACAAGTGAGCGTGGGTTTAATCCAATACTCATAACTTATGAGCACTCATGAATGTTGTAGCAACCATTGCTATGACTAAACCCATTTAGCCATCTACAAACTCGATTCATGACAGTCTTGATTCATACCTACTTCCAACATATGAACGACTGTGGAGTGTTTAAATAACTTAGTCATTCGGAAAGAATGACCTAGCTATTCTGGAAGTCAAAACATGCAAAATGAAACACAATAATAATCGAATCCAATATGGTCTCAGAACCCTTTTGAATATAAATAGAACCACCTTTTATTTATCACCATATTGATTACACATTATTCATTGTATAATGTTTCAAACAATCAACTTAAGACTCGAATAAAAACAACAGTCGTCCCATGCTCCTAGCATGTACACTTTGTTTTTCTAAACAATAGTTATGCCATACTCCAAGTATGCACACTATGTTTGTCTATGATCCTTACATTGTGATGTAGATCAATTGAACATGATTCCATTGATACTCATTTCACAATCCCAAATCCATATTGTAAATGTGAGAATCCCCGATTCCTATCATTTACCAAAAAAACTGTTAGATTTTAAACTTTTATGTAATGTTCCCCTTGTAATGATTATGCACAAAGTCACCAAAACCTTGTCACCAGTCATTACAGAGTATTCCAAAGAAGGTCAACTTCTATGGAACGGAAGTCTCATATTCAAAGTACATTGCTTTTAACATCCATCTTGCATTAAGGTTTTCTAATCTTACATAGATTGAATAACTTCCACCTATGGAGATATTTCCATAGTCCCATTTTGACTATCACTTCCGAACAAGAGTTACTTCTTTTCAGAATATGTCAATATGGTCCTTTTCGACAACTTACATCATACTTCCAACTTTCCCTGAGCAACCAATCTTTGGCGAACCTCAGATTGTCCTCGACAATTACTTAATCACTTTAGTCATATCCAGTTCTAGACTTTTCCCTTCTCAATGCCTTAAGCATTTGGAAAATTTAGAAAAGATGAATATTATAGCACATGCAATCGATCCTATATCCGAAGCATATGGGACACGATTCATGATGTTTGACATAAAGACATGATACTAGACCAGTCTTTTGCTACAATATTTTTTATTTGCCATGTTTTCAAAATTTGACTATGAAGAGGGATGCCGTAATCATAATCGAATTTTGAAAACGCAATATATATAGAATTTCCCTAAGTCGAACCATTCAGACATAAAATTCATACATATATCCTTGACTAAAGATGATTAAAATCTCAATAAGCTTCTAGAATTGAAATGAAGTATAATTTCCTCTCCCTTAATTATAGCAAAACAACTTTTCAACCCCTGTAACTTCACGAATTGAAGCTTTGTTTTCTATAATTAACATTGCTAACTTGCAACACTAAACGTAATAATCATGCTCCCACTAACATGATGATTATCAGCATAACACTTATGCTCCCACTAGCTCTGACATATTTCCAGAAATCTGCTGGACTTCTGAAATTTAGATTCATACACCCTTTCTTAGATAGCTCACATGTGTGTCTAAGAAATTTCAAGAACTATGAAAAGGGATGCCGTAATCATAGTCTCAATTTCTTAGACCTTTGCCATTTCTCACAAGTCCATGTTAGTGTGCCGGTTAACCACACACGATCCACTAACGACTTTTGAAAATGCAAATAACACAATTTATATCTACGTAAAATCTACTTAGTGAAAGCGTTTCCTCACCATCATTTTCGTGAATCGGAGAGAAACCTTATGACACTTAGATTTTATAGTGTATGAGTCCCTATCCATGTGAATTTGTCAAAACCATAATCACAAGATAAGATTAGTGACAAATTCAGCCTTACATGGATTAAACTTGTTCAATCTTAGTTTCTTGTCACCTTGGTAGCACAAGGCCCACCAATGCTTCCAAGTTGAACTCTGATAACTTACATGCAAATTCAACTTATTTGAAGTAGGTACAGAAATAAGAATTATGTCAACACGATAGGTTGCAAACCTTAAGTCGTGTGCTAGTGATAAATTACAGGTTTTACTCTTGATTAAATCTTGAAACTCTTTCAGGATCTTTAAGGCTCCCACTGTCCCCTTGACATATAAGTTTCCTCAGTCAAGAACCATTCCTTGACAAAACAAATATTCAAGGGACAATACGGATTCTTATCAAGACTAACACTTCACACAATTGGTCTTAGTTGGTCTTTGTCTCATCCAAGACATCACAACTTACCAATCTCAAATGTACAAGAGTAGAAAACATTTTACTCTTACATTTGACTAGTGTTAATAAATCTTCCTTTATGTCACTCAAGGTTAAAATCTTGGAGTATGACTCTAAGAATTGTTTTGGAACGAAGTATGACTCATCTTCTTGATTTTAACCAATCCAACAATTCATGACCTTTCTTCTTAGCCATAACAATGCACTAAGACGTCCTTAGAGTATGAATTTGTGATATGGTTTCATAATCATTAAGATGATCATGAAATACGATACTTAAGTACTCTCCCATCCTTTCAGATTTGAGAAACTTTTATCTTTCTGCCTAATTTGATTCTTCTCATTTGTTTTGTCATACATTGTAACCTTTCCAATGTTACAGAATTATACTTAACCTCATAAGTATAATCATATTTACTAATCTTTAGTAAATCATGACAAATCAATCTTTGTGGTGGACCTTGAACAGCGCACACCCAGTGTACCTAATTCCTTAGTCCTTCAATTGACTCACATATACATGTGATCAAAGAATTAGTCTTAATTTTCAAAGATAAAAATTCTCATTCATCATACAATACAACTTGTATGATTCCAAGTTTCTGTCCAAATGAAACTTGGGTGATGAAAAACTTTCTTCATTCGGTAAATTCAGACACTACCACAAATGAAGGAATCAAATCCACTTTCCAATATTGCTATTACTGGAAACATATAAGCAACAATTTTCCACAGATGCCATTGTAAGGATATTTTTAAAATAAATAAAATTAAAACCCTTTTTTTCTTTTATTTTAAAACTTTGCGGAAAAACTTATCCTTACAATCCACATGAAAACCTTGTTGTTATCTATTCATAAGCAATATATTATAACTCTTAAGCAACAGATCAGAATTCTGATTACCGAACCATGCGATCGAAACCCACCTTCGCAATCAGAATCAACATATACTTACTTTAAGCTTCCTATCTTTTCTTTGATTCTTAAAAACATCAGCATGTGACCCATTCACATTGAATCTCCAAATAGGAACTTGATAGAGTTAGACAGTGGACCTTACCCGAAGTAGAGTCAAACCTCTTGACTTGATCAACCTTATGACCTTTCAGGTGAATAGGGCAGCTTCGCAACCAATGCCCCTTCCTTTGACAACAAAACACATGGAGCCTTTGGTAATGGCACATGAGACTATCTCAGACTTAGCCTTTCTCTTTACCATTTGGTCAACCGAGTTGACTATAGCCGATCCCTTTCCATTGGGAAGAGAAATCCTTTTCTAGATATCCAATGCTACCATTGTCAATGTCCATTTAAGACTTGGGAAGTTGTTCTTTCAATCAAATTTGCTTTACTAGTGCTCCAAATCATTGCTGATTCCACAGCACCAAGCAAATAGATAACATCATTAAGGTTCATGTCATAGTCTGTCTCATAGTAGTCCCAAAGAGACTCACTATGTTACTAAGAAAGTGATTGAACATCCAACTTTCACGAGACTTTGACACCCAACTCTCCCGACTTGTCAATATGTTACTTTATCTCCAAAATATGAGTACACATAGACTATGCTTGCCAATAGGGATGAGTGACTTTAAACTTTTCAAGAACTTGTGGGTGAGGGAGAATAATTGGAGGAGGTGGAGGAAGTGAAGCATGATGTTAAGGGACACCATCTTCAAGAGATTTGGGAAGATCATAGTTGTCTGAACCAGACATCTATAATGGGAGAAAATCAAGTTAGTTGATTCAAAGTCCTTAATATAACACCCAATATGAAATATTAAGGCTAGGACCCAACATAATATTTTATAATTTGGAAGAGGGATGCCGTAATCCAAGCTATAAAATATTTGAAGGTAGGCGAATGACGATTCACCAATTTCCACCATGAAAAACGAAATAATTTATTAGGTTTTAATTGGATTTGAAATTCCTAGATCTTTTGAGATTCATTGAACTTTTCAATGGCATGTTTCAATCTCGAGTGTGCCCTCTCAAATTTTGTGACTGGGATGCCGAGGATCACAAAACAAGGTGTGAATAACCATACCAATTCACTTGGTACCCTTAATATTATCACATAATCAATGTGCCGGTTAACCACACACGCTCCATTGATCTATGACAAACATTAAGTCACCCTTCGTGATCCTTACTAGTCCAAGTTAGTGTGCCGGTTAACCACACACGCTCCACCAACGACTTGGTAAGGTACAAAGTGTGAATTCCATGGGCTAGCACCAAATTCACATTTTTCCTAAAGTAACTAAGATTGGGAATTAAATAAAAAAATATTTAGTTACTTTATAATAATCATTATACTTTTAATGAGAATTTAAAGTCATTGTCCTCCCCTTCGGCTAACGACCCTCCACCGATCAAGCAAGCAGTGGGTGAGAGTGGACACCCATTAAGTCGCCATTTTATAGGCAACAACCTTATACCCACCTTATAGACCGGCTTCGTGAATGAGGCCTACTAACGGTAAAACGACTTGTTCTTATACATATATATAATAATTAACCATTAATGTTATAAATAGTATAAGTGTTGAATTTTAACTTTTAAAATTCTAAGTGTTGGAATTAAAGTTTATTAAAGTGTGTGAAACTTTTCCAAATTCCAAAACTTGAGGGCAAGTTTTGAAACTATTCAAAACTAATTAATTCCATGATTTATGTGTTTAAAGTAGTTTTAATCCAAAAACTCTTCAAGTTCCATAACTTGAGGACAAGTTATGGAAGACTTTAAACTAATAAAAGAATTACTTTTCTTTATTTTTATAACTTATGGAATTAATTAAGGTTACACTTTATTTATATATTTATTAATGAAGTGACTCTTGAACCTCCATAACTTAAGGACAAGACTCTTCATCTTTTGTAACAATCCAAGACTTTTCATTTCATAACTTATGAATTAAAGGTTCATAAAAATGAAGACTCTTCATTTTCATGTAACTTATGTGTTTTAAGTGTGTGTTAAAGAAAAGTGACCTTTGGATATCCATAACTTAAGGACAAATTATGGACTCCATTAAAACACATAAATGATCAAGAATTAATTCTAAACAATTCAACAAATAATTCCTATCATCTTCTAAATTCATAAGGACATGAACATGATCATCAAAATTTCAAGAATTATATGAACACATAAAATCATGGAATTTTGATTATAACTTTGAAATTGGTCCACCATCATCATTACCACATCAAAAACAAGTTTTATGTGTCCAAAACAGTTTAAGGTAATGATTCTAGACCAATTCCAGCACCAAAACTCGAAGATATGCTGTCTGGGGTTCCAACTCGTCGAGTGCATGAACCAACTCGCCGAGTTGGATGAGTTTTGCCTTGGACTCGTCGAGTCCCTTCATGGACTCGGCGAGTCAGCTGTGCAGACAGCATAAAATCTTCGATTTTCAGCAATTTGCATCAAGTATTCAAACAAGCAAGCCTAGGCTCTGATACCACTGTTGGGTTTTGAGCAATCTAACACTTCCTAAGTGTGCATGCAACCCTAATAAACCTTGGATCTATGTTTGTCTAAATACATGCAAAATAATAATTTTCCAAGGTTCATAACCTATCTAACATGGCATGGGATACTTTTAAACATAAAAGAATTAGATGAGATTACATACCTTTTGATGATGAGTTCAATTCCTAAGGAGTTTGAGGGCCAAGCACCAATAGTGTGAATGCCTCAAATGGAATCACAAATCACCACAAACTCTTGGAAAACTTTGAGAGAATGTATACACACATAGAAATCGGTCACACACAAACACATATTCTTTCTAGTTACACTAGTCACCCTAGTGGCCATTTCATGCAACATAAGCATGCTTATATAGTGTACATGATTAGGTTGAAACCCTAATAACCCATGACCTTTCCTTTTCCAAGGATCCATGGGTTAAAAGCTCCATGGATCATCCATGGACTTCCATATAAGCCTAGCCCATTAACAAATGAGTGTTAGCCCACACCATATATAACAATAGCCCACAATTTAATTAGTCTTCCTTTTAATCTCTAAATTAATTCATAATTAATTTAAGACTAAGACTAATTAAATAACTTCATATTAATATATATTATAACTTACAATATATTAATAAACATATGTGTATAACTCTCATAAAATTATCCATAAATAGTTTGGATGAAATGCAACCCAAATGGACCATGCCGGGTTGGGTCAAGTATATACCAAATAAGTTATGGACTTAGACACCTTATCCAACAGAGTCGACCTCTGCGGGTTTCCATAGCAGATGAGCGTGAGGTATGTACTCCCGAGGTGATACGTGGATGCGTGCTGGAGATCTTCGGGGTGGAGTTTCCGATTGATTTGATTCCGATTGCTATGAGGGATGTTTGTGTTATAGTAGGCATGGATTGGTTGAGCCGTTTCGGGGTTGTCATAGATTGCGAGAGGCAATCGGTGACGATCCGAGATCCTAGTGGGGGAGTGCTGACAGTTTATGGCGAGGGAACTCGTGGTGGTTCGGTATTCTGTTCGGCTGCCAGAGCGAGGCGGAGTTTGTAGCAGGGCTGCAAGGGGTTCGTAGCCTATGTGACGGATGTACGAGAGGCCGCTGGGAGGCCAAGTGCAGTGGATGAGGTGTCGATAGTGCGTGAGTTTCCGAACGTATTCCCCGAGGAGTTGCCGGGTGTGCCTCCCGAGAGGCAGGTGGAGTTTCGTATCGATTTGATTCCCGGGGCTACGCCTATCGCTAAGGCGCCATATCGGCTAGCTCCGCCAGAGACGCAGGAGTTATCCTCACTGCTGCAAGAGCTATTGGGGAAAAGGTTCATCCGTCCCAATAGCTCTCCCTGGGGAGCGCCGATCCTTTTTGTCAAGAAAAAGGATGGTTCACACCGGATGTGCATTGATTACTGAGAGTTGAACAAGTTGACGGTCAAGAACCGTTATCCGTTACCGAGGATCGACGATCTATTCGATCAGTTGCAGGGGGCGTCTTGGTTCTCCAAGATAGACTTGAGGTCGGGATATCACCAGATGAGAGTTCGGGATGAGGATATCCAGAAGATGGTGTTTAGGACTCGTTACGGGTATTACGAGTTCGTGGTGATGCCATTCGAGCTCACCAACGCACCAGCGGCGTTCATGGATCTCATGAACAGGGTGTGTAGGCCGATGTTGGATCGTTCGGTAATTGTATTCATTGATGACATCCTGATGTATTCGAGGACCAAAGAGCAGCATGAGGAACATTTGAGGGAGCTCCTCGGAGTTCTGAGATCGGAGAGGCTTTTCGCCAAATTCTCCAAGTGCGATTTTTGGTTACGGGAGGTCCAGTTCTTAGGGCATCTCGTTAACCAGAATGGGATATTGGTTGACCCAGCCAAGATTGAGGCTGTGATGAGTTGGGAGGTGCCGAGGTCACCTACGGAGATCAGGAGCTTCTTAGGGCTGGCAGGCTACTATTAGAGATTTATCAGAGATTTCTCCAAGATCGCCGTGCCACTTACCAAGTTGACCCGGAAGGGTGTTACTTTCTCATGGGGTCCAGAGCAGCAAACCTCGTTTGAGACCCTTCGCCAGAGATTGTATGAAGCTCCCGTGCTCGCACTACCGGAAGAGATGGAGGATTTCGTGGTGTACTATGATGCATCGATATCGGGGTTGGGAGCGGTGTTGATGCAGAGAGGGCATGTGATCGCGTATGCATCGAGGCAGTTGAAGCCTCATGAAACGAGATATCCCACCCATGATCTGGAGTTGGGGGCTGTGGTGTTCGCCCTCAAGATTTGGCGTCACTATATGTATGGGGTTCGGTGTAGGATATACACTGACCACAAGAGCTTGAAGTATTTGATGGATCAGACCAATCTGAACATGCGGCAGAGGAGATGGCTGGATGTGGTAAAGGATTATGATTGCGAGATCCTGTACCACCCGGGCAAGGCTAATGTGGTAGCTGATGCCCTAAGTCGTAAGGCAGAGGGTGCCCCGATGCGGGATATTTGTATGAGGTTGACGGTGATGACTCCGGTATTGGATACCATCAGAGGGGCCCAGGACGAGGCAGTGAGGCCGGAGAACTGTAAGAGAGAGCGAGTTATCGGGTAGGTGTCAGGGTTTGTTACCGATAGCCGAGGGCTTATGACCTTTCAGGGTCGGATTTGGGTACCATTTGTGGGCGGGACGCGTACTATCTTGATGGAGGAGGCGCATAGATCGAAGTTTTCGATCCATCCCGGGGCCACTAAGATGTATCTGGATCTGAAGTGGGAATATTGGTGGCCCTGTATGAAGTGGGATGTGGCGTGGTTTGTTGAGAGATGCCTAACATGTCGTAGGGTTAAGGCCGAGCACCAGAAACCGCATGGTAAGCTGCAGCCACTTGAGATTCCGGAGTGGAAGTGGGAGCAGATATCCATGGATTTCATCACCAAATTGCCGAGAACAGCAAGGGGTGTCGACGCGATCTGGATGATAGTGGACCGATTGACGAAGAGCTCCCACTTTCTCGCTATTAGCGAGAGTTCTTCTGCGGAAAGATTGGCAGAGCTATACGTGAGGGAGGTGGTATCGCGGCATAGAGTACCCATCTCGATCGTGCCAGACCGAGATGTGCGTTTCACTTCCAGATTCTGGAAGAAATTTCACGAGGAGTTGGGTACGAGGCTTCATTTTAGTACCGCATACCACCCACAGACTGACGGGTAAAGTGAGCGGACGATTTAGACGCTCGAGGACATGCTCCGAGCATGTGTGTTGGATTTCAGCGGGAGCTGGGACACATATTTGACATTGGCGGAGTTTTCCTACAACAACAACCATCATTCGAGCATCGGTATGCCACCCTTTGAGTTGTTGTATGGGAGGAGGTGTCGTACCCCTATTTGCTGGGGTGAGGTGGGGCAACGTGTGATGGGTAGTACGGAGATAGTGCTTCAGACGACAGAGCAGATCCAGCAGGTCAGACAGAGGTTGTTGACCGCTCAGAGTCGTCAGAAGAGTTATGCGGATAGGCGACAATCTGAGCTCAAGTTCCAGGTCGGTGATTTCATACGCCTGAAGGTATCTCCTTGGAAAGGAGTGATTCGATTCAGGAAAAGGGGCAAGCTGGGGCCCCGGTATATTGGGCCGTTTAGGGTGATCGCGAGGGTGGGCAAGGTATCATATCACCTAGAGCTATCTGCGGAGTTGGACCATATTCATGATACCTTCCATGTGTCGCAGCTGAGGAAGTGCATTGTCGATGAGTCGGCAGTGGTACCGTTGGAGGACATCCAGGTGGACGCAAGTCTGAATTATGCCGAGAAGCCGATTGCGATTTTGGATCGGAGGATCAAAGTTCTGAGGAACAAGGAAGTGCCCCTGGTTCAGGTCCAGTGGCAACATCGGAAGGGGTCCGAGCTGACCTGGGAGCCGGAGTCAGAAATGCGGGAGCAACATCCGGAGTTGTTCGTAGCATGAGACTTCGAGGGCGAAGTCTGGTTCTAGTGGGGGAGAATTGTAACAGCCCAAAATCCAGGTAAGCTTTATGGTCCTTCTATTTTGAAAGTTGGCAAGTGTAGTCCTTTGAGTTATATGTTGAATTGGCGAGTACGCTGGGCGTACTGGGGTGTATGCCGCGCGTACTCACGCGCTTAATTTGGACGCGGACTTGACCGAGTACGCTGGGCGTACTCAGGGGTACACTGGGCGTAGTGAGCCCAGATGCAAACCCTAATTTCTGGCTTGTGCACTATAAAAGGAACATGTGGCCCTTTGCCCTAGCCACCATATTCCTTGAGCGAGTCCCTTGAGAAGCTGAGATCCGTGCCTTAGCCTGTGTGTGTATGTTTTGAGCTTGGAGTTAACTTTTCAAGGTGAAGAAGAGAAGGAGGAGCCATTGTTGGTGCTAGAAGTGGAAGAACAAGTGTAGATCCGTGCTCTACAGTGGTTGGAGATCTCTTTTGAGGTAAAAAGCTCTGAGCTTTTCTTGTTCTTCTTAAGTTTTGCTTTTGGGGACAATTTTAGGGTTTTTGGGTCAAAAGTTTGAGACTTTGTGTGCAAATAGTCTCCATGAGCATGAATCTGGCCTCTTCTAGTGTGGTTGATGTTAAGGGTTCATAAAAATCCAGTCTTGGTCGTGGATCTAGTGTCATGCATGAGTTATAGTCCCATTATGGAAAGAGAAATGGTGTTTTGAGCACAAAGTGACCTCTATAGCCATGCGAAGGCTTAAAGGTCTCGACTTTATGGATTAAGTCGTATAAAAGGAGTCGGATCTGGAGTTTAGACGAAAGTCTTAACAGGTTAAGGTCTGAATGAGTGGGATAAGGGAACTGGGTGTTACACTGGGCGTAATCCCAGTACGCGCGGCGTAGAGTGTCGCGTACCCCGATTCTATGGAAGCTCCAGGTACGCCCAGCGTACATGTTAGTACGCGCAGCGTAACCCGGAGAGGGTTGACTTTTAGGGTTTGGTCAACTCTAGCGTATTTGAGCCTAGCAGGGGGGGGGGGGGTAAAATGGTCTTTTACTCTTCCTAAGAGTGTTTAGAGAGTTTGGTCTAGCCTTGGGAAATTATGTTGATGACGAGTGTATATTTCATATGATTAGGCGGAGGCTAGGTCCTATTCACCAGGTTCGAGGTTTTCCGAGTTACCGAGTTACGCGAGGTGAGTCTTCTCACTATACGTTACCTTGAGTGGTATTCTGAGTTGACCGGAGGGTCTTATGTGCTATGTATGAGATTATGTGTTATATTAGAGATTACATGCTATGTAATATTTGTATGTTGTATGATTATATAGACCGGACCGGAGGGTCCAACGATTCAGACAGGGCCAGAGGGCCCAATGAGCTATAACCGGACCGGAGGGTCCGACGAGCTGCGGGACTGGAGGGTTCTGTTGAGACATCTTGACCGGAGGGTCGGGTTTAGCCTCGAGTGGCGTATTTGTGGTATGTGGTATTTCGGGGAACTCACTAAGCATTTATGTTTATAGTTGTTATGTTTGATGTCTCAGGTACCAGCGAGGACCGTAGGAAGGTGACAGATTGACTCGTACACACCCACACAGATGGACTTCACATTAGAGAGAGATCTTGGGATTTGTTTTGAAAACACTGTTGTTTTGGATTTGAGATTATGATATGATATACATTTTGTGGTTTGAAAATGAAAAATTAAATTGGAAATTTTACGTCGTTACATTAAGAAGCAAATTTGATTTTTCTTAAAGGTTAGTAATTATATCTCTTTGTAGTATTATTTTTGTAGTTTTGATAGTAGGTTGCTATAACTAGTAAAACCTAGATCCTCGATTGGATGTACACTTAAGGTTATTTTAATTGCTTCCGTTGCCAACTATTAGTATATAGATCCATAGAAATCTTACCATTGCCCACTATGATTCCAACATACCAAACACACGTAAGGAACTTAATCGTAGGCCTTCCACCTACTAAACTTAGGTGTTTTGGATGTTTGCTATGGTATAAATCTCATCATTGCTTTAATCATTCTTTGCTAATACAAACCATTAAGTTGTTTCTCAGACCATCTTCCATCTTTAGGCTTAAGGTCAACTCTTTTTAGTTTCAGGCAACCCAATGGCAACTTAATGGATTATTTTTTGGCATTTATGTTATCTTCTAACTATGTCACTAAAGCGATAATATGTCATCGATCTGTGAGTCGGTGTTGAGGACCACATGTTTCGGGTCATTGGCATGCAACACTTGTATGACCTTCTTTTATACTAGACGGTAAGATTAACATGCTTTTAATCAATGCATATTTTATACCAAAATATATACAATACGAAATACAATAAATATAATTCCACAAGACATAGAATGTGAAAGATATTGAAAATAATCTATCTCCAAACACCACCAATAAATTAGCTCAAACATAATATAGGAATGCAATTTTTTTTTAGTCTAAGTTTGAAACTTTAAACCTTTTTTTGTTTGAAAATGCATGTAGATATTTTAACATAGTTAAAAATTAAAACTTTTGCATAGAAAAATTAAAAACCTACTTGTACTCACAAAATAACATAATAAATGTTAGCAACTAATAATTAAATTTGCAACTTGACCGGTTCTAAACATCAATAATCATTTTTCAAGCATAAAAATCAATTTGTTATACACTTATGCATACTTATCAAATTTTATTTTCGTTATTATCCTTTTTATTAATGAGTTTTGAAAATACATACACCAAAATTTTTGTGATGCAAGTCCACGATCCAGGATGCGAGTGAGCATTAGCAAGGCTGTGGGCTTACCTACTCAATTTTTTTAATTCCAACTCTATCCCTCTATAAAGCTCTTTATTTGGTAACCTAGACAAAAGTTAAAGCGTCATTCCACCACAAATTTTCAAAAGAATCCACCACAACCACCATGAGGAAGCTCTACAACCATACCAAAGGTAAAATCCACCCTTCACCACCGCCGCCGTCCGCCACGCCTGAGCACCACCTATCCTTGCTCCCTTTGGCTATCGCCACTCTCGCCGCCGCCCTTGCACCTGAAGATCAAGAAGTCTTGGCGTATCTCCTCTCAAGTTCTGCAAACACCACCATCTTCTCAACCGGCGGCAAACCCACCAACAAGTCCGGTGGTGGAGCCAGCAGCGGCGGGGACCACCTTCCACAGTTTAACTGCAACTGCTTTAGATGTTATACCAGTTTCTGGGTTCGTTGGGATGCTTCACCAAACCGGAAAGTGATTCATGAAATCATCGATGCTTACGAAGATGGTTTGATTCATAACAAGAAAAATGGAAAGGGCAAGAAAGAAAGAAAAAACAACAAGATTGCTTCATCTTCTTCATCTTCATCTTCATCTTCCTCTTGTCATGTTTCTCACGCGCCGCTGACTGCTACAGAAAGCGTAATCAACGCGCCGCCGCTGAGTGAGCAACGGAACAGCGACGAAGAAGATGAAATGGCTACTGGGTCATCTGAAAAAGGGTCTGTGAGAAAGATTGTAAGCTTCATTGGAGAGAGGATTTGGGGTGTTTGGGGTATCTGATCTTAGATTTGATATTTGTTATAATTTTAAGAGTAACGAGTAAAATGACCAAAGAGCAAAAGCTATTTCCCAGTTTTGTAAATTTTCCAGAAATGGGCATTTAATTGGTCTGTTGGTTCTTCTCCATGTAAAATTTCAATATTATACTTTTTTTTTTACATCAATTTGTAAATTGTGTTTTAAAAAATGTCAAAATTTTTAACCTCATTTGCTCCCTATTAGAAAATTCAAGGCTGAATTTAACAAAAAAAAAGGGCAAAAAATTATCTGGTATATAATATTGTGCTAAAGTAATTTCAAGAATCTTTAATAGTTATAAATGTTGCAGGAAAAACCACATCATTTTAGCCCATTGAATTCGCTACTGGTTATAACGAATGTGAGACATGATATCACAAACTTTATTACTTAAAATTCTTTATGTTCTTGCTATACATGAAGAAAGATAACGGAATCCTAAAAAATATATAAGTGTAGAAGAACAAGTCTAATGGCATAATAATAATAATAATAATAATAATAATAATTAATGAATAGTTAAAGCTATGGTGGGAAATTATCAATTACTATTTTAAGAAGCTTGTAAAATATCCAGTTTTTTTGTGCTTATGATATAAGTTATGACAAAAACAATTTAAAATTATATAATGGGGCAATAACTGTTTACAATTAACTGTTCAGTCATTTATTATTTCATGAAAGATCAAGTTCATGTTTATATCATATTAAATGATATTAACTTTTGATAAGCCATATCATATAAAGTTAAATAAAATAAAAAAAAGTTGTATAAGTAAGTAAAAGAACGAAAAAGTTGTTGAAGAGCAGTGATTGAAAATTTGATAATGGTAGGTGTCATGGAGACGACTTTGTTATCAACTCGAGTTCTAAATTGGTAAATGATTGTAATGTTATTTTATAAATTTTGAAACCGTTTCAGACGGTTGGACCCATTGACATGGGAATCGATTTGTTTTATGTATAAAATCAAGCATAAAAATCTTGAATATCATCATATAGTTGTCTTTTAACATATGATTTATGCTTAAAAGTTCGAGTATTTTGATTCAAAATAAAAGTTTAAAGAGGGAGACTATCTCTCATTCTATGTCAAGTGATGCATTTTTGGATTTGAAGTTGGATATCTTTAACACCGTGTGTTATATATACATCACCACCAACTGTTATTTTTAGTTTGGGTTAAGTTATTGTTAACCAAACAACTATTCCTTTTGATCATATTTGAACACTATACATTTTAGTACTTTAGGTTTCTAAATTATTATTTTACCTATTAAAATGTGAAATGTCCTTATTTAATCCTGGAACCAGTTACATATGCCCATGTGGCTTATTTTTAAAACAAAATAAAAATAAATACAAAACCGGATGTAAAATGGAAAAAAATGTAAAAGAAAAAAAAAATAGAATTGGAACTTAACGTTTTATTGTCACATGATGATTTCCTCCACCCCACCGTGCTCAACATGGTACCCAAGGATCACATACCCATCGACGAAGAGATTTTTTTGGAATGGGAAAATTATATTAAACATCCTACAAGAACAACCCCAACCCCCCGATAGCATAAAAAGGAAAAGAACACTTCCAAGCAAACAACGAAAAACCACAATGTTGCAAATAATATCCACTAATTGCATTGTTAAGTTTGATTGTTCTATTAGAAAACCAAAAGGAGGAATGTGTCACAATAAAATTGTTCCAAAAATAGTCTCGATGATACTAATAAGTATCAATCGGGAAAAAGGGCCACAAGAATTATGGAAAAAAGGACCTCCAAGGAAACAAAAAAAAACCACAATGTTGCAAAGAATGTCCGCTAATTACATTATTGGTTTATTATTTAGAAATCATCAACAATCATGCTAACGCAATGTTCTTTTTCTCTGAGTAGTTGTATTTTTGGTTTGTTGTCTGAAAAATCTCTTATTATTATTATCTCTAATAAAACAATCATTTTTCCTATAATCAAATTCATTTGAAAACTCAATTTTTCCTAACTTTCTTTTTAACTAATACATTAAATATATTACTATCTTAATTTTAATATCAACTTTATATTTTATAATATAATATACTTAGTTTGTTAATTTAGATATAATAAATTCAAAATAATTTCAAGACAAAACTGCAAAAATGGTCTTTTTTTTTAGGTTTAAACCAAACTTTGATTTTTTTGGTTCAATGGTTTTTTTGAACATGTTTGTATGTGGTTTTGGTCTCTTGAAAAACTAAAAAAACTAAAATGACCTCCTGATATTTTTCATATTTTTTTCTATTTAGTTTTAAGTTTTATTAATAAATTAGGGGCCCACCCCTCTCTCTCCCTCATAGCTATGAAGATAATCCATCAAAACACCACCATCATCTTCTTTAACACTTCATATTCTTCAAAAAAATAAAAACCACGCCCCCGAAACATTTTGGGGTTTGTTTTTTTATCAAGAACTCCATATACAAATGCATACACACTTAAAATAGTCCTTGGAATCGATCTGGAAATCAGCAATAATGGATTCACCCACCTGCAATATCATTGACAGCCCTTTGCTTCCATTCGTTCTTCAAGCTTCATAATGATAATAGTTCCAGAGGGTTTGTGATGTCGAGATTTGATGAGCCCTAGTCATTATGCTAAATCATTGACTGTCTTTCCTCTTGTGCTCCACTGACGAAGTCATCAATTCTACCACCGCCACAGATACGCTAAACTACTGCCATTACCACCTCCAACGAGGTTTCCGACCCAGATCTGGAAGGTTTGTTGCCTCCGACAACAGATGTTGAGAAAGTGGGTTCTCCAACAACACCTCTGGAAGACATGAGAGAGAGAGAGAGAGAGATAGAGAGAGAGAGAGAGAGAGATCTGATTTTGTTGCGTGTGTGTTCAGTTGATTTTTTGTGTGTGTACCAGATCTGATTGTTTGTGTGTGTTCATCAGATCTGATTTCGTGTGTGTTCATCAGATATGATTATTTTAGTAACATATATTTGTCAAAATTTTAAATTATTATATTTTGCGCAACGTAAGAACGTTTAATAGTTTACCATTAAAAAAATGTCGTACATATATTACGAAAGAATGAACTATTATATAACATTACATAAAATCAGTAGTCAAATAGTTAGTCTAATATGAATACAACCGAAAATACACACTTTCTCGATCCAGAAAAGTCCAAATATTTTGAATTTTTTTTACAGAAAAGTCTCGATTTTTTAACTTTTTGAATAGAAAAACCCAAGAAACCGGCTAATTTATTCACTTTAGCTCCTTTTGACATTTTCAGCAGGTAATGAGACCAAATCATTAATTTTTCCAAAATAATGAGAATTTTCTACGGATTTCGTTAAAACTTGTATATATTATATAAACGTATTTTTTTACGTATTTATATTTACTTTTACATATTTATGTATTATTTAAAAGTTTTTATATGTACATGTTTACGTATTTTTCTGTATTTTAAATATATAAACGTATTTTTATGTATTTATATGTGTTTTTTAGTATTTTACATATTCATTTATGTAGTTTTATGTGTTATTTTTTTTATGTATTACATATTTATATCTATTTTTACGTATTTATGTATTTTTTAAAGCTTTTATATGTATTTTTTTTTACATTCTTCTATGTATTTTAAATTTATAAACATATTTTTTACATATTTATATGTATTTTTAAGTATTTTTTATATTTTTTATTTATTTTTATTTGCTATATTTTTTTATGCATTATGTATATATATATATATATATATATATATATATATATATATATATATATATATATATATATATATATATATATATATATATATATCAGTATTTTACATATTGTTTATGTATTTATATGTGATTTTTTATGTATTACGTATTTATATGTTTATATACGTGTATATATATATATATATATAAGTTTTTATATACATGCTTATGTATTTTAAATATATAACTGTATTTTTTTACGTATTTATGTATTTTTTTTTACTTCAAGTCGTCTTCACCATTTCATCCAATTCGTACAGCTTCTTCGAGTATGTATAGATGGTTTTCCTACACACCCACATATTTTAAGCTTTTTCCCTTTCGTTTATCTTGAAATAAAACATTGAATGAGAAAAGCTTAATATATGTGGATATGTATGAAAACCATCTAAGCATACTCGAAGAAGCTGTGCGGATTAGATGAAATGGTGAAGAAGACTTGAAGTAAAAAATACATAAATACATAAAAATAATACGGTTATAAATTTAAAATACATAAACATGTACATAAAAAACTAAAAAAAAAAATACATAAAAATACATATATAAATATGTACAAATACATATAAATACGTAATACATAAAAAACACATAAACATACATAACATATGTAAAATACTTATAAATACACACAAATATGTTAAAAAAATACACTAATACATTTAAAATACATAAAAATATATAAACATCTATATAGAAAACTTAAAAAATAAATAACTACGTAAAAATAAATATAAATACGTAATACATAAAAAACACAGAAAAATACATAAAAAAATATATGTAAAATACTTAAAAATGCATATAAATACGTAAAAAATTATGTTTATCCATTTAAATGCATAAACATCTATATAAAAAAAAACTTAAAAATACATAAATATATAAAAATAAATATAAAATACGTAATACATAAAAATAACACATCAAAGTACATAAAAGAATATGTAAAATGGTTTAAAATACATATAAATACATTAAAAAAATATGTTTATATATTTAAGATACATAAAAAATACGTAAACATATACATATACAAACTTTAAAAAAATACATAAATACGTAAAAATAGATATAAATACGTCAAAAAAAACGTTTATACATTTTATAAAAATTTTGACAAAATCTGCAGAAATGTCTTATTATTTTGGAAAAATTAACAATATTGTCCGATAACTTGCTGAAAGTCACTATTATTATTGGGGCCTTCAACATCTTACACGAACATTCAAAATGCCTAAAATACTTATTGACATTCTAGATGGATGTTGTGACAATATTGTTGTAGATGATCCTATAAGAGAATGTGTTTTTTTTAAGTTGCTTGTTTTCTTTCTCAATATATGTGTTGGAGGTAGTGATACTATATATTTGTTGTTGAGAAACCAAAGAATATAATATGAGTATATGTAAACTAATTCTTATTCATGTCTATAAATAAACACAAATGATCTTGTGAATCGATAGTCTATTATGCATGAACATCATGCGTAGATTTGACATAAAGCATGGCCACAAAATAAAGAATAACACAAAATCGTGAGAAAAATCCAGAAAAAGGGAAAATAATAGATCATTGTGTGTCGATATGTCCGGTCAATGGAAAAGTGTAACCAAATCGTGACAAGTGACAATGAATAGGTGGGAAAAGTCAGGATGCGACCAGTAGGATTATTCGCAACACAAAGACATGGTTAAGTGGCAGGACACATGTCACATTTTCCAGATATGTGGCAAATTCTAGGATGATACGTGGTTCACAACACGACGCCTTGGGTGACGCGACCCATTTTCCTAAGGGAAAAATGTGTTACGGTTCCTACGGGAACACTGTAATGGTTCCTACGAGAATGGTTTTATGAGATTCCTATGAGAATATTGATATGTAATTCCTACTAAAATATTTTTATATTATTCCTACATGGATATTGTTTAAAGGTTCCTTTGTGAACATATATAAAGATTCCTACGAGAATAATGATATGTGATTCCTATGAGAATATTGATATGTAATTCCTTCAGAAATACTGCAAAAAAGATTTCTTTGGGAATTTGCAAAAGATTTCCTGAGAGTATAGTATGGAATATGTTGGGATGGAATCCTCGTGTATGCAGTTTATCTGTAAATTTGTGTTATAGGGAACTAGCTTCCCTATGTTTTATCCTTTATGACTTGCTGAAGTCATGAAGATTTAAAGTTTCCATGATGATGCAATCATGAAGGTTGGGTTATATCGTAGTAACACCAATGAATTTGTAAGCTCTGATAAAAATTTTGAAGGTTTGTTTGTGTAAAACTGGATTTTAGCATAACTGTAGGTCATGGTATTTATACAACCATGAAGATTAAATGGTTGTTTAAAAAGTATGGGTGTTACAAAGTGGTATCAAAGCTAAGATTTAAGCAAACTAGGTGTAACATCCCAAAATTCAAGGTAAAAAATTTCATTTTAGAAACTAATCCAAAACCATAAGTGTTTACAAAAAATAGTTTCCAAAAGTCATAAACATGAATCAAAGTATCCCAAAATCATATTCTCATAAAAATCCATGATGATGTGCACGATCAAGCTTTCACCTTGCCTCTAACCTCTGTAGTACCTGAAACCATAACAATCAAAATCTAAGCCAAAGTTTAGTGAGTTCCCCCAAAATATCATCACACAATAAAACATATGCAATCATGCATGCTGGGTCCAATCAGTCATCAAACTAGAATACCTTCGGGTCCACAACCATCAAGCTAGGATACCCCCGACCCAATCAGTCATCAGAATGGAATGCCAATATGCAACGCGTCCAATCAGTCATTTGACTGGAATACCCTCGGGTCCATAGTCATCGAGCTAGATTACCCCTGAGCCCACAACATGAGTCAGGCTTGCCTTTCTGGCCCACAACTCATGTCTGGATTGCTCTTGGGATTGTTGGCCTCCGTACAGAGCAGTATTGCCTCAACCTAACCGCACTATGTCGACATATGCAATAGATAAACATATAACCAGCAAACAGATAATCATATAGATCTAACATATCACCACAGCATAACAACATCCTATATTGTGACATCCCCAAAATCACGGCCACAAAAGACCGGTTTGTTTATGCTTTGTTTAAAAATCAGAGTTACATTTTAAATGAAAGTGTTGCGGAATTTGTCCCAAAACAAAAATATGATAAAGATTTATCAAAAGCATTTCCATAGAAATGTATTTCATTAAAAGACTCGGGATGTCATGTTCGTACAGATCAAAAGCATAAACAGTACAATATAAGCCTTACTACATTATTTCATATCTACAGGCCTATATCCGTAATCCCTCGTCCAAAACATCACACCTATGCTCATGCGCCACTACCTGTAATACATAAAACTAAGTGGGTCAGGCTTGGGAGCCTGGTGAGCACACAGGGTTTTCAACCCACAATAAATAAGTTTATTAATTCAATCAACAATAACCCGATTACCCGTTCCCGTTATCCTCACTTTACGTCCCTAAACACCTATCATAAGGGACCTAGCCTAAGGATCATCATCGGGACGGACACTACTGCTAAGGGGATTCCTCAGCAATAAATGTCCTAAAGGCAACCATGTGGGGGATGGAGTACACCGGTGAACACGTCGTTCACAAACACCTACAGGTTGCGAGCCTGCTAGCGTTCCACTGGACTGTCTAGAAGAGTTCGTGGTCGTCATCCATACTCCGCTAGATGACAGAAACAACAACATCAACATCGAGGCCTCTCATCATTTTATCACACATCAGCTATTACATCTACCCATGTTTTACCCCAACATTTTCGTAGATATAAAATACATATACAGTTTAAATCATTGAAAACATGTATAACAATGTTCATCTAGCATAGATAGCAAGTATTCAGATAATATGCACATATAGCATGTAATTTATATAAAATACTTCATATCTATGTGTAAGCTGAAAGTAACTATGCACTCACCTTAACGTTCGATAGACGATTAGTGTTCTGGAATGGATGCGAGGAGGTCGAGTAGTATTTCCGTGAATATGAATCTCCGAGAAAATTTAGTTTCCTAAGGAAATATTAATATAATTAATATTTGGAGGGTAGTTTGGTAATTAACCAAGGTATGGGGTCCATTTACTAATTTAATAAATCAAATGGTGTTATGTTTGTCAATACTTTTCAAATTAATGGCTAAAATGAATTATATAAATTCCAAGTTTGCATCTTGGACTTATTTTGCGATGAAATTCCATGGAGGGGGCTTTTAATTATTTTGAATTACTATAAGGACTATATGTAGTTAATTGAAATGGAAGTTTGGAAAAGAAAAAGGAAAAAAGAAAAATATGTATATATGTTTCTTTCGTATTTACATATATAAATATATATGTTGTTTGTAAATTAAGAAATAAGAATGGGCTACTTTTGTAAACTAAACACAACTTGAGGGTTTGTTTTCAATAAAATAAATGGAAGTTTGAGCTTTATTTTCAGATTTTACTGATCAAACAAACAATTTGTATGTATGGCTAATAAAAGAAATGAATGGCTTCTTTCTTTTGGCTACTGATCGAAAATACATCACATATGTGCATGAGGTTTTAAAAAAAGAAAACACATGAATTTGCCTTGCTTCCCTAGTGAGTTCGAACAACATAGGAAAATAATAATAATAATAATAATAATAATAATAATAATCTTAGCAATGGAGGACATACGGTGGCACCAATATGGTAGTGATGGTGCAAGATTGGTGCTGGACGGAGGAGCTTGTGACAACAGTAGGTGGTGGAAATGGTGGTTATTCAATCTAAGGGAGATAGAAAGGGATATAGAGATCAAGATTGAGAGAGAGAGAGAGAGAGGGGAAGAAGAGGAAGATGATGGCAGATTTTGTGAGTGAGAAATGAAGGTGTCTAAGCCTCATTTTATAGTAAACACACACACTCACATACAAGTTTGGGCCATGCCTCCAACCAAGCAATGTACTCACAAATTGAAGTGTGCAAGCAAAAGAGTGAGGATGAGGAGAAGATCACGTGGATAAGACCAAGAGGAGAAGCAATTGGCTGGGGATTTTTCTCCCATGCAAGTCATGTGGGTCCACATGGGTTTTTTTCCTCCTTTAATTGCCCAAAACACACAAAATCGGGTGTCTCGAGATCTCAACATCGGATTGCGTTTTTGAAAATTTCTTATGAAAGAGGGTAATTCAAGGATTCCATAAACCCGAACGGATTAATTTTTGGAGTTATGGAACCCCGGGAAATCGCACTTAAAGTTTTGCGTCTAAACGACACTCGATGTCCTTTTTCGCAACTTTTATAAATATTTTCGTTAAAAATATTTCGAGTATGAAATCAAATACTAGACCATATCTTGAGTCCAAAAACGCCCTCGGAAATCCCGTCGGCAAAGCATAAGTACCGCAAAGGATCGATTCGGTTTTACGCGATTAAAGAAAAACAGTGTTTTACTGTCTGATTTTCGTAAAACTGCCGTATCTTTTGCATACGAACTCCGTTTTCGACGTTCTTTATATCCACGCGTAGGCAGAAACGTACTCTCCAACTTTATGTAATTATATCAGGTTTATCTCACAATTTAATTTTGACGCTTGTTTTTATTCTTTATTAATTATATCTTTATAATTAAATAATAAGCATATAAATTCACATAATTCACAAAATACTCAAATATTTCATCTTTATTACTTCAAAAAAAGAGTTACAAGAGTTGACCTAGACTATTACATTGACAAAAATGCTTAGCCCTGAAACCCGGGCGTTACAATTCTCTCCCCCTTAGGATGATTCCGTCCCGGAATCATGCATCAGCAAACAGATGTGGATAGCGACTCATCATGTCATCCTCTGTTTCCCAAGTGAGATTCGGCCCATTCGAATGTTTCCATCGGACTAGCACCAAGTCGACCATCTTGCGTCGTAACTTCTTAGTCTTATGGTCAACAATTGCCTCAGGCTCTTCGACCAGCCTTTTATTCTCATCCATCCTTAACTCTGAGATTGGAATTATGTCGGGAACATCTCCCGTGAATTTCCTCAAATAACACACATGGAAAGTGTTATGAATACCATTGAGTTCTTCGGGAAATTCCAACTTGTAAGCTTGGTTCCCTATCTTCTGAAGAACTTTGAATGGTCCAATAAACCTTGGACTCAACTTTCCTCGTTTCCCGAATCTTATAAGTCCCTTCCACGGTGAGACTTTAAGCAAAACGGAATCCCCATCTTCGAAGGTTATCGGTCGTCTTTTCTTGTCAGCATAGCTCTTCTGACGATCCTGGGCTGCTAACATTCTTTCCCTAATCACCTTCAACTTCTCAGCAGTCTCATGGACTATCTCGGGGCCCATAAACTGCTTCTCTCCGGCTTCAAGCCAACAAGACGGCGTACGACACTTCTGTCCATACAAGGCTTGGTAAGGTGCCATCTTGATGCTCGAGTGAAAACTATTGTTGTAGGAAAATTCTACCAGAGGTAAGTGCTCGTCCCAATTTCCTTGGAATTCGAGGGTACATGCTCTTAGCATATCTTCCAATGTTTGAATCGTTCTTTCGCTCTGACCATCAGTTTGCGGATGATAAGCAGTACTCAAACACAACTTTGTACCTAACTCCTCTTGTAGACTCCTCCAAAACCTTGACGTGAAACGACTATCACGATCTGATACAATCGTAAGAGGAACACCGTGAAGTCTTACAATTTCCTTCACGTAAGCATTTGCGAGCTTATCCATAGACCACTTCTCGTTGGCTGCTATGAAGTGTGCACTCTTGGTGAAACGATCCACGACTACCCAAATCATGTCGTGACCGTTCTTCGTCCTGGGCAGTTTAGTCACAAAATCCATGGTGATGTCTTCCCATTTACCCATGGGTACAGGTAAAGGTTCTAAACTCCCATACGGTTTCTGATGTTGTGCCTTAACCCTCGCACATGTTACGCACTCGGCCACATACTTCGCAACATCGAGCTTCATCGTCGGCCACCAGTAGTAGGGTTTTAGGTCCCTATACATTTTAGTGGTACCGGGATGAATCGAGTACATGGTCTTGTGTGCTTCTTCCATCAGAAGATCTCTTATTCCTCCCGTCTTAGGTACCCAAATTCGATCTTGGAATACCTTCAGTCCACGACTGTTTGTACCGAACACTAACGTTCTTCCCAAACGTTCTTCCTTTCGGTCATTTTTCTCTAAAGCTTCTTCTTGAGCTTTCCTAATACTTTCGACAATCGTCGAGACGACTTCAATTCTTAACGCCCTTGGCCTTTTCCTTTCCAGATTGACTTTCCGACTGAGAGCATCAGCAACAATATTTGCTTTACCTGGGTGGTAAAGTATCTCACAGTCGTAGTCCTTGAGAAGTTCTAGCCAGCGTCGTTGCCTCATGTTCAACTCCTTCTGATTAAAGAGATACTGGAGACTCTTATGATCAGTGAAGAGTTTGCACTTCGTGCCGTAGAGGTAATGCCTCCATATCTTTAAGGCAAAAACTACCGCTGCCAACTCCAGATCATGAGTGGGGTAGTTCTTTTCGTGCTCTTTCAATTGTCGAGATGCGTATGCTATCACCTTTTCTCTTTGGGTCAGAACACAACCCAACCCGACTCCAGAAGCATCACTATAAACCGCGAAATCTTCGACTCCATCGGGTAGAGAAAGTATCGGTGCTTCACATAACTTCTTCTTTAGTTTCTCGAATGCCTCATCGTGTTTCTCAC
Organism: Lactuca sativa; assembly: GCF_002870075.4. Classification (NCBI taxonomy): domain Eukaryota; kingdom Viridiplantae; phylum Streptophyta; class Magnoliopsida; order Asterales; family Asteraceae; genus Lactuca; species Lactuca sativa. The sequence continues at coordinate 274,721,494 of NC_056627.2, forward strand.
TCCACGTATATGTAGCTCCTTTATGAGTCAAAGCTGTTAATGGAGCAGCTATCGAAGAAAAGCCTTGGATAAATCGTCGATAATATCCGGCTAATCCTAGAAAGCTTCGAATTTCCGTGGGACTTTTCGGACGTTCCCACTTCATCACAGCCTCGATCTTTGCGGGGTCAACCATTATTCCCTCCTGGTTAACAACATGGCCCAAGAATTGGACTTCCCGTATCCAAAAGTCACATTTGGAGAACTTTGCAAAAAGCTTCTCCTTCTTCAACACTTCTAATACTTCCCGTAGATGCTTACCATGCTCCTCTTGGCTTTTCGAGTGGATGAGAATATCGTCGATGAACACTATCACGGATTTATCGAGGAATGGTTTAAAAACCCTATTCATCAAATCCATGAATGCTGCGGGAGCATTGGTTAGCCCGAATGACATAACCAAGAACTCATAGTGTCCATATCTCGTTCTGAATGTAGTCTTCTCAATATCCTGCTTTCTCACCTTTAGCTGATGATATCCTGACCTAAGATCGATCTTTGAGAAGTAGCTCGAACCTTGCAGCTGATCGAATAGGTCATCAATCCTCGGTAATGGATACTTGTTCTTCACCGTTGCCTTATTCAGCTCTCGGTAGTCTATACACATTCTCATACTTCCGTCTTTCTTCTTCACGAATAACACCGGAGCTCCCCAGGGTGATGAACTAGGTCGAATAAAACCGTTGTCCAACAGCTCCTGAAGTTGCGTCATGAGCTCCTTCATCTCCGTCGGTGCTAATCGGTAAGGTGCCTTTGCTATCGGTGTTGTTCCTGGTAACAAGTCTATACGAAACTCCACTTGTCTATCAGGTGGTAATCCGGGAAGATCTTCGGGAAAGACTTCCGGATAATCGCACACAACCGGTATATTCTGCACCTCTTTCTTCTCCTTCTTGGCATCGATTACGAATGCCAAGTATGATGCACATCCCTTTGACAAACATTTCCTGGCTTTCATCAGGGAGATGATTCCAGAATTCACTCTGCGTTTGTCCCCGTACACCATAAATGATTCTTTTCCGGGTGGGTTTACCTTTACTATCTTCTTTCGGCATTGAATCTCAACATCGTTGGCGCTAAGCCAATCCATACCCAAAGCGATGTCGAAACCATTTAACTCTATGGGTAATAGCTCTTCGTGGAATTCGTTTCCGTTTAGGTCAATGATGATGTTCCTAATACAATTACTATCAGGTACGAATTTGCCACTGACAACTTCTACAATCAGGGCATTATCTAGTTTTTCTACAGGCAATGCTAATTTCCCACCAAATTTATGCGACACAAAGGAGTAGTTGGCTCCAGAATCAAATAGTATATTTGCAGGCAAACCATTTACAAGAAAGGTACCTGAAGCGACGTCTGCTGCCTCCTTTGCAGCCTCGAGCGTCATCTGGAAGGCTCTCGCCTTCGGCTTCGGTGGTATGTTGGGTCTTCCTGTCTCCTTCTTCTTCGGGCAGTCCTTCAAAATGTGCCCTTCTTCATTGCACCCATAACAGGCTTTCTGGTTGAGGGTGCATTCATTGGCGTAGTGCCCAGGCTTTCCGCACTTGTAACAAGTGACCCCTCCGTCACACTTCCTAGAGTGCTTCTTCTTGCACTTGTCACACCACTTCGCTTCTGATCCTCCTCCCCTCGAACCAGACTTCGAGAATCTACTCTTCTTGTTGGAATTCGAGGATCCATTGAACTTCCGTTTCTCACCAACCTCAGCCCTCTCCAGACCTCTTTCCTTTTGTTGGGTCTCCACGTTCTTAGCTGCTCGAACAGCTGATTTCAGAGTGGTTGCCATCTTGACTGTTGGGCCAAAGTCAGCCGGCAGTCCGTTTGCGAATTTCTCAATTTTGGAAAGTTCGGTTGGCACTAGGTATGGAAACAACTTCATCTTTTCCGTAAATGCAGCAGCATAGTCATCGATGCTCATTCTCCCCTTCTTCAAATTTTGGAACTCATTGTTCAGATCAATCAGGTCTATCTCTGAACAGTACTGCGCCTTCAGTTGTTCCAAGAACTCATCCCATGACATTTTCAGAGCTTCTCCCCGTGGCATTGTATCTGCCAATAGCTTCCACCAACTCAAGACTCCAGTTTTCAATTATCTCACAGCGAAGACAGTCTTCTGCTTCTCGCTGCAGACGCAGCTCTCAAACACCATCTCCATCTCGGAGATCCAGTCCATAATCTCAACAGGCTTTGGGCTTCCTGAGAGACTTGGTGGTTTCGCACCCAATAAATTTTTGTACATCCGCCCATCCTTGTTGTTTCTCCCTTCTGGGCCATCCTTTTGCTCACCTTGAGTCCCTACTTAACTCACTTGGCGGCTATAGTTCCCTTCCTCAGATGGCTCGGGAACTGGCTCCGTCGGTTCAACATGTATGGTAGGTTCGTCCCTATTTTCGTGGAGCATCCATCTCATTTCTTCCCTTTGTTCAGCTAGCATAGCCTGAATCATGGCTTGAACTCCAGCCATGGTGACTAGCTCAGGTGCAACTTCTTGAACAACAGGTATTTGCTGAACCACTAGGGGTTGGTTCCTACCTCCATTTGCGTTCACGTTTCCGTTACGGGTCCTTGCCATCTTGATCTATACACCGAATAAGGTGAATTTAGATCTTTATTTAGGATAGACGTTTTAAATCGTCCTTATCACTCTGAAACGTTTACATGCTAGTTCTAATATCGTAGTCGTACGTTTAGAATCCTAAACACATAAGGTTTCCAGATCCGGTCGGCAACAAACTATAGATCCAAACAATTAACAGCATATTATGCACAAAGCATTTAGCACATAAAAGCATTTTAGGCACAATTCCTAAAATAAGCTAGTGCTCACACCTCACAATCATCGCTTAGCATTCTAAGTTTAAGTCTAGAAATCCTACAAATTCCTAGTTCGCTTAAACTAATGCTCTGATACCAACTGTGACATCCCCAAAATCACGGCCACAAAAGACCGGTTTGTTTATGCTTTGTTTAAAAATCAGAGTTACATTTTAAATGAAAGTGTTGCGGAATTTGTCCCAAAACAAAAATATGATAAAGATTTATCAAAAGCATTTCCATAGAAATGTATTTCATTAAAAGACTCGGGATGTCATGTTCGTACAGATCAAAAGCATAAACAGTACAATATAAGCCTTACTACATTATTTCATATCTACAGGCCTATATCCGTAATCCCTCGTCCAAAACATCACACCTATGCTCATGCGCCACTACCTGTAATACATAAAACTAAGTGGGTCAGGCTTGGGAGCCTGGTGAGCACACAGGGTTTTCAACCCACAATAAATAAGTTTATTAATTCAATCAACAATAACCCGATTACCCGTTCCCGTTATCCTCACTTTACGTCCCTAAACACCTATCATAAGGGACCTAGCCTAAGGATCATCATCGGGACGGACACTACTGCTAAGGGGATTCCTCAGCAATAAATGTCCTAAAGGCAACCATGTGGGGGATGGAGTACACCGGTGAACACGTCGTTCACAAACACCTACAGGTTGCGAGCCTGCTAGCGTTCCACTGGACTGTCTAGAAGAGTTCGTGGTCGTCATCCATACTCCGCTAGATGACAGAAACAACAACATCAACATCGAGGCCTCTCATCATTTTATCACACATCAGCTATTACATCTACCCATGTTTTACCCCAACATTTTCGTAGATATAAAATACATATACAGTTTAAATCATTGAAAACATGTATAACAATGTTCATCTAGCATAGATAGCAAGTATTCAGATAATATGCACATATAGCACGTAATTTATATAAAATACTTCATATCTATGTGTAAGCTGAAAGTAACTATGCACTCACCTTAACGTTCGATAGACGATTAGTGTTCTGGAATGGATGCGAGGAGGTCGAGTAGTATTTCCGTGAATATGAATCTCCGAGAAAATTTAGTTTCCTAAGGAAATATTAATATAATTAATATTTGGAGGGTAGTTTGGTAATTAACCAAGGTATGGGGTCCATTTACTAATTTAATAAATCAAATGGTGTTATGTTTGTCAATACTTTTCAAATTAATGGCTAAAATGAATTATATAAATTCCAAGTTTGCATCTTGGACTTATTTTGCGATGAAATTCCATGGAGGGGGCTTTTAATTATTTTGAATTACTATAAGGACTATATGTAGTTAATTGAAATGGAAGTTTGGAAAAGAAAAAGGAAAAAAGAAAAATATGTATATATGTTTCTTTCGTATTTACATATATAAATATATATGTTGTTTGTAAATTAAGAAATAAGAATGGGCTACTTTTGTAAACTAAACACAACTTGAGGGTTTGTTTTCAATAAAATAAATGGAAGTTTGAGCTTTATTTTCAGATTTTACTGATCAAACAAACAATTTGTATGTATGGCTAATAAAAGAAATGAATGGCTTCTTTCTTTTGGCTACTGATCGAAAATACATCACATATGTGCATGAGGTTTTAAAAAAAGAAAACACATGAATTTGCCTTGCTTCCCTAGTGAGTTCGAACAACATAGGAAAATAATAATAATAATAATAATAATAATAATAATAATAATAATCTTAGCAATGGAGGACATACGGTGGCACCAATATGGTAGTGATGGTGCAAGATTGGTGCTGGACGGAGGAGCTTGTGACAACAGTAGGTGGTGGAAATGGTGGTTATTCAATCTAAGGGAGATAGAAAGGGATATAGAGATCAAGATTGAGAGAGAGAGAGAGAGAGAGAGGGGAAGAAGAGGAAGATGATGGCAGATTTTGTGAGTGAGAAATGAAGGTGTCTAAGCCTCATTTTATAGTAAACACACACACTCACATACAAGTTTGGGCCATGCCTCCAACCAAGCAATGTACTCACAAATTGAAGTGTGCAAGCAAAAGAGTGAGGATGAGGAGAAGATCACGTGGATAAGACCAAGAGGAGAAGCAATTGGCTGGGGATTTTTCTCCCATGCAAGTCATGTGGGTCCACATGGGTTTTTTTCCTCCTTTAATTGCCCAAAACACACAAAATCGGGTGTCTCGAGATCTCAACATCGGATTGCGTTTTTGAAAATTTCTTATGAAAGAGGGTAATTCAAGGATTCCATAAACCCGAACGGATTAATTTTTGGAGTTATGGAACCCCGGGAAATCGCACTTAAAGTTTTGCGTCTAAACGACACTCGATGTCCTTTTTCGCAACTTTTATAAATATTTTCGTTAAAAATATTTCGAGTATGAAATCAAATACTAGACCATATCTTGAGTCCAAAAACGCCCTCGGAAATCCCGTCGGCAAAGCATAAGTACCGCAAAGGATCGATTCGGTTTTACGCGATTAAAGAAAAACAGTGTTTTACTGTCTGATTTTCGTAAAACTGCCGTATCTTTTGCATACGAACTCCGTTTTCGACGTTCTTTATATCCACGCGTAGGCAGAAACGTACTCTCCAACTTTATGTAATTATATCAGGTTTATCTCACAATTTAATTTTGACGCTTGTTTTTATTCTTTATTAATTATATCTTTATAATTAAATAATAAGCATATAAATTCACATAATTCACAAAATACTCAAATATTTCATCTTTATTACTTCAAAAAAAGAGTTACAAGAGTTGACCTAGACTATTACATTGACAAAAATGCTTAGCCCTGAAACCCGGGCGTTACATATATACCAGGATACATAATCATATGGGCCAGCATTGGTGCCTTTGACCCATGAGTACAGTGAGGAAGCACACCTCACAGCCGGAACAGATAACAGAAAAGAACGTTGCTCCAACTGTTGCCTCTACCGGTCACTTATACAAATAACAATGACCTAAACTCAACCTACTACTCAAGACACCCCAAAACGCCCCTAAGTCAAACTTGGTCAAACCCATGGTCGAAGGTCAAAGTCAGTCAAACTAAAAGTCAAAAAAGGTCAAACTGACTGAGTACACCCATCATACTAAGTCTCTACATTGAGCATAGTCAAGACTTAGCCAAAAATACGAGATTCTAACCTAGTACGTGGAACACACCCTTTGGTACGCCCAACGTACTTTGTCTAAATTGTATTCTCCTCATTAAGTGCTTAATTTTCAAGGGCTTAACATCCAAACTCAGATATAGCCCCAAAACATTATCTTAAGTCATGAAGTTTCCACCTTTATGACTCTTCATGGCTAGAAAAGGTCCAAAAGTTAACACCCTAACTTAATATTCCACTAAAATATCATAACTCTTGCATGGAAGGAAGAAAGGGACCAAGATCACATTTTTATGACTCAAAACACCCAAAAACATCTAAAAGGAAAAATCATTTGGATTAGAATGAACCATACTCATGGATATCAAGATTATGGGACCAAAAAGCTCATAATCCCAAAACTAGCTAGAGCTAACAAATGCATCATCAAGATTTAATCTTTATACCTTATCGAGTTGAGAAAAGAAATGTAGCTTTTGGATCCACAAGCTCGAGCTTCAACAATCGAAAATATTGAACTTATCTTCCATCCAAAATACACCCAAAACATATAAAAGGCTCAAGATTTTCTCTAGGGTCTAGGATTTTGAGTTGGAGGCTCAAGAGGATGGAGTCTGATGTTAGAAAGGACCCCAAGGGGTTAGAGTCCTTAAATAGAGCTCAAAACCATGAAAATAGGGTTTTTACTCTGCGGCAGTACGACCAGTGTACCTAAAGTTACGCCCTAAAAATGCGACTTCCTCAGCCAGTATATCCATCGTACTCCTAGTGTACGCCCAACGTACTGTCAGATTCTCTTCTTCCAACTTAATTTCAAACAACCATAACTTCTTTGTTCTAAATCCGTTTTCGTCGATCTTTATATCCACAAAAAGGTATCGACGAGCTCTATAATTTTATCGTGATACTTGTGAATAAAACATCTCAAACTAAAATCCTTAATTTATGTAAGAAGCCCGAAACATAACCCTTCCCATTTTACCCTTCAGCTTCCATCTAACAATCCAAGGTTTAAATCACTTATCCAACATCATACACCTCCAATAGAGTCTAGGCTCCATTCTATTGAAGCCCAAGGCCTCCATTTGATCCATTAATTATCCATAATCCTGAAATAAGAACTTATCGAAACAGGATGTTATACTAGGTTTGGAATCTCCATACCTGGGCTTAAAATGTGAAATATGTAAAAAGATGATTTCGGTGACAAAATCCTTTTAAGGGGAAACGAATTGTAATGATCGAAAATCTGAGTATTTCGCCATACTCTATTTGGTGTTTAAAGCCTGTTTTAGGCACGACATGTTTGAGAAAAATCAAGAAATAAGAAAAGTATAATAGAACGCGACGCGTTGTTTATATGAAACGACACGTCGATATGTCCATTCAATGGTCACATGTCACCAAATTGGTACAACTAGCAGTGAATATGTGGCAAAATTCCTGATGCAACATGTTGGTTGATTCGTGATGCGAAGACATGTTTGAATGGAAGGACACATGTCGCGTTTATAGGACATGTGGGAGCTTCTAGAGAGATATGTGGGTCGTGACGCAACCCCTTAGGTGACACGATCAGTCTTCCTAAAACCTATATATATATATATATATATATATATATATATATATATATATATATATATATATATGGGGGTTCATTTAATGAAACAGGGCCTTTTTGCTGGCAAGAAAGAGAAAAGGATGGTGTAAGTGATTCATACATGAATGTGTTATGGTTTCTACAAAGTGTTGTTATGAGATTCTAAGGGAATATTGATATAATTCCTATTAGAATCAAGGTTTTCAAAATCAAAATTTTATTTAATATCGTTTTACGTTTGGCAAAATCATAATCGTAAAATCGGATCGGGATCGAAAGATCATACCAAAATGAACTCATATTGAAATTTGTTCGCAAGAAATCGATAATGGAATGAAGTTGAACTTCTCAATCATTGAATCATATTTTTTTCTACAAACCATAAATATTAAGAAGAAAAAAGCTTAATTAGAAGAAAAAAGTTCATTTTGATCATGTACAACTAAATACATAATGTAACGTCGTGTTTCGGGTATGTCTCTTTTAACTTTTAAGTAAATTAATATTTTGGATTTTGGAGTTCTGGTGGCTATGACGTGGTGATGGAGTCCTACGATGTGGCCTAGGTTAATATTTGCATGGAGACTAATTTAGTGTCATAGCGTGGCGATCTATTCGTCACGGCGTGGTCGCTGTTTTATAACCAACCCTAATTCGGGGTTTGTGCTCATATTTAAGGGATGTGATGGCTAGGGTTGCCCACCCTCGGTCTCAAACACTCTCCTTTAGCTCCCAAAAGTAACCTTATCCTCCATTGCTAACTCTTGAGCTTTTTGTGTTGTGTTGAAAAAGAATGTGCCCTTGAGCCTTGTTTCAACAAGCAACTTTCCCCATAGATCTTATGCACGTTTTCTTGACTTTTGTAAGTCCTCAAGCTCCATTTTTTATGCTACTTGTTTCTAGATTATCCCTTTTGGCCCTTAATCTTCATGGTGTGGAAATTTGGAAAGTTGGATTCCATAAAGTTGGAAACTTTATGGATCCTTGTGGTTATCTTAGTATCATATGTTCCAGATCTGAGGATCTTTGGAGTTTTGGTCCCATGTTCAAGCTTTGAGTTATTAATTGTCATATTTTTGCCCTAAAATGGAAGGACATGCATTGGACATGTATGTACATAAAGCTATGATTTTTATGGCCCATTAGGTATATGAAACCCTTCTCGAAACTTTAGAAGAGTAACTCTAGTGATAAGGTGCTTAATGGGTGTTTGCATGCCTTTAGATACCTTGAAGGATTTAGGGTTTGGGATCTTGTCTTATTGAGGTGTCTTAATGGATAAAGTTGGGAACTCTATCCCTCAAGAACATAGAAAGGGCTAGATCTGATTTTTGGAGCTCTTAGAGTTGTAAGAAAATGGCTTAATAGGTTAAGTTGTCCAGATCAGTCCCCACAACGTGGCCTTATGTTGCCATGACATGGCGACTGGGTAAGAAACCGTTTATTTCGTCTTTTCGCTGCCACGATGTGGCCAAGGATAGCCACGACATTGTGACCAGCCGAATGTTGACTTTTGACTTTTGACTGTTGACTTTGATCAAGTTTGACTTTAGGTCAAATGGAGTAATTTGAGTTGTAGATTAAGGCTTGGTCCATGTTTGTTGTTTAGGTGACCTATAGAGCTGGTATTTGGAGCAATAATCAGTTCAACTATCTATTAGAATTTGAGGTGAGATTTCCTTACTATACTTGTGGGTCGAAGGCACCAATGTCGGCCCATTAGGTCGAGTTATGTATCCTTGTGTATAGGATGTTGTTATGTTGTAGTGCTCTGTTAGATTAGTAGATCTGTATGATTACTATACTTGCTAGTTTTTGTTATTTGTTGCGTATTTTGACATAATGTGGTTGGGTTAAGGTTCATTTGCTTTATATTGTAATCCAACAAACTCGGGGAAATCCAGTCCTATGATTGTGGGTCGGATCAATCCAGTCTGATAACTATGAGTTTGGGGTAATCCAGTCTGATGAATATGGACCCGAGGGTAATCCAGTCTGACGCCCGTGGACCTAGTATGAATACTTATATATATATGTTTTGTTGTGTGGGGTACTGTAAGGGAACTCGATAAGCTTTGGCTTACAGTTTGATTTTGTGATTTTAAGTACATCACATGATGGGGCAAGGCGAAAGCGTGATTGTACACATCATCCTTTGGATTTATGTTGAGGGTTGTTATTAGATACTTTAATTTTATGACTATGTTTTAGAAACAACATTTTTGTATAAATTGTGGTTTATGAAAATGGGTTTTAAAAATGAATATCTTTATCATGATTATTGGGATGTTACACATAAGATCATAAAGAGTTTATTATGAGTGTGTTATGTTATAACACCCGCATATTCGGGCTAGTCAATTAAGATAAAATAAGTGTTAAAAATAGCTTTTTAATAAATGATTATTTAGGATAAATAATCTTAATGAAAGTCATAGTATATGTGATAAGGATTCCGTATATAAAAAGAACACTGAAATCCGACTTCGTATGAAAAAGTTATGCTTCTTCGAAGTTTTGCGATTAACCGGCACGAATTTGTGTATTGTGAAAAGTGAATTTTTGATAAATTACTTTTTAGCCTAAGTGACCCAAAAAAATTTGTTGTAGTCATTAAACCAAGAGCGTGAAAATAGACAATGTCCAAATCTAACTTCATAAGAGGAAGTTATGATTTTCAAAGTTTCAACGTAGTAATGCAGGCACAAAGATCGAAATTCTAACCGGTTGATTGTTAGCTGAAACAATCTGAGCGATAAGTGACGATCTTGTTAATATGAACCCATCAATGTAAAGAAAATCGAGAACAAAGTTCCTATGAAGGAGTTATGAATTTCGCACAGACTTTAACAATCTAAATCAGTCTAAATATGAATTTTTGTTAGAGCAAGAATTAGATGTTGAGACCTTAATGAAAGTTGTAAATCCCATTGATAGCTACATGAGTATATAAAGAATGTATAAAACGGAGCTCATATGAAGAAGTTATGCAATTTTGAAATCTGAAAATTCGCACGTGGGTATTACGCGACGTGCGTGACGACGTCGCACTCTCCGAGGGAGACATGTGGCGATGTCGGGACAACCCTCTCTCCCGAGACATGATGACATGGAGTAACATAGATATGACACATGGAACCATAAGAAATAGCCACATGGAAGCCTTCTAGAAGGAGTGAGGTGGACCACGGAGACAGTGACACGTGGCGAGCATCCAAAGGAGCAGCTCCAACAGCAAGGCACGACACGCCTATGGTAGGTGTGCAGTGCGTGCCCTTATTCCTATAAATACCCCTCGAAATTTCTTATTTTGTCATACATTCCACATTCATTTTCTCTCAAACGTTTCCCTGCTTTCGGTCCAACTTTTCCTATTTTCTTAGGGTATTTTAGCAAGGCTTTAGTGTAGCTAGGAGCTCGACAAAATAGAGCTTTCGGTTTTGGAGATCTGTCCACACGTTTTTCCTGGTTTTTGCTAAAACCTCTATAAATTACGCTACACTTTTTTTCTTTCAGTTTAAGTTATATTTATGGTCATAAGTCATTATTATGAACCTATAAATACGATTTATCACTAATTCCAAGTCATTATACGGATTGATTTACTTACCAAAGAGGTGTCTAGATTGGTCATGTTGGCTTGGTTGTTGAATTTCAGAAAGGCTATATGTCGAAATGATCATGCCTCATAACTGTCTTGTCTAGCTGATTCTTATTTGATAGATCTTGACGTAGACATTGGGATTAGTGAGGATTATAGACTATAATTATTATAGTCATCAGGATTACGAAACTAGACTAAGGCTTAGTACTTTATGCGTCTAGGTCTTTTCAAATTACGAAGCGAAGCGTTGCCGAAATCATCAGTCATCCACTTAATTTCATCAAGTGAGTGCGTAGTTACTTTTAACTTACACATAGATACAAGTATTCTAAATGCTTAAATGCTATGTGGGTTGTCTTTTCCGTGGCTGATATATTTGTACAATATGATATGATTGTTACTTGATCTAATCGTATGTTATAATTAATAATATGGTTGGATAGCAATAGGTTGTGCAATATAATAAATGAGAAGCTATGATAGGGTTGTGTAAGATAATGGTTGTGATAAGTTAGTGAGATTTGTGTGACACAATAAGTCGAGACTTGTCGTGTTTATCCAAAAGTACTATCGTACCTGTCCAAAGTACCCTTGTATTGTCATGCTTATCCAAAAGTACTATTTGTACTGTTGTGACATGACTAAAAGTATTGTCATGCTGTCGTGTCTTCTCATTTAGGGAAATATAGATGACTGTTGTCAAAGACTGTAACATCCGGAATTTCAGGTATTATATTTATTCTTTTTATTTTGATTTTTGTGGAAGAACTCGGCGAGTTGGTGCGTAAACTCGCCTAGTAGAGACGCGATTTCTCACCCGTATTAATGATCGGACTCGACGAGTCGCATTGGTGGACTCGGCGAGTCTGCGCTGTTTTATGAAACCCTAATTTCTCAGGTTTGGGGCCTATTTAAAGGGCCTTATGGCCGTCATTTGTGCTCACCAGTCCCCAGAGCGAAACCCTAGTGAGCTTGAGCGTTTGGAGTGAGAGAAGGAGCCATTTTTGGTCTTGGAGGTGTTATCTAGCAAGGGAAAGGAAGCTATAGCCAAGGGGAAACAAGAGGATCAACTTCCTGAAGATCTGAGGTCCAGAACATCACGTTTGAGGTACTATTTTCGAACCATTTTCTGTTAAGGTGATGTTCATGTTGATTTAGGGCTTATTGAGCCCTTTTGTGGCTAGATCTAGTGCTTCCTTGGTCCCTTAAGCGAGTTAGGTTCTGGATCTGGACCCTTGGAGGTCCAGAGTGTCCCTTTGTCCAAGCTTTTTATGAATCCATGGAGGTTTTGGTTTGGGATCTTTGTGCTTGAGGTCAAAACACCATTTATGAGTCGTTAGGCGTGTTATGAGCGCCAAGACATGAACTTTACGTGATAAATAAGCTTGGAAGGACTGGATCTATGAGTTAGTGGAGCAGATCTGACCTCAGAAGGTCGTTTAGGGTTGTGCATGGAATGCACTCGCCGAGTCCATTTCCAGACTCGATGAGTTGGTGCGGGTTGTTCAGTGATTTCGAACCAGGGGTTGAGTAACCGAGTCGGGTGAGTGACTCGGTGAGTCGGAAGGGACTCAGAGGAATCGGGTCCCCGTAGAGACTCGACAAGTCCATGCCAGACTCGGCGAGTTGAGTTGACCGTTGACCGTTGACCAGAGTTGACCGGTGTTGACTTGATAGGGTTGGTCAACCTTAGTTGGGAAAGTGTTAGTTAGAGATGTATTGTGTTATAGGAGGATTATAGCTCGGGAGATCAAGCACTAGTGATTTCAGGGATTTACGAGTTACCGAGATACGCAAGGTGAGTCTTCTCACTATACCTTACCTTGAGTAGGTAATCAGAGAGTATTTGTATGCTATATGTATGTTATGTGTTGTACTGCATTATTTCTATGTGATTTATGTTGTGCATGTTTATAGAGTTGGAACCGGAAGGTTCACAGAGTTAGAACTAGAGGGTTCACAGAGTAGGGTCCACGGACCCACAGAGTTATAGCCTCGAGTGGCTAATATGTGCTATGTGTGGTATTTTGGGGAACTCACTAAGCTTTGTGCTTACAATGTTTGGTGTTATTTGTTTCAGGTACTAGTGAGGATCGCGGGAAGGCGCCAGTCTGATCAGTACACACACAGGATTTTTATGTTATGAGATCTTGAGATTTTTATATGCTACTAATACGAGTTTCAAACAATGATGTTTTTATGAATATTGAATGAAATGTGTTTTGTATAAAATGAGAAAAATTGTTTTGAAATTTACGGTGTTACAAAGACCCTTTAGAAAAGATCTCTTGGAATCATCAATCTAAGATTATGAAGAGAGAATAGCGGGAATGGGGTAAATAGGATATTGAAATGTTGAAGAATATATAATTATAAGAATATAATATTATGGGTTGAAAACCCTATCTCCCCATTTTTCTCAACCTGAACCACTCATTTTCTTTGTATCATAGGTAGCAATTCGAAGGTACTGATAGATAAAGTAATTATCTGCGGAGAGATTAATGGATTTCGTAGGCTGCTAGAATAATGATGTAAGGCCCATTTATGCTTTTGTTTTGTATCAATTATGGTATCTCAAGTTTTAATAATCAATGAAAATCATTTTCTTCAGAAATACTTTTAATGGAACAAATTCCGCATTTATAAAAAAATCACTTTGATTTAAAATAAGCATAAATAAAAAAGTTTTAAAATAGTCGTAAATTTGGGCATGTCACAGTTGGTATCAGAGCATTAGTTTAAGTAAACTAGGAACTTAGAAGATTTCTACAGTTAAACTTAGAATGCTAAGCGATGATCGTGAAATGTGTGTCTATTATATTTTAGGTAATTTACTTAAAGTAACACAAGAACTAGTTCACTTTAGGACAAGATGCCTAATTTGCTTTTATGTGCTAATGGTTTATAGCATGCTTTAGGTTGCATATCTAAATTGTTATTATTAGGTTTAAGGTATGTTGCCGACCTAGAATTAGGAAATATTATGTGTTCAGGTTTCTAAACATTTAATTACAATATTAGAACTGACATATAACTTTTCAGAGTAATAAAGAGGATTACACATCTAAACCTTCCCTATTTATATTCTCGTCTCGGTACACCGAACGCCTGCTTTGGTGTGTAGAAAGTCATGGTGAAGACTCATAATAGACTAGGAAATATCAACGAGAGCTGACAGCCTGAGCCTAAGTATATGATGGGTCATGCACCGGTCATTACACCTGCACCCAAAGCTATCATAATGGTAGAAGTTCAGGCCATGATGTGAACCATGCTAGACCGAGCAAATGGAGGAAATAAGGAGTCATACGATAGTGAACGATACCTATCAGAAGATATCATAAGTGGTACCTTGCCCTTAGAATACGCCTGATAAAATAATAGTACGTCTAGAGGTGTACGACATGTCTGAAGTACACCTTCTATTGGTGGGATGATAGAACTTTTGGTGTAATTCCTGAAGTCGTTCGATCATCTGGCGTTACCACCACTAACCAAGTTGAATCAGGATTGTTGTTGAAGATACGCATTAAAGAAGTCCCAGTGGAGTCTAGGGAAATTTTTATGATTGTTTGGACACATTCTTATGTGTTAAATTGTTTTTGTGATTTTAGAAATAATAACTTGGGACTGTGAGGCAATTATTGGGACGAGTATGAGTAGGTGTGAAAGGTAGTAGAGGCCTATTGTACTGGAAGCACATGACTCGTACTTGGATTAGGGAAAGTCACAAGGTTACTAAAGCTCTAATTATTTGAGTTATTTTCTTCATTTCCATCATTACCTTTGTTTCAGTAATGACTGCGAAGATAAATATTTTTCGAACCTTCGTGGTAATATCAAATCGAGTCCAACTATTCTATAAAGTAAGTTCGATGTAGTGTCCGACTTTAGATTGAATGAAAAGAATAAACAAATCAATCCATTAAAATATCGCAATCATCGATAAGATTTAGTAGCCTGTAGCTAGAAATACTACATGCTAGAATGTGATTATATCAAATTAGAACATGAAGAAAGGTATCTTTCATGATAGAGTATGACTCAAAGAGACCTGAGTATAATGATTACATCATACGATGAGAGGACATTAGAACATGACCCATCGGTCTGTTACGATAAGTCATAGTAAAAGACCTTATCATAGGTTAAGTCAATTTTAGAAGGAGTCGGAGCCTCCAATGGAGATCGAAATTACAAGGAAAAGCAGGTGCAAGATTAAGCATTGTCAACATTCAAGAAGAGTTAGAAAAGACACAAGAGATACGGTTATTACCTATGATGGAAAGGTAACGCACAAAGTCATTATACAATCCCTGTTTTGTTGATGATTTTGGGACGTAATCATCCTAAGGGGAGATTATTGTAACACCTGCACATTTGGGCTAGTCAATTAAGATAAAATAAGCGTTAAAAATGAATTTTTAATAGAAGATTATATAGGATAAATAATTTTAACAAAAGTTATAGTATATGTGACAAGGATTTCGTACACATAAACAACGCTGAAATCCGAATTCGTATGAAGAAGTTATGCTTCTTCGAAGTTTCTCGGTTAACCAGCAGAGCTTTGCGTATCGTAAAAAGTGAATTTGATAAATTACTTTTTAGCCTAAGTGATCTAAATGAAAGGCATAGTAGTTATTAAACCGAGAGCTTGTATATAGAGAACGTCCAAATTTGACTTCGTGGGAGGAAGTTATGATTTTTTGAAGTTTTAGCATAGTAGTGTGGTCACATAAATCGAAATTCTAACCGGTTGATTGTTAGCCGAAACAATATTAGCAAGAATTAAAGATCTCATGAATATGAACCTTCCAATGTAAAGACAATCGAGATTGGAGTTTGTATGAAGGAGTTATGAATTCTGCACGGACTTTAACAGTCTAAACTGGTCTAAATATGAATTTTTGTTAGAGAAAAAATTAGATGTTGAGACCTTAATGAAAGTTGTGGATCTTGTCAATAGCTATGCGTGAATATAAAGAACATGAAAAACGTTGATCGTATGAAGAAGTTATGTAATTTTGAAATTTTGAAAATTCACATGTGCGCAGTGCACGCGTTGTAATGTGGCATTCTCTGGGACGTGGTGGTGTGGGGACAACCCCTCTCTTCCGAGACATGATGACGTAGCATAACGTAGACATGAAACGTGGCACCATAAGATATAGCCATGTGGCAGCCTTCTAAATGGAGTGAGGTGGACCAAAAATACGGCGACACATGGCGAGCATCCAAAGGAGCAGCGTCACCAGCAGGGCGCAGCGTGCATATGGTTGGTGTGCGGCGTGTGTCCCTAATCCTTAAAATACCCCTCAAATTTTCTCATTTTCTCAGACATTCCACACTTATTCTCTCTCAAACATTTTCCCTGCTTTCGATCCGACTTTTCCTAGTTTCTTAGGGTATTTTAGCAAGGCTCTAGTTGTAACACTAGCCAAAATAGGTCAATAACAATCACATGTGATTATACCAATCATGTAATGTGATTTTGTCAAAACAAATAATGTAGTAAACTCACTATGAATTTCATGATGATTCTAATATAAATATGAACTTTCATACATACTTTATAGTATAAATCAAAGTATACGTCCATACGATTCCAAAAATATAGATAACATCTAAATCTGACTTCGCGTGAAGAAGTTATGATAAACCGAGCACTATAAATGTATATAATAATGGGAATTTAAAATAGGAATAGAATTAGCTATTGGAGTCTAAAAGAGAGTTTTAGTACTCCTAAATACCTACGCGTGGATATAAAGAACGTCAAAAACGGAGTTTGTATGCAAAAGTTATGGCCTTCCGAAGATTCAGCTGTCAGAAACCCTAATTTGACTGAACTCACGACGTGAGCACAGAAACTCACGACGTGGGGAGTCATTTTGCTACATTTCAGGTCTAGAAGGTGCGTGACGAGGCTACGAAGTGATAAGATCCAAACTCACGACGTGAACATTGATATTTCACGACGTGAGGAGTCATATGTCAACCTTCGGAAGCTAGAAGACGGATGGCAAGTCTACGAAGAGATAATCTCAAAACTCACGACGTGAACATTGAGATTCTCACGTCGTGAGGGTCCAAAATCCTTCCTATAAATAGCAGGTCCAACCTTGACACTTCCTTACACCATTTCCTTTTCTCCTCTCTCCTTTGCTGAAGCCCTCTTACATCCCGAGCCCCAACGACCTTGTACGCTGACCGTTTCTGCTTAGATTACATAAAATCACGCTGCTAAGGAAAGTTTCACGGCCCCACTTTCTAATATTTCGGGGGAAAACGCATGCTAAATATTATATATATATATATATATATATATATATATATATATATATATATATATATATATATATATATGTTATTATTATGTCTATATGATAGTATATCAGTATCAACGTAGATAGTTATAATAATCGGGATATAGTTATTTCGTATCTGAAAGTATACAACTATCGTAAAGCTGTTAGCATGTTATTGTTATAGTAGTATACTAATGTAGATCTTGAGTTATACTTAGGATTATGTATATATGTTGTGTGCGATATAGTTCCAGAGTTATACTCGGAAGTTCTATATGTTAATTCATGAGAATGTTGTTATTATTGGTTTTATGTCAAGATAAAACCAGGTATGTTATATGTTGTTGTTATTGGTTTTATGTCAAGATAAAACCTGGTTTTAATTCTAATTATAGATGTTGTACTACCGCAAGGTTTGATCCTTGTACTACCGCAAGGTGTAATCCTTGTACTACCGTAAGGTGAAATCCTTGTACTACCGCAAGGTGTAATCCTTGTACTACCGCAATGTGTGATTCTTGTAATAATAATAAGAGGTATAAAACTAAGTCATACAGTCGCAGCTACATACTCATGGTAGCACAACTTTAGAAGCATTATACTTTGTCGATATACAAGTATGAATGTTAAGTATAAGTTTCCCAAAGACTTATACTCTAAGTATAAGAATCTAGTAGGTATATTACTTGTATATTAAGTAGACCACTATACCTATCCTACTTACTCGCATAGAATTGAAATAGATTTATATGTAGCGGTTTTACTCGTATAGAATTGAAATAAGATTTATACGTAGCAACTTAGTTTGTATGGAATTACAAACATTATATTTATAATATATGAGACTTATAGGTATATACTTATTTGGTAAGTAAACCATTATACATAGGATATATATATTTAACGTTGGAAAGTCAAAATAATACTTTCAAAACTATACTTTTGAACTTGGAAAAATGTATTATTTTTATATGGAGTCAAAACCTGTGGATTCACCAACTTTATGTTGACGTATTTTAAATTGCATGCGTTTTCAGGAAGTTGATAACTATGATACGAGAAATGACGTTACACTACCCGGTGTTTCTGCCGACGGCCGGGGTGTGACACTAGTGTAGCTAGGAGCCCGACAAAATGGAGCTTTTGGTTTTGGAGATCTATACGCGTGTTTTTCCCGGTTTTTGCTAAAATCTCTTGTAAATTAAGTTACACTCTTTTGCTTTTAGTGTAACTTATATTTATGGTCATAAGTCGTTATTATGAACCTATAAATAAGATTTACTGGTAATTCCGGGTCGTTATACCGATTGAGCTACTTACGGAAGAGGTGTCTATAATGGTCACGTTGGCTTGGTTGTTGGATTTCAAAACGACTATATGTCGAAATGATCTCGCCTCCCAATTGTCCTTCCTAATTGATCATTACTTGATAGATATTGATGTAGTCATTGGGATTAGTGATGAATATAGACTATAATTATTATAGTCACCAGGTTTACGAAACTAGACTAAGGCTTAGTAATTTATGCGTCTAGGTCTTTTCAAAGTACGAAGCGAAGCGTTGCCAAAATCAGCAATCATCCACTTTTATCAAGTGAGTGCATAATTAGTTTCAAGTTAAACATAGATACAAGTATTCTAAATCTTTAAATGCTATGTGCGTTGTTTTTGCCGTGACTAATATATTTGCACAATATGATATGATTGCTACTTGATCTAATTGTATGTTATACTTAATAATATGGTTGGGTAGTAATAGGTTGTGTAAAACTATAAATGAGAGGATGTGATACGGATGTGTAAGATAATGGTTGTGATAAGTTACTCAGAGTTGTGTGACACAATAAGTCGAGACTTGTCGTGTTTATCCAAAAGTACTATTCAAATTGTCGTGCCTGTCCATAGTACCATTATATTGTCGTGCTTATCCAAAACTACTATTTGTACTGCCATGCCATGACTAAAAGTATTGTCATACTGTCGTTCCCTATCATTTATGGAAATATAGATGACTACTGTCAATGATCCTTTAGAAAAAAATCTCTTGAAATCATCAATCTAAGATTAGGAAGAGAGAATATAGAGAATGGGGTAACTAGGATATTTAAATGCTGAAGATTATATAATTATAAGAATATAATATTGTGGGTTGAAAACCCTACGTGCTCACAGGTTTCCTAACCTGACACACTCTGCTTCGTTGTATCATAGGTAGCGATACGAATGTACTGATAGATAATGTAATTATCTACTGAAAGATTAATGGAGTTCGTAGTGTGCTGGAATAACGATGTAAGACCCGTTTATGCTTATATTTTGTATCAGTTATGGCATCCCAAGTTTTAATAATCAATGAAAAAAAATTTCTTTAAAAATACTTTTAATGGAACAAATTCCACATTTATAAAGATCACTTTGATTTAAAATTAGCATAAATAAAAAGTTATAAAATTGTCGTAAATTTGGGGATGTCACATATGCCTAATTCAAGATGTATTTATGAAATGGTGATGGTTCTCAAGACTTCTTGCAACTTTTGATGCCCTATTTTAACTTGAATAGACGCTTTTATGATACTTGGCTATATAACAAAACTACTGAGGTGAGATCAGGATCATAGTGTGATCGAAATCGTTTTTGACTTGTAAGATCTTAAAATCGTAAGATCTTAAGATCAAAATCAGAATTTTAACAACCTTGACTATAATGTAATTGTTATATGATTCCTACATGAATATTGTTTAAAGGTTCCTTCGGGAACAGAGATAAAGATTCCTACGAAATACTAATATGTGGTTTCTAAGAGAGATTGAAATGTGATTCCTTCGGAAATATTGTAAAAAGGTTTACTTTGGGAAACATTGTAAAAGACACCATTAAGGTATAGTATGGCAACTGTTGGGATGGAATCGTCGTGTGTTCGGTTTATCTATAAAGTGTGTGTTATAGGGAGCAAGATTCCTTATGTTTTATCGTGTATGACTTGTTGAAATCATGAAGATTCATAGTGTTCATGATGATGAAATCATGAGGGTTGGGTTATATCATAGTAACACTAATGAGTTTGTAAACTCTAGTAAAATTTATGAATGTATGTCATGATATTTGTACAAATGTGATGATGAAATGATTGTTTAAAATGTATGGGTGTTACATTGTAGATGGTTAAGAGCCACCTGTGCTTTCCTCTTGCTTGACATTTGATTTTAGTGTTTTTTTACGAATGTAGAAATCACTAATGCGGGACATATTCATCAGTGACTTGTACATTTACAAATGGGATTAGAACACTTATGATTTAACCTCTGTTACATGTGATTTCCTCTAAAAAAATTCAAACACCTCCATTTTTAACCAAAATCATATGTAAACTTATCATAAATGTATAAAACCTATTAAAAGACAAATAAAACATGAAATATTTCATAACTTATAAAGTTTTCGGAGAATATTGTTGTTGAGCCATTAGAGAGAATAGAGATGATTTCTTCAACATGAAATTATGAAAATGATGGTTATTTCCAAAATTTGAGGTTAATATACTTTGGGCACATGAATTGAAAACCGACAATATCATTAGCCCACTATGGTGAATTCACAGATAATATATATGTAAAACCACATATGACTTTAATTGTCTGCGATTTTGATGACTAAAAATAATAGTATATTAGTTTTTGGCTAAAAATGGCTAAGTCAAAAGATTTTAGCTATTTTTATAAACTCCTGCAGTTATTATATCATTATCGTGGATTTTATCATTCCTGCTCTCTACAATATACAAACTACAAAACGTCCGAAAAATTCTACTTTTATTAGCCTAAATTCAAGAAGAGGACAAAGTTATTGATTACATCAACATTACCTCCTCTGGTTTTAAGGATTGCATTCACTCCACATCTTCCTTGCAAACCCCTCACACCAACTATATCCTCCCCGCTATTTCTTTCCATTTTTGCTTTCTAAAATATGAATATTATCAAATGGTTGAAGAAGGTGATTTCTCAAAAGAAAAAATTGTTCAAGAAGGTGATTTCTCGAAAGAAGAGCTCTAACATTCAGCCTCAAGATTGTGATGAACATCCTATGCGTTCGGTTGTCGTTCACTGTGATGATCTATTTGTTTCTGCTAAGCATCCATACACTGAATTTGATTATGTTAATTTTATGGTCACCGGATATAATTTTGCTGCTCATAGTTACTCCTACACAAGAACAAACATTTTTCTATGAAACATCGAAAAATGAATAGATTGAAGATGCGTGTTTTTCTACAATGTATTTTTTTTTCTCTAGGTTTGTTTTTTTGTTTATGTCTTTGACTACATTGTTCTTTTATTCAAATAAACAACACCAATGACATTTGCTTAAATCATTTATCATTTAGTACAAATGGAATAAACCGTTCGGTCTTGTTTACAATGATTAACGATGCGTTTGGACTTGTGCTCTTTCATGTGATTATTGCAACTTTTGGGGGACAAATTTATAATCAAAAAATAACCTTTAATCAAAGTTGTCATATAATGGGATAATGTTATATTTAAAAAGTTCTGGTTTATTTATATTCGAACTCATCTTTTGCATATATTTTGCGATTCAGAATTATAATTGGCTGTTATCCTAGAACGAAAGTATATATCAAGTTAAACAATCCCACCTCTAAAAATTAAAACTACCCCATTTCAAATTAATTTCACAATCAAATAATGGTACAAATTATGAAATTAACAACAAATGAACTCGAAATTACACACGTTTGAACAACAAACAAAGATTCAAATCAAGCGTGGACCTTGAAGAAGGCCATAAGAGGTTCATACACAACTTGTCTAGCATTTGTACCCATAACAGGATCAGCATGAGCATAATCCTTCCTAAATTGAACCACAATCTTGTTCTTATCATGATCCTTGAGTATTTTCAGCAAATGCTTAACATCTTCAACATCAGAAAGCGAGTCAGCACCACCATGGCCCAGGAAAAGCGGAAGGTTCTTAGGTATGTTGGCTATGTTGTAAACTGGAGGTGTTGACTTCCCATATCGCCTCCTGTTTTGTCCCCCATCCTTATAATCATACATACTAATTGTTCCTTCTCTTATCACTGTCAAAAACTCGATCCATAAATAAAGATCATTTCATGCATGTTGATAATATCACAATACAATCAACGAATATAAAATAGAAAACCTACTTTGAGCTATATGAATCAAGTTCTTCGTGGAGCTTGACTGAGGCTCATGGTCTAGAAAAACGTCGACTATCGAAGGCTTCAAGCAACAGTTTTTGCCTAAACCCATAAAAGACTCGATTTTTAGTTCTTTAATCTTACTATTTTCGAATCCAAAACTTGTTTTTTATTCATTTATGATACCTGTGAATGAATTCAACAAGTTGGTACAATCGATGAGTGGATTCACGCATATTTTCTTGAGAAGCTTGGTTACAGCATCCCTGGTTACATAAACAAAGATCTATGTGAACAAATATGCAACAAGCGTTAAACATTCGCAAATCACCAAAGCTTACCCTTTTGGATTAAACTCATGAAGTCCCAGCCATCTTAAAGTCTGTTATACAGAAAACAGTCAGAATATTACTATAAAAGGTTATTAAATTTTGATAAAATATTCAAGATTTGGAGTCTTTACTTCAGCTAGGAAGTTTTCAGCAGCAGTTCTGCCTAATGGGGACGTGATCTGACCTACATAAGCAATGGGACTAAGCAATGCAGCTGATCTTGTCATGCTTACAAGCTCTCCTTTTGAAAATGCAGCCATTCCCATCAAAGTTCCCTAAAAAATTAATAAGCAAAAATTAAATACAAAAAATTACACCATGGTTATATCATATATGTAATTACTATAATAATTAGATAACATTAATGTTATATAAAGATTGAGCTCTCACCAACGAGTGACCAACATAATGCAGTTTCTGGCCTGTTTGACGATGAACATATTGAAATGTAGCTGGAAGATCGTATGCTGCTAACTCATCCCATGTCCAGTCCCAATAAGCCTAGATTTCATTTTTAGTAACACTTTCAATAAAAAAAAAAAAAAAAAAAAAACTGTCGCAAAAAGATATTTATGTACTTATTGGCAACTAACCTCACTATCAGGATTGAGAGATACATGACCACGACTATATTTGGTTCCTCGTGAACTAACAAGCCATACATCAAATCCATTGTCGGCTAAAACCAAAGCTAATGATTGATCTGGAGGGCTCAACAGCCATGTTATAGCATCCTGACTCGTAAGAAAGATTAAGATTAAAGGAAACAAAAATTGATATATGAATGTAATTAATGGAAGGAGTGATTAATTACTAACCATTAGAAGACCATGTTGCAAAAGAACAGGGATCCTATTGCCTTTTTTGCCACCTACGCGTCCTAATGGTATTCTTTGTAAGCTTAGTATGTAACCATCTTTTGTTGTCACTTTGTGTTCTTCACAAGTGTAGCCACGTGGCTGCACCATTGACTGACAGATGCCATCGGCATTTGAAGCAGATAAAACTGCAGATGTAGATGTTTCGTTCCATGAGAAGTGTGATCGGTTTGCTAAAGCAGAAGGATAAAGGAGAATGAAGAAACATGTAATTATGAAAACCAAACTGTTGGCCATCTTAAGTAACGGTTAATTTCTTGCTTGTGACTGAAAGTGGAACGATGTTACATATTTTTTATAGAGAAAGGAGAATCATAGAAACAAAATTGAGCATATATTCATATAAAAATTAAGAAGACAAAAAGATTTTTTTGAAGGTCTCTATGATTGTATTTGTGTAATTTTTTATGCAATCAAAGGAGTTGGATCATGGAATCTTCCCAAGTCCTGTGGCTAGAATAATTTGTAGTATTCATCGAACCTATACGAAAGCATGGATCCAAAAGTTTAGAGGATATCTAAACCCAAAGAGAACACAATTCCTTGTTCTATCTTGTTCTTGCTTTAAAATATCTACCTACACATGCATTCGTCTAGATCGTCTTTAAAGTGAGAAACTTTCTTTAAGATAACATGAAGGTACTTCAATAATGCACTGGTATTGTCCCATCTATCAGTGACAGATAAGTAGATGAACAGCTAAGATTAATTTCTCCCATCAAATATGTTTTCATGGCTGCTCTCAATCGTGTTAGATGGCAGCAGTCAGTCAAGAATCATACAAGGGGCAGTTGGACCTTGTTATATTTTAGTTTCTCAATTATCATGCGTAGCTAGCCTTTAATTTTCCGTTTTGGTTGATTGAATAACTGAGTTTTAGGATCAAGCGCTTGGGGTTTTCGGGTGTAGATTTATCTTTGACCGAGAAATCAATAATATATACCTTCGATTGGTTTATCGTTTGCCTACATTCTCCCACATTAAATTAAATAACATATTGTTGATCGTTGAAAATAACTAGGACCAAGTAATTGCGATGTGAATTATCAATAGTTTAAGACAAAACTTCATATGTGATTTTCAGAAAGTTTAGTCCTTAAAGTTCAAAAAACTTTATAGATGATCCATATGGTTTCAAAAGTTTTAACAAACGGTCTTTTTTGCTAACTTCGTTAGCTTTTGGTCGTTAACTATTATTTGATTATAAATATTGAAGGGCATTTCCTCCATTTCACCAACACAAGGACCATTTATATGTTTTTTCTTATTAAAAAAAAGAAAAAAGAAATATATTAAACCTAACCCCCAACCCGTTTTCTTCCTCACCAGACCTATCTCCGCCCCTACCCTTCATCTTCATCCTTAGTTACAAGAAATCGAGAGTTTGGTGTTTCGATTAACATCCTATGAACCATCCCATTAACATCCTTGACCGCATAATCAATCTTGAAGATATCAATTTCGCAAGCAACGAACTCGAGAGCAGTTTCGAGAAAACGAAGGGCTCCGAAGAAATCGTGTGTACGTATGTGAATTCAGAACTAAACCAACTCCCTAATGGGTGAAAGTCCTCTACACTTTTTTGTGTGCGTGTTGACTCTTGTTCTTCCCGTGACTACAAGGCACCATCTCCTTCGTTCCAATCAGGTGTGTATCTGTTCAAGATTTGATTTGCAGGTGTGTTAATTTGATATGCTCACGTTTTGATTGCATTTGTCTGGTGGAAGCATTATGTTAGAAACAGTTTTTTTGATTTCAGTATGTCAATATTGATTTTTGATCAAACTTGATTCTGATGTTAACAAAGAGTGGGGTTCAACCAGGGGCAGAAAACAACCATTACAACTAGGGGGGTTGAAACCTAAATTCTAAAACAAAAATAAACCATATAATGTAATATGGTTCAAAGATACATCAAACAATTAAGACAAGATAACTATTAAGATATATTATTACATTGTTAATCAAAGTAGAACTTATTTTCTAGTTTATTATGTAATCGTATTTTAAAACAAAACCATACAAATACATAGAATATTGATTTTGTATTTTTTGACATGGTATATTTTATATCACTTAAAATAAACAAATATTATTTGTTTATATATGGAAATGTTTGTTGTTAATGAAATTATTTTAGTTTTTACTTAGCGGATTATTTGGATGTGAATTCATTAAATAAAGATGATTATACATAAAAAAAGTTGTAAATATATAATTTAAATCCTCAAATAAAATAATAAAAGAAAACTAAGGTAACTCGTTTCATTACCTATCTTATTTGATTCACTAAATTCAACCACATTATTAATTTCATTAATTATATATCCTTTTCATTGTAATCTAAAACCTCATTTAAAATTGATATACTCTTATCTAAAAGTAATGACAAGGTCAATAGCATGTGAGTGGGATGAGTTATGTAATATATTTTCTAGAGTATCTGAGAATTATTATGATTAACAGTAGATGGAAAAGAGTTTTATACAAAATAAATTGTTTAATATATATATATATATATATATATATATATAGAAGGATAAAAAGCTGGGGGGCCATGGCCTCCCCCAGCCCCTCTTGTGTTCCGCCACTGGGTTCAACTAGAATAATTGGCATCATAATGGAATCAGAGGTTTCATGTGCTTGAACTTCAATAAGATTTGATGGTTTTGATTTCCATTCTCGCTTGATTGTACCGACAGGAATCTGTGAATCCTGTGATGGCATAAGAATTAGATTTGAAGTAGATAAATGAACATAAGGGGCAAAGGTAGTTTTCTCAGAAAATGGAAAACCAAGGACACAATTCCTATAAAATGGTTTGGATTTATTTAAGAAGACATGCTCCTTTTATTCCTTCTTCTTCTTTCTTTAAGTGATGATATTCACAGGTGGTAAATGGTAATGAAAATGATAAAGGGGGTTTGGTGTTCATGAAAAAGATGTTGACGAGTTGTGTTTATTGGTGGTGCTCGTGGTGCATCGTGGCTATGGGCGTTGGTGGCGAGCGATGGTGGTGCTGGTGGTAGACTGTGATGGTATACTTTTAACTGTCTCTCTCTCTCTCTCTCATGTGGGTTTCGCTTTGTTCATTTGAATTTATTCATTTTTTAAGATATATATATATATATATATATATATATATATATATATATATATATATATATATATATATATATATATATAGAGAGAGAGAGAGAGAGAGAGAGAGTTAAATAATATTTTTTTCTTTTTTTTTAAATAAGACAAAACATCATAAATGGTCACTAGTAGTGAAATAACGAAAATGTCCTCCGAATATTATAATCAAATAATAGTTAATAGCCAAAATCTAACAGAGTTAGCTCAAATGACCGTTTTGCTAAAATTTTTGAAACCATAGGGACCATCTTTGAGGTTTTTTGAACTTAGGGACCAAACTTCAGATTTTTAAAAACCACAACGACCAATTGAAAACAAAAAAAAAAATTCATAATGAGAGAATGAATTTGGGTCACTCATTTCGAATATGTTGTTTAAGCGCACCGGCATACATGTCCAACAGAACATATCATATTAATATATAAATATATATGAATACGTATATTTATATATGAATACGTATAGCGTAAGTGATTATTCATATATTAATATGGCGGCGGTGGTTGGTTGCGAAGGTGGCTGTAGTTGGTGGTGGTTGGTGACGAAGGTTGGCGGAGGTGGCGGTGGTGGGTGGTAGCAGAGAGGAGGTGGTCGATTTATGTATGAATACACTTATATTTATATTCGTATATGCATATTATTCATCATCCGTCGTGCTCGTGCGATGGAGTATATTGCGGCAAATAGAAATGATTGACTGAGAATAATTCTCTCATTCTTTTTCCGTAGATTGTTGTTTGTTTGTTTGTTTGTTTGTTTTTTTCTAGTTATTTAAATCTTAGGTTTTTTATGTAATCATTTTAAGAGTGGTTCGCGAGAAAATATCGGTTCGCAAAAGAGTCTAACCGTGTGTGTGTGTGTGTATGTGTGTGTGTGTGTATATATATATATATATATATATATATATATATATATATATATATATATATATATATATATATATATTAAGGCTATGTTTAGCGTATTAACTAAAAAGTTGGATGTTAGCTGAAAAGTTAGTTGTTATATAAAAAATCAGTTATAAAGATAAATGTTAGCTTATAAGCCGGTTGATAAAAATGATATTAATTTGATAAAAAGTGGTTGATAAGCAACTTGAAAGATATAAAATGACATAAAAATATATTTTGAATAATATGTTTTCTTATAACCAATTGTGTACCTATCTTTCATAGTTCACTTTTTTGTATCATGTCAGTTTTCAACTCACCCTCATTTCACTCTTCAAAACTCAGGAAATGATCGTTTTTCACTTTGTTGGCATAGGTGTCCAAGGTCATAACTAAATTAGTCAAAGATCATAACTAAATTGATACAACTTTATGGAATAAAAGCAAATTTCTTTTTGGGTTGCCCTCATAACCAAATATAGCTATAAATGATATTAAGAGAGTGAGTAAATAATTTATTAATTTATTATACGATTAATAAATTAACTAGAAATTAATAAGAAATTGTTAGATTAATTAATATTTATCAAAATTAATTTGAAATTAATTCGGGATTAATTAAAAATAATTAAAAGTGAAAAAGTTGAAATGTAATTGTTCATACTTAAGCAATGAAGACAATTCTAGAACCCTCCATAGGCTTGGATGGTTTTGGAGGGGTTTCTAGAGTTTTTGGAAGCATCCTCGAGCTGATAAGGATAACTGCCTTGAATAGATTAAATCTGATATTTAATTATTCAAAGCATGGTTTATCCTTGTGATCCCTTAGCTATAAATAGGATCTTTTGGCTCCTAAATTTCGTGGTTCTTACCTCTCATAAGGTGAGGAACGAATTTCTCCTCCTCCCTCCTCTCTCCTCTTGATTTTTAGGGTTTCGAGGGTTTTGGGTGTGAGTCATTAGAAGCAGCGATAATTTTGTTGTTATCTATCTGAAGCAGATATGAGGATTCTGAAGTGTTATATACAATTATAACATATAGGTATGTTATACAATCCATTGATTTATATTATACCTAGGGTTAATGATAGTTTTAATAGTATATTGTTATAATGTGTAAAGACATAGATACATAAGTAGCATGTGTCTATAATTAGATTTTATGATGATTCCCCTATGCAAATATGTTTATTGTAACCTATAAAACTCATTGGTGATTAACATAAGAGAATCCCAGTCACAAATATAAGAGCATAATCTGTGATTAACACATCATTGATTTTTCAATGAATCTCAAGAGATCTAGGTGTTTCATTGTGATTGAAATTGGTAAAATTCTTTACTTACCTAAAATAAATTCACAATTTGATTACGACATCCCTCTTCAGAGTTTGAATCGATAATATGGATCCTAGCCTTAATTTAAAATTGGGTCAATAATTAAGGATTTAATCAACTTCTTTAAAATTTCTCTCTTAGGTTAAATGGAAATCCTCTCCCACCTCCACGCACACTTTCATTCTCCATCGAGAATAGCTCATTTGCTATAGAATCTTCCTCCATCGGAAAGATGTCCTCGATGAGCATATCCTTCAAATCAATAATCTTTTTCAACTTTGAATAAGTTGTTATTCCCATATACATGTACATTTGTTAGATAACGTTTCTTGCATCATTATCTTTATGTCCTCGATGTTTCAAAAATGATCTTTTGTAAATGTGTGAATATATGAAATGAACTTGCAAATGAGTGAAATATTTCACCAACGGCAAGGCAAGAGTGATTTGAAAAGCGTCAAAAGTTCCTAATTGCATTCAAGCTAAAGGAAAAGATTTTGTATGTACTCAATGAGAGCTACATAGACAAACACGAGAATCTCAATATTGTCCTTGACAAGGGTCTTGGTATAGATCTCGTGCTTGGATCTCTTACTAGTTGTTATGATAATTTCAAATTAATAATATAAAGAAAACATTGATGGTTTTCTTAAACTTTCTCTAAACTAAGAAACCAGAAATGAAATTAGATTTCTTATCTAGTACTAATTATCACCTTTTTTGGATCTTGGTGGAAAGAAGAGGAAACATTCAAGTCCTAAATGGAAAGAAAGTTTAGGTCGAAACTTCCGATTATGAGGAAATGAAATTGGTGTATCCTTTATTCTACACAACCATGATTCAAAAGAGGCAACTATCAATTAATGCAATGACAAGGATCATAGGAAACAAAGTTTCCCTATGTACTTAAAGATGGTAAATTCAAATGTTTGAATCTACATAAAGTACTTCAGTAATTAAACTCCATGATACTTCCAATTCATGGATCCTTGATAAGTAATGTAAGGCATTAAAGGATCTAATGGAAAGGAAGAAGTTTTCAAGCATCGAGAGCTAAACCTAATCATTGGAATGGACAAGTGTCGCATGTCTTGATGATTAAGGATTATGAGCATGTTCTTCGTAATGGAGTTGGGTATCTAATTGTTTGCTATTACTCTTCGAAGATATCTAGAAACCAAATTTTATTTTATTGGTTGTATAAACATGAATATGAATTTCATTTGATAAAAGAAAGATAATATTTTAGTTTATAAAGATGGTTGTTATATGTTTAAAACATCTTCTTGCAATTGGCATTCATGAAATTGTTTTTGTGTTTCTAATAATAGGAAGGTAACTTTAATATTGATTCCTCTAATACTTTAGATAAGAATGTGCTTGTGGGATAATCTCTTTGGCCACATAAGTAACAATCGCATCATCAAGCTTCAATTGGACCAAGCATTGAATCATTCAATTATGGGTTGGATGATGTATGAGAGTCTTGTTTGTTGGCAGGATGACTAAATCGACATTCACATGGATGTGTGAATAAAGTGAAGGATTGTTGGATCTTATACGCATTGGTGTGTGTAGACCTATCAGATCCACCAAAAAGGACGACATATACTACTACATCATGTTTTTATAACCTCAACATAGGTGATTATGTTTATATGATTAATCATGAGTGTAACACTCTAAATATCTCAAGAGTATCAGAACAAAGTAGGGAATCGATTTGGCAGTAAGATAAAGGGTTTTCCAATCTGAAAGGAAAGGAAAATGCCTTAGAATCAAGTTCTACGATCATCTTAGAGATTGTGGAATGGTTTCCATAACTGGTTTCTCTAAGGACACCAAAATGTAATGATGTTTCTAAAAGGAGAATCAAATGTTATATGATTCGATATATGATAAGTCGTGCTTCGCTACCGATTACATTTTATGGAATATACACTTCAAATAGACGAGCAAGTTTTTAACCTTGTAACTAACTAATTAGGTTTGAAGACACCTCATAAAATGTGGAGTTAGAAAGTTCCCTCACATTTAGCTATAGTATTGTGAGGTTTTTTGTTAGACAATGACCAACATGAATCGAGATCTAAGAAGTGTTACTTTGTTGGGTATTCACTATACACTTTTGATATTTTTTTTAAAACCCATGAGAATGTGGTGCTTATAGCTCAGAAGGAGTGTTCCTTTAGAGAAGAACACATACATATCAAGAAGCCAGTGGGAGTCATATTGACCTTGACAAAATTAAAGATATAACCGAAAAATGAACCTATAGTTTGAACTAGCTCTCTACTTGAGGTTGATATACCAGTTGATTCAAATAACATTACCTTACCTCTTCATAGATCTAGTAGAGTTAGTGCACCTTCCAAGTTTCATGAGTTTCATCTCTAACTGTAGAAGGAGACACATTGACTAGTAGTAACACACTGATCAATTTAGATATGTCTAATAGCTACTAGGAAGCAATGACGAACTTTTAGGCTGCCAATGAGAAGGACATACGGATAGCAGAATTCAGTCCATAAAGGATAACCAAGTTTGGAATTGGTTGATCTGAAACCTATTCTTATGATAGTGGTTTGCAATTAGATCTCTGATATGAAGATTTACATGGATAGGAATGTACACACATTTAAAGCTAGTATGGTGGAAAAGAGATTCGTTCAAACTCATGAAATTGATTATGAGGAAAAATTTTCACCGGTCGTTGAGAAAAGGTCTATTTAAGTATTTGTTGCCATTGTTTCCTTCTTTATAAGATATAGTAAAATGGATTTTTAAACGAATTTACTTAACGGAAAAATTTTAAAGGATGTATGACACGTCCTAAAAGGATTTAACCATACAATGTATCCAAACAAGGTGTGTAAGCTTTTGAAATATGTTTATAGATTTAGAAAAGCATTGTGTAGCAAGGAATTTGTGCTTTCATGAGAAGAGTGAAATATTATTGTCTTTCTAGAAGTGAGTCTTGAGTACATTTAAAATCTAGTGGAAGTGTCATTGTCTTCCTATTATTGCATGTTGATGACAATATTGCTCATAGGAAACATTGTCCTTAAGTTGCAAAGAGCGAAATCTTAGGAATTGTTTTGTTGTGATGGACATGGGGAAGCGACATTGATACATGGACTTCGGATCTAAGAGTTGAGATCGAAATGCTTAATAGAATTCAGTCAAAGCACATATATGAATAATGTTTCAAAAA
Source organism: Lactuca sativa (assembly GCF_002870075.4). NCBI lineage: Eukaryota > Viridiplantae > Streptophyta > Magnoliopsida > Asterales > Asteraceae > Lactuca > Lactuca sativa. The sequence continues at coordinate 274,753,995 of NC_056627.2, forward strand.
GTTTCAACATGGAAAATTCCACGAAACGAATTGTTCATATGAATCTTAGCAAGGACTTGAGAGAATCTCAAGTTTTGTTTTAATCATGAAAATGATAGGATGATTCAAGTCCCATATGCTTTAGATATAGGATGGTTAATGAATTGTGCTTATTCTGATGTCTCAGATGTTTTGATCATTGTGAGGTTGTATCATAAATTTTTTCGACTAAATCGCTAGAAAACTGTCAAAGACATTACGAGGTATTCGAGAAATACCAAGGAATGGTTGCTTGTAGACAGTAGAGAACGTAATTGGGAAGAGTTATAATAACACAGGTTTTAGAGACGAATATGTCTCAAAGTCTAAATAGAAATTCATCTTGAATGGAAGTGCGATAACATGGAAGTGTGATAACATGGAAGTTTTCATGTAGGAGATGGTGGTAGACTTAATGATATGATTAAGATTACAAAAGAAGTATCCAAGGGGCGTACTTGGACTAGGAAACTTCATTGTTAACCTTGGAATTGTTTTGAGTAACAAATTGCCATTATAAATATTTTTTGAAGGTGTGTTCGCGTCGACTAATGATCCTTAAGAACACAAAAGGTCAGTGCATAAAAGGAGGAAATTCAACTACATCCAAAAAATGGTTAGGATGGAGTCCTAATTGTGAAGTGAATACCCTTCTGTTGATTTCTTCCCAATAGTGATGACCAAAAGAGAACACTATATACATGCTAATGGAATTAGCATGAGAAATGATTGACAAGATTAGTTGTTAATTCGATTACCCCAAAGCATTTATACAATCAATAAATATTTAATTATATTGTGATTAAATAATAAAATTTACTTATATTCAAAGAGTATGATACCATAAACAATTAGTTTATTATTGCGTTTCATTTTCCATGTTTCTTCCTGAGTAATTAATTTACTCAAAACTCCACAATTGTTAGTACTCTTGGAAGTTAGTACTGAATTAATATTGTCATGGAGTATTAGTAGATTGTCCATAGTGATTGTACATGGGATAAAGATTTTTGTTATACTCATCAGTGCTTAAACAGGGATTTTAAGTATTAGATAAACTCGTGCTTCGAAATTACTTCATGAATTTAATTACGAGTAATTCTAAGGTGATAGTATATTCTATTCTTCTAGAAGAGATACATAAGTTATATTTTGCAAGTCTATTGTGCATTGGTATTACGTAAACGCATTTGCAACTTGATGTTATAAAATGTAATTCCATGTATGGCATGCTTAGTTAATGTTGTAATTTTGTAGTCAAAGTTTATTTGTTCCTTTTTCCTTAACATAAAAAGCGATATCGTTGGGCCCCTCAGTGATTTGATGTTGACATTCATGTGTAAGGCCTTGTCCAAACTAAATTGACATGTTCAATTGGTAGTCAGATTTTAGTCATCATAAATCAGAAATCGAGAAACAGAATCTTGGACTATGATATTGAGTTATATCCATGTCTAATATCCATACGATATCTTGTAGAACGAACGGATAGTTGATCACTTATTTTAGGCTCAACGTTTGATATAATTCAGAGTTCGGCAATGGCTTTCGAAAGCACTCTTTGTTGGTTATTCAAATTCAATATTTGCAATTGTAGTTGATGATTTATCCAATTGGGAGACTATTGGAATAGGTTTTCAAGGTCATAACTAAATTGGTATAACTTTATGGAATAAAGGCAAAGTCCTTTTTGTGTTGTCCCCGTAACCTGATTTAGCAAAAAATTATATTAAGAGATTGAGTAAATGATTTATTAATTTATTTCATGATTAATAAATTAATTAGGAATTAATAATAAATGGTTGTACTTAATTAGTTATTAATCTAAAGTTAATTTGGGATTAACTGGAATTAACTAAAGGTGCAAGGGTTGAATTGTAATTGTTAGTATCTAAGCAAGGAATGCAATTCTAGAACCCTCCATATACTTGGACAGATTTGGAGGGGTTTCTAGGGTTTCTAGAAGCCCCATAGAGCTAATAAGGATAATTGTATTGAATACATTAAATCTAATAATTAGTTATTCAAATCAGAGTTTATCCATGTGATCACCTAGGTATAAATAGGACCCCTTCACTCCTAAATTCCATGGCTCTTACCTCTCATAAGGTGGGGAACAAATTTCTCCTCCTCCTTCCCCTCTCTCTTGTTTTCTAGGGTTTCTAGGGTTTTGTGTGTAAACCATTAGAGGGAGCAATAATTTTGGTGCTATCTTTCAGAAGTAGATATGAGGATTTTGAAGTGTTATATACGATTATAACACAAAGGTATGTATTCCAATCCATTGATTTCGATTATACCTAGGGTTCATGATAGTTTCAACAATATATTGTTATAATGTCTAAATAGATAGATTCATAGGTTACATGTGCCCATAATTAGATTTTATGATGATTCCATTGAGAAAATATGTTTAACGTAACCTATAAAACTCATTCACTTTCTTAAAAAATTAAATTAATTTAATATTAAAGATTATAACTCAAAAAATAAATAGAAATAATTAAAAAATGATTAATATAAACACAAAAGTTAATAAAAACAAAAATACTTCATTACTTAAAAATAAATATTACATAATAAAACCTAGAAAACATAGTTAAAAATTACAAAATAAAAATAATAAATCCTTTTTAAAAGCTACATTACTCCGAATCGTCATCCTTGTTATCTAAATCCTCACCCAAGTCCTCGACGAACATATCTGAATATTTATCTGATTCTCCAAACAAATCATCGTGTCAATATTCGACATTTGCTTGTATGTTAGGCCAACTGCTACTCCTTCGATGTTTGGGAAAACTTTGTTTTTGTCGTAGCAGCATATTGTTTCTCTTCATCTTCTAAAATCATATTATGTTATATAATGCAAAAATACATTATGTGTTGCAACATTTTCACTTTATATGACCATGCCCTGACTTGTAGTTTTAACAACTATTTCCCAGATTGGATCAGTGGATTATATAAAGGAGTCAAAAGCATGGCTTCTGAGGAAAACCACATGCCACGACGTGATATAAAGGGTGATACAACGTGGCATGACAGTTATAGATCGCATGTCCAGAATGGTTGTCAAGGCGTTAACAAATGGAGTGTCACGACTTGACAACAACTACCACACAAGCCCATGATTTCTTGAGGTTTACTCCATATTTGAAGCCACTAACTCATAATGTGGGGCATCTTTTTTAGCCTCCAACCTATCTCAATGAAACTCTAGAACCATTTCATGTTTGTGAGCTTGCTTTATTGATTGGTGGCCTTATTATTGGCTTACGATGAAACTTGAAGAAGAAGGAAGTTCATTGTAGTGAAAGGAAGCAAGGAGCTACCTTGTATCCCTCACCCCTTCAAATTTTAGAATTGTTGGCGGAATAAATTTCACATCTTGATCCTTGTTCTTGTGTTTTCAAGTTTGGGTTCATTTAGATGTTTTTGGTCCCTTCCATGAATGCTCTTGGAGTTTGAGGAAATCTAGAGCTTGTTGTGACTCTCATATGATCCTTAGGTTTATGAGAATGAGAAAAGGGTCATGTTTGGAGCTATTTTAGGTCCATGAGAAATTTAGGGTCATTTAAAGACTAAATGGACTTTGGGTTGAGGATCTAGCTTTGGGATGGAGTCCTAATGGATAAAGTTGGAAACTTTATCCATTAAGGAGGTGAAAGAAACTAGATCTAAAATAATGGGCGAAGGAATTAAGCACTTAATGAAGATTTTGGCTTTCTAACCAGAAGTCATGACGTGGCATAGGAGTTTCCACGATGTGGCGGTGCTCAGAATCATGATTGTCCTGTCGTTGCTTTCTCACGACATGACACATAGAGTGTCACGACATGATGTTGACTTTACCAAAGTTAACATTTGACTTTTATGGACCTTTGACCATTTTGACTTGGGTTCAAACTTTGAGGATTTTGGTTGTTAACTCAGGATTTATCTATCTTGGTATTAGTCGGTTCGAGGGATTGATCAGTTCCAGGAGTTAGAGCGTTATTGTGCTTCTTCGGTTCATCGAATCACATGAGTTTCTCATTATGCCACATATCCTATTATATATCCTTTGCATGGTAGGATAAAGGTATTTTTAGAGTATAAGTATGGTAGTGGCTAGGATAACTCCTTTGTATGTATGTGTAGTTTATGACACTTGGTGTCTTGGTATGATAGACTAGTAGGGTCTTGCATGTTGATTGTTTGGTACTGTTAGGAGTTATGTTTGGATAGGGTAACTGGGGTAGGCCAATTATCAGGATTATGTATCACTAACCAACGAAGGACTTAATTGAGAAGTGGTCAATGGCAAGGTAACTAGGGAAGGCTAGTTGCTAAGGGTATGGACATGTTAGTATTTGTTATGTGTTTATGTTACACGGTTAAGTGGTAATGGTACTTTAGGTTCTATGTAATTTAAGTTACATAGCCAGAGACCTCTTGACCCAATGCTTGATTGTGATGTTCTTGTCTGATTGTTCACTCTAGGGTGGGTCATCTATTCGACATCCCCTAGAAATTATCGAAAAGAACAGGGTGTCGCTCCTAGAAGCTATAGGAAAGACCAATGTGTAACATCCAGTCAAGGTATAAATTGGTTTGTATGTTTAACTTTCAAATTGGTGACCACGCCATGGTGGAGTTCCACCATAACGTGGGGGACGCTTTGGATTCGCAAGATTTAAATGACCCGCCACGATGTGGCCTTGGGGCACCACAACGTGGCATGTGTTTTAGTGAAAACCCTAATTTCGAGCTTTGGACCCTACATAAAGAACATTAAGGCTAGGGTTTCTTCCTCCCAGCCTCATAAACCCAAAACCTAGCCTCTATTAAAGTTGTAAGCTCATTCCTTGTGCTTTTTGGTGATTTTTAAAGGCGAATGAAGCTCTTGGTGAGGTGGTTTCTTGGCAAGCATCATTTTGTCAGCTAGCATATCTCCTAGACCTTGGTGAGTGTCCAAGATTCAACCTTTTTCTTATCATGTCGCTAGATCTTTGGATTTTGTCCCCTTTTTCCATGTTTTGATGGATTTAAGTAATGGGATCTCATAAAGTTATCAAATTTATGAATCTTCGTGTCAAATAGAGCATTTAGTGTCTTGGATCTAAATTATTATCGAGTTTTGATGATTTGCATGGAGATTTGGTCATTAAACACTAGTTTTTGACCTAATATGGAAAGGCTTGTTTTGGACATGCAAGACCATAAATCCACAATTGTTATTGTCCCTTAGGAGTATGAAATCCTTCTGGAAACTTTGAAGGTGCGACTCTAAGGATTGGGTGCCTAATGAGAGTCTTGATGCAATAAGTTACTATTAGTAGTTATGGTTGGGATTCTGACTTATTGAGAGGTTTTGAGGGAGAAAGTTGGAAACTTTATCCATCAAGACCATAGGCAGGACCAGATTTAAACCTTGGAGTGTTAATGTTTGAAGGAAAATGACTTAATGGTTTGATTTGCCCAAACCCGTCACCACGGCGTGGCGACTGGGTCGACACCTGTTTGTTTTGTCGACTTGCGGCCACAAAGTGGCGAAGGAAAGCCACGATGTGGTGACTAACTAGTTTGACATTGACTTTGACAAATTTTGACCTAAGGGCATTTTGGGTATATTGAATTGTAGTTGAGTTTGGTCACTATTTGATACATAGGTGACTGGTAGAGTTGACATTCGGAGCAGTGTCCTATTTAGCGATCTTTTCAGACTGAGAGGTGATTTTTCCTCATTGTACTTATGGGTCGAAGCCACCAAGTCCGGGCCACTGGATTTGATATCCTGGTATATTGATTGATGTTATGTTATGTATGTGGTAAATTTGTAAGGTTACATGTTGCTTACTAATATATGTGCTATATTGGTAGATATGTATAAATACATGTATTGTTGGTTATTGATTATTATTGTATATGTAGACATGTTATGGTTGGTTTGAGGCGGTCCATCTTTGTGTTGTAACATCCCAAAAATCAAAATAAATTTTAACTTTTCAAAAAAAAATCCAAAACCATTATTTTAAAATGTATTTCAGTAATCAGAGTATCTCAAAATCCAAATAACATAAATTCGAAGGATGTGCACGATCACACCTTCGCCTGGACACGGTCATCTGAAGTACCTGAAATAACAAAATGAAACTATAAGACAAAGCGTAGTTATTTTCCCCAAAGTACCACCATACAAACAAAATCAATAGATACCGGGACAACAACCTCTTGGTTGGATTAGCCATGCCCACAACCTTATGGTTGGAATCCCCCAGCCCACAAGCTTACGGTTGGTTTGCCCAATACATAACGGATCCACTATTGGATTAGGTGTCTAAGTTCATAACTATTTCTAGGATGTACTTGACCCGGTTGGCATGGTCTATTTGGGTTGCATGTTATTGAAACACTTGGATAGACTAAATGAGAGAAAGGACACTTAAGGATTATTAATATATTATAAGTTCTAATATATTAATAATATTATTTAATTAGTATTGATCAAAGATTTAATTTGAAATTAAGTAAGTGATCAAAAAGAGACTAATTAAATATATGGGGTTGATTGTGTAAATAATCTATTCTTATATAGTGGGCTAATGATCCATGGTTTATATGGATTGGGCTAAAACCCAAAAGGTGCTCCATGGATAGTCCATGGAGGTTAGAAACCTATGGATCATGGAATATGAAAATCCATGACAATTAGGGTTTACATGGTGTAACCCTACTTGTGCCACAACTATATAAAGACCCCTAGTATAGAAAAAATCGGCACTACTTGTACAAGATAGAGGGCTAGCCGATTTTGAGGTTAAGTGAACTTCTCTCAAGTCTATTCCAAGAGTTGTAGTGTTGTGTGAGAAATTTGAGGCATCACACTTGAGGTGCTAGGCTCACAAGGTTCTTAAGGAATCCAAACAACAAAAAAGGTATGTTTTTCTTCTAGCATTTAATGTTTAAAAGTTCCCTATGCTATGCTAGATAGGTTATGAACCTGGAAAAACAAATTTGCATGTATCATAGTAAAACATAGATCCAAGGTTTATAGGGTTGCATGTACACCTTAGGGGTGTTAGAATGCTCAAAACCCTTCAGTGGTATCAGAGCCTAGGTTTGTTTTCTTGATACTTGATGCTACATGTTTTTTCAAAAGTTGAAATTCTGCATTTTTTGCATCTGACTGCTCACCACGACGTGGTGATGCCCCTGTATGCAGAATTTCGGGGTTTTGCTTGGTATTAGATGAGGATCATTACCCTAAATTGTTTTTTGAACCTTAAAACCTGTTTTGATGTGGTAAAGATTATGCTAATCCAATTTCAAAGGTTATTATCAAAATTTTAAGTTTTATATGGTTTATTTATGATTCTTGAAAATTGTTGATATGCATGTTCATGAACTTATGAGTTTAGAAGATCATAGGAAATATTTGTAACTTGCTTGTTAGTTTAATTCATGATCATTATGTGTTTTAATGGAATCCATCATTTATCCTCAAGTTATGGATTACCAAAATTCATTCTTTTAAAGTCCATTATGAAACACATAGGTTACATAAAATGAAAAGTCTCTCATTTTAATAAACCATTTAACTCATAAGTTATGAAAGATGAAAAGTTTTGAAAGTTACAAAACATGCCCTCAAGTTTTGGAACATATAAAGTCACTTTAAAAACTTTAGTTCCAACCCCTAGAATTTTAAAAGTTAAAATTCAACCCTTATACTTTATATTATTATAAGTTTAATAATTATTATATGTATAAGAAAATTTTGTTTTACCGTTAGTAGGCCTCATTCACGAAGTCAGTCTATAAAGGGGGTATAAGGTTGTTGCCTATAAAATGGCAGCTTAATGGGTGTCCACTCTCACCCACCGCTTCCTTGATCGGTGGAGGATCGTTAGCCGAACGGGTAAGACAAGGACTTTAAATCTTCATTAAAAGTAGTAATGATAAATACAAAGTAACTAAATGTTTTATAAATTCCCAATCTTAGTTACTTTAGGAAAAGTGAATAAGGTGCTAACCCATGAAATTGCACTTTGCACTTTACTTAAGTCGGTTAGTGGACCGCGTGTGGTTAACCGGCACACTAGATGGACTTAACAAGGTAGACAAAGGGTAACTTAATGTTTATCATAGTATCGATGGAGCGCGTGTGGTTAACCGGCACATCAATTGAGGGGTAAACATTAAGGGTGCCAAGTAATTTGCATGGTTACTTCACACCTTGTTTTGTGATCCTCGACATCCCAGTCACAAAACCTGAATGGCACACTCGAGATTGAAACAGGCCATTGAAAAATTTAATGAATCTCAAAGAATCTAGGAGTTTCAAAACCAATTAAAACCTAATAATTTATTTCATTTTTCATGGTGGAAATTGGTGAATCGTCATTCACCTACCTTCAAATATTTTATTGCCTGGATTACGGCATCCCTTTTCTAAGTTATAAAATATTGTGTTGGGTCCTAGCCTTAATATTTCATATTGGTTGTTATATTAAGGACTTTAAATCAACTATCTTGAATATCTCCCAAAAGATGTCTGGTTCAGACAATTATGATCTTCCCTAAATTCTTGGAACAAGCTTTCCTAATGAAGATGGTGTCTTGTGACTGGATCATGGAAATCATACTTTAATTCCTCCACCTCCTCTAATTATTCTTCCTATCCTACAAGTTCAAGGTCACTCAAGCCATATTGGCAAGCAAGGTCTATGTGTGATCACATCTTGGAGATGAAGTCACATATTGACAGGCCGGGAGAGTTGGGTGTCAAAGTCTTGAGAAAGTTGGTTGTTCAATCACTTTCTAAGTCATATAGTGAGTTTCTTTAGGACTACTATGTAACAGACTATGACATGACCCTTAATGATCTTATCTGTTTGCTTGGTGTTGCTGAATCAACAATGATTTGGAGTTCTGGTAAAGAAAATTTGATTAGTAGATCAACTTCCTAAACTACCATGGACATTGACAATTGGTGACATTGGAAATCCAAAAAGCTTTCTCTTCCCAATGGAAAGGGATCGGCCATAGTCAACTCGATTGAGCAAATGGTAAAAAGAAAGGCTAAGTCTAAGATATTCCTATGTACCATTCCCAAAGGGTCCATATAGTTCCATTGCCAAAAAGGAAGGGGCATTGGTTGCAAAGCTTCCCTAACTACCTGAAAGATCTGAGAGAAGGTCTAGTAAGAAAGTTTGATTCTGCTTCAGGTAAGTCCACTATCTAACTCAATTAAGTCCCCATTTGGAGATTCTTAATACATTTTAATGTATGGCAGGATCAAGCAAAGGGAAGGGACCTTAAAGAAAGAGTATGTTGAATCTGATCGCGAAGATGGATTTCAATCGCATGGTTCGAAGATCAGATTCTTGAGCTACTACTTAGAGAGTTATGATAGATTGCTAGGAAATATGTAATAGCATAGTTTTCATTTAAAGTTGCATTGTAAGGAAAAAGTTTTTCCGCATTTTATAAATAAATAAAATTTTCATTTTATTTTAGTTTATATCTCCTTGCAATGGCTTTTATGGAAAATTGATGTTTATATGTTTCTAGCAATAATGGAAATATGAATTAGATTCTTTCATTTGTGGTAGTGTCAAAATTTACCAAATAAGGAAAGATTCTCATCACCCAAGTCTTAATTGGACCGAAACTTGGAATCATGCAAGTTGTATAGTATGATTAATGAGAACTTTCAGCTTTGGAAAATTAAGACTAATTCCTTGTTCACATGTATATGTGAGTCAAGTGAAGTACTAAGGGATCGAGTACACATTCTTGTGCACTGGTTGAGGTCCACCACAAAAAGATCGATAAGACTATTCGTCATGATTTACTCAAGTTTAGTAAATATGGATATACTTACAAGCTTAAGTATAATTCTGAAACATTGGAAAAAGTTTCGATGTATGGCAGAACGAATCAGAAGAATCAAATTAGGTAGATAGATAAAAGTTTCGCAAATCTGAAAAGATGGGAGAGTACTTTAGTATCATGTTTTGTGTCCATCTTAATGATTAAGAAACCATATCACAATTGGTCCTCTAATTACATCTTAGTGCATTCTTATGGCTAAGAAGATGAATCATGAATTGTTGAAGTGGTTAAATCAAGAAGAATGAGTCATACTTCATTCCAAAACAAGTCTTAGAGTCATACTCAAGGATTGTAACTTGAGTGAATATCTTAAAGAAAGGCTTATAACACTTGTCAAATGTAAGAGTAAAATGTATCCTACTCTTGTACATTTGAAATTGGTAAGTTGTGATGTTTTGGATAAAACAAAGACCAACTAAGGCCAATTGTGTGAAGTGTTTGTCTTGATAAAGAATCCACACTATCTCTTGAATATTTGGCAACTGAGTCTTATATGTCAAGAGGACAGTGTGAGTCTTAAAGATCTGGAAAAAGCTTCTAGATCTAATCAAGAAGAAAAACTTATAGTTTATCACTAGCACACGACTTGAGGTTTATAACCTATCATGTTGACATATTCATGTTTCTGTGCCCATTCCAGTTAAAATTGGCTTTGCATATGAGTTCTGAGAGTTCTCAATTGGTTGCATAACAACTTGGAAGCAATGGCGGGCCCTTGTGCTGCCAGATGGCAAGAAGTTAAGACTACACAAGTTCAATCCCTAATAGTTTAGATTTGTCACTAACCTTGTCCTGTGATTATGGTTTTGTCAAATTCACATGGATAGGAACATATACACCATAAAATCTAAAGTGTCATAAGGTTTCTCTCCAATTCATGAAAATGATGGTGAGGAAACGCTTTCACTAAGTAGATTTTAAGTAGATAGCAGTTGTGATATTTGCATTCTCAAAGTTGTTAGTGGAGCGTGTTTGCTTAACCGGCACACTAACATGGACTTGTGAAAAATGGCAAAGGTCTAAACAATTGAGACTATGATTACGGCATCCCTTTTCATAGTTCTAAAATTGTTTAGACACACATGTATGCTATCTAAGGAAAGGTGTATGATTTTTATAAAGTTTTATCAAAGCATTTTGTGTCAGAAGTCTGAACTTTGGTAAGAAAGTCAATAAAGTATTGATTTCTAGAAGTCCAGCTGAGTTCTGAGTACATATCAAAGCTAGTAGGAGCATAAGTGTTATGCTAATAATCATCATGTAAGTGGGAGCATGATAATTATAATAATTGTTGCAAGTTAGCAATGTTAATTATATAAAACAAAAGGTTTCGATTGGGAAAAACTTGTTTTGCTATAAATAAGGGAGAGGAAATTATATTTCATTTCAATTCTAAAAGCTTAGATTAAGGTTTTAATCATCTTTATTCAAGGATATATATATATATATATATATATATATATATATATATATATATATATATATATATATATATATATATATATGAATTTTATGTTGGAATGACTCAACATAAGGAAATTCTATATATGGGTCCATTATTTGCATTCTAAAATCCGATTATGATTACGGCATCCCTTTTCATAATCTAAATTATGAGAAATTGGTCTATAGAAATAGAAATATTATAGCAAAAGACTGGTCTAGTATCATGTCTTTATGAATCGTGTCCCATATGCTTCGGATATAGGATCGATTGTATGCGCTATAATATTTATCTGTTCTAAATTGTTTCCAAATGCCCAAAGAATTAAGAGGGAAAAGTACTACAACTAGACATGAAAATTTTGATTAAGCAATTGTCAAGGACAATCTAAGGTTTACCAAAGATTGGTTGCTCAGGAACAGTTGAAAGTATAGTACTAATTTTGGAAGGACCATATTGACATATTCTGAAAAGAGGCAACTCTTGTTTAGGAGTAATAGTCAAAAGGGGAATATGGAAATGTTCCCATAGGGGGAAGTTATTCGTTAAATCTGTGTAAGATTAGGAAAGTTAATGCAAGAAGAATGTTCAAAGGAAATGAACTTTGAATATGAGACTTCGTTTCCATGGAGTTGATCTCCATTGGAATACTTTGTAATGTTTGTTGACAAATATTTGTGACTTTGTGCATAATCATTACAAGAGGACCAATGCATATAAGTTTAGAATCTAACAGATTTAGGTAAATGGCAGGAATTTGGAATTCTTGCATTTGCGGTAAGGATTTGAGATTGTGCAATGAGTATATCATTGGAATTATGTTCAATCGATCTATTTCACAGACTAAAGATCATAGACAAACTTAGTGTGCATACTTGGTGTATGGCATAACTAATGTTTGGAAAAAGATAGTGTGCATACTTGGTGTATGGCATGATTAGTGTTTAGAAAAAAACCATAGTGTACATGCTTGGAGCATGGGACAGCTATTGTTTTAATTCAAGTATAAAGTTGATAGTTTGAAACAGTATGCAATAAATAATGTGTAATCAATATGGTGATAAATAAAAGATGTTGTATTTATATTCATAAGTTCTGAGACCATATTTTATTCGATTATTCTTGTGTTTCACTTTGCATGTTTTGACTTCCAGAATAACTTGGTCATTCTTCCCGAATGACTAAGTTATTCAAACCATCCACAGTCGGTCATATGTTGGAAGTAGATATGAATCAAGACTGTCATGAAGCTGGATTGTAGATGTCCAAGGTATGGGACATAGCACGAGTTGCTGCAACATTCATGAGTGATCATAAGTTCTAAGTATTGGATTCAACCCATGCTCACTAGCATGATGGCATCACTTCATGGAATTTATCTCGAGTGATCGTGAGATGGTAATATCATATAAGTCTTCAAACCAAGAGATATGACTTGTTGCCTATGAGTTGGTTATACATTGATTGTACGACAACGCATTGGTAACTCGATGTTATAAAACATGCCATGAATGATTCAACAAGTAGAACAAGCATATGAGTCGAAGTTTATATGTTCCTTCTTGGATTAGAAGCGATATCTGGGCCCCTCGATGATTTTTTGTTGACCCATGTACCGGGCCCGGTCACAACTAAGTTGATGTGTTCAATTAAGTTCTATGTCAAACAAATCGGAAATCGGGAAACAACATGTTGGACAATAAGTAAGACATTGTTCCATGTATTTGCTCCCACATCCAAATCTAGAATAGAGGATTATATGATCACTTATCTTAAATGGCGTATCATCGTCATCTCAGTTCCGCGAGACCTTAAAAGAGCTACGATTGCTGATCGGTTCTTGAAGTTATTCTTGCAGATATAGTTATTAGACTTATGCAAGTGGGAGACTGTTGGATTAGGTGTCTAAGTTCATAACTATTTATGGAATGTTCTTGACCCGGTTGGCATGGTCCATTTGGGTTGCATGGCATTGCAACACTTGGATAGACTAAATTAGAGAAAGGACACTTAAGGATTATTAATATATTATAAGTTCTAATATATTAATAATATTATTTAATTATTATTGATCAAAGAATTAATTTGAAATTAATTAAGTGATCAAAAAGAGACTAATTAAATATATGGGGTTGATTGTGTAAATAATCTATTCTTATATAGTGGGCTAATGATCCATGGTTTATATGGATTGGGCTAAAACCCAAAAGGTGCTCCATGGATAGTCCATGGAGGTTAGAAACCTATGGATCATGGAATATGAAAATCCATGACAATTAGGGTTTACATGGTGTAACCCTACTTGTGCCACAACTATATAAAGACCCCTAGTATAGAAAAAATCGGCACTACTTGTACAAGATAGAGGGCTAGCCGATTTTGAGGTTAAGTGAACTTCTCTCAAGTCTATTCCAAGAGTTGTAGTGTTGTGTGAGACATTTGAGGCATCACACTTGAGGTGCTTGGCTCACAAGGTTCTCAAGGAATCCAAACAACAAAAAAGGTATGTTTTTCTTCTAGCATTTAATGTTTAAAAGTTCCCTATGCTATGCTAGATAGGTTATCAACCTTGGAAAAACAAATTTGCATGTATCATAGTAAAACATAGATCCAAGGTTTCTAGGGTTGCATGTACACCTTAAGAGTGTTAGAATGCTCAAAACCCTTCATCCACAACCTCCTTTTTGGATTACCCCTGGCCCACAACGTCCTGGTTGGAATGCCTCGTTCTGGTGACTGACAGCCCAGAGCAATACAATCTCAACCCCAGATACTATGTCGATATATAAATAACAAATAACATATACTTAGCAACAGGTATACCGCATAGCAACATCGTATATACCAGGATATATAAAAAAATGGGTCGGAATTAGTGCCTTCGACCCATAAGAACCGTGAGGAAAACTCACCTCTTAGTCTGAAGAGATTCTTGAATAGGACACTGCACTAAATACCCACTCTACCGGTCACCTATTCAACAAATAGTGACGAATCACAAATACAACCCCAAAATACCCATGGGTCAAACTTGGTCAAAGTCAAAAAAATTAATCCACAGTCGAAAGTCCCAAAATCCACTAGTCACGTCATGACTTAATAAGTCAAAACAGTCGAGGACTACCATCCTCACGTCGTCAGAATGCTCTGATCAGAGGATGAAACCCATAATCTCTTTTTGGCTAAACAACCAAATCCTTCATAGTGTCTTATTTACTCTAGAACATAATAAAAAACATGGCTTTTTGGACATCCATGTCCAATCCATGTCCCAAACACTAACTAGGGCACAAAAGGAGGAAATGATACCAAATCTCATGTAAGAGTCATAAAACTCAACCATATTCCAGATCTAGTAACTATACTACTCAAGGGATACTAGAGATCCATAAAGTTGACGAATTTATGGATTCTAACCACTAGATCATCTTGAATATGATGAATTAAGCATACAAACCTATATCTCAGCCTATAGATTCATAAAGCAATGAACTTGAAACTCACAAAAGGTCCAGAAGGTGTGAGAATGCTTGATGAAGAGACTTGAATGTAGAAATGAATGACAGGATTCTCTTCCTATTCTTCTCCTTGACTAGAATCACCACAAACAAGCTCAAGATCAAATATGGATGCTAGGGTTTCAAAGGGGAGTGCAAGGAGGAGATGCAGGCTGAAGGTGGGCTAACCCTAGCCCTCACTTCCTTTAAATACGAAATAAAGCCCACAAACATAGGTTTTCCCTTTCAGGCTGGCCTCACATCGTGAGCCATATGTTCTCATGTCGTGGGCCCCAAAGGTGATGCATATTTATTTATTCACCTCATGACGTGACAAGCATTCCTCACATTGTGAGACTGGTCAAAATCCCAAATTTTAAACTTGATAAAATGCTCAACTGGATTGAGTGTTACAATTCCCCCCCCCCCCACCCCACTTGAATCAGACTTCGTCCTCGAAGTCCGCTACTGAGAACAACTCAAAAAAATTCTCCCACATCTCTGACTCAGTTTCCCACGTCCATTCGGAACCCTTCTGATGTTGCTATTGAACCTTGACCAAAGAACACACCTTGTTGCACAAGGCCTTCCTCTTCTGATCCAAGATCGTCGCTGGTCTCTCGATATAATTTAGGCGGTCATCAACCTGAATATCCTCTAAAGGAACAACTATTGAATCATCAGCCACACACTTCCGAAACTGAGAAACATGGAAAGTGTTGTGAATCTAACTAAAATCATCAGTAAAATCCATCCTGTAAGCTACCTTGCCAACCCTGGAAACCACCCGGAGTGGCCTAATATATTGGGGCCCCAACTTGCCCCTCTTCTTGAAGTGTATTCCACCCTTCCAGGGTGATACCTTCAACAAGACCATGTCGCCAACCTAGAACTCCAACTCAGATCGACGCTTGTCAGCGTAGCTCTTCTGTCGACTCTGAGTTGTCTGTAATCTCTGTTTGATATGTTGTATAAGCTCTGTCATCTCAAGGACTACCTCAGTCTTTCTCATGACTCTATGACCAATCTATCCCCAACAAACTAGGGTACGACACTTCCTTCCATATAGAAGCTCAAATGGCGGCGCGTTGATGCTGGAGTAATAATTTTTTGTTTTAAGAAAACTCAGGTACGAGAAAGGTAGGAATCCCAACTCCCACCGAAGTCTATAACATAAGCTCTCAACATGTCCTCTAGTGTCTGGATGGTCTGCTCACTCTGACCATCAGTCTGCAGATGATAAGTAGTGTTAAGATGCAACCCCGTACTCGGTTCCTCATGGAACTTCTGCCAAACATGAGATGTGAATTGAACATCTCAATCAGATACATTGGAGACTGGAATACCATGTTGAGCAACAATCTCATTCACATACAAATCAGCTAATTCCTCGGCCGAAGAACTTTTTCAAATGGCAAGAAAGTTAGTGCTCTTGGTCAGACGGTCCACTATAACCCATATTGCATTGATTCCCTTAGTCTTCCGAGGTAACTTGGTGATAAAACCCATAGTAATATGTTCTTATTTCCACATGGGAACCTCTAATGGCTGCAAATTACCATGCAGCCTCTGGTGTTCGGCCTTGACAACCCAACATGTCAAGCACCTCTTGACATACTAGGCTATCTCTCTCTTCATGCCAGTAACTGAGTCTCAAATCCCAATACATCTTAATGGCTCCAAGGTGTATCGAAAACCTAGACTTATGTGCCTCCTCCAGCACAGTCTTCCTAACCCGCCAAAATTTGGAACCCAAACTTGTCCATATCGAGTCAATAACCTACAACTCTCAGTAGCAAACCTGTCAATCTTGCCCTTGAGTCTCTCCTATTTCCAATTCTCATTCTTGACTCCCTTCGCCTGAGCCTCCCTAATCAATTCCAACAATGGCGAATCAATCAAAATCCTCACACATAGTCTCTCAATAACAGAACTATCCGTCTTGCGGCTCAAAGCATCAGCGGCCACATTCGCTTTCCCTGGGTGATAAAGAATCTCACAGTCATAATCCTTAACTACGTCAAGCCACTTACATTGTCTTATATTCAGATTTGGTTGATTCATGAGATATCCCAAACTCTTGTGATCTGTGTATATAGTACACCGGACCCCATACAAATAATGTCGCCAAATCTTGAGAGCAAATACCACTGCTCCCAACCCCAAGAACTGGACCTCTCGTAACCTAAACTCACACTAAGAGAACTTGGCATACAATCGTTCTTGCCTTAAAACTCCCAGAAGCTCTCGAAGGTGCTCCTCATTTTTCTCCCTGATCTTGGAATATACCAAGATATCATCAATGAAAACAATAACTGATTGATCGAGCATCGGCCTGCATACCCGATTAGTCAAATCCATAAATGTCGCAGGTGCATTAGTGAGACCAAATGGCATCACCACAAACATGTAATGACCATAACAATTCCAAAACATGGTCTTCTCCATGTCATCCGATGTAAACCTCGTCTAATGATACCGCGGCCTCAAATCGATCTTGGAGAACCAAGATGCGCCCTGCAACTAATCAAAGAGATCATCAATCTGCGGAAGGGGATAACGATTCTTCACCGTTAACTTTTTCAACTCCCAATAATCAATGCACATCCGATGTGAACCATCCTTCTTCTTGACAAACAAAATCGATGCTCCCTACAGAGAACTACTCGGTCTAATATACTTGCCCAACGGCCCCTGGAGTTGAGAGGACAACTCTTGCATCTCAAGAAATGCCAATCGGTATAGCGCCTTAGCAATCGGAGCTGCACCAGGAAACAAATCAATCATGAGTGCAACGTGTCTGTCGGGAGGCACGTCGGGTAACACCTCTGAGAACATATCATTGAACTATCTAACAACAGGCACATCTAAAACCGAAATCTACTTCCCATCTCGAGTATTAACTACATACGCAAGATAGCCGATACAACCATGTTGAATATATTGCTGAGCACTAGCAACAAAACAAAAGGCTGACCCAATCCTGGTACCCTCTCCATAAATAACCAACTCTCCCCCACTTAGGGTTCAAAATATCACCCATTAACCCTCATAGTCAATAATATCCCCAAATTTTCTCATCCAATCCATACAGACTATCATGTACGCATCTCTTATAGGGATAGGAATCAGGTCGACCAGGTAAGGCACCCCAAAAATCTCAAAGACGCAACCCTAATAAACACACGATGCAGAAACCCCGTGTCCATTGGCGATAGTAACCCACAACGGACACTTCAACTCTCCAAGAGTCATATCAAAACCCCTACAAAAAGACTGAGATACAAAGGACCGACTCGCACCCGAGTCAAAAAGCACAAGAGCAGGCAAGGAAATCACTAAGAAGGTACCTAGCAGAATCATAAACATAAGTGTACCATAAAATAACTGACAAAATAATAATGGGAACATACCAGTAACAATGCTCAGCGAGGGTAGCATAACGTTGGGTAGACACAAACTGCCGAATATTCGTCTTGAGCATGCTCAAGTACCAAGTCATATGAGCCTGCTCAGAAGCAGCAAACTCAAGGCAGAAAAGAGCCCTCTTAATAAACATCATCGTAATCACCATCACCGTCTCAGGCGTTTGTCTCATATCCAAGTACCCGTGAGCCAACCTCTCCCTCTCCACCAAGGGAGCGTATCTTGTATGGAACATCTCCGAGAATTGCTACCAAGTAACATCAGTTATCTGCTCATCAGTGTAAATGTTGTTACTCGTCTGAAATGGCGAGAAATATTATTTCCTTTCATGGTTTGTACAAACAAGGGTTTGCCTTTTCGTTTGATAATGAATGTGGTGGTATTAATGCTTTCTTTAATAATGTTCTTTATTTTAAAACATTACCTTGTGATGGTGTGTATGAAACTGTGTCGGTTGTTGATAACCTAGGAAATAATGTGTTGTGTATTGATACTTCCACTAGCTTGGATAAAGCATCATTATGGCATTGTCGTCTTGGACATGTAAGCAAGCAATGCATAGGCCAACTCCAAAAGGATGAAGTCTTGGAGTCATTTGACCTAAAGTCAGATGATAGTTGTGAATCTTGTTTACTTGGGAAAATGACAAGGTCACCCCCAACTGCTACTTATGCTAGGGGTGAGGGTTTGTTGGGTCTCATACATACTGATGTATGTGGACCCTTCAGAATCGCCACAAGGGATGCTAACCGCTTCTATGTGACTTTTACTAATGATTATAGTAGATATGGATATGTCTACTTAATCAAGCATAAGTCTGAAACCTTTGAAAAATGCAAGGAGTTTAAACAGGAAGTGGAGAATCAGTTGGGTAGGAACATTAAGATGTTTCAATCCGATCGAGGTGGTGATTATCCTAGTACAGAGTTCCTTGACTATCTTAAGGAATGTAGGATTGTCTCACAATTGACACCTCCCAGGACACCACAGCTTAATGGTGTGGCTGAGAAGCGTAATTGAGCCTTGTTGGATATGGTTCGTTCCATGATGAGTTGAGCTTCGCTACCAATATCATTATTGGGGTATGCCTTAGAGATCGTCGCCCGTATCCTTAATCTAGTCCCTACAAAGAAGGTTGCCAAAACACCTCACAAGATGTGGACTAGAAAAGTTCCCAATCTGGACCACATCAAGATTTGGGGTTGTGAGGCTTTTGTGAGATGCGAGACTCACGATAAGCTCAAACCTCGAAGTGAGAGGTGTATTTTCATCGGCTACCCACATAAATCCTTTGGTTACCTCTTCTATAGACCCAGTGATAATGTGGTCTTTGTAGCAAGGAGGGGAGTCTTGAGAGAGAGAGAGAGAGAGAGTTCATAAGCCAAGGAAACAGTGGGAGGAAAATTGACCTTAAAGAAATTCAAGAGTCAAGTGGTGAAGGAACCTCAAACCCTAGCAATCAACCTAAGGAGGAAACTCCTGTTGATCCGACTGACGAGTTCGTACCTCTAAGGCGTTCCACGAGAGTTAGGAATGCACCTGAGCATTACTATGGTTTTCATATTACTGCGGAAGGTGATACACTTATCAGTGATAGCACACTGGTATGTTTGGATGAACCTAACAGCTACACAGAAGCCATGGCGGGCCCTGAGGCTAGGGGTGGTCAAAAATATCCGCATCCGAACATCCGATCCGAAAAATCCGAAAATCCGACCCGAAAATTCGGATATCCGGTTTTTCGGATTCGGATACGGATATTAAAATGTGAAAATTTCGAATATTTTGGATATCCGAAATCCGAAATATATAATATAAAAAATTATTAAAAATAGTTTCAATGCATTAGGTTTTTTCATTTGAAATTCAAAAAAATAAATTATTAGCATTTTTACTTGGCACGCAAAGTGAGGATAGTATAAATCTTACCTTTTTATGTTGATTTTAGTAATTTGAGTTTGATTTCTCAAGATCTTCAGGTATCATGAGGTAACTTGCATTTAACCGGACCAAATGAAGTCTTATTATACCTAACAAATGCATGGAAACGTTCTTGTTCTTGGAGGGTTTTTTTCTTTATTTAAAACTAATGAAATTCAGATATCCGATTTAATATCCAAATCCATATCCGAAATTTCGGATATCCAAAATTCAGATATCCGAAATTTCGGATACGGATTCGAATATCAAAAATGAACTATCCGAATTTTCGGATATCCGGTTTTGAACACCCCTACCTGAGGCTGCTAAATGGAAAGAGGCTATGGACAGCGAGATACAGTCCATGTATGACAATTAAGTTTGGAACTTGGTTGACAATGTACCAAGTCGTAAGACAGTCGGGTGCAAATGGATCTTCAAGAAGAAGACCGACATGGATGGTAATGTACACACTTATAAGGCGCGATTGATTGCAAAAGGCTTTTCTCAAACTTTGGGAGTTGATTATGACGATACCTTTTCACCAGTAGCAAAGATTAAGTCTATTAGGGTTATGTTAGCCATTGCTGCATTTCATGACTATGAAATATGGAAAATGGATGTCAAAACCACTTTCCTTAATGGAAGGTTGGTTGAGGATGTTTACATGAGTCAGCCATAGGGTTTTGTCAGTACAGAGTACCCTAATAGAGTGTGTAAGCTTGAGAAATCCATCTATGGATTGAAACAAGCACCTCGCAGATGGAATCTTTGTTTCGATGAGAAATTCAAAGAGTTTGGCTTTTCGAGGAGCGAAGATGAATCTTGTGTATATGTCAACGCTAGTGGGAGTATAGTTAGATTTTTGGTATTGTATGTGGATGACATACTGCTTATAGGAAATGACATCCCAACTTTGCAGGAAGTGAAGTCCTGGCTTGGGAAGTGTTTCGCTATGAAGGACCTTGGAGAAGCTGCCTATATCCTAGGGATAAGGATTTTGAAAGACAGGAGTAAGAGACTAATTGGACTTAGTCAGAGTACCTACTTGGATAAGGTGTTGAATAGGTTCAGCATGCAGAATTCCAAGAAATGAGAGTTACCGAACAAGAGTAACGCCAGATTGAGTAAGACTCAGAGCCTAAGTACAGAGGCTGAGATAGCTGAGATGAGTCGAGTGTCGTATGCTTCCGTTGTAGGCTCAATCATGTATGTTATGACTTGTACTCGTCCTGATGTGGCCTTTGCGTTGAGCATGGTCAGCAGATATCAGGGAAACCCTGGCAAGGCTCACTCGACTGCGGTAAAGAACATTCTCAAGTACCTGTGGCGGACTAAGGACTAGGTCCTTACCCTCGGTGGGAGTGATGACTTGAGAGTAGTAGGGTATAGTGATGCGAGCTTCCATACTGATAGGGATAATTTCCACTCTCAGTCAGGCTGGGTCTTTACCTTAAATGGAGGAGCTGTTACTTGGAAAAGCTGCAAGCAGGAGACCGTGGCTGATTCAACTTGTGAATCAGAGTATAGAGCAGCAAGCGAGGCAGCAAAGGAGGCTATATGGCTGAAGAACTTCATTGGAGACCTTGGAGTAGTACCAACTATAAAGGATCCTATGGAGATTTTCTGTGATAGTGAAAGTGCGGTTGCCTTAGCCAAGGAACCAAGGGATCACGGAAGATCCAAACACATCGACAGCAAATACCATTTCATCAGACATCAAATAGAAGAAGGGCTCCTCGTGGCAAAGAGGGTATCATCGGATGAGAACCCAACAAATCCCCTTACGAAGGGACTGGGTAGGGTTAAGCATCTTCAGCATGCGAGGCGCATAGGGCTAAAGGATGATATTAGTTTTAGAAATTAGATAGCTTTGAAATTTGTAAAGTGTAATTGACATTTGATGATAAATAAAAGTTGTTGTTTATTTATAAGTAAAGTGTTGCTATTATCTAGTCAATCGTTTACTATCATTTCATTTTGCATGTTTTGACTTCCAGAATAATTATGTTATATTATTCAAACTCTACACAGTTG
Source organism: Lactuca sativa (assembly GCF_002870075.4). Taxonomy (NCBI): domain Eukaryota; kingdom Viridiplantae; phylum Streptophyta; class Magnoliopsida; order Asterales; family Asteraceae; genus Lactuca; species Lactuca sativa. The sequence goes on from NC_056627.2 coordinate 274,776,219, forward strand.
GTCATATATTGGAAGTAGATATGAATCAAGATTGTCATGAAGTTGGCTTGTAGATGTATAAGGTGTTGGACATAGCAAGAGTTGCTACAACACTCATGAGTGCTCATAAGTTCTGAGTATTGGATTCAACCCACGCTCACTTATATCACTTGGAATTTATCTCGAGTGATCGTGAGACGGTAATATCATATAAGTCTTCAAACCTAGAGATATGAGTTGTTGACTATGAGTTGGTTATACATTGATTGTACGAAAACGCATTGGTAACTCGATGTTATAAAACGTTCCTTTGTGTATGATTCAACAAGTAGTAGAACAAGCATATGAGTTGAAGTTTATCTGTTCCTTCTTGGATTAGAAGCGATATCTGGGCCCCTCGATGATTTTGTTTTGACCTATGTACCGGGCCAGGTCAGAACTAAATTGATGTGTTCAATTAAGTTCTATGTTAAAAAATTTGGAAATCGGGAAACAAACTGCTGGAAAATAAGCAAGACATTGTTCCATGTATTTGTCCGGCTGATATCTAGAACAGAGGATTATAGGATCACTTATCTTAAATGGTGTATCATCATCATCTCAGTTCCACGAGACCTTAAAAGAGCTATGATTGTTGATCGGTTCCTGAAGTTATTCTTGCAGATATAGCTATTAGACTTATCCAAGTGGGAGACTCTTGGATTAGGTGTCTAAGTTCATAACTATTTCTAGGATGTACTTGAACCGGTTGGCGTGGTCCATTTGGGTTGCATGGTATTGCAACAAGTATAGACTAAATGAGATAAAGGACACTTATGGTTTATTAATATATTATAAGTTCTAATATATTAATAATATTATTTAATTAGTATTGATCAAGAATTAATTTGGTGATCAAAAGGAGACTAATTAAATATATGGGGTTGATTGTGTAAATCATCCATTCTTTTATAGTGGGCTAATGATCCATGGTTTTTTGAATTAGGATAAAACCCATAAGGTGCTCCATGGATAGTCCATGGAGGTTATAAACCCATGGATCATGGAATATGGAAATCCATGTCAATTAGGGTTTACATGTTGTAACCCTACTTGTGACACAACTATAAAAGGACCCCATGGGCAACCAAAATCGGCACTATGTGTAGAACAAGAGGGCTAGCCGATTTTGAGGGATAATGTACTTCTCTCAAAGTTATTCCAAGAGTTGTGGTGTTGTGTGAAACATTTGAGCCATCATACTTGAGGTGCTAGGCTCACAAGGTTCTCAAGGAATCCAAGAAACAAGAAAGGTATGTTCTTCTACTAGTTTTTATGTTTCAAAGTTCTCCATGCCATGCTAGTTAGGTTAAGAACCTTGGAAAATCAAATTTGCATATATCTTAGTAAAACATAGATCCAAGAATTCTAGGGTTGCATGTACACCTTAGGAGTGTTAGAATGCTCAAAACCCTTCAGAAGTAACCCTAGGCTATCAGGCCTCATACATTAGACAATTCTATCATGCTTCTGGTAGATCCCCTAGACTATCATTAGCATGTTGTTCTATCATAAACATCACATAAAATAACAGTAGGGTAACTTGGGGTATACTTTCATGCTCCGGCTGATCGTACATATCGCATCCTTCCTCGGTTACTTTTGAAAACAATTTTGAAAAGCATTTTAAAAACCTTTGCAGTTCCTTAGTTTGATTCTGGATTCACACGAATGTTCATCCAATTCTATCAAACCAAGGCTCTGATACCAACTTGTAACATCCCAAAAATTAAAAGAAATTTTAAAATTTGAAAAACAACCAAAAACCATAATTGTTTACAAAACCATTGTTTCAAAAGTGTGTTTCAGTAATCAAAGTATCCTAAAATCCAAATAACACAAATCCGAAGGATGTGCATGATCACGCCTATGCCTTTCCACGGTCATCTGAAGTACCTGAAATAATAAACTGAAATTGTAAGTCAATGCATAGTGAGTTTCCCCAAAATACCATCACCCAACAAATAATCAACATATATCTGGTCCACAACCTCCTGCTTGGATTACCCCTGGCCCACAAACTTATGGTTGGAATGCCCCTGCCCATAACCTTATGGTTGGCTTGCCCAATACATAACGGGTCCACAACTTCCTGGTTGGATTACCTCAGACCCACAACGTCCTGGTTTGAATGCCCCAGTCTGTTGACTGACAGCACAGAGCAGTACTATCTCAACTCCACATACTATGTCGACATATAAATAACAAATACAATATACTTAGCAACATGTAATCATATAACCAACCAAGAGACTAATAGACAAATCTACAGATCAGCATAACAACATCCTATATACCAAGATACATAAACTAATAGGTCGGCATTGATGCCTTCGACCCGCAAGAACCGTGAGGCAAACTCACCTCTCAGTCTGGAAAGATTGTTGAACAGGACACTCCTCCGAATATCCAATCTACCGATCACTTATTCAACAAATACTGACCAATCTCAAATACAACCACAAAATGCTCAAAATACCCTTAGGTCAAACTTGGTCAAAGTCAAAATCTAATCCACACTCGAAAGTCCCACAGTCCACTAGTCACGTCGTGACCTAATAAGTCAAAAGAGTCGAGGAATACCATCCTCACGTCGTGACACCCATGTGCTCACGTCGTGAGAATGCTCTGATCTGAAGAGGAAACTCTTAATCTCTTTTTGTTCAAGCAACCAAATCCTCCATAGTGTCTTATTTACTCCAGAACGTCATAAAATCATGGCGTTTTGGACATGGATGTCCAATGCATGTCCCATACACTAACTAGGGCACAAAAGGAGGAAATGATACCAAATCTCATGCAAGAGTCATAAAACTCAACCATATTCAAGATCTAGTAACTATACTACTCAAGGGACATTGGAGATCCATAAAGTTGGCAATTTTATGGATTCTAACCACTACATCATCTTGAATATGAAGGATTAAGCATAAAAACCTAGATCTAAGCCTATGGATTCATAAAGTAGTGAACTTGAAACTCACAAAAGGTCCAGAAGGTGTAAGAATACTTGATGGAGAGACTTGAATGCAGAAATGAATGACTAAATGCTCTTCCTCTTCTTCTCCTTGACTAGAATCACCACAAATAAGCTCAAGATCAAATATTGATGCTAGGATTTCAAAGGGGAGTGCAAGGAGGTGATGAAGGCTAAAGGTGGGCTAACCCTAGCCCTCATTTCCTTTTAATATGGAATAAAACCCCCCAAAATTTGGGTTTTCCTCTTAGGCTGGCCTCACATCGTGAGCCATATGTTCTCACGTTGTGGGCCCCAAAGGTGATATGCATTTCATTATTCCCCTCACGACGTGACAAGAATTCCTCATGTCGTGAGACGGGCTAAAATCCTAAATTTTAAAATTGATAAAATGCTCACCTGGACTGAGTGTTACATGTGTTGAAGGCCAAGATACCTGGTACGGTCTGGATAGGCAGTCCGAGAGGCGAACCAGTCAGGCCAAAGGCTCGACAAGCGGTCCAGATAGGTTGAAGGCCTAGTGAGGCGATCCAGCCATGCTGAGGGCTCTGAGAGCGATCTAGCTAGTTTGTAGGCCTGCGAGGTGGTCCAGTCATGTTGAAGGCTCATATGTGTATGTTGTTATCTGTATTGGTTATGTGTGGTACTTTGGGGAAACTTACTAAGCTTTGGCTTACAACTTCAGTTTTATGTTTCAGGTACTTCAAATGATTGTGGGAAAGCAAAGGTGTGATCGTGCACATCCTTTTGGTTTTTATGATACTGATTTGGGACACTCTGATATATGATTTCTCCTTTTGAGAACAATGTTTTGTAAACATTTGGTTTTGTTTTGGCTTTTTTCAGAAAACAATGATTTCATGTGATTTAAAAATGAAAAATGTTACCTTGATTTTTGGGTTGTTACACAGGGTGTAGCTCCTGGAACTTATAGGAAAGACCAGGGTGTGGCCCCTGGCAATTATAGGAAATACCAAGGTGTAGCTCCTGACACTTGTAGGAAAGACCAGGGTGTGTCCCCTGGCAATTATAGGAAGGACCACGGTTTGGTCCCTGGCAATTGTATGTAAGACTAGATTTGGCTCTTAGCATTGCAAGGAAAAACCATGATTCGACGAATGGAAAGATGCAAGACTATGCTTTGGCACATAGCATTTGTCTGGGGTTGGAGCAGACCCATTACATCGTGCATGTTTCTTACGTATGTTTATGTGGATAGGAGATTTGGTTGTTCGACGTTAGATTCGAACTCTTGTATGGATGCATTGTATGTATGATGGAATATGTGGTATATTGGAGAACTCACTAATATTTATGGTTACAGTTGTGGTTTAAACATTTTTGTAGGTCGTTCGTAAGAAGAGCTCGATGGGACTGTACACATGTATCGAAGATGTTCGTTTTCGCAGTTTTGTAAAATTCACTCTAATAATGTGTGGTTTCAATAAAATGAATGTATTTAATGGTTTTTGAATCAAAGGTTTTAATTGGTTACTACATTTTAAAAATAAAAAATTTCTTTGAAATTTTCGAGACATTACAGTATTACTTGGAAACGCCTCTTAAGTACACCAAATGTTCGCTCCACGTTCTTCCTAGTTGACTTTTTTGCCTGCTTAAACTTTTTTCTTTTTTTTCGTGCGGACATTTGAAAGATTTAACAAAAACACATAAGGTAGGATATATCCCATTAGTAAGATAGTACGCGCGCTTATACGCTACCCTATTTGCTTAAAATAGTACATCATGTGAGTTCCCAAGATAGATGTCGTTGAATGTCAATGACTGGTCAAAAACATTGATGTCGTTGTTTGCACCAGCTATACCAAAGAATTCATGTCATATCTAAAGATCATGTGACGCAATTGCTTCTAGAATAATCGTAAGCTCTTTATGATCGTCTCACATGTGTTGAGCATGCCATGCGTTAGGGTACAATGCCCAAGCTCAGTGGTTGTAATCGATGCTACCCAGTATTCCCAATAACCCATGCTTATTTTCATGCACTATGTACAATTGGTGGACATCATTGGTCGTTAGTTTGTGTAAATATCGTTCGCCATAAATGAAAGTAATAGCTTTCACGAACTTGTACACGGTAGCTTGGTTGAAACGCTCGGGCATCCTCAAATACTCGTCCAATTTATCTGCTCCCATGTCATATGCTAACTAATGAATTACGGTTGTATATTTTTGAATTGGAGAAAAACCTTTTCTACCTCTCGCATCCCACTACAACTGAAAATATGGAAATTATCGGTCTTGCAATTCGCTAACAATACATAAAAATAATTTTTTCCACTTTGGAACCGTCGTTTAAAATTTTCAACATACCCGACGTCATCTGTAAAATATTTTTCAATAAGACGATTGTGCATGGCTTCGCGATTTCTCTTCAATGGAGGTCTTCTCGTTCGAAAACGTGAATTTTGAACTTGTCGATTTGGAAATACACAACTAATTTTGCCATGACATAACCGACAAATATTGCTTTTTCATGCATTATCGAACCAACAAACTAGATGACAATGACGAGATTGTGGTTGACTGAGTTTTTGAGAGAAAGTATAGAAATTGGTGTGAAAAAATATGTTGAACGTGTTTAGTATTTATAGAGTGGTAAAGCTATATATATATATATATATATATATATATATATATATATATATATATATATATATTTGAAGTTTCTAGCCATTGGGCATAAAAAGGAAAAAAACACATTTTGCAACATGGACCAATCAGGTGAGGAGGGAGACCACACCCAGGGTGTGGTTTTCTTGGGTGTGGTTCCGGCCACAGCATGCTAAATTGCATGTGCTTCATCCGACCTTATAATTAATTAAGGGTATATGTGGAAACAAAATAAAAAACTCATGGAAAACTAGTCTAAGTAGTTTTTTAAAAGGGAAAATGACACATTGGCCCAACGATGTATTTCGAATTTGCTCAATCGGTCCTATAACTTATTTTCATACTTTATGAGGGAATAAACTTTGAAGTAACCTGTCTTTTTACTTTTAACCTATATTAGGCGGTTTCATAATACGCTTAAGCATTTTTCCATTTAAAATTCAAATTCACATTTTGACCATTTGTTCAATTCTCAAAATCCATTTAAAAGTCAAAATCGAAGACTGCCACGATTCGATCATCATAATATTATTCTCTTTATCAACATAATTTATATATTCCAATTCTCGACATCTATAAACGTTTGTTTTATTCTTCTCTTCAATTTTTCAATTTCCCAAATTCCTTCCTAGTGTTAATTCATCAACAATTTGGAACTAGATCGGAGAAACATGTTCTATGCATGTCGACCAATGCAACAACAGGTTGCATTATGGAACGTGCCCTATGAGTGGTAATACCAGAACTAGATACACACGAATCCAACCAATCAATCCTACCTCAAACGCCTGGAAGTTAATTTCTCTGTTTATTAAATCATATTTAAGGAAGTATGAAGATGAACAGAGTCTCAAATCTAATTGTTGTTCTAGGTTTTTTGCATGACTTTTTAAATTTTAGAGCATATGAATGGGCTTCCATTCGATCAATATTCATGTTTGACGACTCATCATTCAGTTGCGCTTTTCGGTTCAAAATCACCTACCGGTTCCCTTGTTTTTGGTCCCGCCAGTCAGGAAGACAATGTTGTCTATCAGTAAGTTAGGCATGAGTATGATTTTAAATTAAATTCCTTATAAAACTTATATGGTTCATCTTCCTCATTCATTTTAATGTGTTATTCCTCTATGAGAATGGAGTTCGAGGATTGATGTTGGATATGTATGACTTCAACGTCGATATTTGGATGTGTCAATCCTTTGGGGGAAAGTGCTATAATATCACAACATATGTAAGAAAATGATATTGTGTATATCGTTTGTATGATTCATGAAAAATGTAGCTAGCTTATCTTCTTTATCTTTGTTCTTTTACTTTTAGCAACCAACTATCAATGTGCTAAGAGAGATTCAAAAGTTTTTAGAGGAAAATCTTAGTAAAATCACCACCATTTTCATTGAGGATTATGTTACATAACAAGATGAATTGACGAAAGTATTTAATGCATCTAAACTTGGTAGATACATTTTTCCTTTGAATTGAATGCTTAAAGAAGGTGGTGAATGGATTTTGAGGGTGATATAGTCTCCGATTTTGACTTTTAAATGGAAAAATGTTTAAGTGACACATGAAATTGGCTAATATAGGTTAAAGAGACTAAAAAACATGTCACTTCAAAATTTATTCCTTCATAAAACACGAAAATAAGTTATAGGACTGATTAGGCAATTCAAAATACATCGTTGGGCCAATGTGTCATTTCCTATTTTTATAAAAGCTAGCTCATAAAATAGTTTTTGGCTCGATAACTATGACTAACTTAAAAAAATTGAATAATAAGTTAGTTGTGACACGTAAAAAGTAAACATTACGTACCATAGATTGATTTATGTTTTTATAAATTGAAATACAGGTAGTTCAAAATTTTGAGTTAAAATATTACTGTTAGAGCAAATCCTAACCAGGGCCGGCTTGATGTATTAAAAATATAAGTTAGGGCTTAGGGCCCCATTTTTTAGGGGGCCCCACTTAACCCAAATCCTCCAATTTCGATTCCATATTTTTCTTCTCGGCTTCTACATTCGTTGATACCCATACGACGCCTCGCATCAAAAGCAACAATAATACTTCTTCCTTCCTTCTTCATTCTTGAGGACTCACACTATGAATCTCTGATTGATTGATTTGTCATTCTCGATTTTAGTAGGCTTCTCCAATCTCGATTCTTGAACTGTTAAACACTGAAAGAAAGGTTGAACTGCTGAAATAGCTTCTGTTCTTCTTCCTCCTTCATTCTCGGCTACTATGAAGACCGATGAATTTCTCTAATGATTAAGGTATGTGCTGTGTTTTTTAACTTGATTTTTTCCATTATCGGATTATCTATTAGTGTTAATATTCGGTTTTTTCATTATCTGTTTTCACTTGATACCTTCTATTCTTGATTTCTTTGTTGTTGTTTGATTTTTGATATTTTGAGTTAGTGTTTCCACTAATTTTTTGTGTTGCTACTAAATTGAATCTTAGTTTTTTTACTTCTTGTCAAGGTATTACAAGATTTATATGATTTGACAAACTAAACCGGTAAACCTTAATTTGTTTACATCATGTGAATTTGTGTTTACCGAATTCGTGAAGGTATTCTATTTGATTCATGAATTGACTATAATTACTGGTTTATATAAAATGTTTCTTTTCTTACGAATAGAAATATTTGGGTATGCAAGTCAAATAGGGAAAATGCTTCTCGTGTTATGAGCAGTCTAAGAATTGTTGGTTATTGTCTATTGATCGATTTCTATGTATGTGGCTAATGGCTTGCTCTTTGATTTTTGTTTTTAGTTGTGCATTTTTGAGTTAAAATAATGCTACAAGTTTAAACACTGCAAGTTTAAACAGAACCAAAAGACAATCTTCACTTTTATATTTGTTTTTATACCAGAATATAGAATCAGGGTTGGAACAAAAGGGCCCCAAGTTTTTGGTACGCTTGGAGCCCCAAATCTTTTTGAGACGCCCTTGATCCCAACTAATATGTCACATATTCTTTGATCTATTGTTGTATTTAGTTCAAACTTGGTTCCATATTATTCTCGAAGCCACCATGACATGTTCCATGAAATTCGTTAGGGTTGGCATTTAGGAAGCAGTAGAGTGATTCCATAATTGCCCATAAACGATCGACCGCTTATTCAACATTGTATTTGATCTTCATCGTTTGTTTGAAGATCTTAATGTAGTGGATGAAAATTTGGATTTCTTTTTCGAACAACTGCATTATTATTAAAGTAACGTTAACAAAAAGCTAAACATAAACGGTCAAGAAATCAACATAGACTTATAAAGCCAACCCACCCAACTAAGTTTTCTATTACCGAATCAATTACTAACCGACAAGAAAGTTTGAGCAGCTAATATATCACAAATATCTTTTTTCTTAAAAGAACCACTACGAAAAACTATAGAGTTTCTAAACAGCTAGATTATCCGCCACATTGAAAAAAAAACACGGCCTTAAGCATTGGTTTAGTCATAGCACTCAACCGCAGTAAGGGCGTGTTCGGCAAAATTAGCTGGTAGCGGGTGGCGGGTAGCTTGTAACGTTTTGTTAAACGCTACACGAAGTAGCATTTGGATTTGGAGCGTTTTGTTTAAACTAAACGCTAGAAGCTTGTAGTGTCTTTCTGTTTAAAACAGAGCGTTTTGTCAAACGCTAGAAGCTAGAAGCTCTCAAATGCTCCCAAAAGCTCCATGCCGAACACGCCCTAAAAGAAACCAATTTAACCATCTACAAACGAAATAAACGAAGAAATAGTAATCTCCCACCAAGTAGATATATTGCTAAACATCTCGATCACCAAAGAGCATTCAAAAGATAAATGATTGTTATTTTTTATTGGTCTGTTATTAAAGTGTCGTAAGTTTTATGATTCAGTATGATATGTTTCGATGTGATGATATGTCATTCTTTATTGGTCTCTTATTAAAGTGCACAATGACATAGAGGTTTATCTTAGGCTATCCGGTATGGTATTCCAAACCACGCGTGAGATCCTATGTGGCAGCCCAGAAAACGCGTAACACCGCCCCATACACCGGTGGGTTGGTTGTGAAGTGACTATGAAGACGGGTGAAGACGAGGAATAAGTATCAAGAAGTTGACCGTTCTTTTCCCTTTTTCCCTTTGTATAGTTGATAACAATAAAAACATATTTAATTTTCAATTTTAAAAAATACAACCTACAACGGTAAATATCATCTATTTTCTATACATTTGGCACTACAAAAACACACAACTTTCTTTATATTTACAACTTTTTTATATTGTCTTATTTCTTGTTCAATCTATGGATCCAATTACACACAACTTCTTTAGGATTTAAATTTATGTGTTTTTAATTAATGGAATGTGTTTTTAATTAATGTAAAATGTTTATTTGTGTTTTAAATTATTTTTTATTTAATCTAATGACAAAAAAAAATAATAAAAAGATAAAAATTATGAAATAGTAACCATTGACATTACGCTGAATTAACAACGCTTTTCTAGTAAATTTGTGATATTTCATTAGTCTTGTATAAGAGAGTGTTGTGTTGAGTTGTCTTGACATTGGAGTCTCCTCACGACTTTTATATAGGTGGAGTGCTTAGAACATGATGATGATAATTCGTACATTGGATTATTTTTTTTTTTTTTTTTTTGTAGCTTTCGTTATTAGAGTTTTAGTATGAGTTTATGTAAAATGTGGATTTTTTTCAATTTGGGCAATCTTGTGAAACCACATACATCCATTGATCACTCTTCACCGATTCAGGTGCTTGTGCTCATCACTAGGCAATCCAAATCCTTTGCTGACTACCCGCACCCCACATTTCTATGCTCTATGCATTTCCATCATCTTGCAGGATGGAAACTTACATTTTAATGTCACAAGAAATATTTGCTCTTGGATGTTTACGTTTTAATGTTTCACCAAAATTCTAAAGATGACTAGCTATCAAAATCAAACTACACTTGGGTTGTTGAAAACGTATACGTAATGCAAATGACTTACGTATTTGGCTTTCACAAACAAAGTTCGAATCCAAGAAAAAGATTCGATGTAACCTAGACTTGTGGAATAATATTGTTCAAACGGAATTAATTTTTTTTAAAATACAATAGCTCTTATAAAATGAAACATTATGTACAACGATTATAAAATCAAGATAAAACGATGACAAAATGTTTCAAGTTTTTTAAAGTATAACCTTCTGTCATAAACAAAAATTTACTATTTTATAAACCAACCAGAGTTATTACATAGTTACATACACTGAACTAAAGCATACTCCCGACAAATGAAGCAGGAGATTAGGTCTAGAACATGGAGCCCTGCAACATTGTGGAAGAAAATAATTACTAACCCACCAACCACCGTCACCTCCACCACCGCCACCGCCTGTCGTACTTCATGGCGGTGGTTGAAGGGGAAGATGCACAAGTCTTGCGTTATACGGAAACAAATTAAGTAGATTTTAAAATTTGCAAATAGAAACAAAAAAAATTAGAACAACACATCAACGATTAATCCACAGATCAAACAACTGCTGCTCCATTGAAGAGATAACAGAGGGAATCAACAACAGAAATGTGGAACTGTGTGTATTTTATTTATAATTTTATACAGAAGAAGCTAAATGAGAGATCATGAGGTTAGAACAAAACTCAAGATCTAGATAGTGAAAATTACATATAAACTTTTATGATTCCTCGGGAAAATTACGACGATCGTACTCTAAGTTCGTAAGAGGTTGAAGCATAAATCGCGTAGTGGCCTCAAATTACACTAATCTACACATACCAACATCAATCTAAACAAATCAAGATTTTTTTGGGAATTTACCAGAAATTTTCATCTTCGAATTCCCCACGGATGATGATTTTCTTGGGAAAAAAAACAAGAAATTTGCAGACGAGATCGAGAAAGCAGGGTGCGCATATTGGTCATCGATGTCGGAGAAACTTTATAGGCAAAGCGCGGTGACGAATAAGTCATCGGCATCGGCGTCGGCTTCGTCAATTGGGTTAGAGGAAAATCCGATGTCATCCAACGGCGGAGGAAGGTTGAGATCGAAAGGTAAGGGTTTACGGGAAGATGATGAGAGATCGGCGTCGCAGTAATATCCATCGACCACCGAAGACGACGAATCACAATTACTATGGCAATCGTCGTCGTCGTGAGGAGGTGCTGCCGGCGGTTTTAATCGTTGGTGGGTTCTTACACGCGGTGGATTTGACGGGCGAGGTCCACTCGTCGACTCGACGGTGCTGCTCAGATTGCTCGTCGTCGGCCGAGACTGGTTATTGAAATCCTGAAATTCATAGAAACCCCGTTGGTGGTGCTGATCATCGGTTACGTGCTCGGCGGTTTCGTCTGATACCGGAAAATTGGTTTTGGCCTTGGGACCACGGAGGGACCGGGCTGCAGCGTCGTAGGCACGAGCGGCGTCCTCCGCGGAGTCGAAGGTGCCTAGCCAAACACGAGCTTTCTTCCATGGGTCACGGATCTCGGCGGCGAACCTACCCCATGGTCTCTTTCGAACACCACGGTAGCGAGGTTCGTTGTCCTCTTGTTGTTGAGTCCCCACCATCTGCCTCGATCCGATCGCTTCTCCGGCGGCGGCGGCCTTCGCTCTGCTGCCTCGTGCCATGTCCGATAGCTTTTCCGGGGATTGAAGATAGTCGGAGACGATAACCGATCTTTCAAAATATAATCTTGGATTTTTTTTTGGGTTATTTTATCACCACCTCCTTCGATTCAAACTTTTAATCTTTTAGCAAATCCATTGAGTTTTTCAAGATTTCTTGATTTTCCGGTCACTTTCTCTCTCTTCAATTACCTTATCTTTTGTTTCTCTCTCTAGATTTTCTTCTTCTCTATCTCCGCAACGGAGAAAAGGATCCGGCATATTCGCTTGCTATCATGTGTTCCATGAATAGATATATCTGTCTGTCCGGTATATAGGAATAGACAATAATACCCTTCGTATATTTTATTATTTTCCTGTTTTTCTTACTTGATATTTTACTTCTGGTGGGGTTAAGATCGTAATTGTAAGGTTTTTATGAATTTGCAGGCCTTTCTTTTGCTTTTTCAAGTTTGTAAATTGTGAGAAAAGAGCCCTCGTGCTTATAATTTTTGACTTTTTGCAAGTTAAGACATATTCAATTCACCCATAGATCTCCTGCTCAATTTTATAAATATTTACTTTTAATCAAGGAAAATTTACTAATATAACACAATTTAATTTTGATTGAAAAAAGTAATCTAAAAGAATTGTTTTTAACAAAAATAACACTTGCTTCGCAATAGATATTCTAGATGAAAATAACATTTTTTCTGGAAATATATATATATATATATATATATATATATATATATATATATATATATATATATATATATATATATATATATATATTTCGGACCAGCATTCCGAATTCTTGACAAAAATTTCGAATTCCAAAAAATACACTCCAAAATCAGACATTTTATTAAAAGAAACGGTGACATTAAATACATCAAAATGACATTTCAGATATTAGTGAAGATATTTCTTTCAAAAAAAATTGGAAAAAAACCAAAAAACAATTTCGAAATTTGAAGATCAAACCCGAAATAGAGCGTTCAGAATGGAACATTCTTTGGGAAAAAAAATAAGAACTTCAGAATATGAACATGTTGGATCTATATATGCTCAATAATCATTATAATATTTGTTAATAACATATGATCTTATAAGGTTATATATTTATCAACTTTGCACTTATTGAATATTTATTAAGTATTTGATTATTAATAAATAAATTCAAGTATTGTATTTAATTAGAGAATAATTATTGTTTTATGAATATAATAACAAAAGAGATAACAAATTAATTATTATATCATATAAGTAGGTGTAAGACTCATGTATTACATAGGTTTATATATATATATATATATATATATATATATATATATATATATATATATATATATATATATATATATATATATGCCTAAATATTTAAGAACTTTGAATTATAAGAAAATAAGAAAATAATGAATTATTAAAATTGATTTTTCTTTTAAATTTAAATAAATAAACAAAATAAACTAATGAGTTTTAATTTGAGAATTTTGAAATAAGAAAGTAAGTCCATTAATGAAATTGATACTCATTTATTATTATATTTATTGTAATTATTACATTAAAGTATTATGTAGAATTTATTAAAATAGAAAAACCATAAAATGATATGTGGAAAATAAATTAATTCAAAATAACCACAATATGACATTTGGCAAATTGAATAAGAGAGTGACATGTGGCAAAAAAAACCTTCATTTATTAGAGTTGATATGATTTAATAAGTCATGTATAATGTTTTAGACACATTTGATTTCATTCGACTTAACTTAACTAGCTAGATTTATCTAGTTCGGAAAACTAGTAAAAGATCTTTTTCCTGTTTTTCTAAGCATGGGCCGAAAATCATCATGGATATGAGAGGTTGCTTGTCAACCTCTCTCTTTCATTATCCATGCCTCTGGCTAGCCATTACTTTATATTATATTAAGGTATGGGTATTAGATCTTCGATGTAAATAGTAATGCTTGCAAAAACTCTAGTCTTTTTCCCTTGGTTTTCTCTCTAAAAATTGTAACCCTCTCTAATCCTCCTCTCTTGCTTTCTTTTGAAGAGTGTTGCAGGTCCTGGTGGTTATTTATGTTTATCCTTTAGTGCTTAATTGTGTTAAGGAATTAAGGTTTAAAAAGTACTTCACAAAAGAGGGGAATGAGCATTTCAAAGTGTCTTACTCTTGATGGTGAATACATTATATAGAAACTCTCTCTTGAATTTTTGCTATCATCATCAACTTTCCAATTCCAAGTGGGATCAAAGGCTTCAAATGTTATCTCCTTAACTTCTTATGGTTGTTATTATCTTTATAGTTCATGTATTTGGATCCTCTTGTTGATTTTGTTAAAATGATCTAAAAATAAACTAGTTATTTTAAAAGTCTTTCATTTTCCGTTAAAATTGTTTTTATAAAAAATATCGTTTTTAGATTATCAAAACCCTTCAGTGGTATCAAAGTCTTTAAGTGTTTGATAACCTTTGGTTTTAGAAAATATGTTAGGTATTTCTTTTGGCAAAAAAATCACCAAATATATTTTCTATGGAACTTATTGTTTTTATAATAGTTATTTTTATGCAACCAATTTTTTATGCATTTGGTTGTATAAAGTTGCCTTCAAAAAACGAAGTGTTTTGCTTGTATATTTGATATATTGTTATTGTACATAAACAAGACATTAGGACCATTTTGTTATGTGGGTTGATATTTATTTATTCATAAGATGTAATAAATAAATAAGTATTTTTTATTTGTTTATTTATATGTAATAAATTAGTTAGACTAGTTGTATTCTTTTTTTTTCAAATGTAACAAGTTGAAGAAATTACCATTTTGAAGATGACATAAGCACTTGAGACTATAATCCTAACCTTGAGCTTCTATTCTTGTTTTTTGGGCTTAATTATAATGTTAATGGTTTAAGTGTAACAACCTCTACAACACATGGAACCTTGAAGTTCTTTTTTCAAGCAAGAGTTGTTTTGGCAAGTAGGAGCTTGAAAACCCTTTAGAAGTGTCTCTTATGTCCCTTAGGAATGTCCTAATAATTCTTGTGTTGGCTCACAAAAATGGATGAAAATCTTTTCATATTTAAGCTAACATCTCAAAGTAAGAATCTTCTTTCTTATAAGATAACTACATTGTGTGATTTTCTTAAATTAAGATGACTTTTGTATTGTTTTTCTACAAAGCTAGTGGGAGCGTAATAACATTCCTAGTCTTATATGTATTCAACATACTAACTCTTAGAACTAAGACCTACTTAAATAGATCATGTCAACGTAAAAGATTAAGTAGCATTACATTAATTGTCAAAGATCTTAAAGAGTGTAAGGTATAAGACTCTGAGAGAGATTATCTTGTCAATACCACATAACATGATCTTGAGCAAGCCTCAAACTCCTAGTACAATGGTTGAAGTAGATGATATGATTGTATTCCATATGTCGTTGCAACTGGATTCATCCTTATATTATGTTGTGCACGAAGAACTAGAGAAATATTCTTGATCTGCAGAGTACTTGAAAGAAAGATATGTTTAAACCGTTACACATATGCTAAACTTCCAAATAGATTGAGATGATCCTCAATTACAATCGGATGTATCCTTATTATGAACGAAGAGAAAGTTACATGGATAGGAGTTCCATGCAGATTTTAATTACAATTACACTTCAGAGTTAGAATACATTATTGTTCGAGAAACCACATGATAGGTTTTATAGGTTACAAAATTATGTGGCGGAAAAACTTTACCCTAAGTTCACATGAAACCTATTGGATCTAAGTTTTCTCTATTGATTGCAACAAACAATAGAACATCAAGAACCCTAGGAGTGGCCTACTAAGTTTGAAATTCATAAAGGGTTTTATAGTTTACATACCTCTTGATTATTGTAGTAAATAATCAAATACTTCCTTGTTGAACAAGCTTCAGAAAACAAGCACTAGAAATCCTGTGTCTCTAATGATTTGTACCCAAACCTTAGCAATAGAAGACTTGAGAGGAGAGAGGTTGGAATTTTCGGCTGTAAGGCTCTTAGAGAAGGGATGGACAAAAATAATGAACCCATAAGGGGTTTATATATATGAGTAAGGAGTCTAGGACAAGGCAGGTTTTCTTGGATAACCCTTATCCATTTTCTTGCTCCCTAAGGTTTCCTAAAGCTTCCAAGATGTCCCAGGAACCTACAAAATTGTCCCCCTCATGTGGGAAGGTTCTGAAATCCTTCAATGCTCATTTTTTTAACATTGTCACCTTTAGTCCCTATACTTTTGATGAATGTAATTAATCTCAAAATTAACTCTAATTAATTTCTCATTAATTATTAATTAAATATTACTATTTATAATTAATATATTATTCTCATAATATATTGATAAATTATTTATTGCTATTTATTTATCTTATAATAAATCAATAAATCGACCGCTTTCCCTAAAAAGTCATTCTGTCAATTACTAGATTTGAGGGCAACCCAAAAGGACTCTGATTTTAATTCAAGTATATATCAATTTAGTTACTGGATTAAACACATAATCCAATAGTCTCCCACTTGGATAAGTCTACATCTACAATTGCCATTATAACTTCTAAATCAAACAACAAAGGGTGCTTTCCAAAGCAACTCTAGACTTTGATTTGATCAAATATATGTCCTAAGATAAGTGATCAAATAATCATTCGTTCTTCAAGATATCGTATGGACATGATACATGGATTAGAATCAATCTCATAGTCCAAGATTCTATTTCGCGATTTCTTGATTTATGACGACTGAATTCAGACTAATAATTGAACCCATCAATTCAATTTGGGCTCGACCAAGTACTTCAAATATTGAAAACAAATCATCGAGGGGCCCAAATATTTCATTTTTCCTATTAGCGCAAAAGGAACAAATAACCTTCGAATTATATGCTTGTAACTTTTACTTACAAAATCATGCATGACATCACGTTACAGATGCATTTTTGTAATACCAATGCACAACTAAGTTGTAAATTACAACTCATATATATATATATATATATATATATATATATATATATATATATATATATATATATATATGTTTTAAGAATAAAAGATATTATCGTCTCACAAGTACTCATGATAGAATCCATGAAGTAATTCTCTGAGCGTGGGTTTATCTAATACTTAAAATCTCCATTATCTAAGCACTCATGAATATTGTAGCAACCATTGCAATATCTAATCTCCATAGACAATCTACAATTCAGTTCATGATAGCCTTAATTCACTACTTGCTTCCAAAAGTATGAGCGACTGTGGAATTTCAAATAATCAAATCATTCATGAAGTAAAACATGCAAAATGAAACACAATGATAAACTAATTAACTATGGTCTCAAAACTATTGAATATAAATAATCTCTATTATTTAATTACCATAATAATTATGAATTTATTCATTGTATAATGTTTCGAGTAATCATCTAGTCACTTAAATTAAACATCAGTCATGCCATGTTATGAACATGCATACTATGCCTCTATATGGTCCTTCCTTTGTGAACAGATCAACTGGATATTATTCCAATAATGCTCATTTCATAATTCCAAATTCTTATCACTATCCAATATGTGATGGAATTCCAAATTAACATGCATTAAAATTTTGTGATATCAAGATTCCAAAGTCTCAAAGACTGAGTCTTTGATATTATAGAATATCTCACTCAAATTTTGTTACTAGAAACAATTCCATGGTAATGAAAGTTCTAATTTAAGGTACACTCCTTGAACACTTCTCTTGCATTAAAGTTTCCAACTCACATGTAAACTTTTCAACCATCTCCTATTATGAAAACATTTCCATATTTTCATATGACCACCAATTCTGATCAAGAATCATCTCAATCCATAATCATGTCACTATCGTTTGTCCAAATTAATATCATACTTTTAACTTTCCACAAGCAACCAGTATTTTGGTACAGCCTTAGAATGTTCTTGACAGTTGTTTAATAACTTTAGTCACACAAAATTCTAGTCCTTTTTCTCACAATCCTCCGAGCATTTGAAAAAATAGAATAAGTGAATATTATGGCATATGTAATCGATCCTACATCTGAAGCATGCATTCAGTGTACAGTGACGAGAATATAGATAGGGAAAGTCTAGACATGTAATCCTCCTTGTTATTTCAAAAGTTATATGACAGTTCTAATACCGTAATTAAACGTTTAGAAACATAAACACATAAAATTTCCTAATTCCTAGGCTAGCAATATACCTTAAATTTTACCTAATAATATCATCCTAGATAAGCAGCCCTAAGGCATGCTATAGCATAACTCATTTAACACATAAAAGCAAATTAGGCATCTAATCCTAAAGTAAGCTAGTGTTAGTGTCAATTTATGTGTACTACCTAAAATATAATAGACAATCATCTCACAATCATTGCTAAGAATTATAAGTTTAAGTCTAGAAATCCTATAAATTCCTAGTTCGCTTAAACTAATGCTCTTATACCAAGTGTGACATCCTCATTTTTACGAACAGAAGATACTGATTTGATCGTGCTTATTAAATCAGAGTATCCTTTAAAAAGATTTACATTACGGAATTTGTCCCAAAAGTATGGTAATAATACATTTCCAAGAAATGTATTTTATTTATAAAACTCAATATGTCATTGTCAATACAAGAAACATAAGCATAAACGAAGACTTACAACATCTCTTTATACTAATACTCTATATCTCCTTTGAATCCCTCGGCAGATACCTATATCATCATGTATAATTACCTATGATACAATAAACTGAGTGGTTCAAGTTGGGAAACCTCGTGAGTATATTGGGTTTTCAACCCACAATAATATAATTTTATCTCTTTAAATAATTCACACCAAACAGTTAACCCGATTACTTATTCTCATTACTTTCTTTCTTTTCTCTCTTTCTCTCTCTCTCTCTCTCTCTCTCGGGTTATACCATAAGGTTTATGCGTTGATAAGGTAAACAAGTAAAAATAGAGAACTCAAATGAATCCACAATCTATACTCTCGGCTTGTGTGATTTTATGAACACCTACAGATTGCAAGTATGATAGTGTTCCAGTAGACTGTCTACAATAGTTCGTGTTCGCCATCAATACTTTTCTTGATGATCGATCTATATTGGGCATGGTCTCTTTGCCCTATCTTTGGCATGGTCTCTCACCACTAATCTATATCTGATATGGTTTCTCACCATTATCTCTTTTCTTACAACATCCGAAAAATTTCAACAAATTTAAACCTTCCAAAAGGGACCCATTAATTAATAAAAGTGTTTACAAACCATTATTTCCAAAACGTTGTTTAAAATCAAAGTCTCCTAAGATCTAATCAGTTTTAAAATCAAGGATGTGTACGGTCACGCCTTCACCTTGACACGGTTCACTAAAGTACTTGAAACTATAAACCAAAACTGTAAGTATGAAACTTAGTGAGTTCCCCCAAAATGCCACCACACAAACATATAATATACAAACAAGCATGCTCAAATGGTCTTGGTTGGCCAAATCAGCCTCGGGATGGAATAACAGGCATGTCTACGATGGGCTTAATCATCCTTGGGATGGAATACCCTCGTATCATAACCATGTTGGTCCAATCAACCATCAGGTTGGAATACCAAACATGTCGAGTCCAATCAACCATCGGGTTGGAATACCCCAGGCCTATTGACTGATGCACAAAGCAGTCCAGTCTCACCATATACCATACAATCATGTTGGGTCCAATCAACCATCGGTTTGGAATTCCAAATATACAACGGGTCCAATCATCCTCGACATGGAATACCCTCAGGCCCAATCAACCATCGGGTTGGAACGCCCCCGTTCTGTTGGCTCATGCACATAACAATGAAACCTCAACCACCAACCAACATATAACCAGTCAATAGACAACCGGACAGATCTACAGATCACTAAGCATAGTATCATCCTATATACAAAGATACCGATCTAACAGATCACTACAACACAATAGCATACTATCACATAACAGGATATCTAATCTAATGGGTCGGCCTTGGTGCCTTCGACCCGTAAGTACAGTGAGGAGGACTCACCTCTCAATCTAGATAATAGCTTATGAGGTCCCAACTCTGAATCTCGGCACCAACCGACACCTATCCCTCCAAGTGACCAATCACAATCAAAATCCTAAAATACCTAAAATACCCTTAGGTCAAACTTGGTCAAAGTCCATAAGTCAACTGAGTCAACCCAGCCGAGTCAACCCAACCGAGATAGCATAACCGAATCAACTCAGGTTGCGTACGCGGGGTGTACACGAAGGTACGTTGGGCGTACACGCAACCTCGCACGTTGACCACCATGGGGGTGGTTAGCCTCGTACGAGGGCGTACTCCGAGTATGCGGGGCGTACTCCCAAAAGATTCAAAAACCAATAAGTGCTTAGTAGCTTAAGCACTCACTACCATTTCTCATATCCATGGCTAAAATACCCTCAAGAGTCATAAATTTTCCAACTTTATGATTTTGTATGGCCATTAAGATCTTAACTCCACTTCTTAATCCATTAAGACCTTCTAAATGATGCATAGAGCAAAACCAACCACTTGAATTCCATTTTTATGACTCAAGACCCTTCCAAGGGTCTCAAAGGACAACTCAATGGGTCAAGAACATGCTTTGTTCAAGAATCAACATGTTGGGACCAAAAAGAGACTTAAAAGAGCAAAAACCTAGATTTACAAGATGGAGTGGAAATGATGCAAGCTTTATACCTTTTTTATGTTGCAAACAAGCTATAAATCTCATATCTACAATGTACTCGACTCCAAGGTCTTCACACCAACTTCTTCTTTCTTCAAAATCACACCAAACTCTCTTAAGGCTCAGAAATTGGCTTCCTTTTTGCTCTAGGGTTGCTTGAGGGTCGAAATCTTTGAAAGATATTGGATAAGAATAGGGTTTATGTCCATAAAGATGCTTAAATATGAGCTAAAGCCCTAGAATTAGGGTTTACATGCTTCCTACGTACCCCTCGTGTACGAAGTGTGCACCCAGCACACTAAGGCACGCCTTAGTATGCTTAGTGTACACACATGTATGAACGGCGTACTCGCCCGTTCTCAACTTTTACCAAAATGCCACTAAAGGCCCCATTTTCCATTCTTTCATAACTTAGGGACCAAAAATTCAATACATATCAATATAAGGATCAACAATGGATGTGTTTCAAAACCATATGTTACAATTCTCCCCCACTTGGATTAGACTTTGTCCTCGAAGTCTGTTGTAGTAAATACCCAAGGTAGTGTTCCCACATCTACACCTCGGTTCACTCAGATGGTCCTCCCCTAGGACTCGATCAGAAATAAAGGTCGGCTTATTTAGGCGGCTGCCTACCCATACAATCCTTGACTTGCTAACTTTCATTACTGGAGAAACCATCACCACCTTCTCACAATTTGGACATCCGCTACCTCTGTAAGTCCGTAATTTGCCTGTGTATCAGTCAGATCCGTTTGATGGTGCGGAATCCCAATCAAACGGATGATGTCAGATCAAATAGAAGAGAAGGAGAAGAAGAATAATATGAATCTTTGTATGTATTGATATGAATGAAGATCCGGATACAAAGGATTCACACACACAATTTCTCTCTCTGTTTCTCTCTGGCCGTAAACTACTTCTAGTTCATCAATCATCAATCTCTACTCCTCACCCTAACACCTCTATTTATACATGTTGGATATGGGCCGGAAACAAATGGGACGTAAATGAGTTTACGGCCGTAAGGTGTTTACGGCCGTAAACTCAGCCGTAAACTAGACCGAAAACTCCACAATTATTACACAAAAATACAATGCCCAGAAAAGTAAAGTATAAACCATATTTTGACCCAACAATCTCCCCCTTGGTTTATAGCTTTCTTTTCTTAATTGACCCAACAAGCTCCCCCTAAAAAGTAGCTGGCTCTTCTTGTCAATCTTCAATGAAAGCTTGGCTTCAGCTTTAACCTTCGATTTCTTCACAGCATCAGGATGAACATATGAATCTTCAAAGAATGACTTCATCTTGAGCACTTGAGGTTTCTTCAGAATTTGGCATTGAACGCACATTGGGTGAGGAGGCTTGACGTACTGATTCTTGAAAGATGGCGCTTTCAGCTTGAGAATCTTCAGAGAGAACATCAGAGAGAACAAATCTTCTAGATCACTTCAGCAGGTACAACAATAGCAGCAGACTGATTGAAGAGGCTTCAATGCAATCTGTCACATATTCTTCAATTTCAGCTTCACCTTGCTTCTGGGGTTGAAGGATTGAATTTTGAAAGAATAATCTTCATTTCTTGCTCCTTCGAATGAGAATTCTTCGATGCTCACGGATGAGGCTTTGGCTCAGAAATCTTCAACACAAACTCCATGAGTTTTATCTATACCTGAAATCACTATTCAAGACAAAACAAAACTAAAAGAAAACTTAGCACACAAATTAAAACGGAAACAAAATATTTTTGGATTTTTTTTATTTTTCTGAACAATAAATAAAACAGAAATAACACTATTTTTGGATTTTTTTAATTTTTCTGATTTTTTTTTTTATTTTTAATTTTTAATTCTCCCCTAATATTTAAATTAGAAGAAACTATAATAAATTTAACAAAAATAAAAATGATATATAACTTTAAGAGTGATTTGGGATCAAAGTTTTTAGACAGCCTTTATCCACTTGTCGGTACCTTCCATATTCACATTTTTGTCTGGTCGATCGTCGGTATTATTGTCCACTTAAACACGAATTTTTTTTGACTTATTTAGGACATACTATTTGATACAAGACAAGGTGAACTTAAGTTCCTAAAAATTATATCTGATCCTAATTCCTTAGATACTATATCTTAAGGACCATTCATCAGACGACGACCAGGGATATTGTTGTCCACCTAAATTGAGCAGCGAGATCTATAGACAATCTGTATGTGTTCAATTTTAAGTGTACTGGAACGTGTTTCCCGCTTCCTAATATGCCCCATCCATCAAGAACTTCCAGAGTACTCCTTACACTGGGTGAGCAGACAACCATTCAGAGAGAGAAGAGATTCAGAATTCTATTGCTAACTACTTCAGAGGGGTTGAGAAGAAGAAGGTTGCATATGCTGTGTACCAGGTCGGATTAGAAGTCGCGCAAAGGAGACAGCATATGGCTAACAGATGAGAAGTATTTCACACATACATTTCACACACACACACACACACACACATATATATATATATATATATATATATATATATATATATATATCCTGCAGAGAAAAAGAGTTGCATATGTTGTGTACCAGGTCGGATTATAAGTCACGCAAAGGAGACAACATATGACTAACAGACGGAAAGAAAGAAAATGATATTCTACATACCTAATTTATCGGAATTTACCAGTCGCCCCATCCAACCAGAATTAAGGACAGAATCCGCACATCGAGGAAAAGTTAAACCACGGTTCCAAGTACGGGTTCAATTAATGTGACGAGTAGATTCCCATATATATCTCCCTGCTCAACCTATCCGAGCGTCGTATTGTCAGGCTGAATGGATCTAACTAGGTCAAGATTTGTCAAGTCTATAAATTTCCTAAGTTCAAATCTCCCTAGTCAAGTCCATTTAAAATTTTTCGTGCCTACCGACGCATCAAGTCAGAGCATAGACCCTTCAACTTTGGGTACGTTACGCAGACTCAGATTGCCTGTTATCACTAGATAATATCACTTCCCAAAACATCTCCCTCAAACACAGACTCATAACAAATATATATATATATATATATATATATATATATATATATATATATATATATATATATTTGATTTTCTGATGTTTTTGGATTTTTTTTTAAAATTTTCTAATTTTTGTTTTGTTTTTATTTCTCCCCCTAAATTTGTGCATAGGAGAAAAACGAAAGTTAATGCGCAAATTTAAACTATCCTAGAACAAAAATTAGTCTTTAAAGCGAATCAGGTTAAGAGAAAAAAATTCAGGAGTTTAGAGAAGAAAACGCAAACCGTAATTCATTGATTGAATTTGCATCCAGAAGGTTTGAGAACAACACGCGTAATCTCAGAACAGATCCAAAATTTTTGCATGTCGTTATGTACTAACCCCATGAGTGATCTCTTCCTTTCTTCCTTGCCTGCAAAAGGACACATGCTCTCAAACGATGTTCTGAGTGTTGTACGGTTGAGAGATGTCCCCAATCATATGCCAGGAGCAGCCACTACCAACAAACCGAAGTCTGATGATATGCCTCCATAGCTGCTCCAGCACAGAGCGGGATCAGTTGGTCTTTGGAACCCAGTCCATTTTGAAACTGGGTCGACCTTTGTCATCGACGCACGATACTCTCTCCCATGACATATCCTGCTTGTCACAAACAGAAGATGTAGAAACGTTAGAAGCATTAGGAGATTTGGGAGACTGAGCCTTTGGAACCCATTTGTAGTTGGGTTTAACCCATTTCTTTTTCGATCCTATGGGTGGCTCAGTACTTGATTTGAATCTTGAAGCCGACTGCCGAGATGACTTTGACTTAACCAGTCTTGGCTTCACAGTAGTATCTCTTGAACTGGGCTTGTTGGCTGACATTTCCTTCTTGCCCTTGGGATTCGGATTCTTGGCCTTGGGAGTTGAATTCTTGGCCTTCTGCGCGTTCCAGTCGTCAATATCTGAACGTGGCCTTGAGGGGTATCTTTTGGAGTGTCTCCCTCTTGGCGCATTATGCCAGCCTTGCGCATAGTAAGGAACGTATGCGCGATTTGGACAATTTCGGGCAATGTGACCAGGTGTTCCACAGTGAAAACAAATCTTTTTCTTCACTGTGAAGTTGTTTCTTCCTGCCCCTGGTGGCGTATCCTTGCCTCGTTTCTTGTTGTTCTCACATGCACACTTGCGACAGGCACTCTGTTGCGCTGGAATTGGAGGCCTGTATTTCTCAACGACAGGTTTATCAGAAGCAGCTGAGTTCGAAGCAACAGATTTAGAGTTCAAGGAGTCATTGGTTTGTTCAGAAGAACTCTCCTTGTTCTCATCCTCTGCTACTTTACCTGCACATGTAGCAGAAACATCAATATTTTCAACATTGATAACTCCTCCTGACACAAATCCAGCTGGTTTTCCGTATTTAAGATGTGTCTCCCTGTTAATTTCTTCTTGTTTCATAGGGATGGATGTGTAGTTATGATTGAAAGGAGGAGGTACACTATCATACCCTAGACCCTTGTGTTGATTCCTTTTAAACTGCATGCTTTGGTCTATCATATTTGCAACCACCTCACTTGAGAAATCATATTTTCTAACATCAAGTTTGGCGGTTTCAAACTTTCCTTTCAAAGATTCAACTTCAGCCACTAGCTCAGCATTTTGTTTGACTACATAATCATAGTTTTCACATTTGTTACTGTAGTCTTCCTGAAGTTTCTTAAAGTCCTTGGTTTTAGCTTCTAACTTAGCCTTCAGGGGTTTCTGTCCTTTCCTGAGTTGATATCCTTTATATCTCAGGTCCTCAACTTCCCCTTTTAATAAATCAATTTGTTCCCGAAGAAATTTAATCGTATCTTCACATGATTGAGAACATGAAACTTCACATGAATGAGAACACGACACTTCATTGATCGGAAGGTTTGCTGAACTCATTGTTTTTCGACAATTCAAAGCGTTAAGTTCTTCAATTATATCAGCCAGACTAAGACGATTAAGATTTTTTGTCTTCTTGATTTCAGCCACGTCCATGTCCCACGATTTTGGAAGTGAATTCAACAGCTTTTTGTTGATCTCGGACTTAGTCAAGAAGATCCCGACTATATTCATCTCAGTAATGAGTGTAGTAAACCGCTGCAACTGAGTTTCGAGCGTTTCTCCAGGGACATAATCGAAAAAGTTGAAATTTTGTCTTAACATATCCTGACGACTTTCTTTCATGTTTTCAAACCCCTTGTAGACTTTAAAATCAATTCATTAAAAAACAACTAGAAGCAAACATCAAATTTGAAATGCCTCTTTTTTTTTTTAAGTCAACGTTAAAAGTCAAATTTTAAAAATTAAACTCAAAAGTCAAAACTTGAAAAGTCAAACTTAAAAGTCAAACCAAAAAGTTAAATTTGAAATTTTAAAGGTTAAACGAAAAAGTCAAGTTTTAAAATCAAAGGTCAAACTTGAAAGACAAAATTAAAATTTTAAATAAAAGAATCAAAAATCAAAAATAAAAGTTTAAAAAATAATTTTTTTTAATTATATTATTATTATTATTATTAATTTTAATTTTGGATGAAAAAGAAGTTTTGAATTAAAAAAAAATTGAATTTTGGGGTAAAAAGTGTCAAAATTCGAAATTAGGAAGCGCAGGGAGTGTTTAAGTTCAAATTTTCGAAGGGAAATCACAAGGATTCAGTTGGTCGACTTGGTTAAGTGCGTAGCATTGTGAACTAGAGCTCCCGGGTTCGAACCCCGGCAACCACCAAAACCCTTTCGATTTTTAAGAAGGCGCTGCTGCTGCTTAAGAGTCCAAACGCTGAGCCGATCACGAGCCGTTCTTCAAGCCGCCACGTCCGCGCCGAGCCGCGATTTCCGGAAACCCTAGCTGTAAACACAAACGCGCCGCCGGCCGTGAATTGTTTCCGGCCGTAAGCTCCGGCCTTAAACAGTATAAGATTACGTGAAAATTCGACTCTGAAGCTCCAAAACTCAATCCAAAACCCTTTTTTATGAAAAACGCAAAGAAGAAACCCCCTTTATTTTTGCGAGATCTTTCCAAAAACGTAAAAATATCTAGAAAATAAGATCAAATAATGCTCCAAATAGAGTTTACGGCCCAAGAACTCGGAGTTTACGGCCGTAAGCTTGGACCGTAAACACAGAATATTCGATTCCAAACGAAATAAAACCTTTTGACTGATACAACTTGGCTCTGATACCAATTGTAAGTCTGTAATTTGCCTCTGTATCAGTCAGATCCGTTTGATGGTGCGGAATCCCAATCAAACGGATGATGTCAGATCAAATAGAAGAGAAGGAGAAGAAGAATAATATGAATCTTTGTATGTATTGATATGAATGAAGATCCGGATACAAAGGATTCACACACACAATTTCTCTCTCTGTTTCTCTCTGGCCGTAAACTACTTCTAGTTCATCAATCATCAATCTCTACTCCTCACCCTAACACCTCTATTTATACATGTTGGATATGGGCCGGAAACAAATGGGCCGTAAATGAGTTTACGGTCGTAAGGTGTTTACGGCCGTAAACTAGACCAAAAACTCCACAATTATTACACAAAAATACAATGCCCAGAAAAGTAAAGTATAAACCATATTTTGACCCAACAACCTCAACTAATTCTTAAGAAAGCACAACCATCTCAGAACGCAGATGATACGATATCCCTCACAATCCGACCCATATAGAAGCCTTCCGACTCTGACTTACCTTGCTGAATCCATTGGGAATTCAAGACTCCTGACCATTCTCTGTTGTTTAACCCTCTATCCGAAACAAGGCGGCTCCAGACACGAGCCCCATCTAGATAACTACTGCAGAGAGGCACAAACAATGCCCGCACATTCCACAACCTCCTGGCTAAGACCAAATATCTAGAGAGAGATCCAAAAAATTTGGGGACTCTCAAGGCTACAACACCAAATCGAATCCATCAATATGCTTCCCGAGACTGTAAACCCATAATCTACGACTGACATTTATCCATTAATTAAATTTGTCCCTTGCCTGAGAGTATGATCACTACTAACCATGCGGGATAAGAACCTAAGCACATCATTCACGGATTTTCCACTAATCTCGAATCCAAAAGATGCACGAAAAGCCTTTAATTACCCTGTGACTCTCTGACACGCATTTCCAAGCTAGTGAGTATATAGGGTTTTCAACCCATAATAATATAATTTATCTCTTTATATAATTTACCCAAAACAGTTAACCCGATTACTCATTCTTATTACTTTCTTGCATTCTTTTTTTTTTCTCTTTCAAGGGTTCTACCATAAGGTTGATGTGTTGATAAGGTAACCAAGGAAAAATAGAGTACTCAAATGAATCCACAATCTATACTCTCGGCTTATGTGATTTTATTAACACCTACAGATTGCAAGTCTGCTAGTGTTCCATTAGACCATCTAGAATAGTTCGCGGTCGCCATCAATACTCTGCTTGGTGACTGATCTATATTGGGCGTGGTCTCTTCGCCCTATCTTTGGCATGGTCTCTCACCACTAATCTATCTCTTGTATGGTTTCTCACCATTATCTCTTTTCTTACAACATCCCAAAAATTTCAACAAATTTAAACCTTCCAAAACCTATTTATTAATAAAAGTGTTTACAAAATATTATTTCCAAAACATTATTTAAAATCAGAGTCTCCAAATATCCAATCAGTTGTAAAACCAAGGATGTGTACAGTCACGTCTTCGCCTTGTCACGGTCCACTGAAGTACCTGAAACCATGAACCAAAATTGTAAGCACAAAGCTTAGTGATTTCCCCCAAAATATCACCACACAAATAGATAACATATACAAACAAGCATGCTCAAATGCTCATGCATAGCCCAATTAACCTCAGGCTAAAAGACAAGGCATGTCTACGATGGGCCCAGTTACCCTTGGGATGGAATACCCTCGTATCATAAGCATGTTGGTCCAATCAACCATCGGGTAGGAATACCAAACATGTAGGGTCCAATAAACCATTGGGCTGGAATACCCCAGGCCTATTGACTGATACACAAAGCAGTTCAGTCTCACCATATACCATACAATCATGTCGGGTCTAATCAACCATCGGGTTGGAATACCCTAGGCCCAATCAACCATCAGGTTGGAATGCCAATATACAACGGGTCTATTCATCATCGGCATAGAATACCCTCAGGCCCAATCAACCATCGGGTTGGAATGACCCGGTCTGTTGGCTCATGCACATAACAGTGAAACCTCAACCGCCAACCAACATATAACTAGTCAACAGACAATCGGGTAGATCTACAGATCACTAAGCATAACATCATCATATATACCAAGATACCGATCTAACAGATCACTACAACACAATAGCATACTATCACATAAGAGGATATCTAATCCAATGGGTCAGCCTTGGTGCCTTTAACTCGTAAGTGAGGAAGACTCACCTCTCAATTTGGTTAATAGCTGATGAGGTCTCGACTCCGAATCTCAGCTCCAACCGACACTAATCCCTCCAAGTGACCAATCATAATCAAAATCCTGAAATACCTAAAATACCCTTAGGTCAAACTTGATCAAAGTACATAAGCCAACTGATTCAGCCCAACCAAGTCAACCCAACCAAGATAGCTCGATCGAATCAAATCAGGGTGCGTACGTGGGGCGTACCTCGAAGGTACTATGGGCGTACACACAACCATGCACATTGAACACCAACGGGGGTGGTTAACCTCGTATGTAGGGCATACTCCGAGTACACGAGGCTTACTCCCAAAAGACTCGAAAACTAATAAGTGCTTAATTGCTTAAGCACTCATGACCATTTCTCAGATCCATGGCTAAAATACCCTCAAGAGTCATAAAGTTTCCAACTTTATGACTATGTATGGCCATTAAGAGCTTAACTCCACTTCTTAATCCATTAATCCTTTCTAAATGATGCATGGAGCAAAACCAACCACCTGAATTCCATTTTTATGACTCAAGACCCTTCCAAGTGTCTGAAAGGACAACTCAATGGGTCAAGAACATGCTTGGTTCAAGAATCAACATTTTGGGACCAAAAAGAGACTTAAAAGAGCAAAAACCTAGATTTACAAGATGGATTGGAAATGATGCAAGTTTTATACCTTTTTTATGTTGCAAACAAGCTAGAAATCTCATATCTACAATGCACTCCCCTCCAAGGTCTTCTCACCAACTTATTCTTTCTTCAAAACCACACCAAACTCTCTTAAGGCTCAGAAAATGGCTTCCTTTTTGCTCTAGGGTTGCTTGAGGGTCGAAATATTTGAAAGATGTTGGATAAGAATAGGGTTTATGTCCATAAAGATGCTTAAATATGAGCTAAAGCCCTAGAATTAGGGTTTACATGCTTCCTACGTACCCCCCTCCCCCCCGGCCGCGTACAAAGTATACACACCTTAGTACGCTTAGCGTACTACGCATTAGTACGCTTATCATAGACACACGTACGCACGACGTACTCGCCCCTTCTCAACTTTTACCAAAATTCCACTAAGGGCCCCATTTTCCATTCTTTCATAACTTAGGGACCAAAAATGCAATACATCTCAATATAAGGATCAACAATGGATGTGTTTCAAAACCAGATGTTATAATTCTCCCCCACTTGGATTAGACTTCGTCCTCAAAGTCTGCTGCAGAAAATAGCCCTAGGTAGTGTTTCCACATCTACACCTCGAGTCACTTAGATGGTCCTCCCCCAGGACCTGATTTGAACTAAAGTTCGACTCATTTAGGAGGTTGCTTACCCATACCATCCTTGACTTGCTAACTTTCATTACTGAAGAAACCATCACCACCTTCTCACAATTCAGACATCCGCTACCTTAACTGATTCTTAAGCAAGCACAAACATCTTGGAACATAGATGATATGATATCCCTCACAATCCGACCCATACGGAAGCCTTCCGACTCTGACTTACCTTGCTGAATCCATTGGGAATTCAAGACTCCTGACCATTCTCTGTTGTTTAACCCTCCATCCGAAACAAGGCAACTCCAGACACGAGCCCCAGCTAGATAGCTAATGTAGAGAGGCACAAACAATGCCAGAATATTCCATAACCTCCCGGGTAAGCCAAATGTGTAAGCCAAATGTCTAGAGAGAGATCCATAAAATTCGGGGACTCTTAAGGCTACAACACCGAATCAACTCTATCAATATGCTTCCCGAGACCATAAACCCATAATCTACGACTGGCATTTATCCATTCCTTGATTTTGTACTTTGTCTGAGAGTATGATCACTACCAACCATGCAAGATAGGAACCCAAACACATCATTCTCGAATTTGCCACTAATCCCGAATCGAAAAGATGCACCAAAATCCTTTAATTAACCAGTGACTCCCTGACACGCCATTCCAACCACTGCTCCTATGAACAAAGATGAGAATTCCAAGAATTCCACTTTTACCTCCAATCCTTAACAACTCAGGTGTACCCCCATCTAGCAAGACACCTGATACGCTAACGAAGAACTTTTGATGTGAGACTTCATAACCGGTTCCCAACCTTGATAAGCAACCCCTCATAACACCTTGCGAGCAAACATGATTATAATGCAAACATTCCTTAGAGACTTTCTGATATCCGACTGATACTCTCAACAACCTTTAACTGTTCCCTTTATCCAAACCAGTTGATTCATGCGCTTCCCGACTTCCATCAATGTACCCATACCGAAAGTACCATAATCAGAAGAAATCAACAATCATAATAACTGATCCCGCAGTCTGTGCCTTGAATGCTCCTACTATTACATCGATTTTGTCGATATTACATCTTTCACCTGCAACTCGCGACCCACACCACGGTCCAAAAGACTCTCAACCTCTTTCCACCGCATTTTAGGGACCTAAACAACGTCCTTCTCAATGCTAACCGCACAATAAAGCCATAACTATACAACACCCAATTCCTTTCACAGAACTAGTTGCTACCAATGTAGAGCCCGACGAAATCATGGTCGCCCATGACCCAAGAATATCACACCCCTGAACCAGATGGCGG
The DNA here is from genome assembly GCF_002870075.4 of Lactuca sativa. NCBI lineage: Eukaryota > Viridiplantae > Streptophyta > Magnoliopsida > Asterales > Asteraceae > Lactuca > Lactuca sativa. Next base: position 274,808,237 of record NC_056627.2, read on the forward strand.
AAACGTCCATGGGCTCGATCGTGACTTCATCCTTTTAGTATCATCATATAGTATATAATCGAAACATAACATCATCATCATCATACATGTAATATAACAACATACATTGTTTACATCGAGTATTGTGTTTGAATATTACATGCCAAAATAGTTAAAGTATGATGAAACAAAATATATCAAAATATCCATTAGTTTGTTCTGCCCAACCTGCTTCAACGGTTTCCTAAGAATACAAGTTAATTTAAAAAGTCAACATAAACATGTTGGTGAGTTCGTAAGCATGTTTGAGAAAATAATTTATATAAGTTTGTAATCACCAGAAAATCCTATATTTTCAAAAAATAGTTCAATATGTTTGTGTTCGGTCTTGTATTAATGCATGTGTGTTATTGTTTACTAGTATGCAAAAGAGAATGAAGAAATGAAAGAGAATGTACAGAGAATTCCCCCAGACAACCGTATGTTGTCTGTAACAGAGAATGCTGGTATACCAACCCCCGAGGTTGAGTACCGGCGTGAGTATGTTCCCGAGTAATCCAATTAGAAAAGAGAATGGTCTCCCGTAAATTTACAATGTTAATTCCTCTAAGTGAGTCGCTATAACCATACTAGATAATGACAATTTCACCTGTCATGGCGTTGTTGGATGCCGACGGAATAGAATAAGGTTTTCATCACCCTAGACTGGTTTAGTCTAACTGTAGCGAACAACTCAGGTGTGAGGTGTCATCCCCGTATAGATCTATACACAAATCCCCACTCTCCTTCCAAGAGACTCTGGTTATAACTACATGCTACGATCTATACACGTATCACTAGATCCTTAATCGAAATTTACGCGAATATAAACATATAAAGCACACTCCAGGCCCAATGAATCATGTAAGTGAACAACTAAGGCTCACTAAACATGTAAGTCATTTCAAGGCTCAAAAAGAATGAGATTATATAACATGGGCCCAAAATATATGTAAAAGGACGCTAAGGCCCATCTCACACGTGTGTTATTTAAAGGTCCAAATAGCACGCAAAGAGTACCCAAGGTATGTCGAACATGTTAGTGGGTCAATAAGGCCCAATAAACATATAAAGAGTATTCAGGACCTATCAAGCATATAAATGGGTCACTAAGGCCCAATAAACATGAGAATCACATAATTAGCGTGTTTGTTATTATATTGCTATTTTTAGCTGAATTATTTACCAGAATGACATAAAAGGCCCACTTTTTTTAAAAATGACATTCTTGGCCCATTAAGCCAAAAATTTACAATTAAGGCCAATTTTTGGTAAAAATAACATTTTAGGCCCCTTTTTAGAACAAAACTTGCATTTAAGGCTAGATTTTGCAAAAATAACATTTTTAACTCACTTTTGCCAAAAATATCATTTTTGGCTTGATTTTTATAAAAATGTGTATTTTCGGCCCATTATAGATAATTTCATCTCTTTGGCCCAAATTTTTATAATTTCACATCTTTAACCCTTCTTATCAAAAATTTACATTTTTGGCATAACTTTTGTTGAAAATGACATTTAAGCCCACAAAAGATCAAAATTTACAAATTTTGGCCCAAATAAGGCCCATTTATGAAAATGTTTACATTTTTAGTCCATGTAAGGTCTCAAATATAGAAATTAGCCATGTTTAGCAAAAATAAATCCTTTTTGAACCCCTTACTAACCGTGAGTTACATAAATAACCCATTTTTTTGTCATTTTGTCACTTTTAGCCCCTTTTATGAAGTTTTTCTCAGCTTTAAGTAACTTGTATGTATTTTAAAACCTCTTCATGTAAGATAAGTTGAAATAAGTGTTATGATATACTAATATCATCATCTTTTAGTAGATCTTTAAGTTGATGAAGTTTATAACACATAAACACATATATAACTAGAAAAAAACACACAAAATCATGGATATACACATAGATTTACACAAAACAACTTGCATTCTCCCCCAAAACAAAGTAAAAGTAAAAAATAGGGAGTATAAACTCAATTTGCTTTGAAGATTTCAGTTCTTGATGAAGATTAAAGGAGTTTTTGGCTTTACAAGCCCCCCTTTGAAGAGATCTTCGAATTCTAAGAAGTTTTAAGAGCATGATCATGAAATGAGATTGGTTTAAGGAGAGATTTTTGGTGTAAACTTGAAGTTAAACCATAGAGTTAAACAAGAACTTACCAAGAATGACGATCTTTGATGAGGTGTTCTAGAACACACACACAATCACACACGAAATTTGGGAGAATCGGTGAAATATTCTTATGTTTGAGAGGAAAGGATGAGAGATTATTGAGTTTGAAATGAAGAATTATGTTGGTGATGGAGGCTCTTATGGCTGAGAGTGAGAAGAGAAGAGAGAGAGAAGGACTAGGCCTTGTTATTTATAGGATAATCTCCCTCCTAGAAACATGAGATTTATCATGGATACATGAGGGTTAAACATGTGTTGTCAAGCATATGTTTAATCCTTACCCATCTTTTTTTTTATAGTTGGGCCAAGAATAAGGGAGAAGAAAAAGAAAAGAGAAATGGTTTGGGCCTTACTTGCTTGATTTCGATATTATGATGCCCAAGTTGATGGTTTTCGGCCCATTGGGACCTTATGAGGGTTCACGGCCCAAATACCATGTGAGGATGGGTTCACGGCCCATCATGGTTCAATAGTGTGGTTCACGACCCATCATGGCCCATGGTAAATAAGTGAGTTATTTTAGACCCAACATGGCCCAATTGCTATGGTTTGACAAATGTGGGCCCAACTAGAGCCCAAATGGGTTTCATTGGCCCAAAATCATCAAATAGAAGGTTTACTGGCCCATTAGGCCTAGTAAGAGGATCTTAGTCCCTAATAAATTTGAACCAAGATTTTTAGGGTTTCAGACCCATAGTCAAGTATATGAGATGTATTGTATTAGGTTTTGAACTTTACTCAGGAGTTTTGATTCAAATGGGTGATTTTGATTGAGCATAGATGTGGCATCCCCATTTTCACGGCCAGAAAAGACCGATTTTATTTATGCTTTGTTTGAAAATTAGAGTAAGATTTTAAATAAAAATGTTGCGGAATTTGTCCCAAAACAAAATATGATAAAGATTTATCAAAATCATTTCCCTAGAGATGTATTTCATTAAAAAGACTCGGGATGTCATGTTCGATACAGCTCAAAAGCATAAACAGTACAATATAAGCCTTACAACATTATTTCATATCTACAGGCCTATATCCGCAATCCCTCATCCAAAACATCACATCTATGCTCGAGCGTCACTACCTGTAATACATAAAACTGAGTGGGTCAGGCTTGGGAGCCCGGTGAGCACATAGGGTTTTCAACCCACAATAATTAAGTTATTTAATTTCATCAACCAACAATAACCCGATTACCCCTTCCCGTTATCCTCACTTTACGTCCCTAAAACACCTATCATAAGGGACCTAGCCTAAGGATCATCATCGGGATGGACACTACTGCTAAGGGGACTTCTCAGCAATAAATGTCCTTAAGGCAACCATGTGGGGATGGAGTACACCGGTGAACACATCGTTCACAAACACCTACAGGTTGCGAGCCTGCTAGCGTTCCACTAGACTGTCTAGCAGAGTCCGTGGTCGTCATCCATACTCCGCTAGATGACAGAATCAACAACAACAACATCAAGGCCTCTCATCATTTTCACACACATCAACTTATTTCATCTACCCATGTCATACCCAACATATTTGTAGATAATATACATATATATATATATATATATATATATATATATATATATATATATATATATATATATATATATATATTGTAAATTATTTTAAACATGTATAAAATATCATTCAACATCGTCTTAAATAAACAAACAACATATAACACGTATTTTATATTAAATACTTCATATCTATGTGTACGATCAAAGTAACTATGTACTCACTTGGATAGTTAGTGGGAACTAACTACTATCATGTCTTCAAACTTGGCACTGATTACCAACTAATTATCTTGCCGAAACCTGATCCCGTTATGTGAGCATTTTCTCGTAATCGGCGGCATAACACGTTTCCTTTATCTACGATTCACCACTCGAACGTTGGGAATTTCAGTCGAAGAAATACAACGCTTTAAGACTATTTATACATGACTATACTACGTGCCGACGTACCAACCAATATGATTTATCACTCTTAAAAGCATATATATATATATATATATATATATATATATATATATATATATATATATATATATATATATATATATATATATATATATATATATATATATATATATATATATATATATATATATATATATATATATATATATATATAAGTGAAAATCACTTATTCTAAAAACTCCGGTATATTTATTTCTGAAATTTAATTGAGCTCTATGATTTGAAAATAATAAATATGGCTTCTATTTATACTATTTATACTAAAGGATTGGGTTAGGAATAGAACTCTTTCGTTCAAACAATTGCTTAGTCGTTCCAAATAAAACTAACACCTGTACTCTTGAATTAAATGAAAGTGTACAAATACATTTAAACAATCAACACGTATTCCCTCGAAATGCCACGATTTTAACTTATTTATCTTTTTTTTTTTCTTTTACGTGAGTCATCTCGTTTATGGATTGGTTTTTCTTTTCTAGAACTTCCTTTGTAAGCATGTAACTAAATAAGTAATTCAATATAAGTTTATATATATAAATATGTATTACAATAAAATCATTATTTCTTAAATTTCAAACGACAAAAGTTATACCTTTATTCTTTTCCATTTTTTTTTCTCTTATATGAAGATTTTTCCACTTAAATATATGATCATATTTCTTATTATCATACATATAAGACTTAACTTGTATAAATATGTTAATATCTTTCGAATTTGTAAAAATGCACCCATATTACAAAATATATAATAAATATTATTTTACCATATATTTAAATCTAATAACTTGTAAAAATGCACCCATATTACAAAATATATAATAAATATTATTTTACCATATATTTAAATCTAATAACTGATAACTAACGTTGTAAAATATATTTAATTATTATCAAAAGACAGGTAAACAAAAATACTATTTCATTATTTGTTCACCTTAGATGTATCTAGGCCAAATACATCTTATATAATTTGAGATTTTAGTCATATTAATTAAGTTTTTTTTACACAAGTATTATATACACATAATATTTGTCAAATTTCTACGCATATAATATATAAACACATATACTCAGATAATTCTCTTTCACTTATCCTTAAAAGGTTACAATCGTCGATTGATGTAAATACAAATTTTAAAATTATGTCAAGCAGGAAACACGAACGTTACAATTATCTCTCCCTTAGGATGATTCCGTCCCGGAATCATGCATCAGCAAACAGATGTGGATAGCGACTCATCATGTCATCCTCTGTTTCCCAAGTGAGATTCGGCCCATTCGAATGTTTCCACTGGACTAGCACTAAGTCGACCATCTTGCGTCGTAACTTCTTCGTCTTACGGTCAACGATTGCCTCGGGCTCTTCAATCAGCCTTTTGTTCTCATCCATTCTTAATTCTGAGATTGGAATTATGTCGGGAACTTCTTCCGTGAATTTCCCCAAATAACACACATAGAAGGTGTTATGAATACCATCTAGTTCTTCGGGAAATTCCAGCTTGTAAGCTTGGTTCCTAATCTTCGAAAAACTTTGAACGGTCCAATAAACCTTGGACTCAACTTTCCTCATTTCCCGAATCTTATAAGTCCCTTCCACGGTGAAACTTTAAGCAAAACCGAATCCCCAACTTCGAAGGTCATCGGTCGTCTTGTCTTGTTAACGTAGCTCTTTTGACGATCTTGAGCCGCTAACATCCTTTCCCTAATCACTTTCAACTTCTCAGCAGTCTCATGGACTCTCTCGGGGCCCATAAACTGCTTCTCTCCGGCCTCAAGCCAACAAGACGGCGTACGACACTTATGTTCGCACAAAGCTTGGTAGGGCGCCATCTTGATGCTCGAGTGGAAACTGTTGTTGTAGGAAAATTCTACTAGAGGTAAGTGCTCATCCCAGTTACCTTGGAACTCTAGGGTACATGCTCTTAGCATATCTTCGAGTGTTTGTATCGTTCTTTCGCTCTGACCATCAGTCTGCGGATGGTAAGCTGTACTCAAACACAACTTCGTACCCAATTCCTCTTGTAGGCTTTTCCAAAATTTTGACGTGAAACGACTATCACGATCTGATACAATCGTTCGAGGAACACCGTGAAATTTTACAATTTCCTTCACGTAAGCATTTGCGAGCTTATCCATAGACCACTTCTCGTTGGCTGCTATGAAGTGTGTACTCTTGGTGAAACGATCCACGACCACCAAACCATGTCGTGTCCGTTCTTCGTTCTGGGTAGTTTAGTCACAAAATCCATGGTGATGTCTTCCCATTTACCCATGGGTACAGGTAAAGGTTCTAAACTCTCATATGGTTTCTGATGTTGTGCCTTAACTCTCGCACATGTCACACACTTAGCCACATACTTGGCAACGTCAAACTTCATAGTTTGCCACCAATAGTAGGGTTTTAGGTCCCTATACATTTTAGTGCTACCGAGATGAATCGACTACATGGTCTTGTGCGCTTCTTCCATCAAAAGATCTCTTATTCCTCCTGTCTTAGGTACCCAAATCTGATCTTGGAATACCTTCATCCCTTGACTGTTTGTACCGAACACTAATGTTTTGCCCAAACGTTCTTCCTTTCGGTCATTCTTCTGTGAAGCTTCTTCTTGAGCTTTCCTGATACTTTCCACAATCGTCGAGACAACTTCTATTCTCAATGCCCTTAGCCTTTTCCTTTCAAGGTTGACTTTCTGACTGAGATCATCAGCAACAACATTTGTTTTACCAGGGTGGTAAAGTATCTCACAGTCGTAGTCTTTGAGCAACTCTAGCCAATGTCTTTGCCTCATATTCAATCCTTTCTGATTAAAGAGATATTGGAGACTCTTATGATCAGAAAAAATTTGCACTTCGTACCATAGAGGTAATGTCTCCATATCTTTAGAGCAAATACTACCGCCGCCAACTCTAGATCATGAGTCGGGTAGTTTTTTCGTGCTCTTTCAATTGTCGAGAGGCATATGCTATCACCTTTTCTCTTTGGTTCATAACACAACCCAACCCGACTCCAGATGCGTCACTATATACCACGAAATCTTCAACTCCATCGGGTAAAGAAAGTATCGGTGCTTCACATAACTTCTTCTTTAGCTTCTCGAATGCCTCATCATGTTTCTCACTCTACGTATATGTAGCTCCTTTGTGGGTCAACGTTGTCAATGGAGCAGCTATCGAAGAAAAGCCTTGGATAAATCGTCGGGTAATATCCGGCTAATCCTAGAAAGCTTCGAATCTCCGTCGGACTCTTTGGACGTTCCCACTTCATTACCGCTTCGATTTTTGCTGGGTCAACCATTATCCCTTCTTGGTTAACCACATGACCCAAGAATTGGACTTCTCGTATCCAAAAATCACACTTGGAGAACTTAGCGTAAAGTTTCTCCTTCTTTAATACTTCCAACACTTCTCGTAGATGCTTGCCATGCTCATCCTGGCTTCTTGAGTAAATCAGAATGTCGTCGATGAACACTATCACGGATTTATCGAGGAATGGTTTACAAACCCTGTTCATCAAATCCATGAATGCTGCTGGAGCATTGCTCAGTCCAAACGACATAACGAATAACTCGTAGTGTGAAGACATTAATTACAAAAGTTTTATCAAATGACGAGCCTCAATCATCAACAAAAGACATCCTCATGATCGATCGAAGCAAGATTCCATACTTGATTAAGACCGAACAGGTTCCACCTATACGCAACCATCTCGAGAAGACTTCTAAAGTGATCCTGAATGCCACCTAACCCAAGCCTGCTATGAACATAAATTCCACACCATTATTAAGGGTAAGCATACCCAAAGACCAAAGGAACATAAAACATACTAAACTTGATGATAGGTTGACACATCCATAGAACTTCAACTACCACAACTCAAAACCATCAGAGAACCCTTGCTGAAATTATAAATCCACAACTCAAAACATACTAAGCTAGACTATAATTAGAAATCCATACACCCAGCTGATATGTTAGGTCCAGAAAGTGTTGCGTCTTGGGCTCGTTATTTATTCCATTTAAGTCTTCGGTATGGGCCTATCCATCCGTGAGTTATTTTATTGGGTTTTGTATTTATAGGTGCTTGCATGCATCCTAGAACGTAAGATTTTATAAGTTATTCTGTCAAGTATTTTGATCTTTATCTTCTGTAACCCTAATATCCTCTACAGCGGAAGTTCTTTATCAAGCTCTGCTGAGGATTGAATCAATCGAATCATTCGACATATTCAGATTCATTCTTGTGTTTTATATTGCTGTTTTCACTTTCGTGGTTTACCTGTTATAAGATCTAAACGATCAAAGAGTTTCTTAAACTCATCAATTGGTATCAGAGCAGGAGGCTGTGTAATTCATACACATCTCTTCTGTGAAAGAAGTGATTAGGGTTTATTCCGCATTTACTGATATTTATTGAGCCGTCACTCCATAATTGACGTATCTCAGTAATTATTCATCTTACCCTAGTATTACGTATTACAAGTCTGATCTTGCAACAGGTTAAACGATCAAGCATGGACGAGTCTCAATCCAATCCTATCAACATCTCGAACAGTATAGGAACTACAACTAAGATTCCAATTCTTTACACTCAAGATTACGAGGGTTGGGTGCATCATTTCGAAGACTACGTCATTGGATCTGAAGATAATGGGTATCTGATATGGGAAGCCATTGTGTCTAGACCATTTTCTCATTCAGGAACATCCAGAATTATTAAAACTCAAAAGGAGTATAATGATTTGTTAAAAGATGTGAAAGATGTCGCTCAGGACGAAAAGGAGAAGTTTCAGTGCAACATCAAAGCATTGAGACTAATTCGATTCGCTCTTCAATCTGACACGTTTAGATTGGTTAGTTCCTGCAGTACTGCTAAAGAAATTTGGGATCGGTTGCGAGAGCTGTATTCTACAGATGAAGATCTGGAGCACTCAATTCAGAACTTGCTCCTGTTTGAATTTGGAGAGTTCAGGCAAAGTCCTGATGAATCTGTTACACAGACGTTTGATCGCTTCAATCATCTTCTCAGCAAGATGATCAAACATGATATTGAAAGGAAGCTTATTGAACAGAAGGCCACTTTTCTGAATGGTCTAAGATCTGAATGGAGAGTTGTTGTGTCAACAGTCAAAGCACACGAACAATTCAAATCTTACTCGCTGGCGAAACTGGTGAGAATTCTGAAATCCCAAGAAAAGATAATGCTGCAAGAGAAGAGCGTGGTTTCTAGTCTGGGGTCTCTGGCGCTCTTATCCAAGGGTAAAAGTGTAGAAGAAGATGAAGAGGATCTTAATCTAGGAGATCACGATCTGACAGCCGAAGATTATGCTTTAATGGTGTCAAATCCCAGAAGGTTTATCAAGAAGAAGTTTCCTTCCAACTAAAATCGTAATTGGCAAGGAAGCTATAGTTCCGAAAGAGTAAAAGATGAACCGAAAGTTGAGTAGTCGAAAAAGGAAGCTAAGGGTGAAGCTGACTTTGGTGTCAGTTGCTTCTACTGCGGGGGAAAGAATCACTACGCAAAGGATTGTGTGCTGAAGAAGATGGCTGAGAAAGATGAGGAGAAAGATGAAGAGGCAATTCTTATGAAAAAGCTGGAGGAGATTAAAAGGAAGAAAGCTACTACTAATCCCTCTATGAATGCTCTTATTGTGCAGGGTTTGGCAGAGGATGACGAGTTCGGTGGCGTACATGTATGGTCGACCGATTCAGAAGACGATGAGGTGAGAAAGCCTTCACATGGAAAGGCTTATGTTGCAAAAGATGATGAAACCAGTGGAAGATGTCTGATGGTGACTGACGTATCTCAGATGAGGGGATATAATACTGATGGTGGAAATGACGAGGCCAAGGAGCGAGAGGACTTATGCTTTACAGCAAAACCTCTCAGTGTGCAAATCAGTGAACTTGATGAACTGATCAAGAAGGTACAAAAATCATATGAAAAGGAATTAAATAACTTGAATTCAAGACTTTCAAATCTAAATAGTTGTTTAACTCAAACTCGAGTCACAAATTCTAATCTGACTGACCATATAAGCAGGGTGTTATCCAAGAGTGAGGAACGAAGGATGTGGATTGAGCAGAAGAAGTCGGAGCTTATTAAGTCTAGGGATGAAAACATTTATTTACAAAGAGACATTTTGAAATTGTTAAAACAAAGGAATGTTTTTTGTTTGATCGCTAAAAGACTTTATGCTAACATTACTCAACTGCATCTAAATTGTGAAATAGGGCAGAAGATACATCGCATGATTCTACCCTTCCTTGAGTTTAAGGAGGATGAAATCGATGCCGAAGCATACAACTGTGTAAGTGTTGTATCTTCCAATGATGTCAATCCCACTTATATGTATGGTCTGGACAAAATAGAATCTTTTATAAAGTCCAAAGACCATAAGGACATGCTTAAAAATCTTTTGGATGAAAACGATAAGCTGAAAATCAGGACTGAAACCATACAAAAATTCGACTCATTGAGTGCCAATTTAAGTTCAGAAAATAAAATTGATGTTGAAAACGCATCTGAACTTGATAAGGACGATGATATGAGTGAAATTTCTATAGAGGTTGAAGTAAACTGTTCTGAGTTTGTCAAGAGCGAACCCGAAAACCACAAAAACCTGATTTCTGAAAATTCTGTGGAATTCGCTCGTTTGTCCAAAACTAAGTCCCCAGCCCTTAAAGAAAAGGCCGTTGTGTTTCAGAAGGTTAGAACCACTCCCAATCAGGTGTATAAGGTCACAGGAGTAACCGAACATCAAACAGCCAAACTCACTGCCATAGTGAACGAAGACAATGCAGATGGCTGTGATGAGTTTTTCTGGTCAGCTCCTATAGACAATGCAGACGAAACGGTTGGTCTATCGGAGCGAACATCCTAGAAGACCAAAGGAAGATATGTGCCAGAACCGCTGAATAAGCCTACCAACTTTGACGTACATGGTACAAGTGGCACAAAAGAAATTCCTGTAGAAGAAGTCACCTCCACAAGCGAATCCTCATCTATGAAAAGTGAACCAGCTGTCAAGAAGCTGAAACAAAAAGCCAATATCCACAGACAACCGAAACAAGTGAAAAATCAAAAGCAGCAGAGAAATCTTAGATACAAGAAAAATCTCTCAGAGCGAAAGCAGTTTTGGCGCTCTCAAAATCCTCATTACTCTTACCATGATAAAGATTCTAAGTCAGAGAGAAAGACTTTCGGGCCGCACGAAGCAAAGAACCGAAAGGATAGGTTCGGTCCCGAAAGCAGCAGCAACCGAAAAGCGAGTTTTGGTCCGCCAAGTAATAACAGGCAAAGACTTGATTTCATTCCTTCAAGATTTTATAATAAAAGACCAAGTTTCAGACCACCAGCCAACAACAACCAAAAATCCGACTTCGGCTCATCATCGAGCAGCTACCGAAGGTCCAGGTTCGGTCCCTCTAATGACCATAAACAAAAGGGTCATTTCGAACCTCAAGTCAGGAAAAACTTTCATTCTAAATTCTTTTTCTCTAATTCTTCTCATTCTAAACCTTCTTCTAAACCCAATTCATTCTCCACACAAAATTTAAGATCATCAACGAACTTGAACGGAAAAACGAAGATTTCCTCAGTCAAGGAGGACCGAAAGCAGTCTAGTGGTCAAACACCAGAATCTGAATCCAAAACACCTGCAAATAATTCTAACAAAATCAAAATGTTTTCTATTAAAAGAAAATATGAAACAACCTTAATAAAACGAACATATCTTGTTGATGTTTCTCTTATTGTTCCTGTTCCTGTGAAAGGCTCACATGGACCCAAGAAACTTTGGGTTCCTAAATCTGCTTAATTTTTTGCAGGTTATAAGTGAAGAGAAGTTTGATGAAGAATGGTACATTGACAGTGGCTGCTCACGTCACATGACAGGAAGGAAGGAAGAATTAAGGGAGTTTTGATCGCTTCAAAATGGTGGCAATGTTAAGTTCGGTAACAACTCCTATGGAACGATAAAGGGTTATGGGATGATAACCAATGGAGACTTCACGATAAGAAAGGTGGCATACGTAGAAGGATTGCAGCATAATCTCATCAATGTATCTCAACTAGTGGGTGGTACCGGTCTCAAAGTATCATTCGACGATGAAGGTTCAGAGATTATAGAGAAGAAATCAAACAAGGTTATTCTCAAATCAGATCGAAAAGGCGAAATGTTTCCTCTGAATCTCAGACCAATCAAAGGAAATCCAGCCATATGTCTTTTGTCCAAAGCTCATTCTGACGAAAGCTGGTTGTGGCACCGAAGGCTCTCTCATCTCAACTTCAAAGACATCAACAAGCTTGTCACCGGAGGTCATGTTCGGGGTCTTCCATTGCTCAAGTTTGATCGAGAACACTTATGAGTTGCATGTGAAATGGGGAAACAAAGTCGTCAAAGTCACCCGTCAATTATAAACACAAAAGTTGTTGAACCACTTGAGTTGCTTCACATCGACTTATGTGGTCCATCTTCAATCGAGAGCATTGGCGATAACAAGTACATTCTTGTTGTCGTTGATGATTTCTCACGTTTTACATGGGTATTCTTTCTGAAGCACAAATCTGAGGCCACTTCCAAGCTAAAGATGTTTATCAAGCAGGTTGAAGTGCAACTGAGAAAAGTCGTTTGAAACATTAGGAGCAACAATGGACTGGAATTCAAGAACAAAGAATTCGAAAACTTTTTGGCAGAAAAAGGAACCAGTCATAACTTCTCCGCCCCTTACACGCCTCAACAGAATGGTATTGTCGAAAGGCGAAACTGATCCTTGTGTGAGGCGGCTCGAACTATGCTAAGTTTTGCTTCTCTTCCCTTATATTTCTGGGCTGATGCTATTGCTGCAGCATGTTTTACGCAGAATAGGTCTTATCTCAACAAGCGTTTCTCTCTCACTCCTTATGAGATCATCAATAACCGGAAGCCGAACGTAAAATTCTTCCATGTGTTCGGTTCAAGGTGCTTCATCTTCAACTCCAAAGAACATCGTAACAAATTTGATGTTAAAGCTGACGAAGGAATTTTTCTGGGATATTCTCTTACTTCAAAAGCATACCATGTTTTAAATAAGCGTTCTAGAAAGACTGAAGAAACCTATTACGTATCTTTTGATGACAGCTACGTCAAGAAGCTAAAGACTACTGAAGAAGCAATTGGAGAGATTTTTTCTCAAACAGGTCAAGTCACAGCCACGATTGCTAATCTATTTGATCAGTTCGTTGACCTGTTCGATGAACCTGAGAAAGCCACTCTCTCAGAAGCCAAGGCGGCAGACAACAAAATCGATCATATGAAGCAGATTGTCGAAAATGCAGCCAAACAAATGGGAGAAGGAGAACAAGTTCAAAACGAACCTCCTCAACACGACACTTCAGTTGAGGGGGAGAATCTATTTTCTTCAAATCAACCGAACTCACACTTTCAGGGGGAGAATTCCATTCCAGCTACACCCGAAAGTCCGGTAGCACCCGACAGTCCGGCTACTCCTGAGAGTTCTGTTGCACCCGAAGGTCCAAACCAACCTGAAAATCCAAATGATTCTTCATCAGTCGAGGGGGAGAATTCCGATATGTTCTATGATGACGAAAGTCAATCTAAATTGGAAGAAATGGTCAACGCCGAATTGGATCCATCCTATGATCCAAACTATCCTCCCCTCATTAAATTGACCATAGATCATCCTGTATCTCAGATAGTGGGTAATGTATCTGAAAAGGTTCTGACCCGATCCCAAGTGAAGGCAAAGCAAACCTCCCTATTCTCCAAAGTAGAGTTCTGCATGTATAATTCATTTGTATCCAAAGTTGAGCCAAAGACCGTCAATATTGCTCTTGATCATTCTGATTGGGTCCAAGCAATGCAAGATGAACTCAATGAGTTTGAAAGAAACAAGGTATGGCGTCTCATTCCAACACCTAAAGATGCCTCAATTGTTGGTCTCAAATGGGTATTCAGAAACAAAATGGACAAGGAGGGCAATGTGATTCGAAATAAAGCTTGTCTTGTGGTGAAAGGATATTGTCAGGAAGAAGGAATTGATTACGAAGAAACATTCGCTCCGGTAGCAAGGCTGGAATCTGTTCGAATATTTCTTGCCTACGCTGCACACAAGAACTTCGAGGTCTACCAAATGGATGTGAAATGCGCCTTTCTGAATGGAGAACTTGAAGAAACGGTTTACGTGGAGCAACCTCTAGGTTTTGTGAATGAAAAGCATCCAAATCACTGTTACATTCTAGACAAGGCAGTTTATGGTCTGAAACAAGCGCCTAGGGCATGGTATGAAACACTAACTAAGTTCTTAAAGATGTCTAAATTCAAACAAGGTTCGGTTGACTCAACCTTCTTTCGAAAGAAGGAAGGTAACCACCTTATGATACTTCAAATCTATGTTGATGATATCATCTTTGGCTCAACGAATCCTAGCTTAACAGCTGAATTCAGAAAGCTGATGGAGACGAAATTTGAAATGAGCTCAATGGGTCCGATTAACTTTTTTCCTTGGTTTAAACATTAGACAGGGACCCGAAGGCATCTTTATCAACCAGGAAGCATATACCAAAACTCTTCTTGCTAAATTCGGCATGATGGGAGATTCAAAGGTCAAAGTTCCAATGACGTTCGGCACCAAACTCACACCATCCTTGGAAAAACCGGCAGTTGATATAACGCTATATCGACAAATGATTGGATCCCTGATGTACCTCACAGCTAGCAGGCCCAATATAATGTTTTCTGTGTGTTATTGTGCTAGGTTTCAGGTGAATCCTCGTGAACCACACATGCTAGCAGTGAAAAACATACTCCGATATCTGAAGCGAACCACCTCTCTCGGTCTCTGGTATCCCTCAAACTCAGGGTTCTTTGTTCAAGCCTACTCAGATGCAGACCTTGGAGGATGTGGTTTAGACAGGAAAAGCACTACAGGAGGATGTCAATTCCTCGATGGAAAGTTGGTGAGCTGGCAATCTAAGAAACAAACATGTGTTTCACTGTCTACAACCGAAGCAGAATGTATTGCAGCCGCTTCTTGCACATCTCAAGTGATTTGGATCCAAAGTCAACTCAGGGATTACGGACTAAACATGAAAAAGATCCCACTATATTGTGACTCAGAAAGTGCAATTAGGATCTGTCATAACCCAGTGCAACATTCCAAAACCAAACATATTGCATTAAGGTATCACTTCATTAAAGATCACGTAGAAGACTGAAACGTAGAGATTCATTTTGTACGAACTACTGATCAACTGGCTGACATCTTCACCAAAGCTCTTCCTGAAGCAAGTTTCAATAAAATTCTACAAGGACTAGGTATGATGGAATCGGAGTCAGTACCAAAAACTACTTCTCAAAACTAAAAGTTGGAAGCGAAATGAACCGAACGTTCGGGTTCGGTTCCCGTGAGTGCCGAAATGAACCGAGCGCTCGGGTTCGGTCCTATTCTCTTATCTTTGCTTCTCACTTAAAGGTAGTTTCTTTGGTGGTAAACTTTTGGTTGTAAACCTTTTGTACTCTTATTTCTCATTTCTTTCTTACTTTTTCAAAGTTAATTTTTAACCGAAATGAACCGAGCGTTCGGTCTATTTCGGGTTCGGTTCCAAAGTTTTTTTTTTCTTTTTTCCTTAACTCAAAAACTCCAAAATATTTTTGTTTGTTTTTCTCTTTAAATCAAAAACTCCAAAAACATTTTTTTTACTTGTGTTCGTTAATTTTTTTTTTTGTGGATAATTGTGGAGCAATTCTTGTTCTCACATTTTTAATAGTTAAGTGTTCCTAGAAGCATGCTGATGTATGTGTCCAAAGCCTCATCCGATTCTGAATAATAGCCTTATTGACTTGGTATATACAAACCTTGTCTTCCCAATTAGGCTTTTATATTTATTCTAATCATGAGCTACCTTACTCTCTTCTCACATGAGATAAGAGTTTTCTGCTTGGTCCTTATTTTAACAGCAGAGGTACTGTGGTTTCTTTACACCATCTCCAATATTTTTCTTCATCCTATTCGCCTCATACACGTAACCCTTGAGACTCTCAGAAATTACCACTGAGGTTTATGGTTACACAATTTCTGTGTTTATGATCTTAGCTTCGTGCCACTACGTGCTAAGTGAAACCCACAATTCAATACCTACTATGCATTGACGGTGAACAATTAAATTTGCTCTAGTTTTCACTAAAGAATTGACGAATTCACCCATGGGGCTGTACCTTGAAATCTCTAAATTTTCTTTTTGTGTGATTCTTATGAAATTGTTAAATCCCATAACATTTCTTCCCTTAGAATCCAGTTTTTTTTTTTTTTTTTTTTTTTTTTTTTTTTTTTTTTTTTTTTTTTGAGATTTCACCTAAAAGTATTTTACACATGCCACTTAAATTCTCTTCATACCTACTTGTTCAACAGACTACATTGGTCTCACAAGTACTTCAGTTGATTTCTGTCTTATGTCAAGATTAGGAACTCTGAACTGAAGCGAAAGCCACCCTCATTAGCCTTATTAAAAGATGCCTTTCAACACTTCTTAATAAGTGTTTGATCATATTTCAACGGGAAACCACACAAACACTTTAAAGTCTCTCTTGACTTTGAAGGAAGAGATTCGTGCCCGGGATCTATTGTTTCGTGTCTTTATTGGCATCACAATTTCCCACATATGTATTGCTTTATTTCTTTTCTTTTACACTCTATGCACGAAAATCTTTTTGATTTTCCATAATTCTGGTTTCATTACTTACAAGCAATTTTTGGCTATGGGATTTAACGTTATAAAAGAGATGTGGCTCACAATGTTACACGTGGATATTTTGCTTTATGACGACAACTCACTCTAAAGGGATAAGTTACTGACTCAGCCGAAAGTCCAATCGGTTTGATATTTCAAACGACACTTGATGGGAAGGCGTGTGAAGTGGAACCGTTTTTGACACTTCAAACGGCGCCTGATGGGAAGGCGTGTGAAACGGGACAGTTTTTCTCTCTCCTGCGTACTCATCGGGGCTCTAAACTGTCACGCGTCAATTACCTAAGGAAACTCTTCACATTTCCCTTAAAGATTTGGGAACAGATTTTTCTCTCTCCTCTCACCATGGTATAAAAGGTAATTTCTACCATAATTTACCTCTTTACTGCACCAAACCTTCAGAGAGCAAGAAAAGTTTTGATTCTTCTACTATTCATCATCCCTCCCAAATTATTCTCTTCAATGGTGGACTCATCATCAGTTCATGCTACTTCTCACATTCTGCTAATCCGTCCTCAACAAAGCTTGATTATCGACCTCACTCCTCAAGTTTACGATGCATTCATGTTTCCAATCATGGAATGTCTCAAGTATTCGCCGCTGGTTCTAGCTCTCACCAAGGTCGAAACAGTTCCAATGGAGTGTCTCTTGCAAATATTCTCCACTGCCCACTATGACAAGTCTGTCGATCGAATCTTCTTCGACATTCTTGATCACAAAGCCTCCATCTCCAAGCAACGATTCTGTTCGCTTTTAGGGTTTTCACCCGATGAATCTAGGGTTAACCCTGAATCCATCCCGGTGGGACAGTTGTTTTCCATGTTTTATAACATGGGATACACTGAAATTCTGACGACGGTGACCAAATTCAAGAAATCTTGCCTACCTCCTCAGTGGAACGACTTCTTCACTGTCTTGTTCAAGGGGCTATCAGAACGAAGTGCAGGTTCAGACGGGGCGAGTCGTCTGTTTATGACCATTCTTTATGGTTTGTACCACGGCATCAACCTTGACTATGGGTCGGTTCTATGGCAGCAGTTGATTCAGAGTCTAGCGTCTACCTCTCGCCATTCAGAGATCTCATATGCCCGATTCTGGACGTTGGTCGCAAAGTGGGGGATGGACAAGTATCACGTTCCAATTGTTGCTGATTCTCCACTTTCTTCGATAGGTACTTTCCACACCACGAAGATAATTGTATCTGATTCCTCTAAGTTTCAGTTTATTGGCTCAATCCCTGAGTCAATGTATGGGGATGTTCCAAGCGACAGCCGGATCATCAGAACTTACAAGGAGTTTCGTCGCTCTGGTCCCAAAGAACTCACTCCTGACATGATTCAATCGATTCATGATGCTGATCGACCTGCTCCCAGAGGAAAGAAGAATGACAAGGGAAAAGACAAGAAGGTTGTCAAAGAAGCTAAAGGTCCTTCTCCGAAGAAACGCAAACCCTCCAAAGTAGCTCAATCTCCTCCACCATAGAAGAGAAAGACTCAACCTAGGCGAAAGCTTATTCTTGCCGCTACGCTTCTTCCTTCCCACTGAAGGTAAAGCTGATGGGTTTTGAGCATTCTAACACTTCCTAAGTGTACATGCAACCCTAATAACCTTGGATCTATGTTTGTCTAATTATCATGCAAAGTTGAATTCCAAGGTTATATTCCTATCTAGCATACATGGGGAACAATTTTTAACTTGAATCATAGATAGAATAACTTACCTTGTTGTTGCTTGTGTTCCTTGAAACCTTGTGAGCCTAGCACCCCAAGTGTGATGCCTCAAATGCTTCACACAACACCAAATGCTCTTGGAAAGACTCTTGAGATAACACACTTCTCAAAAAATCGGCCAAGCCCTCTTGTTTCTTAGTAGTAGTGCGATTTTGGTGGAGAATATGCTTCTTATATAGTGTTGACACATCTAGGGTTACACCATGTAAACCCTAATGTGTCATGACTCTTCATTTCCATGACCCATGGGTTTGTAACTCCCATGGAGCATCCATGGAGCATCCTATGGGTAGAACCCAACTTGATAATCCATGGAGCCTCTTAGTCCACTATACAAGATATGGATGATTTACACAATCAACCCATATATTTAATTAGTTATCCTTTGATCACTTAATTAATTCCAAATTAATTCTTTGATCAACTAATCAAATAATATTATTAATATATTAGAACTTATAATATATTAATAATCTCCACGTGTTATTTCTCTCATTTAGTCTATCCAATTGCATGGTGCCATGCAACCCAAATGGACCATGCCGGGTCGGGTCAAGTACAAGCCCGAAATAGTTATGGACTTAGACACCTTATCCAACAGTCTCCCACTTGGATAAGTCTAATAACTATATCTCTAGTACTTCAGGAACCGACCGGCAATCGTAGCTCTTTACAAGGTTTCTCGAAACTTGAGAAGATGATGGTACGCCATTTAAGATAAGTGATCATATAATCCTCCGTTCTAGATATCAGCCGGACAAATACATGGAACATAGTCTTGCTTATTGTCCAGCATTTGTTTCCCGATTTCCGATTTGTTTGACATAGAACTCAATTGAACACATCAACTTAGTTCTGACCGGGCCCGGTACATGGGTCAAAACAAAATCATCGAGGGGCCCAGATATCAGCTTCTAATCCAAGAAGGAACAGATAAACTTCGACTCATATGTTTGTTCTACCACTCATTGAATTACACACAAAAGTACGTTTTATAACATCGAGTTACCAATGTGGTTTCGTACAGTCAATGCATAACCAACTTGTAAGTAACAAATCATATCTCTAGGTTTGAAGACTTATATGATATTACCGTCTCACGATCACTCGAGATAGAATTCCATGAAGTGATTCCAGTGAGCGTGGGTTGAGTCCAATGCTCAGAACTTATGAGCACTCATGATTGTTGTAGCCTTGTCCAACACCTTGGACCTCTACAACCCATCATGACAGTCTTGATTCATACCTACTTCCGACATATGACCGACTGTGGAGGTTTGAATAATATGTTACACCAAACAAAATTATTCTGGAAGTCAAAACATGCAAAAGAAATATAGTAAACGATTGACAAGAGATAGCAACACTTTACTTATAAATAAAACACCTTTTATTCATCATCAAATGTCAATTACACTTTACAAATTTCTGGGTTATCTAACTACTAAAACTTATATCATCCTTCAGCCCTATGCTCCGAGCATGCTGGAGATGCTTAACCCTACTCAGTCCCTTCGTGAGGGGATCTGCTGGGTTCTCATCCGATGATACCCTCTTTGCCACGAGGAGTCCTTCTTCGATCCGATGTCTAATGAAATGGTATTTTCTGTCGATGTGTCTGGATCTCCCATGATCCCTTGGTTCCTTGGCTAAGGCAACAGCACTTTCACTATCACAGAAAATTTCCATTGGCCCTTTAATAGCTGGTACAACTCCAAGGTCTCCAATGAAGTTCTTCAGCCATATCGCTTCCTTTGCTGCTTCACTAGCTGCAATATACTCTGATTCACAAGTAGAATCAGCCACTGTCTCTTGCTTGGAACTCTTCCAAGAAATTGCTCCTCCGTTTAGGGTAAAGACCCAGCCCGACTGAGAGCGGAAATTATCCCTATCAGTCTGGAAGCTAGCATCACTATACCCTACAACTCTCAAGTTATCACTCCCACCGAGGGTAAGGACCCAGTCCTTAGTCCTCCGTAGGTACTTGAGGATATTCTTTACCGCAGTCCAGTGTGCCTTGCCAGGGTTCGCCTGATACCTGCTAACCATGCTCAAGGCAAAAGCTACATCGGGTCGAGTACACGTCATAGCATACATGATCGATCCTACAGCCGAAGCATAAGGTGTTCGACTCATTTCTGCTATCTCAGCCTCAGTGCTAGGGCTTTGTGTCTTACTCAACCTGGTGCTACTCTGGATGGGTAACTCTCCTTTCTTGGAGTCCTGCATGCTGAATCTCTTCAGCACCTTATCCAAGTAGGTACTCTGACTAAGTCCAATTAGTCTTTTACTCCGATCTCTCAAGATTCTTATCCCTAGAATATAGGCAGCTTCACCAAGGTCCTTCATAGCGAAACACTTCCCAAGCCAGGACTTTACTTCCTGCAGGGTTGGAATGTCGTTTCCTATGAGCAGTATGTCATCCACATACAATACCAAGAAGCTAACTATACTCCCACTAGCCTTGACATACACACAAGATTCATCTTCACTCCTAGAAAAGCCAAATTCCTTGACCTTTTTCATCAAAGCAAAGATTCCATCTGCGAGGTGCTTGCTTCAATCCATAAATGGATTTCTCAAGCTTACACACTCTATTAGGGTACTCGTTGCTGACAAAACCCTATGGCTGACTCATGTAAACATCTTCAGCCAACTTCCCATTAAGGAAAGCGGTTTTGACATCCATCTGCCATATTTCATAATCATGAAACGCAGCTATGGCTAACAGAACCCGAATAGACTTAATCTTGGCTACCGGAGAAAAGGTCTCATCATAGTCCACTCCAGGAATTTGAGAGAAGCCCTTTGCAACCAATCTAGCCTTATAAGTGTGTACTTTACCATCCATGTCGGTCTTCTTCTTGAAGACCCATTTGCACCCTACTGTCTTACGACCTGGTACATTTTCAACCAAGTTCCAAACTTGATTGTCATACATGGATTGTATCTCGCTATCCATAGCCTCTTTCCATTTAGCAGACTCGGGGCCTGCCATGGCTTCCTCGTAGCTGTTAGGGTCATCTTGACTTACTAGTGTCTCATCACTAATAAGTGTCTCACCTTCTGCAGTAATATGGAATCCATAGTAATGCTCAGGTGCACTCCTAACTCTCGTGGAACGTCTCAGAGGTACAGATTTGTCAATTTGCTCAACAGGAGTTTCCTCCTCAAGTTGAGGGCTAGAGTTTGAAGTTCCTTCACCGCTTGATTCTTGAATTTCTTCAAGATCAATTTGCCTCCCACTGTCTCCTTGGCTTATAAACTCTCTTTCTCGAAAGACTCCTCTTCTTGCTACAAAGACCACATTGTCACTAGGTCTGTAGAAGAGGTAACCAAAGGAATGTTGTGGGTAGCCGATGAAAATACACCTCTCGCTTCGAGGTTCGAGCTTATCATGAGTCTCGCGTCTCACGAAAGCCTCGCAACCCCAAATCTTGATGTGGTCTAGTTTAGGTACTTTACCAGTCCACATCTCGTGAGGAGTTTTGGCAACTTTCTTTGTAGGGACTAGATTGAGGATATGGGCGGCAGTCTCTAAGGCATACCCCCAGAATGAGATTGGTAGCGTAGCTCGACTCATCATGGAACGAACCATATCCAACAAGGTTCGATTACGCCTCTCAGCCACACCATTCAACTGTGGTGTCCTGGGAGGTGTCAATTGTGAGACTATCCCACATTCCCTTAGATAGTCGAGGAACTCTGAACTAAGATACTCACCACCACGATCGGATCGAAGCATCTTAATGTTCCTGCCCAATTGATTCTCGACTTCCTGTTTAAATTCCTTAAACCTCTCGAAAGTCTCTGACTTATGCTTGATCAAGTAGACATATCCATATCTACTATAATCATCAGTAAAAGTCAAATAATAACGATTAGCATCCCTTGTGGCATGTTTGAATGGTCCACACACATCCGTGTGTATAAGGTCCAACAAACCTTCACCCCTCTCACATGAACCTGTGAAGGGTGATTTTGTCATTTTTCCAAGTAAGCATGATTCGCAACTATCATCTGACTTTAGGTCAAATGACTCCAAGACTCCATCTTTTTGGAGTTGGCCTATGCGCTTCTTGCTTATATGTCCAAGACGACAATGCCATAATGATGCTTTATCCAAGTTATTATTAGTAGAATCAATACACAAAACATTATTTCCCAAGTTATCTATAACAGATACAGCTTCATACACACCATCACAAGGTAATGCTTTAAAACAAAAGACATTATTATAGAAAACTTCTATAGAACCAACTTCATTATTAAATGAAAAGGTAAACCCTTGTTTGTACAAAGCATGAAAGGAAATAATATTTCTTGCCATTCCTGGCGAATAACAACACTTATTCAAATCTAAACTAAACCCACTACTTAGCGATAAAGTATAAACTCCAATCTTGGTAACAGGTATAACTTTCCTATTCCCCATGATCAAGTTTATCCTTCCTTGCTCCACATCCTCACTTCTTCTTAGTCCCTGCAAGTCACAACAAATGTGAATACCACACCCGGTATCAAGGACCCAAGAATTAGAATGGGGTGAGTTATTAGAAATGATAGTGTAAATA
The DNA here is from genome assembly GCF_002870075.4 of Lactuca sativa. Taxonomy (NCBI): domain Eukaryota; kingdom Viridiplantae; phylum Streptophyta; class Magnoliopsida; order Asterales; family Asteraceae; genus Lactuca; species Lactuca sativa. Next base: position 274,831,465 of record NC_056627.2, read on the forward strand.
CCTGCATGGTTGGGTTTAACTTTCCCATCCTTCACATCTTGCTGGTATTTTGGGCAGTTCCGCTTCCAATGAGCTTTCTCATGGCAATAGAAGCATTCAGCCTCTTTTGGGTCAGAAGAAGGAGTAACGAAACCTTTCTTGGTTCCATTTGAAGAAGAGCCATCAAGGGTCCGAACCTTGGTACCCTTAGAAGAGCTCTTTCTCTTCCTCCCTCGATTCTTCCCGATTGCCAAAACCGGAGTAGAGTTTTGAGTAGGAGTGATAGCAACCGACTTCCCCTTAAGACCTGTTTCTGCGGTCTTGAGAAGTCCCTGAAGTTTGCTGAGGGTGACTTCTTCCTTGTTCATGTGATATGTCATGCGGAATTGATCATAGCACGATGGTAAGGAATGCAAAATAATATCTATTGCAAGATCCTCCGGGAAGTTCACATTAAGCTTCAGCAAACGATCCACATACCTTTGCATTTTCTGCATGTGGCTCGTGACGGATTCCCCGTCCTTCATCATGGTTGTTATCATGGAGCAGATGATCTCATACCTCTCTTGTCTTGCACTTTGATGGTATCTTTCCATCAAATCTTGGTGCATGTCATAAGGGTAGAAATCTTCATAAGACTTTTGGAGTTCCGCTGTCATCGTGGCAGTCATGATGCAAGCCACTTTCGTAGCATCCCTTTCATGCGCCCGAAATTCAGCGATCTCCTGAGGAGTTGCAGTGGACTCATTAATCTCCTTAAGCTCCTTGTCAAGGACATATTCTTTGTCCTCGTAGCGGGTAATCATCCTGATGTTTTTGATCCACTCATTAAAGTTGGATCCATCAAAGGTGACTTTCCCACACAAGTTCATAAGGGAAAAGGAGCCATTAGGATTAGAGCCAGAAGCATTGTTGAAAGACATCTGAAGGAGAGAGGACAAGATTAGTTTAGATATAAGAGAGTCCTTAATAAAACACCCAAATGTAATATTAAGGCTAGGATCCAATCACAATATAATATAACTTAGAAGAGGTATGCCGTAATCTAAGCTATATCATATTTGAAAGGTAGGTGAATGACGATTCACCAATTTCCACCACGAAAACCGCAATATTTTACTATTAGGTTTTTGAATGGTTCTTAGAAATTCCTAGATTCTTTGAGATTCAATGAACTTTTCAAAGGCATGTTTCAATCTCGAGTGTGCCCTCCAAGTTTTGTGACTGGGATGCCGAGGATCACAAAACGAGGTGTGAAGTAACCATGCAAATCACTTGGTACCCTTAAAGTTTATCACTCAATCGATGTGCCGGTTAACCACACACGCTCCATCGATACTATAATAAACCCTAAGTCACCCTTTACCTACCTTGTTAAGTCCAAGTTAGTGTGCCGGTTAACCACACACGCTCCACCAACGACTTAATCAAAGTGTAAAGTGTAATTTCATGGAATAGCACCTTATTCACATTTTTCCTAAAGTAACTAAGATTGGGAATTTAATAAAACATTTAGTTACTTTATAATATTCATCATACTTTGAATGAGAATAAGTCCTTGTCTTACCCGTTCGGCTAACGACCCTCCACCGATCAAGCAAGCGGTGGGTGAGAGTGGACACCCATTAAGTCACCATTTTATAGGCAACAACCTTATACCCACCTTATAGACCGGCTTCGTGAATGAGGCGTACTAGCGGTAAGACGACTTTGTTCTTATACATATATATATATAATTATTAAATCATAATAATATAAGTATAAGGGTTGAATTTTAACTTTTAAAATTCTAGGGGTTGGAACTAAAGTTTTAACTTAACTTTACTTGTTCCAAAACTTGAGGGCAAGTTTTGTAAACTTTCAAAACTTTTCATTTCTTGTAACTTATGAGTTTAATAGAGTAATAAAATGAGAACTTTTCATTTTTCTAACTCTTGTGTTCTTTTAATGGTTTTTTTTAATCCAAGAGACTTTTGGTTTTCCATAACTTGAGGACAAGTTATGGACTCCATTAAAACACATTATGATCATGAATTAATCTACCACATAGGTTACAAATAATTCCTATGATCATCTAAACATCATAAGAACAAGAACATGAATATGAACACTTCCAAGAATCAAAATCACATTTAATCTTTGTAATTTTGATAACTAGTTGTTGTAAATGAGTTAGAAAAGACATTACACCTTCTAAAATAAGTTTTCAAGTACCAAAACATTTTAGGGTAATGATTCTAATCCATTTCCAGCAACACAAGTCGAAATTCTGCACTCTGTCGACCCTACTCGCCGAGTGCATAAACCTACTCGCCGAGTAGGTTGAAGATACACATGAACTCGTCGAGTCCTCCCCATGGACTCGCCGAGTCCATCAGTCAGACAGCAAGATTTTCGACTTTCTTCAACTTTTAAGCACAAATAACAAACAAACAAGCCTAGGCTCTGATACCACTGATGGGTTTTGAGCATTCTAACACTTCCTAAGTGTACATGCAACCCTAATAACCTTGGATCTATGTTTGTCTAATTATCATGCAAAGTTGAATTCCAAGGTTATATTCCTATCTAGCATACATGGGGAACAATTTTTAACTTGAATCATAGATAGAATAACTTACCTTGTTGTTGCTTGTGTTCCTTGAAACCTTGTGAGCCTAGCACCCCAAGTGTGATGCCTCAAATGCTTCACACAACACCAAATGCTCTTGGAAAGACTCTTGAGATAACACACTTCTCAAAAAATCGGCCAAGCCCTCTTGTTTCTTAGTAGTAGTGCGATTTTGGTGGAGAATATGCTTCTTATATAGTGTTGACACATCTAGGGTTACACCATGTAAACCCTAATGTGTCATGACTCTTCATTTCCATGACCCATGGGTTTGTAACTCCCATGGAGCATCCATGGAGCATCCTATGGGTAGAACCCAACTTGATAATCCATGGAGCCTCTTAGTCCACTATACAAGATATGGATGATTTACACAATCAACCCATATATTTAATTAGTTATCCTTTGATCACTTAATTAATTCCAAATTAATTCTTTGATCAACTAATCAAATAATATTATTAATATATTAGAACTTATAATATATTAATAATCTCCACGTGTTATTTCTCTCATTTAGTCTATCCAATTGCATGGTGCCATGCAACCCAAATGGACCATGCCGGGTCGGGTCAAGTACAAGCCCGAAATAGTTATGGACTTAGACACCTTATCCAACAAAAGCAGGAAGAGAGTAGCTGACATCCTCCTCCAGTGAATCTTAGGAAGAGAGTTCAGACTCTAAAGAGTCCCTACGTGGTAACACTCCTCCACGTTCGCCTACTCTTGAGGTACCTGTTTCCACTAGACCTGTCTCTCCTCCCCCAATCTCCATCTCTATTTCCATTCCCCCCATAACCTCCACTACTCAAATACCAACCACTTCTATCCCTGTACCACCTCCCATTTTCACTGAAACTACCACAACAACCACCGCTGGAGTTAGAACCAACGTATCTGATACGGGGGCTCCTACTACAGCACCCGAACCCACTCCCACTACCGAACATACATCCGTACCCGAACCTACTTCCACAACCGAGCCTCCACCCTCACCCTCTCCCTCATCTCCTGCTCACTCAGCAGATAATGAAGACCCTTTTCTTGGAGGAGAGGACAAGACATTTGACTCGGTCTATTACAGTCCATACCAAATGCAGAGTGATGATGACGATGATGCTCTGGTAACCAAGAAGCATCTAAAGGAGCTTCATGAGAAGATTGATTCTCTCATTGCTTCCTCCTCTTCTTCCTCACAGTCTACCATCTCAGAGGCTGTTATTCAGGGGATTGTTGATAAGTTTACTAAGGCTCATGAAACCTCTATCAACTCTGCCACTTCCGCTATTGACGCCTCCACCAAGGCGTGTGCTGCTGCGACCGAAAAAGTCGAAAAACTATTTGTCGACGCTTCTTCTCTTTTGCAGTCTTTACAGGAAACTGCTGATTCCAATAAAACGAAGCTTGACCCTATTGTCAACAAGCTGGCTACCTCAGTTGCCTCAGAACTGCAGTCCTTTGCCAGTCTTCGTCAAACTCTCAGTGATGACAACACATCGTTTAAGGCGACTATTGAGGAGCGCCTGACTAAGCTGCATGAAGACTTAGCTGCCGAGAACTCAGTAATGGATGCTATCGCACGAAAGACCACTGCTCTCAAGGTTAAGAGTCTTCAGCTTTTCCATTCTCAAAAGGAAGTTGAATCTCTTCGATCTGAGCGAGAAGTTATTTCTTTGTGTGTTTCGGATGTCCACGCCGCCCTTTCCAACATCATTGAAGCCCATGATCCGATTCTGAACTACTCGGTGAGGCGCACTCTTGCAGAAAAGCTTTCTCCTGCCTTGCTCTCTTAAGCAAACTTGAAGGGCTCTTGGAGTTCGTGTCCAATCCGAAACAAGGGGGAGAAGATGTGTCTCAGTCTCAACCACCTCCCACTTCTACAGCAACTAAAACAACCGAACCTCCTCCAGCAGGTCAAGTCTCAGGTTCGGTTGTCAAAGACAAAGGAAAGAAAATTGCAGAAGACAGTGATGATGATGATAAAGAGACGATTGCAGATCTCTTAAAGAAACAAGGTCGTGATAAAGATGCTGACATGAGCGCTCGTGTTGCCAGAGAGGCTGAGGCGAACGAAAGGAAAATGAAGGAGGCTCATGACCTTCTTGAGAGTAGGAAAACTCTTTTTCCTCCATGGACTCTTGAGAAGCTTCTGAAAGAGGCTATTGAAACTCCCAGCATTTTGTGGCTCGAACTAGTGATTTCATTGGATCGTATCAACTCCGTCGATTCTTAGTTCGACATGCCACTGACCCGAAAAGCCTTCATCTTTCATGCCTTTGATAACATTGCTGATGTCCCTCATCCTCATCCAAAGGTTGATAGGGAACTCGTCGAATTCTATCTGAAGTCTGCTCAACCACAGTATCAAACTTGGAGTGCTCAGAAGATTGTCAACGTTCGGGTCCTCAAGCCGTTTCGTGAGGGGAACTTCACGAACGTTCAGTTCAAAGTGTTGAGAGGTTACGCCAAAACCGAACACGCGATATCACTTGTTGATCTTCCCAACCTGAATCCACATGACTGGATTATTTTGCACAACATCCTCCTCACCAACGAAGCTGAGTATGGTCCAATTATTGATCACTTCAAAAGGATGCTCGTATGCTACATTATGGAGGTTGTCAAGATGGATCTGGAGATCGCTAGCATCTTCAGGAAAAGCCTACTATTTCTCCTCTAGGATCTGCCGGTGATTTGAACATGATGCAGATGGGAAGAATTGACCCAAAGCGGAATTCTGTCATGTTTACAAGGAACGAAGGTCAGAAATGCCTGTTCGCCTTGGCTGAAAAACACCTTTACACCACTGCATGCTTGGAACATGTTCTAAGTATCATTCATTGATGCAAGCAGAATTCAGCAGACGACAAGAAGTACTTCGATGATATGATCCAGTGGTACATTCGCTTCAGACAGACTATCCTTGCTCTCATCCCATGTCTGTTTAATACCACTAAGAAAGTTCCTGCAGCTGGACCCAGCAAGCCGAAGAGATAGTCTCGCTCCAATTGACGCAAAGGGGGAGATTTTTAGGTCCAGAAAGTGTTGCGTCTTGGGCTCGCTATTTAGTCCATTTACGTCTCCGGTATGGGCCTGTCCATCCGTGAGTTATTTTATAGGGTTTTGTATTTATAGGTGCTTGCATACATCCTAGAACGTAAGATTTTAGAAGTTATTCTGTCAAGTATTTTGATCTTTATCTTCTGTAACCCTAATATCCTCTACATCGGAAGTTCTTTATCGAGCTCTGCTGAGGATTGAATCAATCGAATCATTCGACATATTCAGATTCATTCTTGTGTTTTATATTTCTGTTTTCGCTTTCGTGGTTTACCTGTTATAAGATCTAAACGATCAAAGAGTTTCTTAAACTCATCATGATAATTTCCCTCCGCCACCGATACTCGACCTGAGTAATCCTAGTGGCTCCTTATCTATTCATTGGCACCCCAGAGGAACCAATAGCTGCAACGAGCTCCTTGATCATCCACTTCTTGATGAATGACAACCCATGTGTCTCCTGCACACATACATACGATCACCACCTATTATATACCCTTCCTTGACCAAGCCCTGAACTGAGATACCACACACTCGCACCACAGATCCCTAAAAACCATTCCTCAATACCACGAACCCGAACAGATCGATGATCCCCAAGCAGAATACCCAGTTCTCCCCCATTTAGGGTTCAAACTACCACCCACTAGTGTTGAACCCAAATCATAACTCAAACTGGCTCAACCAGGTACAACCATTCTTGACCTTGGCATGTATAACACACACATGATGATATTCCAGATAAGGATCAAGCAAATCTTAAGAGAATCTCGAATTTCAGTTGAAGAACTATGAAAATTTCTGATTATGACTACTTTAACATTAAGGATTCCTTGAAAGAGCATAAGCCAAAACATACCCTCCTAGCCCGTAATCCCAACTGCCAGTCTGGTACCTAACCTGCCTATATCCCAAGAACACGAACCCTTGATCACATCACAATACATCCATAACACATTAATACACATGCACGCTCCTGCATTGACATACTGTCACCAAACCCCGCGACCAACACACCCCAAGCTAGGCTTACATACCAACTTTGAAAGTCACAAGCCTACTCACTCCTTCCTTGAACTCAGAACACTGAAAGGGAAAATTCCCACCATAGATAGCGACATACCAAACCATCAATCAACAATTCTACTCCCAACTGCAATCCCCAAACCAATCATAACGGTCATTCAAATCTTGAGTCCCGCGACTCGAATGCACAACCTCAAGCCAACACCATCGAGGCCTCGAAACCAAAAATCTCATCCAGGTATGCACCAATCAATCCAAACTAATTCCACCACAAGGGCCGAATAATTACCAGACCCATCCTCATGCTTGAGAAACCATAACCAAAGATCAACAAATATGGAGCTACTGTCGCAAATCATGGCATCAAACCATGCTATCTCTCCAATCAGCCTTTAGAATCCCTAAAACTTTCCTCGATTCGAGTATGGATCCTGAGCTTCCAGTAGTACGGGCCCAACACTACCTTCTACACCTATCAATACTTTCCTCAAGGATCCTCTTGGGTCCTCCAAGACCTACTTATATTAATACTCCCCATACCTGCTCAACAACAAAAAAACCACACTAAAATACTGCATAGGCTCTCCTGGGATTCCCCACCTCCCCTGCCATCAGTTGTTGAAGAAATCCAATCAATGTCAGCCAACCACTTCACTAATGCAATTACATGCAACAAAACTTAAATAATCTTTTGACTAAAGGACATAACCCTACAACGGTTAGACTCAAATGAGAGTTGTGCAATAGGGCCAAATCTTTCACTCTAAGGTTATTTAAACTTCATAGCATGTAAATTAGTGTATTCATTTGATGGTCATGTCACATCAAAGTGAGTCCCACCAAGCACAAAACAAGCAACATTCAAGCAGTGGAGTCGACTGACACTAAGACACAATAAAATCAGGCAGATACTCATATGAAATTCTCGATCTCCATCTCCCAGCATCTTGGATACACCTTCGTCCTTCTCTCACCCTCTCAAGAGTGGCTAATCATTCCTCGCGCTAACCCGCTATACTGCACCCACTCATGAAAGTACAACCAATCCTGCAACACTCGTGTATGCTAGTCATATATAACACTGGATCTTATAGACAACCAAATACTTGATAGCCCTTCATCAAAAAAGAATAGTCAATAAGGCCAAACCAAACATTCTTAGGCTATAGAATCTTTGTTATGTAAAACTATGATGCATACACTAAGCAACTATAGTAATGATGTCAATTCCATATAAAAAGGAACCCTACACTACCATGCATCATATAATCAGGAAATTCTATCATGTAATTCCTGAAGATCCCTATCCTATCACTAGCATGTTGTTCTAACATATCACAATATCAAATATCAGTGTGGTAGCTTGGGGGTCAACTTACTGGCTCTGGCTGATTGTACACATCACATCATCTTTGATTATTTTGAAAATCATTTTTAAAACCTTTTTCCTTAGTTTAATACTGGATTCACACGAGTGTTCCTCCAATTCACTCAACCCAAGGATTTGATACCAACTTGCAACATCCCAAAAATTTCAACAAATTTAAACCTTCCAAAAGCGACCCATTTTATTAATAAAAATGTTTACAAACTATTATTTCCAAAACATTATGTAAAATCAGAGTCTCCCAAGACCCAATCAGTTGTAAAACCAAGGATGTGCACGGTCACGCCTTTGCCTTGCCACAGGCCACTGAAGTACATGAAATCATAAACCAAACTGTAAGCACAAAGCTTAGTGAGTTCCCCTAAAATACCACCACACAAACAGATAACATGTACAAAGAAGCATGCTTAAATGCTCATGCCTGATCCAATCAGCATCGGGATGGAATACTAGGCATGTCTACGATGGGACCAGTCATCCTCGAGATGGAATACCCTCGTATCATAAGCATGTTGGTCCAATCAACTATCGAGTTGGAATACCAAACATGTCGGGTCCATTCAACCATCGGGTTGGAATACCCCAAGCTTATAAACTGATGCACAAAGCAGTCCAGTCTCACCATATACCATAGAATCATGTCGGGTCCAATTAACCATCAGGTTAGAATACACTAGGCCCAATCAACCATCGGTTTGGAATTCCAATATACAACGGGTCCAGTCATCCTCGAGATGGAATACCCTCGGGCCCAATCAACCATCGGGATGGAATGCCCCTGGTTTGTTGGCTTATGCACATAACAATAAAACCTCAACTACCAACCAATATATAACGAGTCAACAGACAATCAGGCAGATCTACAGATCACCAAGCATAACATCATCCTATATACCAGGATACCGATCTAACAGATCACTACAACACAATAACATACTATCACATAACATGATATCTAATCCAATGGGCCAGCCTTGGTGCCTTCAACCCGTAAGTACAGTGAGGAAGACTCACTTCTCAATCTGATCAATAGTTGATAAGGTCCCGACTCCGAATCTCAACTCCAACCGACACCTATCCCTCCAAGTGATCAATCACAATCAAAATTGTCACACCCCCAAACCAAGGATGGCGGAAACGTCCGGGGGTGGAGGACTTCATGTGTAGTATCATAACAACAATGGCAATAGTGATGAAAGTAAACACAACCAACATATATATAATTGAATGAGTTACATCATTGTATGAATTACATGTTTCAAAATCAATTACAATATGTTGTCAAAATATGATAAGTTTGACGCCTCAACGCCCCATCCTCAAAAGTACTTTGTTACCTGTTTAGCGATTTCCTGAGAATACAAGTAGTTTGAGAAAGTGTCAACACAATGGTTGGTGAGTTCATAAGTTTTTGTATATAATTATGAAAAAAGCTTGTCTCGTAATTGTATAGTTATTCCAGAAAAATCCGATATTTTCCTTACAAAAGTTATGTAGTCCTAAATACCAGGACCAAAAATGAACAGCTATTTGTCATACTTAAAGATATAAAAGTGGTTTTAAATCGGCATAAAACCCTTTCTGATGTGAGAAAAATCCCGTAATGAATGATGGGTAGTCTTAAATACCAAGACCGAAAGTATACAATAAAGTATGTAATTGTTGACGTAAAAAGTGATTTTAAATCGACATAAAATCCTTTTTGATATGAAGGCGTATAAGTATTTTTCCATACTTAAGGTAATTTCAGTGAGCTAAATAGACATAACTCGCTAATTTAAAGTTAGAACCCGTAAATCTTATGATTGTTAATACCACATGTGAGCTATTATAACCATACTTGACATAGACGGCCTCGTAATGCGACGTTCTTCAGGCGTCGCCGTTAAATGACACTTGTCACCACAGACCTGCCGGTCTAGCTGTTGCAAGCAGCTCTGGTGTGGGTTTGTCAAACCCAATATAGATCTATACACAACTATCACGTTCTCCCTACAAGAGACTCTGGTTACAATTTACAGGACTTTTTGACTTTGTTACTTTGGAAGTAACCCGAAGGGAATGACTCACAAATTTATTCATTAACAGATTTACGTGAACTAAACGGAAAACCATTGGTAAATAAGTTTGAGAAGTAAATGATACATAAACTATACCTAGTATAGTTTATCCAAAACGTTTTGTAATGTATAAGAATTCTTTTATGAATGCCTTAATGCTATGAATCCATAAACTATGCTCATTATAGCTTAATATACGTGTTCTAAATGAATGAATAATCTTATCATGAATGACTATATTTCAGTTTATGATGATAAACTAACATGGAAACACATTCAATATTTGGAACTTATCGTTATACACTTTGCTCAACATAATACAAAGTGTTATGAAAGTTATAAGCTGTTAACAAATTTTCAACCTTTATACACTGTTTTTGAAAAATCATAGAAAAATCATACAAAATTGAAAACTAGATCCGTAAATTCTGAGAGTTCCCAAAATGTGTCTAGTTTACTCATAATTTTTATCATGATTTTTAATGACCTCCAACTTGGGTGAAAAAGTTCATAATCACAGACTGGTCCGGATTGGTGTTTGAAATGATAGGCAGTTTTGTAAAAATCACCATAAATTGTAGAAAAATCGTATGGAGATGTGCAAGTAGTCATTTTAAAGCTAAGAACTGGAACTACTTACACCTAAAACATTTTTGAAAACTAAAATGTTTAAGTGGTCCAAAACAGTCCGTGAATGGAGTTGAACTTTTCTGATGAAGGCTGTTAGAAAAGTGTAGTTATGTTCTTGGTGTTTTAACTTGTATTCCCCCCCCCCCCCCCCCCTAAAAACTTGAGAAAACATGAAAATATGGGGGTATGAACTCACCTTAAGTGTTTTCAGTAGATGATTGTTGAAGAATGGAGGTGTTTAACTCAAGAACACTTGGAGATGCCTTGAAGATTTTTGAGAATCTAGCATCATAGTTATGGAGTTTGTATAAGCTATCAATGATTTGAGTAGAATGAAGTGTAAAAATCACAAGGAGGATGAATTTCACTTACCAAGAGTGAAAGAACACTTGATGATCAGCCTTGAGATCTTGAATTAGAGAGAGAAGTTGGAGAGAAAAAGTTGGAGTTGAATCTTTGGTGGAATGAGAGTGATTGAAGAAAATGAGGAGAGAGTTTGAGTGACCAGCCCTAAAACGTGGGGATGGCTTGTGAGAGGGGTAAAAAGTACAAGGAAGTGACAAAGTATGGTGGGGAGGAGTGTGGGTTAATCATGGAGTGGGTATGGGGTTGCTTGTGTCATAAAATAAGGCAAGTCAACACTCCACCTTTGTACTTTACCTACTCTCTTTTGGATAAGGTTTTATCCTTAAAATGTGATTAAATCATTAATTTAGGGGTCTTATATGTTAAAATAAAGTTTTGGGTGAAAATCCTGTGTTAAAACAATTAAAAACGGGTTTAAAACGCGAATTAAATCGAAAACCGGGAGAAAAAGGCTTCCCAGCGAGGCCTCTCGGTCCTAGGCCGAGGTTCGGTCAGGATGGTGCTGATTCGGAAGCGAGAGGCTGAGCCAGAAGAAAGAACGAGGGGGATGGGCTCGGTCCGAAGGTCAGAAGCGAAGGTCAGAAGGGAAGCTTCGGTCCTCGGTCCGGAGATAAAAGGCGAGAACCGAATGAACTGTAGTGAACAGTACCTTCGGGTTCGGTTAGTGAACAGTACCTTCGGTTCGGTTCCTCTTCATCAGAAGGTTCGGTTCCTAAGAGGGGTTTCGGTTCCTGAGAGGGGTTTCGGTTCCTTAAGTCCATTTTTCGCGTAGACTTCCGTTTTTGGGCTGTTTTCGCCAAATTCGAGGGTCGGGATGCCCCGAGTGATTATAGAAAGTTGGGAGAGATTTCGAGAGAGATTTGAGAGAGATTCCACATACTCAGAGAGATTTGACATACTTGGAGAGATTTCACATACAAAGAGATATTTGGGAGAGATTTCACATACTTAGAGAGATTTGGGAGATATTTGACATTCTTGGAGAGATTTCACATACAAAGAGATATTTGGGAGAGATTTCACATACTTAGAGAGATTTGGGAGAGATTTGACATTCTTGGAGAGATTTCACATACAAAGAGATATTTGGGAGAGATTTCACATACTTAGAGAGATTTGGGAGAGATTTGACATTCTTGGAGAGATTTCACATACAAAGAGATATTTGGGAGAGATTTCACATACTTAGAGAGATTTGGGAGAGATTTGACATTCTTGGAGAGATTTCACATACAAAGAGATATTTGGGAGAGATTTCACATACTTAGAGAGATTTGGGAGAGATTTGACATTCTTGGAGAGATTTCACATACAAAGAGATATTTGGGAGAGATTTCACATACTTAGAGAGATTTGGGAGAGATTTGACATTCTTGGAGAGATTTCACATACAAAGAGATATTTGGGAGAGATTTCACATACTTAGAGAGATTTGGGAGAGATTCTCGATAAGAAGAGATAGAGTGAAAACGATTGAGAGCGGTTTCGTGTGTGACGAATGTGAGTGTCCGGCTCCGCAATGCAAGGTCCGTAGACCCCGTTATGCCATGTTTTAGGATCTTACACACTCCCTATGAGTATGCAACATTGTTTTATTGTTCTTGTTCATTGTTTAGCACTAAAGTTAAAGAAATTTAAACACACGAACTTTCCAAGTGATGTTTTCTCATTAAGATAGTGAGTTATACAGAGATTACATAATACAAACCCTATTATACAAGGTTTCAATTGAGTTGACCGGTTTGACTCGTTGACCTTGTCTGGCTTAGACTTGACCCGAATTTGACTATTGTCACAAAAATCCCGCAATACACAAAATACCCTTAGGTCAAACTTGGTTAAAGTCCACAAGTAAACTGAGTCAACCCAACCGAGTTAGCTCTACCAAATCAACTCAGGGTGCATATGTGGGGCATACCCCGAAGGTATGCTGGGCACACACGCAACCTTGCACGTTGACCACCATCGGGGTGGTTGACCTCGTACGCAGGGCGTACTCCCACAAGACTAAAAAACCAATAGGGATGGGTGACCCCCTGGGAAGTTTTCGTGTCGGGAGCCCAAAGCGTACAATATTGTGATACGTGCCAGATGGAGATGTTACAAATGGTATCAAAGTTGGGGCACGGGTCAATGTGTTCGACAGGGATGTCGAAGCCTATAATGGGGGGGGGGGGGTGAAGCTGAGTTGCACCTGATCCCACATCGACTTGGAAGGAGAATGAAACATTTCCATATAAGGGGTATGGATACCTTCCATGTCACAACACATTTTAAAGCCTTGAGGGCAGTAAATCCCATAAGAACTCTGCAGTAAGAGTGCCCAGGCGAGAGCAATTCAGGGATGGGTGACCCCCTGGGAAGTTTTCGTGCAGGGAGCCCAAAACGGACAATACTGTGATACCCAATACATTATGATTACGGTAAAATACATATATAATATTTTAGAAAAATCATTATCTCATGTAACACAAATATCAGAAACACAGATAATAAGCACACACATAAAACATTTAGGAAAATTAAATACTTGATATCTATGTGTAGGTTGAAGGTAACCATGCACTCACCTGACAGAGGCATGTGACTCAAAGTTAGGGTAGTGCTTCGCCTTAACACCTTAGATATTCCCTTTACGCGAACTATGTATGATTAAAGCAGAGTCTTAGTCTAATGATCCTGGTAACTAATAATAGTCTAGATCCTCACTAATCCCAATGTTTACTGATCTATAACTGATAAGGGACAACCAGGTATAATCATATCTGAGGTAGGTACCATTTGGTATACATAGTATACTGTTTGGAAATCTCACTTTAAACATCTCACTAAATCCAACCTAGACATCATCCCCGTAAGTAGATCAATTAGTATAATGACATGGAATTACTCATAAATCTTATTTATAGGTTCATAATTACGACTCATGACTATAAATATTGTAACAGCCCGGAATTCCAAGTATTGTAATAATTATGTTTTTGGGGTGTTTTAAGAGGGGACTCGGCGAGTTGGAGCCTAGACTCGCCGAGTAGGATCGCAGACCTGGTCGCGGGTTCGCGACTGGACTCGACGAGTCCAGATATGGACTCGGCGAGTCTGCGCTGTTTAGCGAAAACCCTAACCGTTCAGGTTTGGGACGTATAAAAGGGACTCATTGGCCGTCATTGTTCATTTTAGCCTTCTGAGAAGAACCCTAAATCGATTGTGTGCATCTGGAGCAAGGATTATAGGCCATTGTTGATTATAGAAGAGTGGTTGTGCAAGGAAGAGAAGGGATTGGCTAAAGAAGCAGCAAGGGAGTCACATTCTGAGGATTGGGGACACAGAGAATACATCATCCAGGTAAGAATTCGAGTATACTCTGCTATGTTGATGTGTTTATGGAATTAGGGTTTGTGGAACCCTTTTGTGATTAGATTGAATGCTACCCTAGTCCCCCAAACGATTGTGACTCTGTATTAGGACCTTTGGAGGTCCAGAATGTCCCATGCCTGTGCATTTCGGGAATTGATGAAGGTTTTGGGATTGGAATCCTTATGCCTTAGGTCAATATGTATGTTATGAATCATGGGGTGTATCATGAGCACCAAAATGAGGACCTTACGTGATGGACCAGTCTAGGAAGGCCAGGCCTATGAATGGTCGGAGCAGTTCTGACCTTAGGAAGCAGTTTGAGCGGTTGCATGGCATGGACTCGCCGAGTCCGATGAGCAGACTCGGCGAGTAGCTTGAAGAATAACTGGGACTCGTCGAGTTGTTCTTCAGACTCGGCGAGTTGAGTCGGGGTGGCCCCGCGATTCTTCCAGGAGGAACTCGTAGAGTAAAAAGGGGATACTCGACGTGTAGAAAGGGAATCTTAAGGAATCGGTGAGTCAAGGGCGAGTGGACTCAGAGTCGTTGAACTCGGCGAGTCTTGGGGTGACTCGGCGAGTTAGGTCGCGGGTTAAGTGAAGTTCTGAGTATGGGGACTCGGCGAGTCATAGGGTTGACTCGGCGAGTAGGGTCAGTCAGGGGTTGACTTTGACCTTGTCTTTGACCAAGGATTGACCAGTGGTTCCAGGGATATTTTGGTAATTGTTGTTATTGTTTGAGTTCAGTGCATTGGTGACAGTCCAGAGGTGGAGATCGTATCAGTGATCGGAGCAGCTTGAGCTATCTATTCAGTCGGCAGTTTCGAGGTGAGTTATCCTCACTATATCGCTAGGGTTTATGGCACCAAGGCCAACCCTTTTTACCGGATGGAAATCCAGGAAGTTGTCATTATATGTTACAGGCCGGAAGGCATTACTATGTGGACCGGAAGGTCATGGCCTGGAAAGGCGTATGTATGCATTTAGTATGTTGACTGATTCATAGGGTAATGTTATGCTAGTGACCGGCCAGACCGGTATCTTGTTTAGAGTAATGCTATGATATGTGATCTGTTGATCGATTGTTGTCTATGAACTGCTATATGATTATTTGTTATGTTATATATGCATTTTATGCTTATGGGCCGGAAGGCGATATGTTATGGGCCGGAAGGCAATATGTTGTGTGATGGACCGGAAGGTCGGCGTGGGTAGGACCGGAAGGTTTACCCAGCAGGGACGGAAGTCCCCTGAGACACATGGACCGGAAGGTCAGGGCCTGGAAAGGCGTATATGTGGTTGGTATACTGGGGGTATCTCACTAAGCTCTTGGGCTTACAGTTGTGGTTTTATGTTTCAGGTTCTCAAGAGTCTGTGACAAGGCAAAGGCGTGATCGTACCGTTCCTCGCGTTGGTGTTTTATGAATTGAACCTGGGAAATACTCTGTTAAATAATGTATTGAAAACCTTTTTGTAACAACATTATTAAAATGAGTGGCTTTTGAAAAGTTTTAATTGTTTTGAAATTTTGGATGTTACAAGTTGGTATCAGAGCCTTGGTTTGAGTGAATTGGGGAAACATTCGTGTGACTCCAGTCTCAAATCGAGGAGGATTTTAAAAAGAGAAATTTAAAATGAGAAATTAAAATGGTTTTCAAATTTAGTAAAAGGAGGACGCGGAGGTACGATCAGCCGGAGCCAGTAAGTAACCCCAAGATACCATACATGATATTTGTTTTATTGAGCTTGATAGTACAGCATGCTAGAGTTAGGCTAGGGATCTTCAGGAATTCATGATAATGTTGCATGATTGTGATGCCTGTAGCCTAGGGTCCCTTATGGGATATTCTCAGTGTTCCTTTAGTGGTGAGGGTTGATAGTTGTTATGCATGTTCTCTAGGGTATTGTGGTAGTACTTCATACAAATATGGGTAGGTGTGGAAGGTAGTATGGGCCCGTACTACTGAAAGCACAGGACCCATACGCGTATCAGGGAAACCATGAACTCTAGGGTAGGGTTGCGAGAGTTGGATCCCAGGATTGTGGGAAGTGTCTGAGATTGGTAGGGTGCCTTCAGTATGGAGATTTCGAGGCATGATGATAGTGGATCCGGATCAGGATCGGGAGCGGGAGAGCGAGTTCCGGGTGAATCGGTGCCGTCGGAGGTTATCGATCGGACGAGCACGAGCGAGCAGGATGCGAGGATTCTCGAGATCCTGCGTGATGAGGTTGCTGCATCGTTACGGGCTGAGTTGCCAGAATGGTTTGGGTCGATCAGGACCGCCATGGTTGAGTAGTTTGATGAGCGATATGCGGCTCTCGCAGAGACGGCTGCCGCGACGGTTACAGCGGCTGTAGCAGCGGCAAAGGGAAGACCTAGTCGGGGTTTCAGTATCGGAACTTCTATTATACGAAGCCTCCCACATTCGATGGAGTTCAGGACCCGATTGTTGCTATGAGATGGTTATCAGACATGGAGGGGTGTTTCTCCACGAGTTTATGCCCTGCTGATCAGAGGGTGAGGTGTGCTCTGAACCTATTGAGGCTCGGGGCGAAGGATTGGTGGAGATTGACCACGGGGTCATATTTCGACGTGCAGAGGGCTGCGGTTTCAGGGGATCAGTTCAGAGAGATGTTCAGTACTCGCTATGTTCCGCGAGATGAGAGAGGGAGAGATTGGCTCGGGAGTTCCTTGAGCTGAAGCAGGATTTGGAGTCGGTGACTGAGAGCACAAGGATGTTTATTGAGAGGGCGAAGTTTTGCCCTGAGTTCGCTTCGGAGCAGGCGCAAATGTCCTGATATCTGAGTATGCTCAAGGGGGATATCAGACAGTTCGTGCCTGCACAGAGGTGTGAGACCTTGTTGGAGTTGCAGGAGGCCGCCCTGTGGCGTGAGTTAGAGGTTGAGTTGCAGTTACGTGAGTGGAGGCAGGCCCCGATGCAGTCGCAGCCGACGCCGAAACGGTCCAGGACCGTAGATGTTAGAATGGGGGATCGGAGCGGCCACACTTGTGGGAAGTGTGGGAGGGGTTACACCGGAGCTTGCTGGTCCGGTGGTGCATGCCGCAAGTGCGGAAAGGAGGGGCACTGTGCACGGGATTGTCGGCAGTCAGTGCCAATTCGGGATTTGAGGATTTGTTATCAGTGTCGGCAGGTTGGACATTTGAGGGTCAACTGTCCACAGCTTTCTGCAGGACCGGTGCAGGCTCTAGCACCGGCCACCTTGAGGAGTTCAGGAGGAGGACAGGATGGAGCGAAGCCCCAAGGGCTCAGGGTCGTGCTTATCGGCTTGCGGCAGAGGGAGACGGAGCAGTACCGGAGGCAGCTGCGGGTATGATGCTTTCTTGATGTCTTGATTGTCTTGCACTGATTGTGGCGTATTGTTTGTGCTGGTATGTTGTATGGATTTCGATGCGGTATTCGTTGTTTCGTGGGTTTGGCATGGTTATGGATTGGTGCTTCAGGTTTCGCTTTGGCATTCGTTGTTCCCTGATGGTTTGGTATGGTTATAGTTTGGTGTTTTGGTGCCGGTAGCCTTGTGCGGTTTTCGATGTGGTATTCATCCTTTGGCAGGTTGTGGGTTTGGTTACGGGTTATTGTTGGGAATTCCGTTGGTTATCGCTCGTGAGGGTTGTTAGTGGAGATGCGGCACTGGGTTGAATGTCGGGAAGCATCTGTAGTCATAGAGTGGACAATTGAAAGACCGGATTCTTTTGAGTGGATTGATCAGGGAGGAGATGTGTTTTGCTGAGGGTTGCTTATGCTTGTGGGAAGCAGTCAGTGTGTAAATGTTCTCTTTGTGCAGGATTGTTCTGAAAGGTCGTTAATGACGATCGGTAGCAGTTAGTCAGTGCTTTAGTGGGGGAGAATTGGAGAATTCTCCGGGAGATCGATGAGTATATGAGGGTGCTTAGCTGTTGGGATTCAGCAGTGTTTGTTAGCTCAGAGTATAGGCCGACGAGAGCGAGTGTCGGGTATGCGGGGCGGGATACAGACCTAGGGCATTTGATTGTGGAGGCCTGAGAGAAGGCCGGGATCAAGCTTGAGTAAGTAATCGGGGTTATGCGATCAGAGTATTTGTATGTTTGAGGTACGTGATGGGTTGTACTGCATTAATCCCACGGGATTATGTTGTGCATGTTTCTAGAGCTGGAACCGGAAGGTTCCCAAAGTTAGAACCTGAGGGTTCGCAGAGTTTGGGTGTACGGACCCACAGAGATATAGCCTCGAGTGGCTAGTATGTGTTATGAGAGTCGGTCCAGTCATGCTGGAGACTCTGTTGGTATTGCTGGATCAGTTTGAGATTGCGGATTGTGTATGTTGCAATGTGATTGCATTGGAAGGTCTGGCCCCAGGTTAGTGATCTTGTTTAGCTGAGGCAGTGATTTTGATGAGTGGAGAGAGTGCATGGGATTGAGAGCCCCTGCAATGAGAACCAGAGTATGTGATTAGCGGTTACGCAAAAAGGGTGGTGTCGCTTGGGGCAAGCACCGTGGCACCGGTTGGAGTGGCATTATGGCCAAGAGGGTCCCTTGGAAGGAAAAGAGAAAGGTGTGTAACTCCGAAGGGAGTGCAAGTTCACGAGAATGAAAGCTGTAGAGCAGAGTTATGGTTAGGGTATTTCGAGTATGCCTTCGAGCATCGTGTTCGCGGCAGCGAAGTAGGAACCCATCCGGTTTGGAGATGTCTGTTGAGGCTCAGAAGGGATGCAGGGGGAGAGAGAATCTTAAATTCTCAGTGTGATTCTGATCAGAGTGTAGGACGGATGTAGTGGTTCATCTTGGGAGATGTTCGAGGATATCATCAGTGTATCGGGTCTTCCAACCTACGGGTGTTGGGGCTAGTTCAGCATGTGTATGTGATGGCAAGAGGAGAACTTGTGAGAGTTGCTCTGAGAGTGAGAATGGATCTCTCAGTCGGTCCGGAATGGACAAAGTGGGCTTTGGATTGGGGATCCGGTGGTTCATGGTTTCCTAACCCTTATGGGTCGAGTGATCGTTGAGATTTAGAGCAGAGTTGCATCTTGGGTAATTTTCGGTTACAGAGAGTGATGTGCAGTGTAGAGATCGTGCTTCAGTCGGCAGAGCAGATTCAGCAGGTTAGACAGAGGTTATTGACCGCCCAGAGCCGATAGGAAAAGTTATGCAGACAGACGCCGGTCCGAGCTTGAGTTTCAGGTCGGTGACCTCGTACTCTTGAAGGCCTCTCCTTGGAGAGGAGTGATTCGATTCAGGAAGAGGGGCAAGTTGGGGCCTCGGTATATTGGGCCTTTTCATGTGATTGCGGGGGTAGGCCGGGTGGCCTAACGTTTGGAGTTGCCCACGGATCTGAGACAAATCCACGACATTTTTCATGTGTCGCAATTGAGAAAGTGTAAAGCCGATGAGTCGGCAGTGGTCCCATTAGAAGACATTCAGGTGGATGCGGGCCTGAATTATGCTGAGAGACCAGTGGTCATCAGAGATCGGAAGATCGAGGTTCTGAGGAATAAGGAGATACCTCTGGTGTTAGTTTAGTGGCAGCGCCGGAGGGGATCGGAAATGACCTGTGAGCCGGAGCGTGAGATGTGGGAGCAGCATCCGGAGCTATTTTCAGAGTGAGACTTCGAGGGCGAAGTCTAGTCCTAGTGGGGGAGAGTTGTAACAGCCCGGAATTCCAAGTATTGTAATAATTATGTTTTTGGGGTGTTTTAAGAGGGGACTCGGCGAGTTGGAGCCTAGACTCGCCGAGTAGGATTGCAGACCTGGTCGCGGGTTCGCGACTGGACTCGACGAGTACAGATATGGACTCGGCGAGTCTGCGCTGTTTAGCGAAAACCCTAACTGTTCAGGTTTGGGACGTATAAAAGGGACTCATTGGCCGTCATTGTTCATTTTAGCCTTCTGAGAAGAACCCTAAATCGATTGTGTGCATCTGGAGCAAGGATTATAGGCCATTGTTGATTATAGAAGAGTGGTTGTGCAAGGAAGAGAAGGGATTGGCTAAAGGAGCAGCAAGGGAGTAACATTCTGAGGATTGGGGACACAGAGAATACATCATCCATGTAAGAATTCGAGTATACTCTGCTATGTTGATGTGTTTATGGAATTAGGGTTTGTGGAACCCTTTTGTGATTAGATTGAATGCTACCCTAGTCCCCCAAACGATTGTGACTCTGTATTAGGACCTTTGGAGGTCCAGAATGTCCCATGCCTGTGCATTTCGGGAATTGATGAAGGTTTTGGGATTGGAATCCTTATGCCTTAGGTCAATATGTATGTTATGAATCATGGGGTGTATCATGAGCACCAAAATGAGGACCTTACGTGATGGACCAGTCTAGGAAGGCCAGGCCTATGAATGGTCGGAGCAGTTCTGACCTTAGGAAGCAGTTTGAGCGGTTGCATGGCATGGACTCGCCGAGTCCGATGAGCAGACTCGGCGAGTAGCTTGAAGAATAACTGGGACTCGTCGAGTTGTTCTTCAGACTCGGCGAGTTGAGTCGGGGTGGCCCCGCGATTCTTCCAGGAGGAACTCGTCGAGTAAAAAGGGGATACTCGACATGTAGAAAGGGAATCTTAAGGAATCGGTGAGTCAAGGGCGAGTGGACTCAGAGTCGTTGAACTCGGCGAGTCTTGGGGTGACTCGGCGAGTTAGGTCGCGGGTTAAGTGAAGTTCTGAGTATGGGGACTCGGCGAGTCATAGGGTTGACTCGGCGAGTAGGGTCAGTCAGGGGTTGACTTTGACCTTGTCTTTGACCAAGGATTGACCAGTGGTTCCAGGGATATTTTGGTAATTGTTGTTATTGTTTGAGTTCAGTGCATTGGTGACAGTCCAGAGGTGGAGATCGTATCAGTGATCGGAGCAGCTTGAGCTATCTGTTCAGTCGGCAGTTTCGAGGTGAGTTATCCTCACTATATCGCTAGGGTTTATGGCACCAAGGCCAACCCTTTTTACCGGATGGAAATCCAGGAAGTTGTCATTATATGTTACAGGCCGGAAGGCATTACTATGTGGACCGGAAGGTCATGGCCTGGAAAGGCGTATGTATGCATTTAGTATGTTGACTGATTCATAGGGTAATGTTATGCTAGTGACCGGCCAGACCGGTATCTTGTTTAGAGTAATGCTATGATATGTGATCTGTTGATCGATTGTTGTCTATGAACTGCTATATGATTATTTGTTATGTTATATATGCATTTTATGCTTATGGGCCGGAAGGCGATATGTTATGGGCCGGAAGGCAATATGTTGTGTGATGGACCGGAAGGTCGGCGTGGGTAGGACCGGAAGGTTTACCCAGCAGGGACGGAAGTCCCCTGAGACACATGGACCGGAAGGTCAGGGCCTGGAAAGGCGTATATGTGGTTGGTATACTGGGGGTATCTCACTAAGCTCTTGGGCTTACAGTTGTGGTTTTATGTTTCAGGTTCTCAAGAGTCTGTGACAAGGCAAAGGCGTGATCGTACCGTTCCTCGCGTTGGTGTTTTATGAATTGAACCTGGGAAATACTCTGTTAAATAATGTATTGAAAACCTTTTTGTAACAACATTATTAAAATGAGTGGCTTTTGAAAAGTTATAATTGTTTTGAAATTTTGGATGTTACAAATATAAGTTACACTGAAAGTAGAAGAGTGTAGCTTAACTTACAGGGGTTCTTGATGTAAATTAGAGATCTAAGTGGGCAAAATTCTGACATGGGGCCTTCTAGTCGAAGGTTACAACTAGCTAAGTATTCAGGGGGGTTGCAGGGCTTTGCCGCAAGCCAAAAACTCAAGAAAAATGGCCTAAAAGTGAAGAATAATCAAGAGAGAATGTGTGTAGGGGTGTAGGGGTGAGAGCATATATGAATCCGACTATTTATAGGCAAGAAAAACATTGCATGCCACGCACTCTAGGTATGCACGTCGCACACTAGGGTGGTGTTGCCTCCTTCAGGCTTTTGCCACATGTTGTTGCCTCGTTCGTCCACATACGCCTCTTCTAGAAGGTGCTCATGTCGTATCTTCATGGTGCCATGTGTCCAAATCTCGTGGTGCCACCTCACCTTGCCTCTTCAAAGATTGGGAAACCAACCATGCCACGTGTCGCCTCCAGAACGTGCCCAGTTAAAGCTATATTTTTTAACAGACTTAGGGGGTGTTTGGCTTAGCTTTTGAGAGGCCAAAAGTTCTTTTAGGAAAAGATCAAAGGTAAAAGATGTTTGACAAAAGAATTTTAAAAGCTATTTTTGGATTTTGGATAGAAGGAAAATCAACTTTTTGGAAAAGTCAGGAAAACCTGACTTTTTGCAACTTTTCCAAAAAGGACTTTTGGCCTCTAAAAAGCTAAGGCAAACACCCCCTTAGACTGTTAAAGTCCGTTAAAAATTCATAACTTTCTCATACAATATCCGTTCTCGACTATCTTTATATCGACAAAATCGTATGGACGAGATCTTCAGCTCTCGTTTAGATTTTTTCCTAACAATCAACCGATATCTACTTGGTTTTTGAGCCGTATACTGTTGTATTGAAACTTCGAAAAATCATAATTTCCTCTCACGAAGTCAGATTTGGATACTCTCTATATGCACGCTCTCGGTTTAACGATTATTACGACTTTTGTTTAGACCTTTAGGCTAAAAAGCAGTTTATCAAAAATTCAAATTTTACAATACACAAAGTCGTGCCGATTTAATCGCGAAACTTCAAAGAAGTATAACTTCTTCATACGAAGTCGGATTTTAGTGTTCTTTATATGTACAAAATCCTTGTCATATATACTATAATTTGGTTAAGATTATTTATCCTAAATAACCCCTCTTTAAAAGTTATTATTATGACTTATAATAACTTATTTGTTTAGCCCGAATTTGCGGGTGTTACAACCACATTTTATCTTACACTTCATCTATTATCATTATTATATTCCTTAAAAGTTACAACATGTTTGAATATATGGTGAATTTGGATCTTATATGCTTTTGATATGCATGCTCTAGTTCTGCGACCCTTTAAGTTCAACCGACAATGAAAGGGGTCGTTTGAAAGTTATTGACTAAGTTAGAACTTCTAACCGATTCCAAAGCTGACTGGAACTGTGTTGTTTGATTGTATCTCTGATTCACTATGGTGAATGATGAAAGATGACAATATTACCCTTATATTGTCTCAAGAAATAAACATACACACATACTATCTTTCAAGATTTTTTGCATAACAAATAACATACATTCTATGATCATGGATATGGTATTTTTAAAATAACAACGAAAAGCTAAGCAAATTACCATCAAGAGTTCAAAAACCGGTTACTAAAACAAACTAGCACACATAAGGCAAGAGTGATGGCTCTTAAATACTATAGTTGAAGTATGACAAGACCTAATAAAACATTCAAATTTATACGACTTCGAACAAGTTTCCAACACACATGACCAACAAACCCAAACGTGTATTCATCTTATGAAGATTGAAGATTGAACATGTCATCAATAAGATGTTTTGCTGCATTCACATATTATCTCAAACCATGTTAGCATATGGGTACGATTCTAAACAACCAAATCAAAGTTCTTTGACATGAATCTGACAACTTTTTAATAAGAAAAACATAATAATTTACCTATAATAATTGCATGAAAGGGTTTTGTTCGATAGTTTTGAAGATATAGAACCATAGTCTGATTGGTTTTGATGTTGAAATCTTAAATTGCCATCTCAATGGCTACTTTGGCCTATTTTCCAGGCATAGAAGTATATCAAGAATCAGGGGTGGGTGCAAGATTACATTGTAGGTGTTGCTGAGATGAAATAGGTGTTGTCGATACATGAAAAATAGGTAAAAAAAACAAAAAAATTTCCATTGCGGACAGAAAAAATAGATGTTGCCGGTGTCACACCAGGACTTGCCTAAAACCGCCCTTGTCAAGAATCACACTAACGGTGAAATCCGCAATGATAAGTGATGCTTGCAGAAAACCAAATATACATACATTTGCAAGGGTTCATCTATTTTCAAACATTCATCTGATTTCAACCAAGAAACTAACATAAATTCAGCATACATAAATTTGTAGCAATATCGACTAAAAACTGTGAAGGTCAAGAAAGAAAAAACGAGAAAGAAATCACACCTTAAAAAAAAACGACAGAGGAATGAGGAAGAGGCTGTAGAGACGGAGATAACTGTAGAAGCTATATGTTCTTCAATTTCCTTGTCTCTCTCTTTTGGCGAAGGGCGATGGGTAGGGCAAAATGGTAATAAAGGATGTTGTTCTAGTCCTTGTCATTTCTTTTGTGGACCGAATTAAAAGAAAATAACGGACCAAGTCTCAATTTTAGTTGGACCTAGTTAGAAGCTAAATCAAAGACACCCTAAGTAAAAGTAAGTTTCATGGGCAAAGGCAAATGCAAATGCTTTGACAAAATGTAGCAAGAAAAGATATATGCAGTTTATATGTGACATTCAATAAATATAAAGATACTTGATAATATACATTTGTATTATGATATGCATCTAGATCAACACTATTAATAACAATTTATGAAGCCAGATTGATGAGACATCCAAAAGAGTAAACACTCCTTGACTAATAATTCCCGATTTCACTCACGTAAGTGGGAACAGAAGAGGAAGAAACTAGAAAGTGATGGAATCGAATTCGACAAAACGACAGCGTTTAGGCGATGCATATGATTTTGGTTGCTGACGTGGACCAATTAGATACGAGTTGTCACGTGGCCCAGCGCGGGCCTGAAATTCGATTACCGTGGGTCCTATCTTTTTCTCACCCCTTCCCTTCTGCTTTCTTTGGATTTCTTAGTCAATCTTCAGCCGCAACTTTTGATTAGCTGCCGGCGATCGGGATTCATATCGCCGCTTAAGATACGTAATAGATTCAGAGATGGAGGAGGGATCGATGGGAGCTTTGGTGCCGGCGGTGAAGTCCGAAGTAAACACAGGGTCATCCCATGCTTTACAGTCCGGGTCCGGCGACATGTACACCGTCGAAGGAGGAAGAGGATCGGAAACGACGGATAGGGAGTTTTTATGTCCGATTTGTATGCAGATAATAAAGGACGCGTTTCTGACGTCTTGTGGACATAGCTTCTGCTACATGTGTATCATCACTCATCTTGACAATAAGAACGATTGCCCTAGTTGCGCTTCTTCACTCACCACCAACCAGCTCTTCCCTAATTTCCTACTTAACAAGGTTTTTATCTATATATCCGTACAATTTTCCTCGTTTTCGGGTTTTTTTGTTATAGTGAATTGTTAGGTAACGAATAATTAACACGAATTAATTGGGAAAGGAACGATCCATGGCGTGGACTACCTAGTAACCTAAAAGCCAATCATGTTAAATAATTCTAATATTTCTTATGACTTTTTATTGGTAATCGAACCTTCAAGTGGATCTGATGAGTTCTAGATAGTTCAATCGCAGTAATATCAATATATCGGAGGCTATTTGCCCTTCTTTGTGCTCGTATCTTCTGCAGTGTGGGTGCTTAATTAGCGTACTGATTTGTTCTATGTACACTTCCTTAGCTATGCCATAAAAGTCAAAAACCTGACTCTGTTAGTTGTATCTTATGGACTACGTATATGAGTATAGTGAGATTTTTCAAACGTACTTGATAATTGGTAGTATCCTAAATTATCTGCATCTTTTCTACTAACCGATTCTGTATTCCAACATAGTTTGTACCTTGAAATAAATTAATTCACAATGCAGCTTATTGTTAAAGGTTTCTCTGTACCAAATGTAGCTATTGAAGAAGACTTCTGCATCCCAAGCATCAAAAACTGCCTCCCCATTGGAACAATTTCGCCAGGCATTACTCCAGGTAAGTGTTCATTAAGTAGTATAATCACTATTTTTGCTTACTGTTAACTAAATTCCGTTAAACCAAACTTGTATATGAAATTGTTCAACTGTTATTGTGACACTCTTTTGTGATCATTAGACAGGGTTATGAAGTATCAGTAAAGGAACTCGATACACTGCTGTCGCTTCTCTCTGAGAAGAAAAGAAAATTGGAGCAAGAAGAAGCTGAGAAAAACATGCAAAATCTTGTTGAGTTCCTCCAGTGCTTAAGGAAAAAGAAAATTGACGAACTTTCTGAGGTTTGTATCATTGTCTCATAAATTTCTGTTTCTTCATTAAACATCATATGATCACATTAATGGATCAAAGTATTTTTCAGGTGCAAAATGATGTCAAGTATATCAAAGAGGATATTAGCTTGGTGGAGAGACATAGAATCGAATTATATAGAGCTAGAGATAGGTATTCAGTGAAAATGCCAATACATGGTGAATTAACAGGATCAAAATCATGGTCTTCTTCATCAATAAATAGAGACAATCTCTTAGTTCCTTCTGGGAAATCACAAGGTATCCAGATC
This sequence comes from Lactuca sativa, assembly GCF_002870075.4. Classification (NCBI taxonomy): domain Eukaryota; kingdom Viridiplantae; phylum Streptophyta; class Magnoliopsida; order Asterales; family Asteraceae; genus Lactuca; species Lactuca sativa. The sequence goes on from NC_056627.2 coordinate 274,858,318, forward strand.
AAAGAAGCTTCCAGTGGATTGAGTTCGCAACACACAACAAGCCAATCGAGTCTTGCTGTTACACGAAAAAAACGTGTTCAATCTCAGGTCAGTTTTCACTCCACATTTTTATATTTCTTGTGTAAATAAAGATCAGTTCTACCTTTTTGGTGATATTGTTTAAATCATTTCATGTTGATCAATTTGCAGTTTAATGACCTGCAACAATGTTACTTGCAAAAAAGAAGACAAGTAGCAAATCCGTTACAGAATCTTGATAAAAGGGATGCTGATTCTTCACAAAGAGAAGGTTATAGTTCAGGCCTATCAGATTTTCAATCTGTACTTTCTACTTTTACACAATACAGGTATCTATCAATGAATATTTCTATCTTTTTTGTAGAACCTTTTCAAGTATTAATAACTTTTTCCTTCTTTTTTTCTTCAAAAAAAGTCGATTAAGGGTGATTGCAGAACTCAGGCATGGTGAGCACTTTCATTCAGCCAACATTGTATCCAGGTATGATCTCATTTCAATGGTAAAAAATAAAGCACGATTTACAATTTACAAGTTTCAGGTTATATCTTATTTTTATTATTATCTGTAGAAAAAAATAAAAAAATAAAAGTAGGTTGTTATTATGTGGTTTACTACAGCATTGAGTTTGATCGTGATGATGAGTTGTTTGCTACTGCTGGAGTTTCAAGGCGTATAAAGATTTTTGACTTTTCAACAGTGAGTTTTTATTTTTCTTTCTATTCAATAGTTATTAATAATAATAATAATAATAAGGGATGGCTGATTATGGTTTGAAATGATGGGACCCACCCACAGATTGTGAATGAACCTCCAGAAGTACATTGCCCTGTTGTGGAGATGCCAACAAGATCAAAACTTAGTTGCTTAAGCTGGAACAAGCATACAAAGAATCATATAGCTAGTAGTGATTATGAAGGAATAGTAACTATCTGGGATGTGAACACACGACAGGTAATTTGAATTTTGATGTTGTTAATTTACAATCCTACCCCTCTAAAATCATTCAATTAATTTGTCATATTCAGAGTGTGATGGAGTACGAAGAACACGAAAAACGTGTCTGGAGTGTCGATTTCTCAAAGATGGATTCATCAATGCTTGTATCCGGTAGTGATGACTGTAAGGTACTATTTACAATCCTACCCCTCTAAAATTTATAGTAATGAAATGAAATGATTGAAATCTAAAGTAGGTTGCTATTTTGTCATAGGTAAAAATATGGTGCACAAAGCAAGAATCAAGCGCTATCAACATCGAGATGAAAGCAAATATATGTTGTGTCAAGTACAACCCGGGGTCCAGCAATCACATTGCGGTATATTTTATTTGTTAAAAAAAACTAAAATAAATATTGTCTTTTCATTTAAAAAAACAATTGGAATCCAATCTGCACGTACAGGTGGGGTCAGCAGACCATCATATCCATTACTATGATTTAAGGAACACAAGTCAACCTCTTCATATCTTTCGTGGCCACCAAAAAACAGTTTCATATGTAAAGTTTCTGTCAAATGCTGAGCTGGCATCTGCATCGACTGACAGTACTCTGCGCTTATGGGATGTGACACGAAACATTCCCGTGAGTTGGTTACTTTTTTTTATTTTGTTTATTTATTTATTTAAAGTTTTATATAATTGATTATTTATTTATTTTTAAAAAAAATTCAGGTTCGGACATTGAGAGGTCACACAAATGAGAAAAACTTTGTGGGTCTTTCTGTAAACCATGACTTTCTTGCTTGTGGGAGTGAAACTAATGAAGTATATGCGTACCATAAGGTAAGTAAAGAAAATGTTAAATGTCACATTTATTTATTTTTTTTCCATTATTAGAATGAAAAATAATATGGGGTGGTTTCAGGCGATATCAAAGCCGCTGACGTGGCATAGATTTGGGGCACCTAATGTGGAGGATAGTGATGAAGATGGAGGGTCTTATTTTATTAGTGCTGTATGTTGGAAGAATGATAGTCCAACCATGTTGGCTGCTAATAGTCTGGGTACTATAAAAGTTTTGGTGCTTGCACCCTAGATGAATCCTGACCGTTGATCTAACTCTCATTATATATTATTGTCTTGTTTGTATTTGTAAATACTAAATGCTACGGATAAGTTTATATCTATAGGAAGAGAGTATGTGGCCTTTGTAATTTTAGTTTGTAGGAAAACCATTTTGATTGTAATTTAAGCAGGAATTTTGTTTTCTGTTGTTGTGTAATCATATAAACTTTTTATAAGATATAGTAATGTCATTAGCTAATCTGTTCAACAGTTGCATATCTAATTATTTTGAACATATATGTATGTTATAAGCGTTAATTGGTTGCAAAAAAAATTATCTCTGTGTCTTTTTAAAAATTTATGGTTGCCAATCGCAACATGGTAGTTGATATTACTGTCAAATAGTTATAAAAAAGACGAGAAACAAACATATATGTATATCATAATAGCGTTTTGTTTTGTTGGTAACTTGACGATAAATAAATGATAAAAGAACATCATTTTTTTTTTATTAATATTGTTACGATGTTTGATTCGTTGTTTAGCACTTGACATTAGCTTCTGCTGATGCTTTCATGGCTTCAAACCTTGGTTCCTTGGCCTGAAACTTCATGCCAGCATATAGCTTCATGTAATCATCAAACACAAAGCCTGGATAAACCTTTTGTTCTTTCTCCACCAACAGTGCTTTTGCTGGATAAATCACAGCATCATTCCCGGGGTTGTAGAAAGATGCAATTGACATTCTTGTTCCATCTGTTTGAGCCATAACTCTGTGCATCACACTCTTGTATCTTCCATTGGTAATCACCTATCATCCATGCACATGCATAAATATAAACCCACTTAATATATAAAGGTATATTTCATATTAATAGCTCTTTATCTGACTGTATGTATGGTCTATTGGTCTTACCTCAATCTGGTCTCCAAGGTTGATGACAATGGAATGTCGCATGGGTGGAACATCAATCCATTCACCATCCTTGAGGAGCTGAAGTCCACTGACTTTATCATCTTGAAAGAGCAAAATAATGCCACCAGCATCCGTATGTGCTCTAAGTCCCTTGATCAAATCTGGGGTAGGACATGGTGGGTAGTTGCTAACTTTGGTTCCAAAATTTGGACCTTTTGACCCATGAAATGCTTTCTTTAGGTACCCTTTCTCCAATCCAAGATTCTCACACAACAAGTCCAAAAGTTCCTCAGCCAACTTTTCTAGTTTACCAGCAAAATCCTTCATTAAATTCCTGCATAATATTTCATCCCACATAATGGAAAGAGATCAATTTCCCGAAGAACAATATATATATATATATATATATATATATATATATATATATTATGTATTATGATGTATTCTTGTTTACCTGTATTCATCCTCAAGATCAGGGATTTGAGAGATATTGGAGGTGGGGAGATGTCGCAGGAAGAAAGTGCTCTCCCAGTCGATGTTGTTAACTTCTGTCTTAACACCTTCTAACTCCTTTTCTGCCACCATTTCGTTGAACCTTTCCTCCATAGATTTCTTGTAGTGGTCTTTTGTCATTCTTTCCACAATGTCGAGTAGTTCATGTGAAATCCCATGGTTCACTAACTACACATACATATAACATATATACATACCATTCAATCCATATTAATTGCACTATATATATGTTTGATGGTAATTAATACGAAGATATATATACCTCAAAGAATCCCCAGTTCTCGCAAGCATCCTTAATCTTCTCCATGGTGGCTCCTCTTTCTTCACCATTCAGCTTCTCCAAGTTGATCAAAGGGAAGTCGTTCTCCATCTCTTTGTTTATAGAGTGTTTGTTTGATTATTTTGTATGAAGAATTAATGTAGAATGCATGATTGGCTTCATACTATTTATAGGAAAGTCGGCAATCTTTCAAGATAAATTAGGCATGCTTTTGCGAAGTGGTAAAGATTGGAAAGGAAGAAAAGCTTGACCCTTGACTCATCTGGGGCCTGCCTGACACGACCAAAGCTTCTTGATGCATGCTATAGGGTAATCCTTTTACTTAAATTAAATACACGTTTTATAATAAAGTTTTTGTCTCTGCCTAGATGATCACACTGTTAACGTTAAGTTGGGTAGAAATAACTAATAATAAGGACCCACTTTGGCGGCTAAACAGTAAAGCATGGCTGCTAATGCCTTCAGTTTTGTCTGTTCCTCCCTCAAAAACATGCATTTTTTTTTTGAGTTTGTTTCAAAATAAATACAAGGAGTGCTAAATAGTTTGTCGGTCTATAAAGCAAACCTAACCAAATAAAATGGTTAAATACATACGGTAGGAGTTGGAGTACAAACATAGATACAAGTTTGTAATTAAGTCTATCATATTTTCAAACTTATAAACTCATTTGAGTATATGGTCTTTCGATTGATGTGAGATTTATTTCCATACCCACCTCACTTGCTAACTTTTATTCTCAAATACCTATATTTGAGTATCGATATCTTATTTACATATATTCCATTTTGGACATACAATATATCGTTTCGAAGCTCTCATAGAGAAGAACACAAACCCACTTAGAATTAATTATATTTGTCCAAAGTTAGTAAAAATATAAATATTTATACTAAATTTTCCAACATAAATTTACGTGTTTACCGAATAAATCTTTTAAGTTATGCTCAAACACAAGTTAGAGGACGTGGAGTGCATACTTATATGAACAAGTTTGGTCTCGAACATGACAAATGTGGGGATAAAGATCCTTCCTCCCCTAGGTCTAGTAACATTGTTCATTGCAAAACCTAAATGGTTTTTGAGATCTGTAAGTATACCACCTTATGCATAAGTATACCACCTTATGCAAGAAACTGGACGTAGATAATAAAACTTGCTACCAATGTGCATGTGATGTTTGTTTTAAAATAATAGTTGCTGAAAATTCATACTCAAGCATCAATTTAGTTAAGCCTTTGATATTTTCACAAAATTTCAATCATACTTACACTTGTGCAAGGGACAACATAAGTTATATGCACAAATAATGATAATCATCTAGAAACATGTTATTACTTTTGACTGTGCACGGATGTTTATGTCCACAAAGCATCCATTGATTTCTTAATGGTAAACAACTTCTTGTCTTATATCCCTTTGTTTTGACATATAAAACATGAGTCATGGATAAATCATATTCATATAAGCTCACCATGGTTTCTTGATTTGTGAATGAATAAGATCAACATAGTCATCTAGGTATGGTCACACCCTTAGATGTATTCACCCCAAAATGGTATGACACTCCAACAATTAGAGGAAAGAATCTCACAAGTGTCCATACATTATTGTATGTGAATGTTTTGTACTTATCATCCCTGATACCAACATTGTCCACACATTACCATTAAGTTGGGCAAGATACATGAACGAGAAAACATCTTTTTCCTTTTTTTTCTTAGACCTTTTTGAATGGTCATATATGACCTTTTCCTCATCTTCATCATTTGCTATATTATCATATGTATAATCTTTTTTCATTATCTTAACTCGACACACATAAATAAGTTTCTGCTCATATGTAAACAAAGCTTCAATTCACACTTCATGGACTTCAAATAATTCATGGTGTCTTTTTTATTGTTGTTATAGAAGGTAAAAGTGTTTATCCCTTTAATGACCTTTTTATGTTTTGATCAAAATTTATTTATCTAAATATAAATAGAGGCCACACTATAAACACGTGATGTCCTTAAGAGCTCAAGTTCACATAATGAAGTCGTTTCCTATCTATCTATCTATCTATCTATCTATATACATATATATATATATATATATATATATATATATATATATATATATATATATATATATATATATATATAGGGCTAGGTTATGATGTGGATGAACAACTATTGTGCGGACGTGTGAGCAGTGTTATTATATGATAATTACTAAGAGAATAGATTGTTTAGTAATGTGAATACGTTCAACCTCACATAACTATTGTCATTTTCATGCATTCTCACTAATTCTTATTCATTTTTGTTCTCACACATCGTTTTTCACTTATTTTCATTCTTACAAAACACGACTCAATAAACATTGTGAGAACATTCTGACACAATGAGAATAATAATAAAAAAAAGTCTATAAAAACCTTATAGACGATTTAATTAGTGAGAATGCGTAATAATGTCAATAGTTATGTAAGATTGAACATATTCATATTATCAAACAACATATTTTCTTTGTCATTATCATATAATTGCATTGTCCACACGTCCGCACAATAGATGTCAATCCACATTTGAACCTAGCTCTCTCTTTCTCTCTCTCTCTCTCTCTCTCTCTCTCTATATATATATATATATATATATATATATATATATATATATATATATATATATATATATATATATATATATATATAGTTGTAGTGTTTAGTGTTTTCACTAAAACAAATTAGACATGTTCTATATGAAATGCATTGTGATTATTTTATACATATAAAAGATAATAACATATTGCATTAACAAGGTACCTAGTATGCCAACAATACCATAAGCTAGCAGAAGTACCAAGTCTATTGACAACCAAACGATAAAATCATATTGCATTAACTAGTGTATAGAAGTACCAAGTCTATTGACAACCAAACGATAAAATCATATTGCATTAACTAGTGTATAGTACAAAACGAAAACATAGTCAAATTATACTATTATATGCTGCATATTAAGATAGAAAAATATAGTTAAACAACATGACTTTGTCACTGCATAATGCATACTACATAGTACAATACCAAAATAGGTAATGTGCAACACCCAAAGACAATGAAAGACACTACATAGAGGAAAAAATCAAAAGGCGTTCAAAATCAAATGTGACCGTTCAAAATCGTCTAAGAACAAAAGGCGAAGAAGATGTTTGTTTGGATGGATCGATTCGATCCGATCCAAACAACTGAATCCAAATTAGTTTTGGTTTTCAAAACGTGGATCAGAATAGTCCAAACTAATTTAAAATCTAATCCGAACCAATGAGGTTATAATTCGGTTTTATCAGTTTTCACTATTCTATTTTCAAGTTTCGAAACATTAAAAAAATATATAACTTTAACGTTACCAAGCTATTGTCAACTTCAAGTCCATAAATTATTATTCAATGTCATGCATGTTAGTTAACTCTATTAAAAGAAATAAAATAAAATGATTTATTTGTGGATCAAAATTCATTTCAAGCGAGGGTTTTTAGCATTCTAATTTAATTTGAAAATGATGCTAGCAAATAAATAAATAGAAAAAAATATTGTAAGTAAAAAAGTATTAATTAATTAATTAATAATTGAGATCTAATTTTGACAACAACAAATATCTAAAATCCAAAATAATAATTCGATTTTGGTTGAAACCAATCCAAAGCTTTTAATATTCGAATTGCACACTCCAATCCAAATTCTTCAAATGAACAAATTCCGTTTTATCTAAATGTTAAACACCTCTTGGAATAGTCCTGTCAAAAATAATCTATACTCGATTAACCGATCAACCTGGTTTTAATTTGGTAGTTCGCATATTAAATGGTTCGGATATAGGATAGGTGTAAAAAAGTTCAGGTATATCTAAATACCCATTTTTTTAATAATACGCATTGGGCAGTGGGTATTATCCTATCTTGCTTAATATCACTGGGTGTTGAGTTTGGTCAAAGTGAAGTAATTTTAGCCTTGTTGCCAAATAGAATAAACAGAGGGATTTTTTTTGTTTATTGTGCAATGTGCAATGGAAGAAAATAAGATTTTTGTGTATTATGTATCGGTTCTTATTCTCTAAATGATGTTGTTGTTGTTGTTTTTTTTTTTACTCCTGTGCAAACTTTTGGACAACATGACACAATTTGTTGGTTGTTGAAATTTAATGGATTGTTTAATTGTAGCTGCATTCGGTTGGTAATTTACACCCACCAAATTTTAACCTTTTAATTAACTTTTGTAGCTATAAGGCCTTGTGGTATATAACTGCTAGTGGTGAGGGTAAATGTAATAAGGTGTGTCATTTCATTTCATCCATTTTTTAAAAAGTTATATAGAATTAGATTTGTGACATACTTAAAACATTTGTATCAAATATCAACTATCCTAATATTTTTGGCAATTAAGAATATACAATCCATATTTTATATTTTAATAGCCCGAATTTTTTAAGGTATAATCCAATATGATTAACCCAATACAAATTAAATTAAAAAAAGCAAGAATCATGAATCAATATTCAATCCAATGTCATTTCCTTCTCCAAGCCTCAATTCGCGATTCACAATCGCCGATCACTATGTGGTGCGCCACATCACAATTGACGATTAGCCAATCATGTGCACCGATTTACATGCCACTGCCCACAATTGTAAGGTATAATTGTAAGAACTTTAAGTATTTTTTGCTTATACGAACCAAGTCGAATCAGACTTGCACCTAGTATTTTTTATTTTTTTCAAACTTTCTGTTGATTTCATTCAAATAGTAAACCATGTAGTTTACGTTCTAGACTCGTCACTTATCATTACTATAACTGTGGTGGAGTGTCATGTCTCTACAAACTCATCACAAACTACTACTACATGAGTTTGGTATATCCACAACTACATATCTTTTTTTTTTCAATCTAAAAAAAATAAATAATGAAATAAAAAAAATAGTTTTGCATTAAAGTTAAAAAGTATATTCTCCAAACCTTTGCCTTGGTAGTGGTTGTAGTCGTCATGTTTCATATTCAAAACCTCAAAATCTACATTCCTTCATAATGCCACTTAAATTTGTACGATTTCTTATTCCACCCAATTCATCACCCCAACATTGTCCTCTTTTAGTTGGACATATCAATTAGAATTTTCTCTACAAATGATCGATAATGTTGGATTGTGAATTTCTTGAACTTGAACCGGAAGCTACTTTCTTTTCTTTATTTATTCCGATCGATCAACGAAGAGGTTAATCATCTTCGAAGTCCAACAACTCATCGTTGATATCAATGTGTGTCCGACCGTCCAATTGTGATGGTGATTTTATATCACTAATGTTATTTAAGTGTAATGGGGTTAATTTGTTGATCATTGTTACTTTGAAAATTATTAAACAAATCAGTATGGTGTGGAGTGCACGTTTGTTTAATTTTGTCTTTGTTGAAAGTATACTGCTAATTAGGGGCGAGACCCCTAAACCGACGGGGGTCCGGGGGCAGCGCCCCTAGGAGCGGGGTCCAAGGGGCAGAGCCCCTGGCTGGGAAATTGCATCAGAAATCCAGATTTTTGATAAATGTACCCGGTTTTGTGATCCATATTCTAGACCCGGATTTAAGGTTGTTTATGACCGTTTGTGGACAGTTTTAGGACATAAAACTGTCATGTGGCAGTTTTAAGACATGTAGTTTTTCTATTATATGATCATATCTAAATTTGTGGTTGGTACACTTCTTCTTCATAACATCAAAACATTCTCTCTTCTGTTTTCTCTCAATTCCGAGTCTTATCCGATTAAAGATTGGAGGTACCACCCAAATACTTTAATCTGAAAGTGAAAACCACAATTCTCAGAATTTCCAAGCTTTTTCTATACCCCAATTCTTACAAAGATTAAAGTATTTCTGTGATCATGGCAAGTGGTGATTCTGTGAAGGAAATGAAAAGTAAGTTTGAAAAACTGAACAAGTTTGAAGGGCAATATTTTTGTAGATGGCAGAATAAGATGAAGTTTCTCCTTACCATTCTGAAAGTGGTGTATGTTCTGAGTACACCCATGCTAGTCTTACCAGAATCTATTGAAGATGAACCCTTGGAGGCAACTAGAAGAAGATCAAAGTGGGAAAATGATGATTACATATGTCGTGGTTATATTCTCAATGGTATGTCTGACTCTCTTTTTGATATCTATCAGAATTTCGAATCTGCAAAAGAACTATGGGATTCTCTTGAATCCAAGTACATGACTGAAGATGCTTCTAGTAAGAAGTTTCTTGTTAGTAACTTTATGGGTTACAAGATGATTGACTCTAGGTCTGCTATGGAACAATTTCATGAAATGTTAAGGATTTTGGGACAGTTTGCTCAATACAATCTGAAAATGGATGAAGCCATTTGTGTGGCTGTGATCATTGACAAACTGCCCCCTTCCTGGAAGGATTTTAAACACAATCTAAAACATAACAAAGAGGAATTGACTTTGACTCAACTTGGAAGCCATTTAAGGATTGAAGAGTCCATAAGGACTCAAGAACTTGATAACAATCCTAAAGGCAAGAAACAAGTTGGTTCCTCTTCTGTGAACATGGTGGAAGGAGAAAGTTCAAAGAATCCCAAGAAGTCTAATGGAAAAAGGAAGTTTAAAGGAAAGGATGACAAGTCTTCAAATAAGAAGGCTAAGTTGGTTTGTTGGAATTGTAACAAACTGAGTCACTTCAAGAAAGATTGTCGTCTTTGCAAAGTGAACAAGGATGGTGTTGGACCAAGTGGATCCAAGGATCCAGAAAAGCAACAAGGTCAAATTTCTGTTTTCATGCAGAATTCTAAATATATTCAGAATTATATTTCTATGATTTCTGAAGCATTTTATGTGCAGGATGATAATGTTGCATGGTGGGTTGATTCGGGAGCAACAAGTCATGTTTGCAAAGATCTATATTGGTTCAAGGACTTTCAACCAATTGAAGATGGATCTGTTGTGAAGATGAGAAATGTTGCAACTGAACCAATCAAGGGCATAAGATCTGTTTTACTTACTTTTACTTCTGGGAAATGTTTGTGTTTGAACAATGTTTTATATGTTCCAGGGATTCGTAAGAATCTCATTTCTGAAATTGTATTAAATAATTGTGGTTACAAACAAGTGTTAGAAAGTGACAAGTATATATTGTCAAGACATGGTTCTTTTATGGGATTTGGCTATATATGTAATGGAATTATTAGGCTTAATATTAATTATCCTTCTAGTGATAATTCTGTTTTCATGGCTTCTAGTAGTATTAGCAATAATTTTCATAAATCTGAATTATGACATGCTAGACTAGGACACATTCATTACAAGAGATTAAAAGACATGTCTAAAATGAGTTTAATTCCTGCTTTTGATATGCAAAATAATGAAAAATGTAAAACATGCATGCTAACTAAAATCACTAGACAACCTTTCAAAGATGTTGTTAGGGAAAGCAAGGTGTTGGATCTTATACATACTGATTTATGTGATTTCCATCGCACTATTGATAAGTATAAAGCCAGATTGGTTATCCAAGGCTTTAGACAAAAGGAAGGCATTAATTTCTTTGATACTTATGCTCCTGTTGCCAGAATTTCTACTATTAGATTTTTATTAGATCTTGTAGCTATACATAATCTTGTGATTCACCAAATGGATGTGAAAACTGCATTCTTAAATGGTGACTTGGATGAGGAAATATACATGAAACAACCTGAAGGGTTTGTGATGCCTGGAAATGAACACAAAGTGTGCAAGTTGAAGAAATCATTATATGGTTTGAAACAAGCACCAAAACAATGGCATCAAAAGTTTGATGATGTTGTCTTGTCTAATGGTTTTGCATTAAACCAAGTTGACAAGGGTGTATATAGAAAATTTGATACTTCTAGTAAAGGAGTCATGATTTGCTTATATGTAGATGATATGTTGATTTTTGGTACTGATTTAGAAGAAGTTGATAAAACCAATAAATTCTTATCATCTAGTTTTGATATGAAAGACATGGGAGAGTTTGAGGTAATTCTTGGTATAAGAATTAGAAAAGGAAACAATGGGATTTCAATTTCTCAATCTCATTATATTGAGAAGATATTGAAAAAGTCTAACTTTGAGAATTATTCTCCTGTTAGCACTCCTATAGATTCTAGTCTTAAGCTTTTACCTAATAAAGGATCTCTAGTGTCTCAACTTGAATACTCAAGGGCTATTGGTTGTCTAATGTATGCCATGATTAGTACTAGGCCTGATATTACATATGCCGCGGGAAGGCTTAGTAGATATACCAGTAATCCTAGTTTACATCATTGGCTAGCTGTGAGTAGAGTATTCAAGCACTTGAAAGGGACCATGAATTATGGTTTAACTTATAGTGGATATCCTTCTATTTTGGAAGGTTATTCAGATGCCACCTGGATTAACAACTCATAGGATCACTCCTCTACAAGTGGTTGGGTGTTTCTTCTTGGAGGAGGTGCCATTTCTTGGGCATCTAAGAAACAGACTTGTATTACTAACCTAACCATGAAGTCTGAGTTTGTTGCATTGTCTGCTGCTGGTAAAGAAGCTGAGTGGCTAAGGAATTTGATTTATGAAATTCCATTATGGCCCAAACCGATATCTACCATTTCTATCAGATGTGATAGTGTTGCAACATTGGCTAAGGCTTATAGTCAAGTGTACATTGGAAAGTCTAGACATTTAGGTGTTAGCCATAACATGATTCGTGAGCTCATCATGACTGGTGTGATATTTTTGGAGTTTGTAAGAACTCAGTTGAATTTAGCCGGTCATCTAACCAAAGGTTTAGCAAGAGATCTTGTGCACAAGGCGACTATAAGGATGGGTTTAAAGTCCACTTAAAATATTTTATATTGAGATACCAATTCCCATCTAATGTAATATTGGATATTGAATTCAATGTGGAAATCTTGATATTTGAAGATTGGAACACATTATTATTATCATCCCAAGGTATGTGTTCAGTACTACAAGTTAAGGAGGTTGAATTTATATTCTTAATAGTTCTTTTGAAAAATTGCATTTGTAGGTGCAAGAATAAAAGGACTACCTATATAAGCATGAAGTTTAGCTGCTTCAAGAAGTTAGGACTTGGCTTTGATATGCTTATTGAAGGATGGGACACAAGCTAGTAAAATATAGTGTCAAGTTAGAACTTTGAGAATGTAAACTATTGTGTATATTATCTTCATGTATTCACTTAGAATAGAAATGGTTCAATCCTTAGTGACACCTTGATATTCAAATATTTGGAATGAGTAATATACTAATGTGAAATTCAATCGTCACAATATTTCATTTATGCATCAGTTTGTTGTTGTTATGATTTTAATGTTAAGTTAATCAAGATCACACTTAAATGGGGGAGGTTTGTTGGTGATTTTATATCACTAATGTTATTTAAGTGTAATGGGGTTAATTTGTTGATCAGTGTCACTTTGACAATTATTGAACAAATTGGTATGGTGTGGAGTGCACATTTGTTTAATTTTATCTTTGTTGAAAGTATACTGTTATTTAGGGGTGAAGCCCCTAAAACGACGGGGGTTCGGGGGTAGCTCCACTGGGAGCGGGGTCCAAGGGGCAGAGCCCCTGGCTGGGAAATTGCATCAGGAATCCAGATTTTTGATAAATGTACTCGATTTTGTGATCCATGTTCTAGACCCGGATTTAAGGTTGTTTATGACCGTTTGTGGACAGTTTTAGGACATAAAACTGTCATGTGGCAGTTTTAAGACATGTAGTTTTTCTATTATATGATCATATCTGAATTTGTGGTTGGTACACTTCTTCTTCATAACATCAAAACATTCTCTCTTATGTTTTCTCTCAATTCTGAGTCTTATCCGATTAAAGTTTGGGAGTACCACCCAAATACTTTAATATGAAAGTGAAAACCACAATTCTCAGAATTTCCAAGCTTTTTCTATACCCCAATTCTTACGAATTGTTGTGATGTCCACCGACATTTCTCGAACGCTTCGAACCAGATGAAACCGATTCATTAATACATTGCCATTTTGGACAATCCTTCAACTTTATCCAATGATGAACATAAGGAGACTATTTGCAGGTTGGTTTTGATTTTTCATATTGTTCAATGGTCACGTTAAAACGTCAAATCCATTTGACTCATTTTTATGCAAATTTTAGAGGTGGTTATAACTTTTGTTGAATTCGATAATCTTCAACCTCATACCATGCTATTTCGAAGTAATTTAATCGCGCTTTCGGTTTTTGTTTTACATTAAACCATAGAAGATATTTTAGACTTTTTCCCAAAAACAATTTCATGTTTGAGCATCTCCAATGATGGGATCTTGGGAAGTCGAATCCACACAATTGCTAAATTCAATTCTTCATCCTTCTTCCAAGACACGCTTCCTTCGGTTTGAGCAGATTGTTCTTTTTCTTTCTTTTTTAATGGTCGAGGTTATGTTATAAAACCGAGGTTAAGAATGCTTGGATTACCAAGAGTCGTGAATTACGCTTGTAGATTAAAGCATTTCGATGGTACACTTGAAATCCATAATAAGATAATGTTGTACAATGATTTTCCCATGAGGATTTCATTAAACAACTAATGAATAAATACAAAGTACAATGAGCTTAAGTCTTAATAGAAAAGGCTAACTAGCGGGTTAAAATACAATACAAGATACTATAGATAAAATACATTAATACCCCCCGTAGTTCGAGCGGTAGGATGGCTATGAATGCTTAAAATGTCTCTAAAATTCGAGAAAATGGATGTAGGAAGCCTTGTGGTGAAGATATCAACATATTGAAGTGTAGAAGGTATGCGAAGGACACAGACTTGACCAATAGTGACTTTGTCTCGAACAAAATGAATGTCAATCTCAATATGCTTCGCCCGTTGATGTTGAACCAGATTCATGGAGAGATAAACTGCACTGACATTGTTACACTACACAATAGTAGCTTTGGGGATTGGGGTATGAAGCTCGCATAAAATATTACGCAACTAACATGTCTTTGCAACCACATTGGCAACACCAGGGTATTCAACTTCGACACTAGATCTGGAGACTGTTGGTTGGCGCTTAGAAGACCATGAGACCAATTTGTCTCCTAAGAATACAAAATAACCAATGATTGATCGTCATGTGAAAGGACATTCTCCTCAATCAACATCGAAGTAGGCAATAAGACTAGTGGTGGAAGAGTGATGTAGCTGGAGGCGGAGATCCAAGGTACCCCGAATATATCTTAGGATGCGTTTTAAAGCATGTAAATGAGGTTCCCACGGGTCGTGCATGTAAAGACAGATCTGTTGAAAAGTAAAGGAAATATTTGGTCTAGTGAAAGTCAAGTATTGTAAGCCTACAGCAAGGCTACGGTAAAGAGTTGGGTCGACAATTGGAGCAACATTTGTGTCGAGCTTGGCTTGTGTGCTTGTGGGTGTATGATATTGATTACAATTCATCATATTTGCTCGCTCAAGAACCTCTATTGCATATTTGCATTGTGATAAGAATAATTCTTCTTTGTTGGAGGTAGCCGAAATGCCTAAAAAGTATGACAAGAGGCCGAGGTCAGTCATAGCAAACTCTGTAGCCAAGAGTTTGATGATTTGTTGAAGTAGAGATATGGTTGATGTTGTAAGGATGATATCGTCAACATATAGAAACATGTATGCAGTGGCAGTCCCGAATCTAAATATAAATAGAGATGAATCAGTTTTGCTGTGAATAAATCCGTGTTTAGTTATGTAGGAAGAAAACCGATTAAACCACACCCTCGGTGCCTGTTTTAAACAATATAATGATTTTTTAAGGTGACATACGTGATCCAAAAACTTGGGTTCATGAAATCCAAGAGGTTGGTACATGTAAATAGTTTCATTAAGGTTGTCGTGTAGGAACTTGTTTTTAACATCAAGTTGGTGTGCCGACCACTAACGAGAAGTGGCAAGACTGAGAACGGTATGAATGTTAGCCGTTTTAACCACCAGACTAAATGTATCATCACAATCAATTCCCAGTCTTTGAATTTTACCTTTTGCCACAAGGCGAGCTTTGTACCGTTCCAAAGAGCCATCTACATTATATTTATTTTTTAAACAACCACATAGAGTGGACAATATTAATGTCCTTTGGTCTAGGTATAAGTACCGATGTTCCATTAGATATAAGTGCATTAAATTCAATTTGCATGGCACAGTTCCAATAAGGATCCTTGAGAACGGATAGGTGGGAGCGGGGTAAAGGAGATTTGACTGTGGTGTGGAGATTTAGTTTGGAGATGGGTTTGAAAATTCCATGTTTAGCTTGTGTGGTCATAAGATGGGTGGGGAGGGGGTAGTAGATGAATGGTGAATGGGTGGAGAGGGTGAAAGGCTCGAATTAGAGGATGAGGAAGATGAGGGGCTATTTTGGGTGTTGGCAGGAGAATAGGGGCTGTTTGGAGGAGTGGCGAAAGGTGAAAGGGTGCTGTTTGGGCCATCATCGAAGTTGGTGAGGGAGGGGGATGTTGGATTCATTTTCGAAGTGAGGAGGGTTGTTTGGGGAATTATGGAGAAGGTGATAGATGTGTGACAGGTGTAGGGGTGGAGGGTGGATCCGATGGTGGTGTAAAAGGGAAATTGTTTTCATCAAAGGTCATGTGTCCTGCGATTATTATTTTTCGTGCTCGAATGTCAAGGAATCGAAACCCACGGTGTTGGGATGGGTATCCTAGGATGATACATGGGGTGGAGTGGGGTTGGAGTTTGTGAGAGGTGTGAATGAATGGGTAACAAAGGAATCCGAAGACATGGAGGTGAGAATATGATGTATTTCTGCCAAAACGTTTGTAAAAAGCAATGTTATTTTGATTGGTGGTCGAGGGTGTAAGGTTTAGAAGGTGTCATGCCATGTGTAAGGCTTCCACCCAATAAGTTGGAGGTATGTGTGCATGGAAAAGGAGGATTCTAATGACATTGTTTATAGATTGTATCATACGTTCCAATTTACCATTTTATTAAGATGTATGGGGGCAAGAAAAATGAAATTGAATATCGTTTTGGTCAAATAGAGTGTGAAATTGTTGATCGTCAAATTCACTACCATGGTCACATTGAAAGGATTTAATTTCACATTTAAATTGGGTTTTGACATATGCAAGAAAGTGGAGAAATTTGCTAAAAACATCTGACTTTTTGAGAAGGGGGTAAACCCATAAGAAATGTGAGTAATTATCAAGAAAGATGATGTAGTATTTGATGCCACTAGTACTATGGATGGATGATGTCCACAAGTCAGAGTGTACAATTTCAAACAACTCAGTGAAATTATTATGTGATGAAACAAAAGGTAAACGACTATGTTTGCCTAGGCGACAAGCATTACATGACAACGAAACATTGTTTTTGTTACAAGCAATAAAATGACTAGAAATTAACGACTAGAGAATGCATTGTCTGGGGTGTCCCAAGCGTTGATGCCAAAGAGACGTTGGAGAGGTGAGAAAAGTGAGAATGGTGGGGGTCACTTGGTAGAGGTCGCCCGTGTTATCGCATCTAAGAAGGATCTGCTTGGTCAGGAAGTCCTTCATAGAAAAACCATAACTGTCAAATTCAATAGCAACATCATTATCAGTAGTAAATTTTTGTACATATATACGGTTTTAGATGATATCAGATGTAACAAGGACATGATTTAAGTGTAAGGGTGGGTTGATAGAGGGAATGATTTTATGTCATGTTTGTGTGACTGGAATGGATGAACCATTGCCAACATGTGACAACCCTGGAAATACGCCCCCAACCTTCATCGATAGTGGAACAACAAACACAATAAAACAGACTTGTAAACACCAAAAATTTCAACAATCACTCTTATTAACGTCAGAATAGGCTCAAAAATAAGTTCACAAAAAGTCACATCACTTGGGAGCTCCAGAAAGGTATAAAGTTCCTACCTTTTTCTCTTGAGGTTGCTAGATCTAGGTTTTGGCTACCTTGTTTGCATGAGATCTTGATTCACCAAGCATGAGGTTCACAAAGTTAGCAACTTTATGAACCATTGATTCATTTGCTATGCTAGAACCCTTAGATCTGAATTTTGGTGCAAGTTATGGGCTTCAAGTTTGAATCATGATTTTTATACCCATCTTTTGACCTAACTAGTATTTAAGTCATGTATTGGACATATGTGACTAAAAAGCTTTGATTTTTATGGTCCTTTTGGTCAAGGAAGACCCTCTAGACTGGCCCATGTTATGGCTTAATGGATTAGGAGCTTAATGCTCATTTTTGGTCTGATCTAGACTCACGAAGTGAGAAATGAAGCCTCACGACGTGAGTACGTATTCAAGGGAGTTCCTGGACAGAAACCACGACCTCACGACGTGAGCATTAAGGGCTCACGATGTGGGTAGCCCCTGTGAAAGTTTTGGGCTCTTTGATGATGGGCTAGCTTGGTTTTGGACTTGTCTTTTGGGCTGGGCTCTTAATGGGCCAAGGATTTGAGAGAAATGGACTTTTGGTTGGGCTTGCCTTGCTAGGCTTTTCCTGATGGGCCTTGGATGATGGATTGGGCCTTAGTGGTTCAGAAAAGTAAATGAGATTTAGGAAAATGCCCATTAAAGGGTATGGGCCCAATTTGGAAAATTGGGCCATTGATGGACTTTATTAGACTTTATGATTTTGGGCTTTAGGCATGGAGCAATTAGATCAAGGGTAAAATGGTTATTTTACCATTAGAAGGATTCTCAGTTTTTGACTAAGTGTTTATTGTGGTCATAATAGTTGGGGAGTCGTTGGAGCACCTAACAGAGATACCCTCACCCGAGTTTTCAACATCCAGTTTGAGAGGTGAGTTTTCCTCCAGTAGGAACGGGTCTAACGCACCAAGGCCAGCCTATTTAAGTAGTAGAGTATGTCGGGGTGAGCCCGATGCAGTCTATATGTTTCCGGACTTCGGTCCGATGCCGGGGCGGTCCCGAGAAGTAGTTATGTATGCTTGATGTCTTTATGATTCATGCATGTTTATGTGTTATGTGTTATGTGTTCCGAACTCCGGTCCGATGCTGGGAAAGCCCGATGTAGTATATGTGATTATGTTATATGTTATGTGTTCCGGGGTAAGCCCGATGCCGGGGCAAGCCTGATGTAAGTTAGTCATTTTTCCATGTATTATGTGTTTTGTGGCAAGCCCGATGTATGTTAGTTTATGTGTTATATGTTGTTGTTCCGGACTACGGTCCGATGTGGGGGCAAGCCCGATGCAGATTATGTGATTATGTTATGTATGTGCCGGGGTAAGCCCAATGCGAGGGTGAGCCCGATGCCCGATGCGTTCGGATGCCGGGGTGAGCCCAATTCCGGACAGGAGTCCGATGTTGGGTAAGCCGATGCCGGGATTCATCCCGATGCAGTGGGAGTAGTCCCAGAGTTATGTTGTTTGTTATATGTGCTTTGGATGGTATATGGTAGTTTGGGGGATTTATTGAGACTTTGGCATATTTTTTGAATTGTTTTTTATACTGTATTTGATATGAGATTTTGAGACACATGATACTTGGTTTTCTTATTGATTATGGATGATTATAGTTTCTTATAATATTTGCAAAATGAAATTTTTGGGATGTTTCAAGTTGGTATCAGAGCCTTGGTTTGAAGGATCCAGGCACACTTTCGGCTGTGTCTGAACTCAAACTAAGGAATTGGTATAGAAATTTTCAAAAGGAAAATCAATTTTTGTAAGAAGGATTTTGAGGAAAGAAAAGCGTTTTACAAAAAGTGAAAATAAATTTAAAAAAAAAAGAAAATTGAAAAGAGAAAAGGGTGTGGTGCATGCAATCAACCGAGCTCAAGTAAGTACTCCCAAATTACCCATACAAGTTTATGTTATGTTATCAGCTTATTAGAATATCATGCTAGATTAGGACTAAGGATCTAAGGAAGGTTGCCTTATGTGCCTATTATATGTGTTCAACTTTATGAGAACTGTATGCTGGTACCGATTAGTCAGTATGATAGCCAGAGTAGTAGATGCTTGATGATGTACTTGATGCTCGAATGCTGCTTGCTTTGTGCTTTTAGGAGTCTTAGTTATCTTTTACTAACTAGTAGATGAATATGTTAAGTTACATATTGCAAGGACTAAATAATTTTAGAAGGTTAGGTCTAGCTCTATTTCGCAGCTCTTGTCTGAGTCCAACTGTTGTAGGGCAGGATCTCTCATTCGAAGAATTATCTGGTCTGAGTAATATGTAATAGTATTCACTAGCTAGTTAAGGGAAGAAAGCAGGGACTTTTTATGCAGCTGATAGCGGAGAGTGGGATGGTGATTACCTTAGGGAAAGCGTAAGATGAGAGTACCAGGGAGAAATAGTAGTAGTGAAAGGGACTTGGTGGAGTCGAGGCATTTCTCGAGGAAAGTAAGGATAGATGTGGAAAGTAGTATGGGCCCATACTACTGAAAGCAGAGGATCCGTACTCGATTCGAGAAGGGATAAGATAAAATCAGGGAACTTGTAGTGAGTGTGTGATCCCTCAGTAGTGATGAGTATTTTGATGATAGTTATGTTATGAATCATGCAATATGGTGACGCTACGGGGTAGGCCAGTGGGCAGTTCAGGTGCTAGTGAGGAGTCAGGCACGAGTTTAGGAGCCGAGCAGCTCGGGGAGTAGATGAGAGAGTTAGTATCAGCAGAGATTACACACAATATTCTAGACCAGACTTTTGTGATCTTTGGTACGGTCAAGGAAGGTATTTTAGAGATTTTGGATGAGAGGATGGGATCTTTGCGCACTGAGATGGTGGCCATGTTAGGGGCTCCTCTGGGGCTCAATGTCTATGGACCTCTGGGATCCCTCAGAAGGGAGGCTCCCGTTATTAGCTCTTGCCACCAGGGATCAGAGGTGGGTTACACACCTTGTCTTCAGGAGAGTCCACTACATGATTGGATTGTTGTGGAGGTTTCGCAAGCCGTACGTGAGGAGTTACCCAAAATTATCGAGCATGTTATGGATAGAGTAACCGCTAGGTTCCAGGGTCAGACAGCGACTATTCAGACGATTGATGGGGGTAGTCGGAGTAGCTCGGGAGCAAGAGATTGGGTTAGATGGACAATTAGGGAAGAGGAAGTGTACTTTTAGTCAGGTTCAACAAGTTGAGCAGTCGGACGCTGCAATAGCTGATGCTAGAGACCCGAATGGTCGTAGTGAATGCAAAAGGGGTAAAGGGACACATGAGAATATTCACTTCAGATCTAAGTGCGGAAGGTGCGAGTGGAAGGGAATCATCGGGAATGCACAATGGAGGTAGAGTTGTGCCATTGTTGTCATCAGCCCAGACATATCAGGGCTAGTTGCCCCCGTGTAGTGGTTAAGGCAACTCAGGTTTCTTCACAGATACTTCGGCGAAGAGAAGGAGTTCAGGTCTCAACGCCCATGGTTCCGCAGGAAGTCAAGATCGAACCGCAATAGACCACTGGTATGTATTTCAAATTCAGCTTCTGTTTATGATTTTATTGTTATAGTACTGCATCGATGTTAGTAAGTGTATTTTAGAATGTTATGTTTCCTGCTTGTGATTAAGTCATAAGCCATCTACATACCATGGATGTTAAAGTAGTAGTTCGAAGATGTTTACCTTTTGAGCAGGTTCTCAGGATGCAATCACTGTAGCAAGTGTGAGAGGGGCTCGGGAGGTATTCTGTTAGTCTGTCAGAGTGGTTCAGATTCGATATTGGTTAGTTTTGGAGCACTAGCAATAGTAAGTCTTGGTTATCAGCAGATCGATCATTAGATGGAGAAAAGTATTGAGAATCCTTTTCAAGCTGTAAGTTGTAAGGAGCTAGTGGAATCAAAATAGGGAGAACCACCCGAGTGGTTAGAAGCAGAAGTAGGTGCGAGACTGGATTGGGTTCGCATCATTGTTGAGGAGGAAAGCAGCCCAAGTGGCTGTTTGGATGGAGGAGCACGTGAGCGGGGAGTTGGGGAAAATTTCCCGAAGTTGAGTTCGTGTATGCACGATTAGTTGATGACTGGTTGGGAAACCAGGATAGAGATTTTTCCGTCAGAACGGGAGACGGTCAAGTGGTCGTCTTGATTGAGGATTAGATGAGCTGGGAGTTCAGAAAATGTTCCAACATTTGGGTTATGCTTTTCCTTGGCCTTGGGAAGCAGGTTTCAGGAACCAGGTTAGAGCCCCAGTTAAGACTCAAGTGCAGTGAGTGTTAGGTCGAGTGTGTGTTCGACACAGTGTGGAAGTGTTGTAAGTCTACGGGTGTAGCCGTAACATTCACTAGCAGTCATTAAGTGTTAGAGTGTTGTAAGTCTGTGGGTGTAGCCATAGCATTCACTGGAAACCAGATAGTGTGGAAGTGTTGTAAGTCTGCAGGTCTAGCCGTAGCATTCACTAGCAGCCAGATATTGTTGTAAGTCTACGAGTGTAGCCGTAGTATTCACTAGCAGCCAGATAGTGTGGAAGTGTTGTAAGTCTGTGGGTGTAGTTGTAGCATTCACTAGCAACCAAATATTGTTAGAGTGTTGTAAGTCTGCGGGTGTAGCCGTAGCATGCACTAGCAGCCAGATAGTGTTAGAATGTTGTAAGTCTGCGGGTGTAGCCGTAGCATGCACTAGCAGCCAGATAGTGTTAGAATGTTGTAAGTCTGCGGGTGCAGCCGTAGCATTCACCAAGTTGTCAGATATCATTAGAGTGTTGTAAACCTGCGATGGTTGGCATGGATTTCACTAGGTTAGCAGGTAGTATGGAGTGATGGCAGATCACGAGGAGAACAATAATACTACCAGTTCGGGTGCAGCAGTGAGGGCGTGGCAAATTCATAGATTGGTTACAGATTTCTCCAGATGAATTAGACTTGTTTGAGCCAGTGATGAGACTGTGGGATCACCACTACAGTTATGAGATCAACGAAGCAATGGGCCGATGAAGGTCATTTGAGATATAAGGCTACCATTGGTCGCGTAGCAATTACTTTTAGCTTTGGAATTTTTTAATGTCATGACTCGAAGTATGGACTCGATCAGTAGATCACCAGGTCGTTAGAGCCATAGTGGCAGGAGAACTTGTGGCAATGGTTGATAAAAAGGATTACGCTTAGAAGTCGTGTGGGGCGACTGTGAGATTATTCTTGACTCAGCAACCGGACGGGGCGTCCGCATTCCAGATAGGCTAGAACCAGGTAGGTCCCGGTGGACCTTGGGGAAACAGCCATGTAACAACGTGCTGTTCAGGCAGTTCAGTGTTTCAGACAGTTCAGTGTTTCAGGCAATTTTGTGTTGCGGGTAGTTTCAGAGTATCAGACAATATTGGTGTCTTACGATTTCCGGTACAGGCAAAGCAACTGAATGATTTGGAAATGACTTGTCGCTTGTAGTGGGATCAAATAATCTTAGAGTAGTTGATTTGAACCTGTTGCGCAACTCTCGTATGAGTCTAACCGTTACAGGGATGAATCTTCTACTCGAAGGATTATCTGAGCCTTCTGTCAAGGATAAGTATTTTGTAGTTGGTTATGGTTAGTGGCTTTAATTCCGCAACTTATATCAAGGTAATCAGGGTTGGAAGTCCTATGGTTGATCAGTTTCTCGATGAGGTTCGAGCATGGTAACATTGCAGTGTAAGCGGTTCGTCAAAGAGACAGACCATTATGGAATTCAAACTTTGGGAAAGCAGAAGTGGTTTACAGAAGTTTGAAGTTCGTTATTCGGGATGGAAGTTGGGATCAATTTAGGTTGACATGAGGAGGTTGGTTTATGCGCATGATCATCGGTGGCGTTCAACGGATCAGTAGTTTTGGATATAGGTATTAGTAAGGAGTGATTTCGAGGACGAAATCTAATTTAAGTGGGGGAGAGTTGTAACGTCCTGTTCCGAATCGTTTATCTAATTCGGGACTGTGGCCTGAAGATGGGTTATCATAATGCTTAGGGCCTTTAGAAGAGGGAGATCTAGACCCAATTGGGTACGGACGATGTTTTATTGGAGGTAACCCGGGAGTTGGGTGGTGCATTGGAACCAAGGGGTATATCGGTAAAGAGATAGTTTGAGCTCTTTATGAATTTTGGGTTTTTTGTTCAGAAGGTTTTGAGATGAGTATAAGCTGATAGATGCGTAGAGCTTCTCGCCACCTTTCCGTGGATATAAAGAAGGTCAAAAACGGAGTTAAAACGAAGAAGTTATGGCCGGTTGAAGTTAGAGTGGTTAGGGTGAGTGATCGTTGACTTGTTGACCAAGTTCATTTAAGGCTCACGACGTGAGACGCACCTGATGCACCAAAACCCTTATTTTCGGTTATTTAAAGGTATAGGATGATTAGGGTTGCTTCTACTCCGCCGCTTTCACCTCCAAGACCCCTGGAAACCCTAATCTAAGCCTCCATTGAATCCCTTGAGCCATTATTGGTGTTAATGGTGCTTGGATTCCCTTGAATAAGAAGAAGGAGCTCTTATGGTGACTCATTTTGGCAAGATAAGCTCATCTTTGTGGACTAGCTGAACTTGGGAGCTCCAGAAAGGTATAAAGATCCTACCTTTTTTCTTGAGGTTGCTAGATCTAGGTTTTGGCTACCTTGTTTGCATGAGATCTTGACTCACCAAGCATGAGGTTCATAAAGTTAGCAACTTTATGAACCATTGATTCATTTGCTATGCTAGAACCCTTAGATTTGAATTTTGGTGCAAGTTATGGCTTCAAGTTTGAATCTTGATGTTTATACCCATCTTTTGACCTAACTAGTATTTAAGTCATGTATTGGACATATGTGACTAAAAAGATTTGATTTTTATGGTCCTTTGGGTCAAGGAAGACCCTCTAGACTGTCCCATGCTATGGCTTAATGGATTAGGAGCTTAATACTCATTTTTGGTCCGATCTGGACTCACGAAGTGAGGAATGAAGCCTCACAACGTGAGTATGTATTCGAGGGAGTTCCTAGACAGAAACCATGACCTCATGACGTGAGCATTAAGGGCTCACGATGTGAGTAACCCCTGTGAAAGTTTTGGGCTCTTTGATGATGGGCTAGCTTGGTTTTGGACTTGTCTTTTGGGCTGGGCTCTTAATAGGCTAAGGATTTGAGAGAAATGGAATTTTGGTTGGGCTTGCCTTGCTATGCTTTTCCTGATGGGCCTTGGATGATGAATTGGGCCTTAGTGGTTCAGAAAAGTAAATGAGTTCTAGGAAAAGGCCCATGAAAGGGTTTGGGCCCAATTTGGAAAATTGGGCCATTGATGGACTTTATGATTTTGGGCTTTAGGCATGGGCCAATTAGATCAGGGGTAAAATGGTTATTTTACCCTTAGAAGGATTTTCAGTTTTTGACTAAGTGTTTATTTTGGTCATAATAGTCGTGAGTCATTGGAGCACCTAACAGAGATACCCTTGCCCGAGTTTTCAGCAACCAGCTTGAGAGGTGAGTTTTCCTCCAGTAGGAACGGGTCTAAGGCACCAAGGCCGACTTGTTTAAGTAGTAGAGTATGCTAGGGTGAGCCCGATGCAGTCTATATGTTTCCAGACTTCGATCCGATGCCGGGGCGGTCCCGAGAAGTAGTTATGTATGCTTGATGTCTTTGTGACTCATGCATGTTTATGTGTTATGTGTTATGTGTTATGGACTCCGGTCGGACCGGTCCAATGCCGGGCAAGCCCGATGCAGTATATGTGATTATGTTATATGTTCCGGGGTAAGCCCAATGTAAGATAGTCATTATGCCATGTATTATGTGTTTCGTAGCAACCCCGATGTATGCTAGTTTATGTGTTATATGTTGTTGTTCTGGACTACGGTCCGATGCCAGGGAAAGCCCGATGCAGATTATGTGATTATGTTATGTATGTGACGGGGTAAGCCCGATGTCGGGGTGAGACCGATGCCCGATGTGGTCGGATTCCGGGGTGAGCCTGATGTCGGACAGGAGTCCGATGTCGGGATTCGTCCCGATGCAGTGAGAGTAGTCCAAGAGTTATGTTGTTTGTTATATGTGCTTTGTATGGTATGTGGTAGTTTGGGGGAGCTCATTAAGCTTCGTGCTTACGGTTTTCAGTTTTGGTTTCAGGTACTTCAGATAGCAAAGGGAAGGGTTCGGGATGATCGCATGGCACACACCATAAATTTCAGCCTGGGATTTATTGAGACTCTGATATATTTTCTCAATTGTTTTTGATACAGTATTTGATATGATATTTTGAGACACATGATACTTGGTTTTATTATTGATTATGGATGATCATAGTTTCTTATAATATTTTCAAAACGAAATTTTTGGGTCATATTTTTGGGATGTTTCATCAAGGTTTCGGATGCTACAAAATTTTCCCACTTGAATCAGACTTCGTCTTAGAAGTATGCCGCTACAAACAATTCTGGGTAATGCTCCCTTATCTCATCCTCAGGTTCCCATGTCCACTCAGAACCCTTGTAGTGCTGCCACTACACTTTTACCAACTCAAAAACCTTGTTCCTGAAAGCTTTCGTCTTCCTGTCAAGGATTGCTACCAGTCTCTCGATATAATTTAGGCGATCGTCCACCTAAATATCCTCCAATAGAACCACTGCGGAATCATCAACCAAAAATATCTGTAGCTGAGAGACGTGAATCGTGCTATGGATCTGACTAAGCTCATCAGGAAGATCCAAGCGATAAGCCACCCGACCCACCCGGGCCAAAACCCTGAAATGACCAATGTACCTGGGGCCCAACTGGCCCCTCTTCTTGAATCGGATGACACCTTTCCAAGGTGACTCCTTCAGGAGAAGCATATCTCCGACCTTCAACTCTATATCTGATTGGTGCTTGTCGGCATAGCTCTTTTTCCGACTCTGTGCTATATGGAGTATACCCCGAACTTGTTGAATCATCTCGGTCATCTTGAGTACCATTTCGGTACTCTCCATGACCTGCTGATCAACCTCTTCCTCCCATAGAGCATCTCAAAAGGAGGCCGATCAATTTTGGCATGATACTTGTTGTTATACAAAAATTCCGCTAACGGAAGATACGTATCCCAACTACCGCTGAAATTCATAACACATGCCTGCAACATATCCTCCAATGTCTGGATGGTCCGCTGACTTTGACCACCCGTCTGCGGGTGAAAATCCGTGCTAAAGTGAAATTGAGTACCTAACTCCTCGTGAAACCTCTTCCCAAACCTAGAGGTAAACCAAACATCCCTATCCGAGACCATAGAAACCGGCACCACATGGCGTACCACATCCTCCCGAATGTAGATATCTACCAACTTCTTTGCAGAGATACTCTCCTCAATCAGAATAAAAGGTGTGCTATTAGTCAATCGATCCACGATGACCCATATCGAATCCACTCGGCGCACCGTCCATGGCAACTTTATGATGAAATCCATAGTAATCTCTTCCCATTTTCAAATGAGAATGTCTAATGTCTGTATCTTGCGGTGAGGTCGCTGATGCTTGGCCTTGACTTTCCTGCAAGTGAATCACCTCTCTACATACCAACATCCCACTTCATACATGGCCACCAATAATCGGGATGGATATCTCTATACATCTTTGTTGCTTCGGGGTGAATACATAATCTCGCCTTGTATACCTCTTCCATCAAAACCTGCCATGCACCACCCCAGTACAAGACCCACACCCTCCGATGAAGGGTCAACAATCTCTGGCTATCATAACCGAAGGAAGGCACCTGCCCCACAATGCGCTCACTCTTTAGGTGCTCTTCTTTCATAGCCTCAATTTGAGCCTTTCTGATATGCTCCAACAATGGGGTGATCACTATAATTCTCATATATACCTGATCGGAGCCGTGACCGCCTTGCGGTTGAGAGCATCGACCACCACATTGGCCTTCCCTGGGTGATAAAAGATCTCACAATCATAATCCTTCACCACATCCAACCACCTACGTTGTCTCTTGTTCAGATTCGACTGATCCATCAAATGCCTCAGGCTCTTGTGATCAGTGTAGATGGTACAACGGACCCCATAGAGTTAATGTCGCCAAATATTGAGGGCAAAGATCACTGCCCCCAACTCCAAATCATGGGTAGGGTAATTCGCCTCATGAGGCTTCAGCTGCCTCAACACGTACGCAATCACATGAACCCGCTGCATCAGCACCGCACCTAAACCTGTGATCGAAGCATAAAAATATACAAAAAAAATCCTCCACACCCTCTGGTAGGGTTAAAATCGGTTCCTCACATAACTTTTGTCTGAAGGTCTCAAAAGTTTCCTGTTGCTCCGGCCCCCAACGAAATGTGACAGTCTCCTTCGTTAGTCTGGTCAAGGGAACCACTATCTTGGAGAAATCCTGAATGAATCTTTGATAGTAGCCTACTAATCCAAGGAAACTCCAAATCTCAGATGGAGACCTCGGAACCTCCCACCTCATCACTACCCCAATCTTGGTCGGGTCGAGCAGAATACCCTTCTGGTTGACAAGGTGCCTCAGAAACTGCACTTCGTGCAACCGGAACTCACACTTGGATAACTTCACGTATAATCTCTCCCTGATCAGAGTGTCCAATACCTCCCTCAAGTGCACTTAATACTGCTATTAGGTCTTATAAAAGACTAGAAGGTCATCGATAAACACAATGACAGACCGATCCAACATGAGGTTGCATATGCGATTCATGAGATCCATGAATGCGGTTGGAGAATTGGTGAGCGCGAAAGGCATTACCATGAACTCTTGATGACCATAATGGGTTTGGAAGGCCGTCTTCTACATGTACTCTTCCCATAACCTCATCTGATGATAACCAGAACACAGATCAATCTTAGAGAACCAAGATGCACCCTAAAGCTGATCGCATGAATCGTCCATCCTTGGGAGTGGGTAACGGTTCTTCACCGTTAGCTTATTCAGCTCTCGTTAGTCAATACACATTTGATGCGTCCCATCCTTTTTTTTCACAAATAATATTGGCGCTCCCCAAGGTAAACTACTCGGCCGAATAAATCCCTTGTCTAGCAGCTCCTACATCTGCGTAGATAACTCCTGCATCTTTGAAGGTGCTAGTGGATAAGGTTCATTGGCTATCGGAGCCGCACCTAGAATCAATTCAATCCGAAACTCCACCTGCCTCTCCAAAGGCAATCTCGAAAAATCCTCCAGAAACATATCTGGGTTTTCTCGAACAATCGGTACATCGTCAATGGTCACCTCACCCTTCTCTTGGGTATCCCTCACATAGACCACATGTAACATCCCAAAAATCATGACCAAAAATTTCTTTTAAAAACATTACTAAACCATAACATTAAATCATTTCAAACATACTAAAAATGGTTATATGACAAATCAGAGTATTTTTCCTAAAACACTTATTCATTTTATCAGAGTAAACATCCCAGGCTAAACTTCTTGGTGTGTGCCATGCGATCATCCTGAGCTCTTCTTTCCGATATCGAAAGTACCTGAAACCAAAACTGAAAATCGTAAGCACAAAGCTTAGTGAGTTCCCCAACCTACCACATACCATACATATCTACTGATCCAAACATGCCATATACAATTGTGAGCACATAATCACATACTGGGCCCCCGCCCTTGCATTGGGCCTCGCCCGCCATCGGACCAAGTTCGTCATTAGGCCCTGCCTGGCATCGAGCCTCGCTCGGTATACAGATCTATTTCCCTTAGGCCCTGCCCGTCTCTGGGCCTCGCCCCCCATACACATACATACGATCAAATAACATACTGAAACATACATAAACATTCCCTAACCATACCCTGATCTAAGGCCTCACCTAACTTGGGCCCCACCCCTGGTCTGCTACTGAAGTAGTGGAACCCCGTCCACACTCCTACTAGTAGTGAGATACGGGCCCCCTGCTCACACTCACATCCTTCCTACCATGGGCCTCGCCCCTGTTATGCTAATATTGAGATATATAACCCCATCCATACTCAGCTAGTGATGAGATACAGGACCTCGCCCACACTCACCTCCCTACCAGGCACATACAAGTATCACAAAGAAAACAAGTATAATCTAACGCACTACATAAGAATCTTCCTCGGGAATACTCGGCATCGGACCCCCGGCCTGGAAACATACTATTATCTAACGTACTTCGGGATTACCCCGACATCAGACCCTCGGTCTGAATCCTGTCATACCGACACATGCAAGAATCTCATAGACCTCTAGCATGCTAACATTCATCGAGCCTCGCCCGGCATCAGGTCGTAACCCTGAACATATACCAATAAGCGCCTAGGGCTAACCCCTGGGTCTTCCTTCTATATATAAACATAAACATGAATATAATGGGTCGACATTGTGGCCGTAGACCCATGCACACAGTGAGGAGACTCACCTCGCACTACTAAAGATTCGTTGAACACTTCTGACTGCTAACAGACACTTTTGAACTGCTGACTCTTCAGCTTCCCGAACTATCAATACCCAAACAACATTTAGACCATAATAATCCAAAAGTCAACCCTGGTCAAACTAGGTCAAAGTCAACCTTTAGTTGACTTGACTCGTCGAGTTGTTATACCAACTCATCGAGTCCATACCCCTACAACCCAATACATCCCTCGAATCAACTCGTCGAGTCTAGCAAGAACTCGACGGGTCCTCCTTCAACCATACAATCGGGACCATCTTCAACCGACTTGCCGAGTTCATCCTTGAACTCGTCGAGTTCATCATCCACATATGAATGTGTCTAGTATTGTGACTCGCCGAGTTGTATGAACAACTCGTTGAGTCCATCTTCATAAACTAAGGAGATTGCCTTAGACTCGTCGAGCTCTTCCTTGAACTCGTCGAGTACGATGAACTTCATGACCATCATGGACTCGGGCCGACTGAGTCCCTTTCCAAACTCAACTCATACCCTTAACATAAGGGTTTCGGGGCAAGAACTGGCCTGAATCGTCGAGTCCCACAACTGACTCATCGAGTCTTTTTATGTCCAACACTATTAAGATGATTTTAGACAAGCTCAAGGCATCAAAAACATATATATGGACCCAACCATCTCCTAACCATGCAAAGCTACCGCCTTTTCCCTCCATTCATAACCTTTTGAGCGAAAAAGGCCAAAATAACACTTCATATGCTTGCATGGGGATTCCTATGGCATAAAGCTTGCACCTTTATGCTATAACAACCCTTAATAGTGCTAGATATGAAAACACAAGCTCTTGGGACGTCCATTCCTCTCATGCTAGGGTTCTTGGACTAAAAACCCCCGAAAATGAAAAAGAAGAGAGATCTACATGCATAATGATCAAGGTGGAAACTTTCTTACCAGAAAATGGAGGAGAATGCAAGAGGTTTCTGGATCTACTAGTCTCTTCTTGAACCCCCAAGGCTTCACCTTCTTCTTAAAGCTTCACAACACTCAAGAATGCTCACAAAGGCTCACAAACTCATAGGAGGCACTAGGGATTTGTTTTGGAGTTGAGAGAGCATCAAGGAGGCTGATTAAGGGTTATAATGCTCTTTAAACAGGGTACAAGACCCACATTTAGGGTTTTCCCCAAACCTGACCAACTCGACGAGTCAGTCCTCTGACTCGTCGAATAGGTCACTTAACTCGCGACCCTATCCGCGCTCCTACTCTTCGAGTCACTCCATCTACTCAACGAGCCCCCTCCTTAATTTGAGGTTTTCTTTCCTTTCTAGATCCCCCTGAATTCGGGGTGTTACACCACAAACCCAGAGCATCACTGTTGAAGATAACGCCTGGCCCTGGCTGCCGAACAGAGATTCGACCCATGTTGAGCACCCTCATCATGGATCACCAAATCTCCCCCACTTGGGGTCTGAATACGTACCACTTGAAGTCCACAACCAATCTTGTCCCCGTTAGGGTTCAACTAATCCATCCCCACAATGAATTTGCTTGCATGCAGGGGAATCGAAACCAAGTTAATCAGAGACTCCTCACTAAATAACTCCAAGGTACATCCCTGGGGAACCCTCGATACTCGCATCGGACGGTCATCAACAATCTCAATATCTAGTGTATGATCCAACTTATCCAGAGCATCGGAATACCTCTTGCAGAGCGCAAGAAATACAAAAGATCGGATAGCCCCGAATCAAACAATACCAAGGCAGAGATACCGTTCTCAAGGAACGATCCTAAAATAAAACACACAAATATAAGTAGAGAAATGAATTTGAATAAAGATTTAAGGAGAAGAGACATACCCATCACCACATCTGGTGTTGCACGAGCCTACTCAACTGTCAGTTGAAAAGCCATGATCCTCACAACAGGCGTATCCGCCTAGCCCTAGTAGCCATCAGTAATCCGTAAAGTCACTGGAGCGGGTGCTACCACTGGTCCCGCTGCTGCTAAATTTGGTAAATTGGCCTTCTTATGGCCCCTTTGATTGCAATGGAAGCAAATCAGATTTGATCCACGGATGGTAGTAGTAGCAGTACAATCCTTGCCAAAGTGCCATGTCTTGCTGCACTTATAGCAGCCCAAACTACCCGCCTTGCAGCCTGCGTCATGAGCCTTGCTGCACTTGCCACAATGGCTCTGGCCCTACTATCCCCTCGATCTAGAATCATAACCCTTGGGTTTCTTCGCCGAAACCTCAGTCGTCTACCCCTACTATTCCTTCCTCTTACCGAGGTGCTCCAAATCAATCTCCCACTCTCGGGTCCTAGCTATCATGTCATCTAATGTAGGGAAAGCAGAAAAACTAAAAACTCACAAATGTATGATATCAACATATCATGGTACCGAGTCTTTCGCATTTCCTTGTCTGTGGCATATTGAGGTACCGGTAAGGCTCTCTCCCAGAACTTGGCGGTGATGTCCACCACAATCTCCATCGTCTGTCTCAAATCCAGAAACCCCCTCGCTATCTGTTGCATATCAATAGCTGGTGCAAAGTCTGCTCTGAATTGAGTCACAAAATCTGGCCAAGACATGGCCTCAATGGTTGGGCTCCCAGAGTATAGCCAACCTCCTCCGACCAATCCCAAGCTCTCTCCCTCATACATCCTACAGCGAATCAAACCTTTGACCCCTCAGGGCAGAAGCTCGTCGTCTGGGCACACTCAATATCTGCTAGACAACGCCTGGCGAAAATAGGATCCTTTACGCCAAAGAAATCTGATGCCTACATCCCATGAAGTCCTAGAAGGAGAGAGTGCAGGTCGTCCCTAAAAATCCGAAGACGATCCTCCATCAACTCGATGATACCCTCCTTGATCGACCCAAACATCACCGTGGTCGCATCAAGGATACCTCTAGTAATCTCAGAAGAAATGAACTCCCGTAAACCCTTATTAATTTGTTTGGTGCCCATGACCGAACTAGATCCAGATCCGAAACCTCCTTCTTGATGACGTGTCACCACCATACTAAAACATAACCACATAAACAATCAGTAAACATACAAAGAGGTTCATACTCTCGAGCTTCCTAGATTCATCGTGGCCTTCCTGATCTCGGGTATAAATCTTGTGCTTCTAGTATTACGGGCCCAATACTACCTTCCACACCTATTTATATCCTCCTCAAGGACTACCTTGATTCCTCTTAGTTACTCTCTTCTCATCTAATACCCCTTCCCTATTACCAAGCGTCCTAAGCGCCAAGACATAATCCTGGAACTCCCTAAGGTCCCTTTCCTCACCACTCATTGTTATTAGCTAAAACATGATCTCTCACTAATACCATCCAACTACCACACGAATACTGTTGGATTAGTGTCTAAGGCTATAAATATATTTGGTAAGTACTTGACCCGTTTGTGCATAGTCCTTTAGGGTTGCCTTCACCATAGCAACTTGATAGGATGATTTGTTAAAAGAGAAGAGATATTATTCGTAACACCGTAAATTTCAAAACAATTTTTCGCATTTTATAAAAATACAAATCATTTAACATTCATAAAAGCATTAATATTTGAAACTCAATCCATGCTACATAAAAATCCCAAGACCTGATAACATAAAAATCCCGTGTGTGTGTACTGATCAAGCCGGCGCCTTCCCACGGTCATCACTAGTACCTGAAACACATAACATCAACACTGTAAGCACAAAGCTTGGTCAGTTCTCCAAAATACCACACATAACACATATTAGCCACTCGAGGCTATAAGTCTGTGGGTCTGTAGACCCTACTCTGTGAGCCCTCTGGTTCTAATATATGTGAGCCTTCTGGTTCCAACTCTATAAACATGCACAACATAAATCACATAGAAATAATGCAGTACAACACATAACATACATATAGCATACAAATACTCTGTCACATAACTCTGATTACCTACTCAAGGTAAAGTATAGTGAGAAGACTCACCTCGCGTATCTTGATAACTCGCAAATCCCGGGAATCACTCGCGCTCGATCCCCCGAGCTATAATCCTCCTATAACACAATACATCTCTAATTAACACTTTCACAACTAAGGTTGGCTACCCCTATCAAGTCAACACTGGTCAATGGTCAACGGCCAACTTTGACCGAACTCGGCGAGTGCACTATAGCGACTCGATGAGTCTATACGCATCCACTGATTCCCTGGGATCCTCTCTCGACACGTCGAGTATTTTCCTAACTCGACGACTTCCACCTGGCATGAGTTGCGGGGCCACCACGACTCAACTCGCCGAGTCTCAAGAACAACTCGACGAGTTCCAGCTTGACTCAGTCCACCTGTCAACCCTCTCTGACTCTCCCTGACTCAGTGAGTCAACCCCTTAACTTGGCAAGACCCCTCGCTGAGTGGTTATGGACAATCTTCATGCTAGTCGCCGAGTCTGTTCTTTAGACTCGGCGAGTCTATGCCATGCATAAACTCAAACTCACTCCTGAGGTCAGATCCATTGCAATAACTCATAGATCCAGTCCTTCCAATCACATACATCACGTAAAGTTACTATCTTGGTGCTCATTCAAAGGTTCAAAGGTCTTATTTGATGATATGGTCTGTAGAATGCTATTCTAAGCTCATGGCCTCCATTAACCCTCATAAAGCTTGAGGGAAAAGGGTCTCTGGACCTCTTTGGGCCCAGATCTAAAGCACAAACACGTGAGGAGGCCAATTAATCCATGGATCATTCCACAAAGAAACCCTAACTCTAAGATTTACACCAAGGACTGAGAAAGGAACGAATGGTTACCTCAAATGAAGTCTCTGAGCTCAAGAATCACTGGACTAGCACCTTCTTTGGTCTCCTCCTGCCTTGATCCTCTTCTATATGCAAAAACACCCACAAATAGTCAAGGATCTTCCTCTTCTCTCTCACAACACGCTCAAAGACTCTTTAGGGTTCTCTCTAGGGTTGGTGGCCGCAAATGACGGCCATAAGCCCCTTTAAATAGGTCTCATACCCTGGAAATTAGGGTTTCATTAAACAGCGTGGACTCGCCGAGTCCATACGCGAACCCGTGCCCAAGCCGCGATCATACTCGGCGAGTTTGAGCTCCAACTCGCCAAGTCTCCTCACAAATCACCAAAATTATAAGAATAATTAATACCTGGGAATCCGGGCTGTTACATTATTGTTAATATATTATGAGAATAATATATTAAAGGAATAATAATGTTATTTGATAAATATAAGTCATATATTAATTGAGAATTAATTTGGTGACTTAAAGAGGTTAATTGAATAAAGGGGCATAAACTGTCAAATGTGTGATTGTTGTGTTTTGGGCTATGTATCCTTATGGATATAAGGGTGGACGGATTTTAGGGTTGAAGGACCATAAAATCGTCCAAGCCTAGTATCTAGGAGGATCTTGGATTGCTTAGGGCCTAAGTTATTCAATTAGGGTTAAAGGTGAAACCCTAGTAGCTCATAGTATAAATAGATCCCTAGGGTGAGGGAAATCGGCACCCATGCAAGGCAAGGAACCCTAGAGCCGATTTCTCACGCTCCTCTCTCTCTCTCTCTCTCTCTCTCAAGATCATTCTCTTGCTAGTTGGTGTTTGTAAGCCATTAGAGGAGTGACAATTGTGACTCTAAGCTCTAAGAAGAAGAAGTATCAAGCAAGTAATCCAAGATATTATTCTAGATCCAAATTCATATGATTAGATTCAATTGTTTACATTAGATCTAGTATTGTTAGTCTTGGATACAATGCATGTTCAATTAAAGAAACCTAGATCCAAGCAAGTAGGGTTTGCATGTGCACATAGGAAAGTTCTTATGGCTCAAACCCATCAGTGGTATCAGAGCTTTGATTGATTTGTATTGAATTGATGCATTGGTTGATTGCTTGTTGCTTGAAAAATTCAATTTTTGTGTTTCTGCCTGATGAACTCGGCGAGTTCCATTGTGGACTCGGCGAGTCCATATTGGGAACTCGGCGAGTTCGAGCGTCAGAAGGAGGTAGTTTCGGGATTTCTTGCTGTTTTACTTGAGGATACTTGCCTTAACTGTTTTGGGTCATTAAAATCTGAATTTTATCAAATATATGAGTATATTCTTGACCAAACAAAAGATAATTACCAATTAATTGAACAATAATTTCCTTATATGATAATAATTGATTATTTGAAATGAATTGGTGGATTGTCTTGCAAGTAATATTGAATAAGATCAAATTGAGATAATCTAATTAGTTGATTTATATTATTTGCTATTTGATCCTTATGTTTTGAAAAGTTTAAAACTTGTCCTCAAGTTTTGAAATTTAAGTTTTGTGATTAAAAGTTTAATTTGAATAATTAAAATTTCAAACCCTAGAATTTTACAAGTTTAAAATATAACACTATACGAATATATTATTACAAGCTTAATATATATATATATATATATATATATATATATATATATATATATATATATATATGTATGATTAAAATGTAAGTCTTACCGTTAGTAGGCCTCATTCACGAAGCTAGTCTATAAGGTGAGTATAAGGTTGCTGCCTATAAAATGGCGCTTAATGGGTGTACACTCACACCCACCGCTTGCTTGACTGGTGGAGGGTCGTTAGCCGAATGGGTAGGATAGGGCAAACCTCTTCTCATTAATAAGTATAATGAATCTATTTAAAGTAACTAAACTGTTTTATAAAATTCCTAATCTTATTTACTTTAGGAAGAGTGAATTGATGCAATCCCATGAAATTACACTTTGCACCCTTGTTTAGATGTTAATGGAGCGTGTGTGGTTAACTGGCACACTAATTGGTTCTAAGAAAAGGTGGAAAAGGGTGATTCATTGTTTGTCATAGTTTGGTGGAGCGTGTGTGGTTTACCGGCACATCGAATAGGAGATTGTAACAATGAAGGCACCATGTAAATTTGCATGGTTATTCACACCCGCTTTGTGATCCTCGGTATCCCAGTCACAAACTAGAGGGGCATATCGAGATTTAAACATGCCATTGAAAGGTTCAATGAATCTCAAAGAATCTAGGAATTCTCAATTCATTTAAAACTTAAAGCTTATGTTTTTCATGGTGAAGAATTAGTGAATCGTCATTCACTTACCTCTAAATTATTTGCATGTTGGATCACAGTATCCCTTTTCTAATGTGTAAATAATGTTGTTGGGTCCTAGCCCTAAATTTTCATTTTGGGTGTTAATTAGGGACTTAATTCTAATCAACTTTGCTCCTTTCTATTTGTAGATGTCTAACGCAAACAACGCTGCTGCTAGCTCATTCACGCTAATGAGCCTTTGTCAGAAAGTGACTCTCGATGGATTGAACTTTGGCAAATGGATAAGATACATTCGCACAATCGCACGTTATGAGGACAAGAAGTATGTTCTCGATGAGAAGCTTGAGAAGATCAATCCATAAACTGCTACTCCCGAAAAAATGGCTATGTTTGAGACAAATGAGTGTGATGCAACGAAAGTCCATTGCATCATGATAGCCACAATGAACTCCGAATTCCAAAAGTCCTATGAGGACATGTATCCTTATGAGATGCATCTAGACTTGATGGAGAGATATCACCAAAGCGCGAGGCAAGAGCGCTATGAGATCATAACGAATATAATCACTGCTAAAATGGGAAGTGGA
This sequence comes from Lactuca sativa, assembly GCF_002870075.4. Taxonomy (NCBI): domain Eukaryota; kingdom Viridiplantae; phylum Streptophyta; class Magnoliopsida; order Asterales; family Asteraceae; genus Lactuca; species Lactuca sativa. The sequence continues at coordinate 274,896,024 of NC_056627.2, forward strand.
GAGTCTCTAACCGTGCACTTGCAAAAGATGCAAAGGTATGTCGATCGTCTTCGCAAGTTGAATGTAAACTTTAGGGAAGATTTGGCTATCGACATTGTTCTTCACTCCCTGCCCTCATGCTACAACCAATTTAGGATGACCTACCACATGAACAAGGAAGAGGTCACCCTAAGCAAACTCCAAGGGCTCCTAAGGACTGTTGAGAGCAACCTAAAGGACAAGTCTGTTGCACCAACTCCCAATCCATCCGCTGCTCCTGTTTTGGCTATTGGGCAGGGAAGGGGCAAGAAGAGGAAGGCTTCTTCGAAGAACCACCGCAAGGGAAAGTCCCAAGATGGTTCCTCTTCTAGTGGGACCAAGCTTGATCCTGCTAAGCCCAACCCTAACCCAAAAGAGGCAGAGTGCCATCATTGCCACAAAATAGGGCATTGGAAGAGAAGCTGCACGGAATATCTGCAAGCCATCAAGGATGGAAAGATCAAGCCATCTTTTGCAGGTATATACACAATTAAATCTAATGATTCATCTCATGCTATTTCTTAGGTTCTTGATATAGGGTGTGGTTACCACATTTGTTCTGATTTGCAGGGACTAGGAAGAAATAGGGATGTGGAGCTTGGAAGAATAAATCTAATCATGGGAACAGAAGATCGTCGCCTGTTACCAAGATTGGAGTGTATTCTTTAGTGCTTAGTAATGGATTGAATTTAGAATTAAATAATTGTTGCTACTCGCCAGATATGGCAAGAAACATCATTTCTTTTCATGGTTTGTTTAGACAAGGATTTAGATATTCGTTTAATAATGAGAATGGTTCGATTTATGCTTATCTAAATGGTGTTTTATATTTTGAAGCAATGACTTGTAATGGAATTTATGAAATTGTTATGGTTGTAGATAACCTAGGAAATGATGTGTTGTGTATGGATTCTTCCAATAGTATGGATAGAGCATCCTTGTGGCATTGTCGTCTTGGACATGTCAACAAGAAGCGCATAGCCCAACTCCAAAAGGAAGGAGTGTTGGAGTCATTCGACCTTAGGAAGATGACACATGCGAATCTTGTTTACTTGGAAAGATGACCAAGTCACCTTTCACTGGCACTTGTGAGAGAGGTGAGGGTTTATTGGATCTCATACATACCAACATGTGTGGGCCCTTTAGATCCACCACAAAGGATGGGAATTGCTTCTACGTGACTTTCACCGATGATTATAGTAGATATGGGTATATTTACTTAATCAAGCACAAGTTAGAAACGTTTGAAAAGTTCAAAGAGTTCAAGCATGAAGTGGAGAATCAATTGGGCAGGAAAATCAAGATGCTTCGATCCGATCGAGGAGGAGAGTACCTAAGTCTTGAATTCCACGACTATCTTAAGCAATGCGGAATAGTTTCACAATTGACGCCACCTAGGACACCGCAGTTGAATGGTGTGGCAGAAAGGCGTAATCGAACCCTGTTAGACATGGTTCGTTCTATGATGAGTCGTGCTTCACTACCTATCTCATTATGGGGGTATTCCTTAAAGACTGCCGCCTATATTCTTAAGTGAGTCCCTACAAAGAAGGTTGCCAAAACACCTCACGAGATGTGGACAGGGAAAGCTCCCTCGTTGGCACATATCAAGGTTTGGGGCTGTGAAGTTTTCGTAAGACGAGAAACTCATGACAAGCTCGAACCTCGTAGTGAGCGGTGTATTTTCATCGGCTACCCGCAGAAATCCTTTGGATATCTCTTTTATAGGCCGAGTGACAATGTTGTCTTCGTTGCGAGGAGAGGGGTTTTCCGAGAGCAAGAACTCTTAAGCCAAGGAGACAGTGGGTGGCAAATCAATCTTGAAGAGATTCAAGAGTCGAGTGATGAAGGAACCTATAACGCTGGCGCTCAACCCAAGGAGGAAACTCCGGTTGAACCGATTGACGAGTCCTTACCTCTTAGACGTTCCGAAAGAGTTAGAGTTCAACCCCAGTTTTATGGTTTTCATATTACTACCGAAGGGGGCACGTATATTAGTGATGGTACACTAATAAATCTAGATAAGCCTAATAGGTATAAGGAAGCCATGGCAGGCCCAAAGTCTGTAAAACGGAAAGAGGCGATGGACAGCGAGATTCAGTCCATGTATGACAACCAAGTTTGGAATTTGGTTGACAATTTACCCAGACGTAAGATGGTTGGGTGCAAATGGATCTTCAAGAAGAAGACCGACATGGATGGGAATGTGCACACGTATAAGGCACGATTGTTGGCGAAGGGCTTTACTCAAACTCCCGGAGTTGACTATGATGAGACCTTCTCACCAGTTGCTAAGATAAAATCTATTAGGGTGATGCTAGCCATTGCTGCATTTCATGATTATGAGATATGGCAGATGGATGTCAAGACCGCTTTCCTTAATGGGAAGTTGGCTGAGGATGTTTACATGGCTCAGCTAGAGGGTTTCGTCGATCCGAAGCATACCAATAGAGTGTGCAAGCTTGAGAAGTCCATTTATGGACTTAAGCAAGCATCTCGCAGATGGAATCTTTGCTTCGATGAGAAAGTCAAAGAGTTTGGATTTGTACGAAGTGAAGATGAATCATGTGTATATGTCAAGGCCAGTGGGAATATAGTTAGCTTCCTCGTTTTGTATGTTGGTGACATACTGCTCATAGGAAACGACGTCCCGACTTTGCAGGAAGTTAAGTCCTGGCTCGGGAAGTGCTTCGCTATGAAGGACCTCGGAGAGGCTTCCTATATTTTGGGAATAAGGATAGTGAGAGAACGAAGTAAGAGACTAATAGGACTTAGTCAGAATACTTACTTGGATAAAGTACTAAAACGTTTTTGTATGCAAAACTCAAAGAAGGGAGAACTACCGATACAGAGTAATGCCAAATTGAGTAAGACTCAAAGTCCGAGTACAGAAGCCGAGATAGCTGAGATGAGTCGAGTACCCTACGCTTCCGCAGTTGGCTCAATCATGTACGCTAGGACTTGTACTCGCCCTGATGTGGCCTTTGCTTTAAGCACAGTCAGTAGATATAAAGGGAACCCTGGCAGGGCTCATTATATTGCGGTCAATAATATACTTAAGTACCTTCGAAGGACCAAGGAATGGTTCTTAGTCCTCGGAGGGAGTGATGACTTCAAGGTGCGAGGGTATAGTGACGCAAGCTTCCATACCGACAGGGACAACTACCATTCGCAGTCGGGCTAGGTCTTTACCCTGAATGGAGGAGCAGTGACTTGGAAAAGTTCCAAACAAGAAACCGTAGCTGATTCAACATGCGAATCAGAGTACATTGCGCCAAGCGAAGCGTCAAAGGAGGCGATGTGGTTGAAGAACTTCATTGGTTATCTTGGAGTTGTACCTACCATAAAGGAGCCTATGGAAATTTTTTGTGATAATGAGGGAGCGGTTACCTTGAACAAGGAACCGAGGGATCATGGTAGATCTTGGCATATCGACAGAAAATATCACTTTATTAGACATCGAGTAGAAGAAGGACACTACGTAGTAAAGAGGGTATCGTCAAAGGATAACCCATCAGATCCGCTTACGAAGGGACTGAGCAGGGTTAAGCATTTGCAGCACGCTAGGAGCATTGGGCTGAAAGACGATATTAGTTTAAATTAGATAGTTTTGGAAACATGTAATAGATAAATGTAATTGACATTTGATGATTAAATAAAGGAGTATTATTTATAAGTAAAGCTACTGTCTTATGTTAATTGTTTAACTATTGTTTCATTTTGCATGTTTTGACTTCCTGAATAATTGAGTTATTAAGAATAATCGAATTATTCGAATGGTCCACAATCGTTCATATGTTGGAAGTAGGTATGAATGAAGATTGTCATGAATTGGTGTGTAGATTGTCTAAAAGGTATTAGACATAGCAAGAGTTCGCTACAACGTTCATGAGTGCTTAAGTTTTGAGCATTGGAATAAACCCGCACTTGCTGGAATCACTTTATGGAATGAGACACAAGTGATCGCAAGACGATAATATCATATGGTCTTAAAACCAAGATATATGGTTTATTGTTTATTAATTGGTTGTGCATTGATAATGCGAAACCGCATCAGTAAATTGATGTCATAAAATGCATTGTTGTGTATAATTGATTAGTAAATAGTAAATGCATATAAGTTGAAGTTTATCTGTTACTTTTATCCTAAGAAGGTAAAAGCGATATTAGGGCCCCTCGATGATTTGATTTGACTTATGTGTCGGGCCCGGTCAGGACTGAATTGATGTGTTCAATTAAGTTCTATGTCAAATGAATCTGAATTCGAGAAACCAATTGCTGGACAATAAGTTCCATAAGATTGTTCGCATAATATCTAAACAGAGGACTGTACGATCCCTTATCTAAATGACATGATACTTATAAGATCAGGGTTTGACAGCGTCTTTGAGAGCTACGATTGCTAATCAGATTGTTTTTGCATATATAGTTACTAGACTTATCCAAGTGGGAGACTGTTGGATTAGTGTCTAAGGCTATAACTATATTTGGTAAGTACTTGACCCGGTTGTGCATGGTCCTTTTGGGTTGCCTTCACCATCACAACTTGACAGGATGATTTGTTAAAAGAGAAGAGATATTATTGTTAATATATTATGAGAATAATATATTAAAGGAATAATAATGTTATTTGATTAATATAAGTCATATATTAATTGAGAATTAATTTGGTGACTTAAAGAGGTTAATTGAATAAAGGGGCATAAACTGTCAAATGTGTGATAGTTGTGTTTTGGGCTATGTATCCTTATGGATATAAGGGTGGTTAGGGTTGAAGGACCATAAAATCGTCCAATCCTAGTATCTAGGAGGATCTTGGATTGCTTAGGGCCTAAGTTATTCAATTAGGGTTAAAGGTTAAACCCTAGTAGCTCATAGTATAAATAGATCCCTAGGGTGAGGGAAATCGGCACCCATGCAAGGCAAGGAACCCTAGAGCCGATTTCTCGCCCTCCTCCTCTCTCTCTCAAGATCATTCTCTTGCTAGTTGGTGTTTGTAAGCCATTAGAGGAGTGAATATTGTGACTCTAAGCTCCAAGAAGAAGAAGTATCAAGCAAGTAATCCAAGGTATTGTTCTAGATCTAAATTCATATGATTAGATTCAATTGTTCACATTAGATCTAGTATTGTTAGTCTTGGATACAATGCATGTTCAATTAGAGAAACCTAGATCCAAGCAAGTAGGGTTTGCATGTGCACATAGGAAAGTTCTTATGGCTCAAACCCATCAAATACAACCACATACTATCGATACTAGATAATTCTTTGTACGAAAGGTCCCACACTACAACGGTTGGACTCAAACAAGAGCAGCGAAAATAGAGTTAAACCTATCCTTCTAAAATTATCTAATCCCAATAATATGTAATCAAATACATTTGTCCAGTAGTCAGTTGGTACTAATAAATCCCCTTAAAAGCACAAAGAACGCAACATTCGAGCATCAAGCATTTCAAGTCAGCACATAACCTAAACATGCCATTCTATCAGTTAACTGATCTCTAGAATGCAGATCTATAAGCTCATACAATAGGCACATAAAGGCATCTCTCCTAGAATACTAACATGCAATCCTGAGCAGATCTTTAGCCCTGGTCTAGCATGCGATTCACAGATTCAGAGCATAACATAAGGCATTATAGGTATTTAGGAAAACTTACTTGAGCTCCGATGATGGCATGCATTACACCCCCTTCGTTTATTCGAAATTTATTGTTAAAATATTTCTTTTTGTGAAAAACTTACCAAATACTCAATTTGAGTTTAGTCATAATCGAGAGTGTGTTCGAATCCCTCAAACCAAGGCTTTGATACCAACTTGTAACATCCAAAAAAAATTCAAATAAAATTTTCGCTTTCGAATTCATTTCAATCATACGATGCTTATATAAAAACATTCGAGAGTATATCATAATAACATAATATCAGAGTACAAATCCCAAAATGGCAGAGATGCGTAAAACATAGCCACATGCGGTGCGATCAAGTCGTGCCCTTCCCTTTCGAGCTGGAAGTACCTGAAACATAAACTGAAAACTATAAGCACAAAACTTAGTGAGCTCCCATGAAATACCCCATACCATAAATACGTAGAGTCAAAATATCTGAGTATGTTTCAACCCCTTCGGTCTCTTTCAACCGGTATTGGATCGTGACCACTACGGCTAACGTCGTGAGGATGGACTTGACCCAGTCCCACACAACGAGTCGACTCAGTTTCACTCATCCAACAAAATCCTCAGATTGGGACAACCACCTTGCTCACGTCGTGAGATTCCATTTCTCATGTCGTGAGATCAGTTCTGACCAAATTTGAGCATTAAGCTCTTAATCCTTTAAGACATACTTAGGGACTTTCCAGAGCACCTTCCTCGACCCTAAGGACCATAAAAATCATAGTTTTTCAGTCATGCATGTCCAATGCATGAGTTAGACACTAACTAGGTCAAAGGAAAGGTAATAAGATCAAGACCCATGCTTAGAGTACAAAACCAACACCAAAACTCAGATCCAAGGACTCACATATAGAAGATGTCTCAAAGATCCATAAAGATGCCAACTTTATGGATCTCATGCATGTTACAAAACCCAACCATGCAAATAAAGGCTCCAAAGATTAGATCTAGAATGCATGAAGCAAAAAGGTAAGAGCTTTATGACTTACAATTACCCAAAAACTCAACAAGAACAAAATGTAGAAGGTAGATTGCAAAAATAAGCACCACAAGAGCCTTCTTCCACTTCAAAGAACCAAAAGCCTCCAAGTAAGCTCTTCAAGATCACTAACAATGGCCAAATGTCTCAAAGAGGTCGGATTTAGGGTTTTGGGTCACAACCCTGGCTCACGTCGTGAGGTTCGAAAATACGAGTCAAAAATAGTCAATGGTCATTCTCACGTCGTGACTGCTATATATGGATCACATCGTGAGCCTCCTCCAAAATGAGAATATTCAAGAATTTAAGTACCTCAAGGTTTCAGATGCTACAAAGCCTGTGAATTCACCAAAATTATGTTGACCTCTCCAAACCATATGTATTGCTAGGAAACCAAATGACGGAAGATTGCACCTTCAGAACCAATGGTTGATCAGCGAAGCTACTAAAGACCTATAATCGTCATAGTTATGCCTAACTGTCAAGGCACCTCTAGCACTAGAAATTATAGTACTTCCAAAAAAATTTATGATGTAATGTTTTGCCTATAAATGAAAGTGATATTTATATTATATATTGTTTTGTATTATTCAATGACTGTGATCCAATATCCCTACGTCGCGTCTCCCGGTGTTTCTGGCGCTGGACGGGGGCGTGACACAACAAAAACTGAATTATAGGTACACTTATTACTAAGGGAAGAGAGAGTACATGCATCATACACAAGATGGGAAGTTGCACCCATATCCATGTACCAACTTGCATCTCCGGGATCAGTGGGTGTGTAATACTTATAAAATCATGATAAATTTAAACTTTTTAAAACCAACCAATTTCACGATTTTTTTCATACAAAGTTTTCAAAACATGTTCCACATCAGAGTCTCCCAAAATCAAAAGTCAAAACATGAGGATGTGTACGGTCACACCTTTTCCTTCCCGCAATCATCAGAAGTACCTGAAACATAACCCAAAACTATAAGCCAACGCTAAGTGAGATCCCCCGCAGTACCAACACATAAAATAAGCATAAATACATATAACATGCATAAAGAGCCTTCAACTTGACTGGAATGCCCCACCGGCCTAAAGTCTATCTGGTATGCTCACAAAACCTTTAGCATGATTGGTATGCCTCACAGGGCTTTCAGCCTATCCGGAACGCTTTCCGTGCCTTTGGCCTGATTGGTACGCCTCTCGGGCCTTCAGCCTATCCAGGACGCCCTGGGTCTCTTGGCCTTCAGTGTAAACTGGTATGCCGGATCCCAACTACATACACAAACCATGTCTACATATACATAGCAAATAAGCATACATATATCCAGTTAACAGACAATCAGATAGATCTTACATACCACTTAGCATAACATCATCCTATCTACCAGGATATAGATCTAACATAACACTACAACATCCCAACATGCGATAAACCAGGATAACAATCAAATGGGCTAGCCTTGGTTCTTTCGACCACACAAGTACAGTGAGGAAAACTCGCCTCACAAACTGAACAGAAGCTAATGAGGTCCCGACTTCGAATCTCAACTCTCTAACTGACACCTAATCCCACGAATGACCAATTCCATCAAAACCCCAAAAATACCCAAAATACCCTCAAGTTTAAACTTTGTCAAAGTCAAACTCAAAGTCAACTGGTCAAACCCACTAAGTCAACTGAGTTAACCTAGCCGAGTCAACCCAACCGAATTAACTCATCCGGGCTGACCTAGAGCCAGTACGTTGAGCGTACTCTGGAGGTATGCCGCGCGTACTCCATACCCTCTTAGCTGACCACCAACAGGGTGTTTGACCTCGTATGCAGGGCGTACACCGAGTACCCGGGGCGTACTCTCGCATCTTTCAAAACTTAATAAGTGCTTAATGGCTTAAGCACTTACGTCCATATTTCAGATCCAAGGCTCAAATACACTCTAGAGTCATGAGGTTTCCAACTTTATGACTTTACATGCCCAGTAAGTGATTAACTCATGGTCTTAATCTATTAAGGCCTTCTAGAAGATGCATTGAGCAAAACTAACCATTGGGACTTCATTTTTATGACTTAGGACCCATTTTTATGGTCTGAAAGGACAAGTCAAATCGTGAAGAACATCCCATGCTCAAGAAAAGACATTTGGGACCAAAAAGTATCACTAAAACACCCATTTCTAGATCTACATGATTGAAAGATCAAGTTACAAGCTTTATACCTTTGAAGGGTTGCAAATGAAGAGTAAATCCCATATCCAAAGTGCTTCACTCTCCAAAGATGATCTTGGCTTCCTTTCTTCTTCTTCTAAGCACACAAACACACACTTTTAGGCTAGAAATGGCTTCTCAAATAGAACTAGGGCTTCAAACACGAATGAGAGATTGGAGGCTGATAAAGTGAAGGGAAATGAGGCCATAAGGATGCTTAAATACCAACAAAACCCTAAAAACTAGGGTTTCGTCATTTGGTAAGTACGTCTAGCCTACACTGATGTATGCCCAACGTACTAGGGCACGCTCTAGTATGCTCAGCGTATACCACATACGCATGGCGTACTACAGAGGCTCCTAACTACAACGATGCCCTTCAACCTCTTTAGCATACAATTCTAGAACTTTTGTACCAAATGCAATATAGATGAATTAAACGGGGTTTAATTTGGAATTACCTCACATCAGGATGTTACAATTCTCCCCCACTTGATATAGAGTTCATCCTCAAAGGTTTTCACGATGAATAATTCAGGATAATGCTCCTACGTCTCAGCCTCTGGTTCCCAAGTCCACTCAGAGCCTCTCCGATGCTGCTACCGTACCTTTACCAAAGGCATCTCCTTGTTGTGCAAGACCTTCATCTTTCTTTCCAAGATAGCTACTGGCCTCTCAACATAGTTCAGGTGCTCATCGACCTGAATATCGTCCAAAGAAATCACTACATCCTCATCCAATATACACTTCTGTAGCTGCAAAACATGGAAAGTGCTGTGAACCCTGGCAACCAGTCGAAAAGCTCCGATATACCGGGGACCCAATTTCCCCCTTTTCGTGAAGTGTATCACACCTTTCCAAGGTGAGACCTTCATTAATACCATATCACCGACCTGAAACTCCAACTCGGATTGGCGCCGATCATCATAGCTCTTCTGCCGATTATGAGAGGTCTGTAGTCTCTGCCTGATCTGCTGAATAAGCTTTGCGGTCTGAAGGACTACTTCGGTCCTTCCTATAAACATGTGACCAACCTCCCCCCAAAAAACTGCGGTATGACATTTACGACCATACAAGAGCTCAAAAGGCGGATCACCAATGATGGAGTGATAACTGTTGTTGTAGGAGAACTCCGTAAGGGGCAGGTAGGAATCCCAACTCCCACCAAAACCGATAACACAGACCCGCAACATATCCTCAAGGGTCTGTATTGTCCACTCACTTTGGCCGTCGGTTTGTAGATGATAAGCAGTGGTGAAATACAACCTCGTGCCCAGTTCCTCGTGGAATTCTACTAGAAACAGGAAGTGAACAGAACATCCCGGTCTGAAACAATGGACACCGGCACCCCATGACGAGCAACAATCTCTCAGACAAAAACATCGGCCAACTTTTCAGCCGAAGAGCTCTCCCAGATGGCTAAAAAGGGGGCACTCTTGGTCAATCGATCCATGATGGCCCATATAGCATCATAACCCTTTGTTGTCTTCGACACGATGGTGATAACATCCATCGTGATCTGCTCCCATTTCCACATGGGAACCTCCAGAGGCTGCAGCTTGCCATGCGGCCTCTGATGCTCAGCCTTGACCATCATGCATGTCAAACATCTCTCAACATACCAGGCTATCTCATTCTTCATACATGGCTACCGATATCTCAATCTCAAATCTCGATACATCTTGGTGGCTCCTGGGTATATATAAAAGTGAGACTTATGAGCCTCCTCTAACACAATCTACCTGACCCCACCAGAAACTAAAACCTAGACCTGACCACACCGGGTCAATAACCCTCGACTATCTGTGAAAAATCTGTCGATCTCACCTATGACCCTCTCTTGTTTCCAATTCTCTTTTCGAACTCCTTCAAACTGAGCCTCCCCGATCAAACCCAAAAGCGAAGAATCAACCGATATCCTCAAACACGTCTCCCCAACCAAAGATCTAGCCAACTTACGGCTCAAAGCATCCACCACCACATTCGCTTTACTCGGATGGTAAAGGATCTCACAGTCATAATCCATGACCACATCCAGCCACTTGCGATGCCTCATGTTTAGGTTTGGCTAGTCCATCAGATATCTCAAACTCTTATGATACCTGTAGGACCGTACAACGGACCCCATATAGATAGTGTCTCCAAATCTTGTGGGCGAACACCACTGCCCCAACTCCAGATCATGCGTGGGATCGCGGCTCATACAACTTTAGCTGTTGCGAAGCATAAGCAATCACAAGTCCTATCTACATGAGGAACACCCCTAAACCAGTGATGGATGCATTAAAGAATACCACAAATCCTTAACTCCCTCCGAGAGGGTCAATATTAGGGCCTCACATAACCTTTGCCGAAGAGTCTCAAATGCTGACTGTTGCTCAGGGCCCTATCAGAAATCCACCCCTTTCTCGTTAAACGAGTGAGGGGTACCACATTCTTAGACAAGTCCTGAATGAATCTCCGATAGTACCATGCCAAAACCAAGAAACTCCTGATCTCTAAGGGAGATTTCGGAACCTCCCACTGCATCACAGCCTCGATTTTTGCCAAATTGACCAAAATCCCATCCTGGTTAACGAGGTGCCCAAGGAATTGGACCTCTCATAGCCAAAACTCGCACTTCAAGAACTTGACATAAAGTCGTTCTCACCTGAAAACCCTAAAAGCTCTCGAAGATGCTCCTCATGCTACTCTCTGGTCTTAGAATACACCAAGATATCATCAATAAACATAATAACCGATCGGTCGAGCATTGACATGCATACCTAGTTCATCAGATCCGTAACATAGCAGGCATATTGGTGAGCCCAAATGGTAACACCACGAACTTGTAATGCCCATAACGAGTCTGGAACGCGGTCTTCTCCACGTCCTCCTCACTCACTCTAACCTTATGATACCCATAGCTCAGATATATCTTGGAGAACTAAGATACACCCTGCAACTGATCAAAGAGGTCATCAATATGCAGAAGGGGATAATGGTTCTTCACTGTTAACTTTTTCAACTCTCGGTAATCAATGCACATCCGATATGAACCATCCTTCTTCTTGACGAACAGTATTGGCGCTCCCCACGGATAACTGCTCGGTCTAATGAACTGCTTGCGTAACAGCTCCTGCAACTAAGATGACAACTCCTGCATCTCAGGTGGTGCCAAGCGGTACGACACCTTAGCAATCGGGGTCGCACCTAACACAAGGTCAATCCTGAACTTGACCTGCCTCTCGGGAGACACACCGGGTAACTCCTCCAGGAATACATCAGAAAACTCCTTGACCAATGGAACCTCTGAAACTGAAATCAGATCCCCAACTAGAGTATCAACCACATAAGCCAAATAACCTGCACACCCGTGTTGAATATATTGACGAGCCCTGACTGCCAAACAAAACCCTAAAACGACCCTGGTGCCCTCTCCATAAATAACAAGTTTGGGGTTCAAACTATCACTTTCTAGCCATCACAATCAATCATGGAACCAAACCTACTCAGCCAATCCATACCTACTATCACGTACACATCCCCCATGGGAATAGGGATCAGATCAATTGGATAAGGCACCCCAAAGATCTCTAGTATACAACCCTGATATACCGTAGATGTAGAAACCTTGTGTTTGTCGACGATAGAAACCCGCAAAAGACACTATAACTCCCTAATAGTCATATCAAACTCCCTATTGAAAGATCGAGATACAAAGGACCGACTCGCACCCGAGTCAAACAACACAAGAGTAGGAAACGAGTTCACTAAGAACATACCTATAAGGGGTATACATACAAGCATAACATAAAACATAATCAACATAATCATAAATAGAAACATACCTATCACAACATATGGAGAGGCTCTGGCCTCCTCAACAGTGAGCTAGAAAGAACGACCCTGAGCCCTCAGGGGATCCGCCCTCCCCTGGTGTCCATCGGTGATCCTCAAAGTAGCTGGCGTTGGGGCCTGCACCGACTTGGCGACGAGCAATGGACAGTTGACCTTTACATGGACAACTTGATCACAATGATAGCAAATCCTGAAACTCAGAGTTGGGGTCGGCTGGAGGCAATCCCTTGCATATTGTCCCTCATTGCCACATTTGTGGCACACACCTCCTGATCGACAAGCCCCCTCATGAACCTTGTCGCACTTTCCACTAGTGTGGCCCCTCTGCCCTCCAGATCTAATATCAGCGGTCCTGAACCGCTTCGGCGTAAGATGGGACTGTGCCAGGGCCGGTCTTTGCTTCCTTTGTCTGGAGCTCCATCTCAATCTCACGCCGCCTGACAGCCTGCTGCAACTCCAACAAAGAACTATAACGTTGAGTGGATACAAACTGCCTGATATCCGTCTTGAGCATGCTCAAGTAACAGGTTATCTGAGCCTGCTCAGAACCAGCAAATTCAGGACAAAACATGACCCTCTATGTGAACATCTTGGTGATCTACGTCACCGACTCAGTCCCCTGACTCATATCCAAATACTCCTGGGACAACCTCTCACACTCCTAAGCAACATATATCTAGAACGCAACATCTCCGAGAACTAGTCCCAAGACATAGAAACTATTTGCTCAGAAGAATACGAGCTAATAACAAGTCTCCACCAATCCTTCTCTCCATACCTCAGAAGGTTCATAGTGCACCTAACCTTCTGGTCAGCGGGGCAAGAGTAAGTGAAGAAACACCCCTCAATGTCGAAAAGCTACCTCATGGCTATGATCGGGTCATGAACTCCATCAAATTTTGGGGGCGTTGCATTGTCAAAGTCCCGATACTAAAAAGCTCTCCCAACACCAACCCCAACAGCGGAAACTGCTGTGGTGACTACAACAGCAGTAGCCTCAGACAACGAAGCATAACGCTCACCAAAATACTCCACCATGGTGGTATTAATAGACCCGAACATCTCTGGAAATTATGCGTGAAAGTGAGCAATAACCTCCTCCTGGAGGATATCCCTAATCTCGTCCTTGGACACAGCTGGCCCGCCTTGGACACCTGTCCCCGATCCTGATCCGAATCCTTCCTCAAAATGTCACGTCATCACCATACTAAAAATAAACCAGGGAGATATCAGATAACACACATAACATACCAACAGAACCAACTCCCAACAAAGCCTTAGGGGTTGTGACTTCCCTGTTATGCGTACAGGTCCTATGCTTTCAGTAGTACGGACCCATACTACCTTCCCCACCTACCTGTATTTGTCTCAAGGATCATCACAACAACCCTAAAAATACACACTAAAAGACGCATACACTCAATCCTCACTCCCTATAGGGAGGTTAAACATCACGAGACTGGACGGATGACCCCACACAAATCATCCATGAAACTTCCACCAACCCTGCAACACTCGTGTATGCTAATCATACATAACACTAGCCCATATAGACATTCAAATATCTGATCCTACCCTAATCCCTTCATTAAACAAGAACAGGAAATAAGGCCAAACCAAACGTTCTCAGACTATAAAATCTTAGTTATGTATAAAGTTTTGGCGGCATGGCCGAGTGGTAAGGCGGGGGACTGCAAATCCTTTTTCCCCAATTCAAATCCGGGTGCCGCCTCATCAACAAACGAATAGAAATTTTTTATCTGCTGATATAAATCACCCAAATTTTACCCAACAGATAAGGCGATTGTTGATACTTGGTTGATTCTAAACATCTGTTATGGGGATTTAACCATGATGCATACACTAAGCAACTATAGTAATGATGTCAATTTCATATAAGGAAGAAACCTAGGCTATCATGCATCATATAATCAGACAATTCTATCATGCAATTCTTGAAGATCCCTAGCCTATCCCTAGCTTGTTGTTCTAACATATCACAAAATCAATAACGGTGTGGTAATTTGGGGTCTACTTACTGGATCCGGCTGATCGTACACATCACATCCTCTTTGATTATTTTAGAAACAATTTGAAAATCATTTTTATAATCTTTTCCTTAGTTTGAGACTGGATTCACACGAGTGTTCCTCCAATTCACTTAAACCAAGGCTCTGATACCAACTTGTAACACTCATAAAATCATGATGAATTTAAAATTTTTAAAACCAACCAATTTCACAATATTTTTTACAAATATAGTTTTCAAAACATGTTCAACATCAGATTCTCCCAAAATCATAAGTCAAAACATGAGGATGTGTACGGTCATGCCTTTTCCATCCCATAATCATCCGAAGTACCTGAAACATAACCTAAAACTGTAAGCCAACATTTAGTGAGATCGCCCAAAGTACCAACATATAACATAAGCATAAATACAGACAACATGCATATAGAGCCTTCAGCCTGACTAGAACGCCCCATCGACCTACAGTCTATCTGGTATGCTCATAGAACCTTCAGAATGATTGGTATGCCTCATCGGGCCTTCAACCTATCTGAAACGTTCTTTGGCCCTTCGGACTGACTAGTACGCCTCTCGAGCCTTCAACCTATCTGGGACGCCCTGGGTCTCTTGTCCTTCAGTGTAAACTGGCCCGCCTCAACCCAACCACACACATAAACCATGTCGACATATACATAACAGATAAGCATACATCTACTCGATCAACAGACAATCATATAGATCTTACAGATCACTAAGCATAACATCATCCTATCTACCAGGATACAGATCTAACAAAACACTACAACATACCAACATGCGATAAACCAAGATAGCAATATAATGGGTCGGCCTTGGTGCCTTCAACCCACAAGTACTGTGAGGAAAACTCGCCTTACAAACTGAATAGAAGCTGATGAGGTCCCGACTTCGAATCTTAGCTCTCTAACCGATACCTAATCCCACCAATGACCAATTTCATCAAAACCCCAAAATAGCTTAAATACCCTCAAGGTCAAACTTGGTAAAAGTCAAAATTAGAGTCAACTGGTCAAACCCACTAAGTCAACTGAGTCAATTCAACCGAGTCAACTCATTAGGGCTGACCCAGTACGAGTACGCAGGGCGTACTCCGGAGGTACGATGAGCATACTCCAAACCCTCTCAATTGACTACCATCGGGTTGGTTGACCTCGTACGTGCGACGTACTCTCGTATCCTTCAAAACTTAATAAGTGCTTAATGGCTTAAGCACTTACGTCCATATTTCAGATCCAAGGCTCAAGTACACTCTAGAGTCATAAAGTTTCTAACTTTATGACTTTACATGCCTAATAAGTGCTTAACTCACGGTCTTAATCCATTAAGACCTTCTACAAGATGCATGGAGCAAAACTAACCATTGGGACTTCATATTTATAACATAGGACCCCTCCTAGGGTATAAAAGGACAACTCAAATCGTCAAGAACATGCAATGCTCAAGATAAAAATTTAGGACTAAAAGGTATCACTAAAACACCCATTTATAGATCTACGTGATTGAAAGATCAAGTTGCAAGCTTTATACCTTTGAAGGGTTGCAAATGAAGAGTAAATCCTAGATTCAATGTGCTCCACTCTCCAAAGATGATCTTGGCTTCCTTTCTTCTTCTTCTAAGCACACAAACACACACTTTTAGGCTAGAAATGGCTTCTCAAAGAGAACTAGGGCTTCAAACACAAATGAGAGGGTGGAGGCTGATAAGGTGAAGGGAAATGAGGCCATAAGGATGCTTAAATACCAGCCAAACCCTAAAAATTAGGGTTTCCTCATTTAGTGAGTACGCCTATCGTACACCACGTATGCACGACATACTTCGAAGGCTCCTAATTATAGCAATGCCCTTCAACCCCTTTAGCATACAATTCTGGAACTTTGGGACCAAATGTAATATAAATGAATTAAAGGGGGTCTAATTTGGAAGTACCTCACATTGGGATGTTATAGGGTGTCATGGTGTTGAATGTTTCGGGTAATTCAGTTGGTTGATCGGATGGGAGTGGTGGAAACCACTGCCATAATGGTGGAATGGATTTGGGATCTGCAACAGTGTGGTATGCGACTGGAGCAACAGATGGACTTGAAGGACTCATCGGGTGCTTGTCGAGTATACTATCAGACGGTGGATAGTGACGCTGCTTTTGGAGGTTTTGAAGTGGGCGGGGAATGACCCAAGATGGAGAAGCAGACCAACCATACGCAACCTATGGGTAGTAGTATGGAGAACAAGGGTGGGCTGGGGGGGGGGGGGGTAGCGTGCACTAGTAGCAAGTTATGAGGAAGAGGGTTGAGACCTTCTATTCTTAGAGGGATCTCCGGTGTGCCGGTTTAAAGAGCTTCGGTTGTGTTGGTTGCACCATTCAGGCATGTTGCTCTTTCCGTCTAGGAGAACTTGAGGGGAAAATGCATGATCAGAATGGGATGGAGAAGATAAGTGATGGAGGTGCACACAGATATCCTTAGAAACAAGGGTTGATCGGGCCTCCGAAAAGGAAGGATGCAGGTCCTTGTGACGGATAAGCATGGAGATGTTCTCGAACTTTGGAGAGAGACCATTGAACATGTATGTGACAAGGGTTTTCTTCGGTACCGGTGTGTCTATGTTTACCAACATGTTTGCAATGGCCTTCATTTTTTATAGTAATCGGTAATGAAGCGGTCACCTTGTACCAACGAACACAACTCATTATCTAGTTTAATGACTCGTGAGTGTTTGTTGTCCCTGAATAGAGATTCAAGATCGGTCCAGAAAGAATGGGTAGTAAACTTAGGTTTGAGGATCATAGTGAAAAAGGATTGTGTCATAGTACCATACAACCAAGATTTGACCAAGTTTTCGAGGTTGTCCCAATCGGCATCGGTTGGATCCTTAGGTTTGGTAGTGCCGTCGAGGTAGCTATAAACACTATATGCACGACAGTGAGTAAAGAAGAGTTCACGTCATGCTTCATAATTCAATTCATTGAGATAGAGTAGGAGGGGAACATAGGACTTGATGTTGGTGCAAGTGAAGGGCTTAGATTTGTCTGCAATGGTCGATCACAGGAAGAAAGAAAGAAGAGGAAGAGAAGACATGAGGAAGAAGAAGAGAAGTAGGGCCAGAAAGAGTACCAAGATCAATTAAGGATCTGATACCATGTTTGACAATGATTTCCCCATGAGGATTTCATTAAACAATCCAGGAATAAATACAAAGTACAATGGTCTTAAATCTTAATACAAAAGGCTAACTAATGGGCTGAAATACAATACATAATATACAATAATAGATAAAACTCAGTATGAGATCAAGAACAGATAATGATAAATTTTATTATCTTCTTTATGTACCAGATTCAAATGAACAAAAATAGGATATAACTCCTGGTCCGAAAACTGTCAATAAACTGTCATATTGACAATTACAAACTACCACAAAACCGTCATTAAACTACCTTAAATTGGTTCCATGTCAGGGGTAAAACTGTTAGGGTCAAAATTCTCAAATTTTCATTTCGACCTTAGTCATGGCTTTTCCCCTTGGACCCCGCTACTAGGGGTGTTGCCCCCAGAGTCCTATGGTTTAGGGGCTTCGCCCCTAAATAATAGTGTAATTTGAATCAAGACAAACTCAAACAAGTGTGCACTCCGTACCATCCTTACTTGTTCAATATTTGTCAATATCACATTGGTTAACAAGTTAATCCCATTACACTTAAATAACATTAATAACATAAATCACCAACATTTTGTCCTATTTGTGTTTCCGTTACCAATTTTGGAGAATCTGATTGTGAATTGCTTTTAAGGTCTTGGTTGTGAAGGTTGTGATTATGTTTAGTAAGGTTGCTGAAATACAAAAGCAAATTTAAATGATTGTAGATAGGATTGGAAAAGTTGTTATTATTGTTAAAAAAATCGTGTTTGTTGGATACGGGATACACATTGGAGCAAGTTTACAAAACCACATTGGGATGACTCTATGTTCGTATATTTGGGGGTGTTGTGTCTAGCCCAAAATGATTTTCAAAATTGCAGTTTTGATTTGTTGGTGAAGTGTTTGAATTTTAATCCATAGTAAAATGTTTGACTTTTAAAAAAGATATATGTGTGTATGTAGTAAATGAAGAGAAGAATGGTATGAAAAAAAGAAGATAGTGTAGTATGGTATTTATAGGAGTGATATGTGTTTATTTATTTATTTTTAAATTAAAGTTATAGTTGTTGCAAACGGCTAGTCATGATGAAATATATCGAGTCTTATCCCATTCGCCATCATGTAATGTGGTTGTTACCACAATTCATCACTACTACGACCACGACACAACAAGCTGGTGTGGTTGGTTGTGGTGGTCTTCCACCATGGTAAAGACATAGCTTTGTGATTTGTATTCCGGACGGCTAAGAAAAAAGACCATTTAGTTTTTTTTTTTGAACTGGAAATAAAGTTAAACAATCGGTCCTTACAGTTTACTTACCATGCTAATTTTTTTCTATTTAACTTTTAATAATTTTTTTTGGGTAATATCCGATATTCCCGGACCCAACCTAGGTCATGTTTGATAGTTTCTGTCTGGAAAAGTGATGTGTGGTAAAGTGCTGTCTGGGAAAGTTTTCTGACTGGGAAAGATACCATGCTGTTTGATTGTACATCTGATTGATTGTGCTGAATAATGAAAAAAAAGTAATAATTCAATAAAAAATAAATTTTAAAAAAGTTATTTAAAAAAATTAATAATCCAAATAAGAAAGAAAGAGACGAAGTTTGGTGCATAACTGTCTTTCCAGCCCATTTAGCCAGAAAGATATGATTTGGGGCTTTCTGGGAAAAACATATCTTACCGAAAAAGACTAATTTTTTGTGCAAATCAAACAGTCTTTCTGGTCCATTCAGCCAGAAAGATCTGTTTAGACTTGGAAAGATGCGTATCAAACGAGACCATAATACCCAAATTACCTATATATGCATGCCAAAATTAAATACATTTTGGTTATTATTTTTTGTATATGAAAAAACTCAAACTATTTGGAACCTGAAACAACTCAGACCCGTACCTAACTATAAATACTATTTGAAACGGAAAACTATACCCAAACCAGACCCCTACCAATCTTTGAGTTGCACATGACATGAATAAATGTCAATTCATGGACGACGCTAATATGTGGGACGATACATCCCATACTACATAGACGATATTTGTGATTTAGATACACCATATAAAATAACCAATTAACCATCAACCAATTCAGAATCGTTTTTTTTAATAACTTATTCTTTTGGTACTACGGATCAATGAGTATATGGAACAACATTTTTTTTAATATTTCATCTGAAAAATATAAAATATGTAGCAAAAGTCCGATTTTTACCGTAAAATGAGTTGAGCAAATCACTTTTCACCTCAAATATGTACGGATTATTGAAAGGGATCCAGTGGGAATTATTACATGATTGCTGCATAATCCCACTCAATATTGTCTAATTGACACTTTCCACCCTCTTAATTCTTTTTCTCCATTTTCTTTTTTTCAAAAACAGCAGACTTTTAGAAAATTTCGAGGATCTCCGTAATCGAACGGTTACAAAGAGGACACGACCCTTGCTTCGACCACATCGCTCTGGAACACACCCTACAGTAGGTGTGCCCACAGGGGATTAACGCCGCACCTTTGTTTCTCTCTGTGCACAAGCAGCACATGCTACCAATCCCTCTCGCGCCGCTGCCGTTGTCATCGGCGTCATTCTCCGCTACCTTAACAACCTTGCTGCCGTCCATTCCTTCAAACAGTCTCACTATCGATTTCAATGGCTTCGTCGTCTTCAATCCATCTGTGGGTCCCACGTTTAATTGCCGACGATCTGCCGCCAATGCCGTTGCAAGGTTCATGGTCGTGCCACCACCTGCCGGAACCTGACCGATGATAGATCCCGTCGGTGGGTTTATCGTTTCCAAAGCAGCCGGAGATTGATCCGCAGAGCTCATCAATGGTTCTTCTTCGGAATTGGTATGGAGAACCCAGTTAGATGTCCCGCAAATCCCCATGATATTGATTCGCTTCCATCCAAGCCGCCGTTTGAGGTTCTTCCACGACGGCCAACGCCGCCTTTCGCTTCCCTCCGTTTTTACCGAACTCCTTGAGCCCTGAACTCGAACAGATTCAAATGCAGTTTCCACTTGAATCTTCTGTTTCCCTGCCAATTTCGAGCAATTAAATTGCGAGAATATAACAAATAATCGAAGAAACCCAATACATGATAAAGCAATTCAATAGAATTTAAATCATGCATTGTTGATTGTCGGCACTTATACATATTCTGTATTTGTAGAAGATAATCTTAAGAAAATGCAGGAAACTGAAATATGGGGTAGAAGAGATGTGATGCATACATGATATATTATGTGAATAATCCATGCTAATCGTTTATAGTTCTTAGCAATTAGGTGTGTGTGTGTGTGTGAATGAAGAAGTGCCAATGAAGATGAAGAAGGCACGAAGACTCGAAGAGTGGTGTGTGAATAAAAGCTGGAGCGATTGAATTTCGATGCAAATATGAATATTATATATTTTTTTCCTTCCTTCAAAATATATTAGTATATGTAGAATTTTTAATAATTGTAACGCTCAAAAAGACTACTTTTGGTATGAGAAAAAGTAAATATTTTTTGATACATACAAATATAAAATATTTCGTTTGCCTTTTCGTTTTTTATGAAAACAAAAAACAAACATGTTAAACGATTAACGCCAAAATAATGACACGACAAAAACCGATATTTTTGACAAGTTTGAGAGAACATTATTAATTTACATAAATATGCTAGGATTATGTGTAGCTTGTTACAGGTTCAAAGATATGATAAATAGTGTTATTTGGACGGTCTATAGGGCCGGTCCAAATGTATTATGGGCCCTAAAAATAATAAATAAAATTTAATTTAATTTAAAAATAAACAACACACAAATCATTATTAATATTAGAAACATAAATATAACAACAACATTACCTAAAAGAGAAATTACTATTATTTTAATTCAAATTAGTTTTTCTGCATTCAAACTGATATCATTTTCATTCAAACTATATGAACTCGATGGTTTAAAAAAATTATGTATAGATCCTTTATAAGTTTGATTGAAGGCATCAAAATTTTTTCGTTTCTTCCTTTTTTTTTGGCTTCTAGATAATTGTTTTTGGAAAACATTGTAGATTGTCAATAGCTAAACACTATCTATTTATAGGAAAAGATTACATCTGATTTTTGATATATGATTTCTGTCTTAAAATTATAGAAGCCTAATATCATATTTAATTTAAATCAAGGTGCAACTGCAAAATAAAATCAAATACAAACATTCAAACATTTGAATTTAAAACTGGATTTAAAGTTTTGAATTCTGAATCATATATCAATAAATATATTACCTTCTTAAGTACAAACATCTAAAAAAGTAGGTAGAAGATATAAAGTTAAGTCTCAAGAAATCTGAGAAAAAAAACTATAAGCTTTCAACATTTAATTAGATACGAGGACCAGGAATCAGGAATGTGAATACAAAATAAAATCAGAAACAACACTAAAACATCAGAAAATTTAGGATTGGATTTATAATTTGAGTTCTGAATCAGATATCTACAAAGAAATTATCTTGTTAAGTAAAAAATATGAAAAATAGGTAGAATCTATAAAGAATTGACAGTCCAATCTCCAGCAATCTAGCAATCTGAGACACAGATACACAAATAAAATAAATAAATAAATAAATACATAAAAACTATAAGGAGCGTGAATAAGAAATCAAATCAGAATGAGAAACAAAAGAATCAGAGGAAAAAATAAACAAAAAAATTTTATAGCTAACCTTATGGTTTTTATCTCATTCAATGGGTGCTTTGCAATTTTGCATTCAATCGACATAATTGATTATAATCTGAAGGTTGGTAAGAGACTACGAGAATGGAAGAAGTCACACGACATAACTGATTATCAATCATTGTTCTGATGTTGATTCACCAGACAACGATTAGGATTCACGAGGTGTCAATTAGATTAATTGGTTCCCGCTTGATGAGGATTCCTGTAAGACGTCCCAAACGATAGTGTTTGCTTAATGTTACTTCAAAAAATGTTCCAAAGTCTAGACAAAAAAAGGTTATTTCATTGGGCTAAAGTTTGGTTAATTTTATAATTGGGCCCTTAGAAGACATATACATAAATTTTATTCTTTATATATGTATATATATTATATATTTGAGAAATTTTGGGCCCCTTAAAGTCGTGGGCCCTGGGCGGTTGCCCGGGTTGCCCACCGTCAAGACTGGCCCTGAGTCTATATCGAATCCTTCTAAAAATCACAAAACACTAATAATATTTTGGAGATTTAGAAGTGGGAACAATCACTATGTGTGGGTTATATATGTGCGTCTATATAAAGTTCAATATAATACCAAATAATATCACCCAACCAAATAACCAACTTCTTAACCGTTACGTTAGATTTTAGGCATAATTGATATGGTGCTAACTTAAATACAATTCATATCACGAGTGAACAAACAAAAAAAATTATAAAAATCAAATCCTAAATGATATAAGAATTGTTATATTTGCTTCTGTATGGAAGGTGAATAGATTGTTAGGCTTTGATTTTATTTGAAATTGATGAAATCGATTATGGGCGTGTTCGGTACAGAGCATTTTAGAGCGTTTGAGAGCTTCTAATTTCTTGCGTTTGACAAAAAGCTTCGTTTAAAACAAAAAGCATCGTTTGGCACTACAAGCTTCTAGCGTTTACTTTAATCAAAACGCTCCAAATCCAAATGTTACTTCATGTAGCGTTTAACAAAACGCTACAAGCTACAAGCTACCCGCTACCAGCTAGTTTTGCCGAACACGCCCTATGAAGCTACTCTCTTAAACCTTGAATGAACAAATTGGTTATTTTCTCAAACTTAACATAAACAAGCAGATTAACAATTATTCTTAGATAAACATATGTTTATGAATTGAACACATGATTCAAACCGAATAAATAAACAAAAACAAGATTAATATATGTTTATAAATGAATATGAACTTCAAAATCAGGTAAATGAACATAAACGAGCAAATTAACATTTGTTCATGAATGAATATAAGCTTCAACTCTAAATTTAAAAATGATGTTCAAAGGCTCTTTTCATAATGCTCAAAACCTCTAAATGATGTTTTTGAAAACGCTTTGGTCGATGCTCAAATATCAAAAATACAATTGATCAATGCTCTTTGATTCCTTATTTGTGAAATTAGGATAATATAGTGGGACCAGGAAGTTATTGATGCTTAAAAACACAATATACGTCTGATCAATGCTTTTTCAATATTCTTTCATGGGTTACAAAGGGGAAAACCCTTTGATCACTTGTATTGATTTGTGAAATTGGTTGATTGGTGCTCTTGTTTTGTGAAAATGAAAGAAAATAATGGTACTTCAAATTAAAGCAAAAAACCTAATTTTTTTTTTAACAACAAATTTAATTTGTTTCTTAACTACTCATGAACTTCACATATGTTCACAACGAGATTTGAACCTTTAACCTCAAGAAAAGAGGACAATGTCTGATACCGTTGGGCAAAAGCACTTTCGTAACCTAATTAAAACTTTATCAAATATTACCATAATGACATTGTCTCATTTTTATCCATCGATTTATGATCTAATGGTCTCTCTCTCTCTCTCTGTATATATATATATATATATATATATATATATATATATATATATATATATATATATATATATATATATATATTAGTTGTGAGACTCATGTATTACATGTGTTAATTTTTTTTAAAAAAAAAAAGTTAAATATAAATGTTAAAATATTTGAGACTTTGAATTTATAAGAAAATAAGAAAAATAATGATTTATTATAATGGAAATGTTTTTTATATTATAAATTTAAACAAATAATTTAAATAAAGAAAAAAACTAATGAGCTTTAATTTTGAGAATTTTGAAATTAAAAGGTAGGTTTATTAGTAAAATTAATTTTCATTTATTATTACATTTATTGCGATTAGTACATTAAAATATTATGTGAAATTTAATAAAATAGAAAAACTCACAGAATGACATGTGAAAAAAATTAATTCAAAATAACCATAAAATGACAATTGACAAATTGAATGAGAGTGTAACAAGTAGCAAAAAAAACATTCTTTTAAAAAAAACATTCATTAGCGTGACGAACACAAGGAAAAGACACTTCTCAGGTTCCATGTACTGGCTCCCTCTGCCTACCTCGTATCTTTGACTGGGACCGGCGTTGGTTTCCTTCGGGTAGTTACCTAGGGTTCTCTTCTCCTATAGACATATTGAATTTCTACTCTGTCTTACTTTCGATTCTGACTCTGGATGTCATCACTTCATGATGTATGACTAGAAATCTCGGAAGTTTAGGCGAATTCCCCACCATGTCCCTAAAAAGGTATAGGCACTTGGTGATTTCAATAGTCTCGATCTAGTTCATTTATTTCCGAACTGGAAATCTTCTCAATGAACCTCTTCTGGGTCTGAATCAAATCTTCTGCCAAGTACTGAAGTGGATAGGGTTTTCTACAGGGTTCGTGCGAGAATGGAAATGTCTAAAGAAGCCTAAGAGATTATTAACATTTCACTGGGTGATCCATATCGATTTCTGCTACAATTACATAGGGTACACAAATCATATATAGCTTAGATCCGATAGGCCTTCAAATATGTGATACTACTCTATATCCACATCCCAACGAGGAAAAGGAAGTAGAGTGAAACCACACATTCTTAGTCTATGGGATCCTTATTATATATAACCTTGGGAGTATACCCTCTGTAATTGTAGGTATATCAATAAGGATCTTTTTAGTTCTTCACACAAGGTTATCTATGGATCCTAAAATACCCCTATGGTATTTTAATTTCTTGTTTGTTTCTTAACTTCTGAATATGATTCTGGGATTAATGTGAGTCTTTTAGTATTCCAAAATACTCCCATAGTATTTTAAACTTTATGTTTGGCTCTAGCATTCCTAATTGGTAAGTTCCAGACCTATTGCAACACCACTATCACTCCCAAGCACACGTTCATCGCATCTCGAATAAATGTAGTTGCTCAAGTTACATTCATTCCAGCTTACGATTACATAACTGCCCAAGTTTGACGGTAATGCTCAACATCCGAAGACTTTTATTCTTGTTCTTCTTGTGATACTTGTGTTCGAGTATTTAAATTCTGGATGTTCTTATACTTTGGTAAAATATGGTTATATTTTAAAGTATAATTCTTGGTCAGAGTGTTTTATCCCTATGTATTTATAGGCTATATATATTTTATGAATAGATATACTTAGCTCACTATAAACAATGCTCTGATACCAATCTGTCACACCCCAAAACCAGAACGACGGAAAAGTTCTGGGGTGGATGACGTCATGTCAAGTATCACAACTTATGCAGTATAGTAATGATAGTACAACAACCATTGCATTAATAGTAATAGTTTTACATAAGTTACATTAAATAGAGACATCAAAGTAATACAGAACTAGTATAAATGCAGCTCGGTTCTAGGTTGGCTTCACAAACGCTCCCGGGTGTACCTGTCTATTGCTGACCTGAGAATACAAGTTATTTTGAAAGCGAGTATCAACATTTTTAGAAATGCTAGTGAGTTCATAAGTATTTTAGTGTCATTTGTGTAAGTAAGTATTTTATTCAGAATAACTTTATGAAAAGTAGTAGTTTAGAATCTACGGTGTATTAGTGCCTTTTCCAGAAAATCCTATATTTTCTAATTAAAAGTAGTCCTCTACCAAGACTTGACAGTGTTATATTTTAAGGAGAAGCTTTCCCTGAAATACTATCATTACCAAAATACGGTATTTGACTTTAAAGAAAGTAGGAGAATATCACTAGTAAAAACATTAGGGAAAATAACATATGCCTCAGCAGAAAATACTGCTGACAAAGGCAAAAGAAATCATAGACTCCAGGAGTGTATCGAATGAATGATACGCCTGGCTCAGTCTAACAAAAGGAAACACACACCCCAGACGGTAACAAATGTACGACATGGCTAGCAAGGTCTAAAACAAAGAAACACAGACCCCAGACAGTATCAAATGAAAGATACAGCTAGAAAGGTCTAAAACAAAGAAACACAGACCCCAGACAGTATCAAATGAAAGATACAGCTATCAAGGTCTAAAACAAAGAAACACAGACCCCATACAGTATCAAATGAAAGATACAGCTAGCAAGGTTTAAAACCAAAAGAAAATCCTAAGTGGGTGGTTTCAAGAACACAGTGATAGATTCTCGTTACCTTAAGGCCATGAATTATAAGGTAAACATGGAGATACTCGTAACCATACTGATTGACACTAGAGTACTTGACGCCCTGCAAGCGTCGGAATAAATATGACATTTGTCACCCCTTGGCTTGGTAGGTCGTGGACTGTAGCTAGCAGTCAGGGTGCGGGAGTTTCAGTCCCGTATAGATCTATACACACAATGTCCGCTCTCCCTACAGGAGACTCTGGTTACCAACTCGACGACGGGGAGATCTGTGTCTTGAAGATGCATCTCGTAATCTGAATTCTATTAGAGGCGCTGGAGAAATGATATAGACTCGCGTATGAACTGACTCCTGTGGAATTCTCGTACTAGAAAGAGTGAATAGAACCTCCTAACTATTCCTATAATAGTTACTAGTGTCTCTGATCTATGAATGATGAATGGAAGGATGCCCTTGCTACCCAAGGGAAATGAACTGGCCGATGTAAACCTTTTTGTCTATACGTGTATACATGATATATAATTAATGTTTAAACGACCTTCGGACGGATATCCGATACCCACCAGACCACATCCCAACGAGGAAAAGGAAATAGGGCGAACTAGCCTTCCTAAGTCTTTTAAACATTATTTATATAACTATACAAGTACAATCATGCATTTAACGAAAACAGAAGTATAGAAGTATAGAAGAAAACTTTGGTAAAACCTTTTTGGAAAACCTAAAAAAATAGGAATTTACGACTTGATATAGTTATGTAAAACAAGCTTTGAAAACCGTTCATAAACACGTTTTGAATATAATTTGATAACACAATATAAGTAAAGAAAACCTTAGTTTAAAACACTGCTGTAATTGGTTTAGAAGTAAAACATACAGCACGAGAGGTAATTTGAGAAAAGATTTTAACAAGTAAAAACATTTTGGAAAACCATCTATGGTATTATACTTGGTAAAACAACTGAAAGTGTGATAAATCATTGTGCATGCGGGTTATTAATCACATATGATTGATATGATAACTGGCATGTTTTAACTTGTATTCCCCCCCCCCCCCATAAAATAATGTAAAAACATTTAAAAGGTTAATTCAGGGGTATGAACTCACCTGTTGTAAGTGGATCGAACAAAAGTGCCGGTTGGGTGCTCGGTGTCAAGTAAAGACTTGAACACACTTAGTGACATATTAACATATGATGACATATGTTTACATACAATTAGTAGATATAATACTAATTAAACACCTATACGCATCCTAAAGTGCGGAAAATACTTTGGTTAAGTGCTAGGGGTGTCCCGGGTAGTATCTAAGGGTGTGTATGGCCTAGGAGTAAACTCTTTATAGAGTTTACGGCCCTAAGACCATATCCCCATGAGTTTACGGCCGTAAACTCATGGGTGGTGTGTCCTTAGATGCTTTAAGGTCTTATCTCACTCATGGAATTAGGCTAGGTTCAATTCTAGGGCATAGGAAGTGGTTTAGGCTCCAAATGGACCATTTTAGGGAGTTTACGGCAGCAAACATGGAGTTTACGGCCGTAAACTCTCACTTGGTCAATCCCTTCATGTATTTAGGTCTTAAATGGTAGGAAATAAAGTTCTAGTCACTTATATGGGCATAGGAAGGTGTTAAAGGCACTTAAACACCTAGGAAAGGTGTTTACGGTCTAAGAAGGTGTTCTTGGGGAGTTTACTACCTTAAACACATGATTTTATGGCAGTAAACTCATGTTAGTTCATGAATCATGTGTTTTGGTGCATCAAATGAAGGATTACAAGGCTCTAGGTACTCATGGAAGCTTTTGGAGGTGTTTGAGGGGTAGTTTAACACCCAAAAAGGTGTTTATGGTCCTTGAAGATGGGTTTATGGTCTAAGAATGTTCTTAGACCGTAAACTCATGTTTACTCCCCATTTGTTACGATTTTGGTGTTCTAAGTCCTTTCATGCAAGCCTCTAAGTCATTGCTAAGCATTAGAAGTGGTTTGGAAGGGTTTTAGGGCACTAAAACCCTCTTTCAAGGTGTTTACGGTTTTGGGATGCTCCAAAGACCGTAAACTCTTGTTTTTTGGGGTTTTTGGATGTTTAAGCCACGAATTTCCAAGCTAGATGAGATAAACAACAAGTTAGGAAGGTTAACTTACCGATTTGAAGCTCGAAGGGGCGATTTTTGACCAAAACCCGATTTGTAGAGAGAGAAAGTAGAGAGAGAAGGTGTCTAAGGTGGGAAAAAGGTTGGGATGAAACCCACTCAACCCTTATATAGGGTGGAGTTTATGGCCTGGTTGGGGGTTCACCCGACACCAACCGCGAACGGGGTTTTTCACGACTACCGTTAAACACGGCAAATTTTAAAATTATACCTCCTTAATTTTGGTTCGCTTGACGAATATTATTTAAAATATTCCTATGGGTTTAAATCCGGTCAATATAAATTTGGCTAATTTTTGACGTGCTTAATTTCGACGTTAAAACTAACGGAAATTTTTGGGTTGTCACAAAAACAGCTCAAAAACCGGAAGAGGAACCCCAAAAGGACCCTCTTGGTCCGGAACCTCTTGGTCCGGACTCCTCTTGGTCCTGAACCTCTTGGTCCAGAACCCTCTTAATCTGAACACCCTTCTAAGGAATCAGGAGGAATCACCTCGGAACCCATGTGCTTCGGACCCTCTTGCATGACTCCGGAAGAAGTAAGCTCCGGAAGGACCTCGCCTGAAGACCTACTTCGGAAGCTGCAGACGGCCTCGCACCCTCGGTCCGGACCAACCCAAAAGCGCACCTGACTCCGGAAGTGGGCATTGACTTCGGAACTCGTACAGCACCTCCGGAACACACATGCTGGCCACTTCGGACCCTCGCAACCTTCACCCTTCCCTCCGGAATTTAAGATATAACTCCGAAATTTAACTAACAGCTTCGGAAATTGCCCTAGAGTTTCGGAATTCACTATTTAGCCCCGAATTTTGGACTATTCTGGACCTTTTTACCATTTTAAGGTATTTTGAGGTCGGAAATCCAACCAAACTCGTGTTTTTCTTAGCTAAGACCCCTAAAACCATTATTTTATGCTAAAATTAATTATTTTAAGCATACTCTTCATAAAAATAAATGGTTGGGATTTAGGAAAACCTTATCCTAAATCAAGAAAAGGACAAAAGGATTGACTTTGTGAATTGATGAAATTCCTCATTTCCCATGCAAATCACAGTACTCCATGCTTTATCCACCAAATATCCATGCATGGACCACCAGATTCCCATGCATCAAAGATTCCTTTCCTTTTCTTATACTCCAAAGCAACGACAGTGAAGGGGTTAGACTTCACATATTCTCTCACATTTCTCATTTTCTCTCAAAACTCATCTCCAAGCAAGAACAATAACTTGTTGAAAACAAAATTCTCAATTTCTCCCTGGAGTTGTAAGGTAAATTCCTCCACCCATCTAATATTTTATAATATTTCAAGATGAATCCATATTATTTTATTCATAATATGTGGTGATCACCCTTAGGAAAGCATCCCTCCCAAGGAAGTTCCTCATCTCAGCAAGAGTTTAAGCTTGAGATCTTCACTCCATAACTCTAGACAACTCCTCAACTAACTCAAAGTGAGCTTCATACCCCCACCTTTTTCCATGTTTTAATGTTTTTGGGGGAGAGTACAAGTCAAATCTTGCCTAAACTCTTAAATGATTATATATATACGTATGTTTGTATGTGTATGAAATACTATTAAATTATTATTTAGTAATATACTCATGAACGAAGGATTTCTAAATTTCACAAAGAACAGAGGATAATTTCAACAAAAGAACCTCCCAACCATTGAGTGTGTCCAACTTAACCCCTTTATCTATGCTTCCATGTTTAAAGATAAAAAGTTATGAAAGGGATCTTACTAAGTGGACACCATTTCTAGTGATTTTTCGAAAATAGAAACTTTGTGACTATTTTGCAAACCATCAGGGAGTATTTTATAAATATTCAACATAAAAGTTTGCGTCAAGAAAATATGCAAATAGAGCCTTTATGACAGAAACATTTGCATGTCATAAGCAGCTGTCATAAAACTTCCAAGAACATAAGTAATGTTATATATGTCATAAAACAGAAAATGTGTGTCATAACCGGCAGTTATAAATTTATATAAATTATAACTTGACACTTTTTCTCTTGACTAAAATGACTTATTTTTCAATAAACGAAAAGGAACGAACACGAGCACCTAGTTAACGAGCACAATCAACGATATGGAACGAGAACGATATTTCTATTCGATAAGTACGAGTTTCATTATTAATCTAACATATAATGAATCTCTAACGATTGCTCAAAAGGTTGTTAATATTCTAGTCAGACAAATCTCAAAAGTACTTAAATATAAAAATATTAGTGTACGTCTAAGTCCTATAAGGAGTTATAGCCAGAGTCTCCTGGAGGGAGAGCGGGAATTTGTGTATAGATCTATACGGGGTTGACACCCCGCACCTTCGCTGTTTGCTACAGCTAGACATGCCATTCTAAGGTGACAAATGTCTTTTCCAAACCGAAGGTGCCTGAGAAACGCCAAAACAGGCACTCCGTCATGATTAGTATGGTTATAACGACTCACTAGAATATGTTATATTAACTAGAAATTTATGTAAGGAAAACCTCATAAATAAAATTTGGCACGTTGTGTTGACTGTCCTATACGTGATAGGTGATGGTCCGCATTTTTTGTGTTGACTGTCCTTTCTTTTCACCGTATAAAATGTCCACCATTGCCATGATTCTTTCTCCTAACGAGCATAGAGTCGAAATAATGCTATTTTACAAAGTAAAAAGCGTAGGACTCCATGGAAAACAATTTTCTACGATTTCGATAACGATAAAGTAGAACATACGAATATTTTATAGCAGGCAATATAGGATTTTCTGGAGAAAACGATTTTCTACGATTTCGATAACGATAAACCAGAACTTACGATTATTTTGTAGCAGAAAATATAGGATTTTCTGGGGAAAACGATTCTTTTACGATTTCGATAACGATAAACTAGAACGCACACACTCAATTTTACTCGATAAGAGGAACATGATTTTCAACCATATTTTCTTTTTGAAAATAAGGGATTTTTCTTGAGTCGGTTGATTGTTACTATTCAAAAGAACTATTCCCGGACACAGCTCGCTTTTACAAATCACACTACTTTTCAAAATCACTCCTTATAAGGATGAACAAAAGTAATGACATGCACACATATATCCATGATTTTCAAGGCAAGACTTCAAATGATTTCATAGAAAATATCTGATTTTCTGAAAGTACAACGAGAACGATTCTAAACAACTGTAAATGATTTTATACAAAAATGCTTATGAACTCACCAACTTTTTAGTTGACGCTTTTCAAAACGACTTGTATTTTCAGGGATCTAGTAAGCAGGAAACAAGGGACACTGGTGCAAGATCATTTAGCTGTAGTTTGGATTCTTTTCTACCTGTGTATCTTTTGTGTAACTCGAAGAACAAATACAATATGTAAACAATGTAAGTTTGTTATCTCAATGTATGATGTTTGGATTGCTCTGTTTCATTTATATTCAATTGTTATGATACTGCACAATGAAGTCACCCGCCTCCGAACATTTCCGCCGTCTGGTCCGGGGGTGTGACACCATTTTTGTCCATTGAGGTGGTGTAATAGGAACATATGTTGCACACCTAAAAATTCTCAAATGGGATATATTTGGCTCTTGACCAAAATCAAGTTGTAGTGGAGAATATACATGATATGAACTTGGTCTCATGTGTATCAATGATCCAGCATGTAAGATTTCATGGCCCCAGATAGAAACAGGAAGTTTGGTCCTCGTTATTAATGGTCTAGCTATTAGCTGGAGACGTTTATTCAGTGATTTAGCTAAACCATTTTGTGTATGTACATGAGCAACTAGATGCTCAACAATAATTCCTATAGACAAACAATAGTCATTAAATGCTTGTGAAGTAAATTCACCAGCATTATCAAGTCTTACTATTTTGACAGTATAATCAGGGAAATGTGCCCTTAATTTAATAAATTGGGCAAGAAACTTTGCAAATGCCATATTATGATTTGATAATAGGCAAACATGAGACCATTTTCTTGATGCATATATTAAGACCATAAAGTATCTAAATGGTCCAGATAGTGGGTGAATCAGTCCACATATATCATCTTGAATTCTTTATAGAAATCTAGGTGACTCCCTTTCAACTTTCATTGAAGAATGTTTTATAATTAACTTTCCAAGGGAACAAGATCTACATGGTTTTATGTTGTTCTATTGAGGGAACTTTTGGTCCTTCAATGGATACCCATGCGTATTCTCAATTATCCTTCACATTATTGTTAATCCTGGGTGGCCCAACCTATCATGCCATAAACTGAATGTCCTAGGATCACAATCTTTTCCTTTAATTACCATATTTGATTCAATAATATGTAGATATGTATAATGCAGACCAGAATCAAGTGTTGGTAGTTTTTCAAGCATGTGGTTTTTGTCTATAAAATACATATATTTCTTATTTTAAATGGTCACAGTTTTTGTGTCATTTCCTTTGAAATATATGTCATTGAAACTTAGTAAGTTTCTATTATACTTTGGAGAAAATAAGGCATTTTCTATACAAAAGTTTGTACCATTTGGTAATATAAAATGGGCTTTCCCAATTCCCTCTATCAAATCTGCATGACCTAATATTGTAATATATGTCTTTGAAATTTTTAGTTTGTGTCGTTTCCTTTGAAATATATGTCATTGAAACTTAGTAAGTTTCTATTAGACTTTGGAGAAAATAAGGCATTTTCTATACAAAAGCTTGTACCATTTGGTAATATAAAATGGGCTTTCCTAGTTCCCTCTATCAAATCTGCAGGACCTAATATTGTATGTATGTGTGACATCCCCAAAATCTCGGCCAGAAAAGACCGATTTTCATTTATGCTTTTAAATATTTTCAGAGTAAATCCTTTTGATTTGAAAGAGTTGCGGAATTTGTTCCCAAAAACAAAACATGATAAAACAATGTTTACCGAAGCATTTCATAAAAGAAATGTATTTTCATTATAATCAAAACTCGGGGTGTCATGTTCCGATACAGACCAATAAGCATAAACGAATACATTACAAGTCATATAACAAATATAAACATATGCAGACTTGTAAACAAAACAACTTGATGGTTCGTTCATCTCATGCCCTTCCGCCACTACCTGTAATACAATTTAAAACTGAGTGGGTCAGGCTTGGGATCCTGGTGAGCATATAGGGTTTTCAACCCACAATAAATATCATATTTAATTTTTCACCAACCAACAATAACCCAATTACCCATTCCCGTTATTCTCACTTTAATGTCCCTAAAACAACTAACACAAGGGACCTAGTCTAAGAATATTTCATCGGGGCGACAACACATGCTTCGGGGGTGCCTCAACAATATAAGTCAAATAAGGCAACCATGAGGGGGATGGAGTACAGCGAATGAACACCCAAGTTCATTAACACCTACAGGTGGCGAACCTGCTAATGTTTCCACAAGACTGTCTAGAATAGCCAGTGGTCGTCATCTAAACTCTGCTAGATGACTCAATCAAACAACAACGAGGCCTCTCATCTGTTTATTACACACCAAATATCTACCCATGTTCTACCCAACATATTCGTAGATAAAAATATACATTTGTATACATAGTTTAAAAACCTGTATAGCATGCTTT
The DNA here is from genome assembly GCF_002870075.4 of Lactuca sativa. Lineage (NCBI taxonomy): Eukaryota > Viridiplantae > Streptophyta > Magnoliopsida > Asterales > Asteraceae > Lactuca > Lactuca sativa. The sequence continues at coordinate 274,930,835 of NC_056627.2, forward strand.
AATCAGCACATATATCACATAACAGATGAGGCACACACACACATAACACATATCTCATAGAGAAATAATCAAATCTATAAGATAGAAGAGAGTGAATACACATTCACACATAACACAACCAAATATATACACATAACACGTATTTTATACAAAATACTTCATATTATTGTATTTGGAAGAAAGTAACTACGCACTCACGCCTATAAACGACAATATATTTAATACACTCGAACCAAACTTGTATTATTATCGTGTTTATGAAAGGTAGTATACACTCACTTGATCAGAAGATGATCGGACAGCACTACGACTTGCAGAAGTAGTAATCCACAGCAGATCTGGAAGATCTTCACAAAAATCGAACTTCTTGCAGGCAGAGCTTCGACTCGGAAACCGCACTTCTCGGGATTTTCGGGATCTCGGGACTTGCCTCGGGGCTCGGGAATATTACCGGGGCTTCGGGATGGAATCAGCACGCAAAACGAGGCAAAGGACTAGAGAGAAGAGAAGAAATGAACAAAAATTTTGGCTGCCTTCGGACCCCCTTTTATAGTGCTGGACCCTCGCACGAATGCGGGGCGTACGCCTGTACGCGGGGCGTACAGGGCTCCGAATCGTCACTGCATGCGTCATCCGAAATGTCGACACCCTTTGGAGTACGCGGGGCGTACTCGAGTACGCAGCGCGTACCTCGGATCAGATCAATGACTCGCTTCGGATAAGGCTTCTGATTTTTGATTTAAATTTAAATACAAAATGATTAATAAACTTCGGAAATTCATAACTTCTTCATACGAACTCCGTTTTCGACGTTCTTTATATTCACGGAAAGGTGAGACCATGCTCTACGACGTTCGTTTAGACTCCGTCGGCTAATTTTGAATTTATTTTTATTAATTATTTTTAATAGGCCGGGACAGAAACTTTCGTTATAAATTCATAACTTCTTCGTTTGACGTCCGTTCTCGCCTAACTTTTTATCGCTTCGATACCAACAATGAGATCTTCGATTCTCATTTAGATTGCTTCGGCTAAAAACCCCTCGATCTCAAATCGAGTAAAACAGGCTGCATACCGCTAAGCCGGAACTTCGATAAATCATAACTTCCTCATACGAAGTCAGATTTGGGCGTTCTATATATATTCGGAAACCTCGTTTCAACTACTACAACATAAATCAAAGTTATTAAGTTTATTTTACACTTAAATTTTGACGCTTATTTTTTTTATTCTTAATTAATCAAACCACATAATTAAGCAATTAAGCACAAAACACACAATACTCAAATAATACAATCTTAATATTTCAAAATGGGTTACAAAGGTTAACCTAGACCATTACAGTGCTAAAAATGGCAAGCCTGGAAACACAGGCGTTACAATTCTCTCCACCTTAGAATGATTCCGTCCCCGTAATCACACATTGACAAACAAATGCGGATAGCGACTCAACATGTCACTCTCCGTCTCCCAGGTGAGATTCGGCCCATTCGTGTGTTTCCATCGGACAAGCATTAACCCAACCATTTTGCGTCGCAACTTCTTAGTCTTTCGGTCAACAATTGCCTCTGGTTCTTCAATCAACCTTTTGTTCTCATCAATTCTCAATTCAGAAATTGGAATTATATCGGGAAGTTCTCCCGTGAACTTCCTCAAATAACACACATGAAAAGTGTTGTGAATTCCATTCAGTTCTTCGGGTAATTCGAGCTTGTAAGCTTGGTTCCCAATCCTCTGAAGAACTTTAAACGGTCCAATAAACCTTGGACTCAACTTTCCCCTTTTACCAAATCTTATAAGTCCCTTCCACGGCGAGACTTTAAGCAAAACCGAATCTCTAACCTCAAAAGTCATCGGTCTTCGCTTCTTGTCAGCATAGCTCTTTTGACGATCTTGAGCTGCTAACATTCTTTCCCTAATTATTTTCAACTTTTCAGCAGTTTGATGAACCATCTCCTGTCCTATAAACTGCTTTTCCCTAGCCTCAAGCCAACAAGACGGTGTACGACACTTCTGTCCATACAAAGCTTGATAAAGTGCCATCTTAATGCTCGAGTGAAAACTATTATTATAGGAAAATTCTACCAACGGTAAATGTTCATCCCAATTACCTAGAAATTCCAAGGTACATGCTCTCAGCATATCTTCAAGTGTTTGTATTGTTCTTTCACTCTGACCATCAGTCTGCGGATGGTAAGCTGTGCTTAAACATAACTTGGTACCCATCTCCTCTTGTAGACTTTTCCAAAACCTTGAGGTGAAACGGCTATCACGATCCGATACAATCGTTAACGGAACACCGTGAAGCCTCACAATTTCCTTCACATAAGAATTCGCAAGCTTTTCCATAGACCATTTCTCCTTGGCTGCTATGAAATGCGCACTCTTAGTGAATCGATCAACGACCACCCAAATCATGTCGTGACCGTTCTTTGTTCTGGGCAGTTTAGTGACAAAATCCATAGCGATGTCTTCCCACTTACCCATAGGCACATGCAATGGTTCTAAACTCCCGTAAGGTTTCTGATGTTGTGTCTTGACTCTCGCACAAGTCACACACTCGGCCACATACTTTGCAACATCAAGCTTCATCGTCGGCCACCAGTAGTAGGGTTTCAAGTCCCTATACATTTTAGTGCTACCCGGATGAATTGAGTACATGGTTTTGTGAGCTTCTTCCATTAGAAGATCCCTAATTCCTCCTGACTTAGGTACCCAAATACGATCTTGGAATACCTTCAGTCCATGACCGTTAGTACCAAACACCAACGTTTTACCCAAACGTTCCTCCTTTCGGTCATTTTTCTCAGAAGCTTCCTCTTGAGCTTTCTTTATACTCTCCACAATGGTCGAGACAACTTCAATTCTCAACACTCTTGGCCTCCTCCTTTCAAGATTGACTTTCCGACTGAGAGCATCAGCAACAACATTAGCTTTACCGGGGTGGTAAGGTATCTCGCAGTCGTAGTCTTTAAGTAATTCTAGCCAGCGTCGTTGTCTCATATTCAATTCCTTCTGATTAAAAAGATATTGGAGACTCTTATGATCAGTAAAAAGTTAGCACTTCGTGTCATAGAGGTAATGCCTCCATATTTTCAGAGCGAAAACTACCGCTGCCAACTCCAAATCATGAGTCGGGTAATTCTTTTCATGCTCCTTCAGCTGTCAAGACGCATATGCTATCACATTTTCTCTTTGGGTCAAAAAAAACCCAATCCAACCCCAGACGCATCGCTATAAACAACAAAGTCTTCAACTCCATCGGGTAGAGAAAGTATCGGTGCCTCGCATAGCTTCTTCTTTAACTTCTCGAATGCTTCTTTATGCTTATCACTCCAAGCATAAGTAGCTCCTTTGTGGGTCAAAGCTGTTAAGGGAGTAGCAATCGAAGAAAAGCCTTGGATAAACCTGCGGTAATATTCGGCTAATCCTAAAAAGCTTCGAATCTCCGTGGGACGTCTCGGTTGTTCCCACTTCGTTACAGCTTCGATCTTCGCTGGATCAACCATTATCCCTTCTTGGTTGACCACGTGACCCAAGAATTGGACTTCACGAATCCAAAAATCACATTTGGAGAACTTTGCATAAAGCTTCTCCTTCTTCAAAACTTCTAACACTTCTCGCAAGTGTCTGCCATGCTCCTCCTGGCTTTTTGAGTAGATCAGAATGTCGTCTATGAACACTATCACGGATTTATCAAGGAAAGGATTACAAAACCTATTCATCAAATCCATGAACGTTGTCGGTGCATTGGTTAGTCCAAACGACATAACCAAGAACTCGTAGTGTCCATATCTAGTTCTGAATGCAGTCTTCTCGATATCTTGCTCTCTTACTTTCAGCTGATGATATCCTGACCTAAGATCGATCTTCGAGAAATAGCTCGAACCTTGCAATTGATCAAACAGGTCATCAATCCTCGGCAACGGATATCTATTCTTTATTGTTGCCTTGTTCAGCTCTCTGTAATCGATGCACATTCTCATACTTCCATTTTTCTTCTTCACAAATAACACCGGAGCTCCCCAGGGCGATGAACTAGGTCTAATGAAACCTTTGTCCAATAACTCCTGAAGTTGCATCATCAGCTCCTTCATCTCCGTCGGTGCTAATCGATAAGGTGCTTTTGCTATTGGCGTGGTTCCTGGTAACAAGTCTATTCTGAACTCCACTTGTCTATCAGGTGGTAATCTAGGAAGATCCTCGGGGAATACTTCCGGAAAATCACACACCACTGGAATGCTCTGCATCACCTTCTTTTCTTTCTTAGCATCAATCACAAACGCTAAATATGATGTACATCCCTTGGTCAAACACTTTCTGGCTTTCATTAGAGAAATGATCCCAGAATTCACTCGCCGTTTGTCCCCATACACCATAAACGAATCTTTTCCAGGCGGGTTTACTTTAACTATCTTTTTCTTGCATAGAATTTCGGCATCATTGGCGCTAAGCCAATCCATTCCCAAGACGATGTCGAAACCATTTAGTTCGATAGGCAATAATGCCTCATGAAACTTATTCTCATTAAGTTCGATCAAGATGTCTTTCATACGATGGCTAACAGGTACAAACTTGCCACTAGCTACTTCAACTAATAAAGCATTATCTAGTCTATCAACAGGCAAAGCTAGCTTTCTACCAAACTCATGCGAAATAAAGGAGTAGTTGGCTCCAGAATCAAACAATATATGAGCAGGTAATTCGTTTACGAGAAAGGTACCTGAAGCGACATCAGCTTCATCCTTTGCAGCCTCAAGTGTCATCTGGAAGGCTCTCGCCTTCGGCTTTGGTGGAATGTTGGGCTTCGCTGCCTCCTTCTTCTTCGGACAGTCTTTCAAAATATGCCCCTCTTCATTACACCCAAAACACATCCTTTTGTTGTTCGGACATTCATTGGCAAAATGTCCGACCTTTCCACACTTGTAGCAGGTCACATCCTCGCTACATTTCCCAAAGTGCTTTTTCTTACACTTGTCACACCACTTCGCCTCGCCTCCTTTTCCTCCAAACTTTTTCGAATCAGATTTCGAAAATTTTCCTTTCTTACCGGAACCAGATGTTCCCTCAAACTTTCTTTTCTCACCAACATCAACCTTGTCAGTGGTTCTCCCGTTGATCACGTTCTCAACAGACTTGGCAGCCAAGATAGTTGCCTCTAGAGTAAGTGCCTGACGTACTGGCACCTCGTACTCCCATGGAAGTCCCTTCGCATACTGATCCACCTTTGTCAGCTTGTCTGGAACGATACGCAAAGCAAACTCCATCTTATCGGTGAAGTTATTGGTGTATTCATCAACTGACATGCTGCCTTTAGTCAATGTCAGGGACTTGTTCTCCAACTCCAACAGATTTTGAGCCGAGCAGAACTTGCGCTTAAACTGCACCAAGAACTCTGCCCATGACAATTGCAGTGGCTCATTAAGGCTCAAAGTCTTCCCTAGAGTGTTCCACCAACGAACGGCTCCACCTCGGAATTGACGCACGGCATAGATAGTTTGCAACTTACCTCTACAGCCACACGTCATGAAGGCTAGCTCCATTTCAGAGATCCAATCCATAACCCCAATCGGATCCTCCTTTCCATTGAAGGTCGATGGTTTGCAAGTCAAAAAGTCCTTGTACTTGCATCCCATTCCATCATTCCTTCCATCACGGTTGTCTTGCCTAACTATCGGTGGGTTGGCTAGACCAACAGACCCACTGAAGTTTCCACCTTCTGAGTGCCCTTCATTCAGTTCAGGCTCTTCCACACGAATCAACAGTTCTTCACGATTCTGTTGAAGTAACCGTCTAGTTTCATCCATCTGACGATCCAACATCGTCTGAATCATCAATTGCACACCAACCATGGTTATTGGCTCAGGCGCTGCTGCTACGACAGGTATTTGCTCAATCACAGGTGGTTGATTCCTATTTTTGTCAGCATTTCCAACTCCACTTCTTGTTCTCACCATTTTGATCTACACACCGAATAAGGTGAAATTAGATCCTCAATCATGATAGATAATTAAATCATCCTTATCACTCCGAAACGTTTACATGCTAGTTCTAATATCGCAGACGTACGCTTAGAATCCTACACACATAAGGTTTCTAGATCCGGTCGGCAACAGACCATAGATCCGAACAAATAATATCATATATGGCAACATATAACATTTAGCACATAAACCATTTTAGGCAACTTTCCTAAAATAATCTAGTGCTCGTGTCTAAATCACAACAGACACACATCTCAAAATTTCACTTAGCATTCTAAGTTTAAGTCTAGAAATCCTACAAATTCCTAGTTCGCTTAAACTAATGCTCTGATACCAACTGTAACATCCCCAAAATCTCGGCCAGAAAAGACCGATTTTCATTTATGCTTTTAAATATTTTCAGAGTAAATCCTTTTGATTTGAAAGAGTTGCGGAATTTGTTCCCAAAAACAAAACATGATAAAACAATGTTTACCGAAGCATTTCATAAAAGAAATGTATTTTCATTATAATCAAAACTCGGGGTGTCATGTTCCGATACAGACCAATAAGCATAAACGAATACATTACAAGTCATATAACAAATATAAACATATACAGACTTGTAAACAAAACAACTTGATGGTTCGTCCATCTCATGCCCTTCCGCCACTACCTGTAATACAATTTAAAACTGAGTGGGTCAGGCTTGGGATCCTGGTGAGCATATAGGGTTTTCAACCCACAATAAATATCATATTTAATTTTTCACCAACCAACAATAACCCAATTACCCATTCCCGTTATTCTCACTTTAATGTCCCTAAAACAACTAACACAAGGGACCTAGTCTAAGAATATTTCATCGGGGCGACAACACATGCTTCGGGGGTGCCTCAGCAATATAAGTCAAATAAGGCAACCATGAGGGGGATGGAGTACAGCGAATGAACACCCAAGTTCACTAACACCTACAGGTGGCGAACCTACTAATGTCCCTAAAACAACTAACACAGCAGATCTGGAAGATCTTCACAAAAATCGAACTTCTTGCAGGCAGAGCTTCGACTCGGAAACCGCACTTCTCGGGATTTTCGGGATCTCGGGACTTGCCTCGGGGCTCGGGAATATTACCGGGGCTTCGGGATGGAATCGGCACGCAAAACGAGGCAAAGGACTAGAGAGAAGAGAGGAAATGAACAAAAATTTTGGCTGCCTTCGGACCCCCTTTTATAGTGCTGGACCCTCGCACGAACGCGGGGCGTACGCCTGTACGCGGGGCGTACAGGGCTCCGAATCGTCACTGCATGCGTCATCCGAAATGTCGACACCCTTTGGAGTACGCGGGGCGTACTCGAGTACGCAGCGCGTACCTCGGATCAGATCAATGACTCGCTTCGGATAAGGCTTTTGATTTTTGATTTAAATTTAAATACAAAATGATTAATAAACTTCGGAAATTCATAACTTCTTCATACGAAATCCGTTTTCGACGTTCTTTATATTCACGGAAAGGTGAGACCATGCTCTACGACTCTCGTTTAGACTCCGTCGGCTAATTTTGAATTTATTTTTATTAATTATTTTTAATAGGCCGGGACAGAAACTTTCGTTATAAATTCATAACTTCTTCGTTTAACGTCCGTTCTCGCCTAACTTTTTATCGCTTCGATACCAACAATGAGATCTTCGATTCTCATTTAGATTGCTTCGGCTAAAAACCCCTCGATCTCAAATCGAGTAAAACAGGCTGCATACCGCTAAGCCGGAACTTCGATAAATCATAACTTCCTCATACGAAGTCAGATTTGGGCGTTCTATATATATTCGGAAACCTCGTTTCAACTACTACAACATAAATCAAAGTTATTAAGTTTATTTTACACTTAAATTTTGACGCTTATTTTTTTTATTCTTAATTAATCAAACCACATAATTAAGCAATTAAGCACAAAACACACAATACTCAAATAATACAATCTTAATATTTCAAAATGGGTTACAAAGGTTAACCTAGACCATTACAGTGCTAAAAATGGCAAGCCCGGAAACACAGACGTTACAGTATGACTGTTTTGTTGGTACTAATTTTGAAAAATATTTCTTTGATTTCAAAATAGTATGTGTACTACTACTATTTGCTATACAAGATCTCTAACCTTTCCTTGGTGTTATGCTCCAATTGGACTCATGTTAAACTTCACATATAAAAGAAATAATAAGCGAATAAACATAATCGTAATAATTATTATAAAGAAAGTTCATTTATTGTAGGAAAGACATTACATGAAAACCAAATGAAGGAAAAGCAAGTTTATTAGAATAATAGAAATTTTTAGTTTATGTCTTCCATGTCATTGTAGAAATCAACATAAGTTAGCGGAGTGAAAGCAAGGAGATATAAGCCCAAAACACTTCTAGGGCTAGGTTTTAATACAAAGGGCTTCACCAATGACTCTTAGACAGGAACTTTATGACCTTTTGGGCCATCACAAGTCTAGATCTGAAGTAGTAACTTCAGATCTAAGCCTCAAACTCGAGATAGCTCCCAAATAAGCTAATGAATCCCAAATCAACCACCATTCTTAAGGAGGAGGTTCCTTACCCCTGAAATGTGCCCAAACAGAAGTAGATTCCATATCTTCCCAAGCCCCTTGATGATGGCCTCTAAATCCCCAAGCTTCTTACACCAAAAATCTCTTCCAAGCTCTAATTCTTCATCAATGGAGTCACACACACGAGATGAGGGTATTTGGATCTCAAATGGGTAGCAAAGAGGTTGAAGGTGGGTTATAATGTACTTTATATAGGGCACAATCCCCGGATTAGGGTTTTCTCCCTTCAGCACCAACTCGCCGAGTCCAGCTGCCGACTCGCCAAGTTGGTCACTTAACACGTGACCAGAACTGCGACTCGACTCGCCGAGTCTATACATCGAATCGCTGAGTCGACCTTCCTTATTTACACTAAGAACCCTGAACTTGCACTTCTGAACTAGGGGTGTTACAGACGAGATTCATGGTTTTTCATCAAGAGTTCATTGTTTTGTTCTGCAATAAGCAGACATGCATTCAGTTCAGAATATCTTGTGAACTTTTGCATACGATATTATTGCATCAATGTAATGTTTGTTGCATGAAATGTGGAGTAAGTTTTCTCCAACATATCTTCATCAGTAACTTCTTGTCCACAATACTTGAGTTGTGAACAGATTCCAAACAAAGCTGAGTTGTCTTCATTTACTTTCTTGAAGTCTTGAAACCTCAGTGTTCTCCATTCATCTCTAACATTTGGAAGTATAACTTCCTTTTGATGATCAAATCTTTCTTTCAAAAGATTCCAGAGAATACTTGGATCATTAACATCAAGATATTCAAATCTCAACATTTCATCAATATGCTTACGAAGGAAAACTTGTGCTTTTGTTTTGTCTTGTGCCAAACAATTATTAAATTCATATATAGCATTTGAGATTCCCATGAACTCAAGATGCATTTTTACATCTATCATCCATGGCACATAGTTTTTCCCACTAACTTCAAGTGCTGCAAACTCGATCTTTTCAATGTTGGACATATTGTAACTATAAATTTTAAACAAAATAAAAATTAATATTAAACTCCATTTATTTCAATAAATATTACACAAAAAAGTGGTAAAGCTAACATTGCATACACGCCTAAAAGTAGATGAAATTCCATCTTCGATGTTAAGGATTGGGATGAAAAGTAATATGACTATTATAGTCATGATTATCACAAAATGATGAATCATCTTGAAGTTTGATTCCTTGAAATTGATTTGTTTGATAGAAGAGTGAAATATTTGTTGTGAGTAAAATAAGCACGGTAAAGATATTTATTTATGGTAAAAAAATATAGTCGTTGTTTTTACTGTTTATAACCGTTGCATATATATATATATATATATATATATATATATATATATATATATATATATATATATATGTATGTATATGTATTTTATAAATCATTTAATAAGACTTATAACTAATACATAACTTTACTTGATATAATTTTACTAATTAAAAACATAAATAAATATTAGTAAATGCTTAGATAAAATTACAAAGAGTATCTAAAATATAAATAAACATTGACATGTATAAATAAATATAATTTAAATGTTAGTATCCATAAATAAAAGTTAGTTGCATATTATAAATGTTAGTATGCATAAATAAAAATTAGTTGCATGTAAATGTTAGTTTGCATTAAATTAGAATACATAAAGAAATGTTACTATAAGAAATAAAAACTGTTAGTAGTCCATAATGTATATAAGTTTTATTAATTCATTAGTATTATTATTATTTTAATATGATGGAGATTTTATAACTAATAGTGTTTTTACTAACTAATACATATATTGATTAAGATAGATGTGATTTCCATTTGTTTAATAACCTTGATTAAAGCTTTCGTGCTGATAACATATTATAAATTAAGCATAATTAATGTAACTTTAAACCAAACCAAACTAGTAAACTTTTTTAAGAACTTTAATTGAGAAGAAAGAATATTTAGAGAGAATATGAAAGTTATATTTCTTATAACTTTAGGTGTATCTCATCCTTTATAATGAAGGAGTATTTATACTACAAATTTTACTAACATATAATTCTAACTGGTTAGAAATATTGACAAATTTACCATACACCAATTATTATGTAATCCACCAATATATATATATATATATATATATATATATATATATATATATATATATATATATATATATATATAAGTAAGTCTATTGATAAAATAAAAAAGATTGAGAATGAGGGAATCACTCTCAGCCACTCATTCATTTTGACGCAAAAGGGAAAAGGAATACACATGCGTTTTCCAACAAAACATGTTTCCTTAAACTATGCTAATCATTACTAATATATACAAAAACATAGTTTTTTTTTCTTTGTTTTTTTAATTTTTAAGGAACTATTTTTATTGAAAAATGATTTTAAATATATCAAAATTCATAATTTTTTATTCTTTATAAATAGACATCCATATTGATATAGTTTTAAGATAATTTTTTTTTGTTTCAGCTATCGTTATTCATTAGGGAATTAAAATTTCATCAGATTTTTACTACAGTACATTCGTTATTCACTTATTAATAAAAAAATATGATTAATTTTTTTTACTGTTTAAGTGTCATTTATAATACTTATTCATATATGAATAGAAAATTAACTGTAATAAAAATCTGATAAATATTTTATTCATATATGAATATAAAATATAACGACAACTAATACACGTTTTATTCATATATAAATATAATATATGACGAAAGATGATGTAAAAAATATATTTTAAGTAGGAAAACTTTATTGCGCTTTAAATTCATATATGAACGATACTCAAACTATAAAAAAAGTTAAACATATGTTTTATTCATAAGTGAATAACGAATGTACTATAATAACAATCTGATGAATTTTTATTCACTTATGAGTAACGAGAGTTGAAACTGTAAAATTTTTTTTTTTTTTATTTTATCTTAAAACTATATCAATATAGATGTCTATTTATAAAGAATAAAAAATTATAAATTTTGATATATTTATAATAATTTTTCGATAAAAAAAGTTTTTTTTTAAAATATATATATATATATATATATATATATATATATATATATATATATATATATATATATATATATATATATGTTTTGTGTATATTAAAGTAATGATTAACATAGTTTAAAGAAACATGTTTGGTTGAAAAACACATGTTTATCCGTTATTCATTTCCGTCGGTACGTCTAAGTGTTTTGCGGCAAAATAAATATGTGGCTGAGAATGATTATCCTATTCTCAACCTTTTTTTCTCAATTAAACCATCTTTTATATATATATATATATATATATATATATATATATATATATATATATATATATATATATATATATATATATATATAATGATTGGATGTGAAATAATGAGGAAATGATTGGATGGAGATGACTGTTTCTTGATTTAATTTAATCATTTCAAATATTTTCTGCATCATCCATTTCCATTGGATGCCTTTTTCATTTTACTTGTTTCCCTTTCTTTTAATTTAGATTTACCTAGACTTTCTAGATTTCTTCCATTCAAATAGTATTATACATTTATACCATATGTTTAAAATCGTAATGATATAAATTACTGTGCACATTAAAATTTAGAGAAAAAAACCGGATCATTTGTCTATGTGCAAAAGCTAACATAGCTCTATGTCACATTGTCACCTATAACACCATAAAGTTTGTAAACAATTAAAAAATCAAATACATACTGATCTTACAATAAAAACAACGATATTAACATTTATTTGGAAGATACACGTTTCTTACATAACAACGTTGCAATTTTTTCGTTCTTGATAATAAAATTTCAATTTTCTTTTGTGATTAAAAAATCACGGTCAAATTTATAATACCGGTCATTGAAAATCAGTTTTACTTCTCTTTATAACTTTCCATAAATAGTAAGAAGACACATGTCACACGAAAGTTGTTCATTGGGCTCACTAATTTGTCAACCAAGATGTAAACTATACTGGAAGTCTGGAACCCTTGTCAGCGAAGGTGGGATTAGACAACTTCAATACCATATATATATATATATATATATATATATATATATATATATATATATATATATATATATATATATATATATATATATATATATATATATATATATATATATATATATATATATATATATATATATATATATATATATATATATATATATATATATATATATATATATATATATATATATATATATATATATATATATATATATATATATATATATATATATATATATATATATATATATATATATATATATATATATATATATATATATATATATATATATATATATATATATATATATATATATATATATATATATATATATATATATATATATATATATATATATATATATATATATATATATATATATATATATATATATATATATATATATATATATATATATATATATATATATATATATATATATATATATATATATATATATATATATATATATATATATATATATATATATATATATATATATATATATATATATATATATATATATATATATATATATATATAATATATATATATATATATATATATTATATATATATATATATATATATATATATATATATATATATATATATATATATATATATATATATAATATATATATATATATATATATATATATATATATATAGTGACTTTTTTTGATTCGTGGTCCTTTTGGAGTGGTTTGTATGTGAAAATGGTCCCTCCGAAAATTGAAATGACTATAATACCCTTGGGGTATTTATTTTTCATTTTTCTTTCATTATTCTTAAAATTTAATAATTATTTATTTATTTTAGCAATTAAAAAAATAAAAAGGGCCCACCTCTCTCTCTCTCTCTCTCTCTCTCTCTCTCTCTCCCAAACACCCCCTTTTGATGTTGTTGCTTCCCTTTTATGGGTGTGCCACCGGAACAGAAAGAAGAACGACGAGGGAGTTGTCGGAGCAACCTCCCTTACCACATCAGACGTCGGGATCTCCTCCTCCTCCACTCCGTTGCAAATCGCCACCATAAGACAAACTGCCACCACCTCTGCAGCTCCCTTCCTCCCCATTTTCTTTCCTGTTGATTAATTACCCCCAAACACCCTACGATCACTTCGAGTGCTACCCTACATCCACAGCCGACAACAAAAAAGGAATGAAGCATAGAAGAGCACCGGAGCAGCCTTATTGCCACCACCATCTTCAGCCCCTCACCACCATCGTTGCCCTGTTCAAGTCATCACCTTCGATTGTTTAACTAACCCACGAAGGTGAAGAACCCCCCTCTTTCATCACTTGTGTTACAGGACAAAAACAACCCCTCTCACTAAATCGATCGCCGTTTCTGCTACTCTGGATTGTGTGTCATCTACAACACAGGAAGGAAAAGAGGATTGATCGGGAATCAAACCAATAGCGACTGTCGGTGGTCCTGAGGAGTTCAATCAAGCAATAAGGGTGAAAATCAAGACTTATTGTGGTTGTGTTTGGTCTGTCGGTCAAACGAAATGGAATGGGTCTTCGAAAGGGATCGCAAGGATTTGTCCCAGTCTGTCTACCAGTCTTCATCTCTCAAAAAAGCAATACGATTACCAATGGGTTGCTCCGATCAACAGAAAAAAACAAGGAGGGAGGTGGTTTCATGGTGGTCCCAGCAACAGCAACACCATCGTTGGTGGTGGTGGTGTTTCTCGATGGGAAAGAGGCAGTGGGTGGCGGAGGGAGGAGCTCCGGTAGCCTCTGATGCTTTTGTTTGGTCTTCTACCGGCGAAGACAAAGGAGGGAAAAAGTGGCATCGGTGATTGCTGGAGTGACTCGACAGAAGAGGGCGGAGGGAGGTGGTGGTCGGTGTCAAGTTGGTCGGTCTTTTCCTTCGGCCGGTGAGATACGAACTGGAGGGATCGAGATTTGCTATAGCAGTAGCTGGATATTTGGGTTTAGTGTTATGTGTGTGTGTGTGTGTGTGAGAGAGAGAGAGAGAGAGAGAGAGAGAGACCAAATTAGTTATTTATTTTCTTTTTCTTTTAAATTAAACAAAAAAAATACAAAAAATATATCAGAAAGGGCATTTTAGTCTTTTCAGTTTTCCGAGGGACCAAAACCACAAGCAAACATGGTCAAAAGGACCACCAATCCAAAAAAGTCACTGTTTGGACTAAAACCCCAAAATTTTGCATACCACAGGGACCATTTTTGCAATTTTGTCTATATATATATATATATATATATATATATATATATATATATATATATGTGTGTGTGTGTGTGTGTGTGTGTGTGTGTGTGTTTGGTTTCCTTGCATCGAACGCAGTGGAGTTTTTAGTAGACTACAACGGATCATGCATAATAATGTTATATCCCCTAAATCTATGGATGTAGTTTTCAAAAAAATTGGTTTACCATACAAAAATGCTTAGCGGCGCAACTCCTTGCCCGTTTGCCGTTCTCATTCATTGTATGATGATAACTAAAAAGTTGATGATGATACCTCTGAAATATTTATAATTTAGCAGTGAAATAAATGTATATTAATCCTTTATTTAATTTGTGATATGGTCACGCAGAATGTGTTAGGAAATTTAAAATGCTAAATTGTAAATTTACAAATTTTCCATTGCTCCACATATGGGATGTGGGTGGAAGATTTAATAAAGAGTTTATGAGGCTTCTATCATTAAAAGCCCTTAAAGTTGTACTTTGTACTGGAAATTAAAGGTGGGCCAAGTCCACAAACACCACTAGAAATGAACAAAAAAACCGGAAATGAAACTTTTTATTCATATAATTTTTGTGTCAATAAACTTTGTGATTTTATTGTGTATTGTAATTAAGATACCTATACATAACACACACACACACACACATATATATATATATATATATATATATATATATATATATATATATATATACTAGACACAGTCACACATTAGTCGTAGCTTGGACCGCAACTGTAGAAATCGTTGTGAAGATAACAACTTTGTGAAAATGTCAACAATCTGGTCATTTGTGTTGATGTACTGAACTGAAAGATTTCCTTGAGCTACTTTCTCACGAACAAAGTGGAAATCGACTTCAACATGTTTAGTGTGTGCATGAAATACAAGATTGGCTGAAAGATAGGTAGCACCTAGTTATCACTCCACAATGTAGGGACAAATTTTAAAGGGACACAGAGTTCTCCCAGAAGAGTTTGAAGCCACGTAAGTTCAGCAACCGTATCTACTAGTGCCTTGTACTCAGATTCTGTTGATGACCGAGAGACAATGCGTTGTTTGTGAGTAGACCAAGAAACAAGGTTAGAACCAAGATATATTGCATAGCCCCTGGCGGATCAATGGTCATCTGGATAACCAACCCAATCCACGTTAGAGTAGGCTATAATGAACGGATATGTAGTATCAATGTAAGTATGTAGCTTGAGATTAGAATGGCTTTGTAGTTTCAACCCATAAGACATAGTTCCTTGGAAATAACGAAGGATACGCTTGACAACGGACCAATGAATTTCTGCAGGCGAACGCATAAATTGATAAAGTTTGTTAACCACAAACGTCATGTCAAGCCTAGAGAGAGTGACATATTAGAGAGCAACAACTTGTCGGTACCGAGCAGGATTATCAAAAGCTTTACTGTCACCATTAGCCAGATTAGCATATATAGTTATAGGTGAAGGTACCATTTTGGAGGAAGAGAGACTGGCTCTTTGAAGCAGTTCAAGTATGTATTTTGGTTTAGATAGAAGGTTTGAATCCGATTACTAATGTATCTCGACACCTAGAAAATAGGACAAAACACCCAAATCTTGTATAACAAATGATTTGCTTAGGTTGTGCACCACTTGATCAATAACCTGGGAAATGTTACATGTGAAGGAGCCTATGAAACTAGGCTCGCAGAGTCTTTTTGAGGCCGTATAGTGACTTGTGGAGAAGGGAAACATGATTTGGTTTGATAGGGTCAACAAAGCCTTGTGGCTGCTGTAAATACACATTTTCTTTTAAATCCCCATGTAAAAAGGCGTTTTGCACATCAGGATGTTGTAACGGCCATTTTTGTGAAACAACTAAGCAAAGAACAACAATATGGTTGTGGATTTGACAATGAGGCTAAATTTCTCCTGATAATCAACGTCTAGTTGTTCCATGAAGCCCTTGGTGTACATGCAAACCCTAATACTTGGATCTAGTTTTTCTAGTTATACATGCAATAAGTATCCAAGGCTTGCAAACCCTAATCTAGCATACAAAAACCGAAATCAATAACTAAAAACAATTTTAGATGATTACCTTTCAATTGTAGCAAGAATCATCAACCTCTGAGAGCTTTAGTATCACAAGTGTAATACCTCTAATCGATCACAAACACCAAGGCAGTTGGAGAATGATAGAGAGAGGGGAATGGAGGCTCAAAATCGGTTGGAACTCTTCTAGGGGTTCAAGTGGCCGATTTCACTATCCCTAGGGGTCCTTATATAGCTGCAAAATTAGGATTTCAGTTAAATCCCTAAACTGGTTGCTTAAGCCCTAAGCATCCCATAAGAATCTTCTAGAATCAAGCCCTTGGACGAAATCCTTATGGGCTCCCATAAGATTTTGTCCATCCCTTGCTTAAGGGATCCACAACCCAAATTCTAATTATCTTATAATTACAATTCCAGTCCCCTTAGTTCAGTTAATATCTTTTTTATCACAACATTAATTCTTAATTAATTCTTGATCAATATTAATTAAACAATATGATTTCTCTTTTAATATACTATTCATATAATATATTAATAAACCATAATAACCTCTTTCTCCATTATTCATCCAGTCAAGTTGTTTTGGTGAAGGCAACCCAAAAGGACCATACTACAACCGGGTCAAGTACATACCAAATATAGTTATGACCAATCCAAAAGTCTCCCACTTGGATAAGTCTAATAACTCTAAATGCAAGTACTATTTCAAGATCCGATTAGCAATCGTAGCTCTCAAAAGTCGATGTCGAACTGTAACACGTCCTTTACATAAGGGATCGTATAGTCCTCCGTTCTCAAGATATTATGTGGACAATTACATGGAACATAATCATACTTATTGTCCAACAGTTTTTTTCTTGATCTCTAATTCGTCTGACATAGAAATTAATTGAACACATCAATTTAGTCCTGACCGGCGCCAACATATAAGTCAAACCAAATCATTGAGGGGCTCAAGATATTGCTTTTAGCCTCGTAGGATAAAAGGAACAGATAAACTTCGACTTATATGCTTGTACTATTTATTCATCAAATCATACACAACAATGTGTTTTAAAACATCAAGTTACGGATGCGTTTACGCATTATCAATGCACAACCGACTCATAAACAACAACTCATATATCTAGGTTTAAAGACTATATGATATTATCATCTCACAATCACTTGTGATTAAATTCCATGAAGTGATTCATGTGAGTGCGGGTTTAATCCAATACTCAAATCATATTTCAAGAGCACTCATGAATGTTGCAGCAAACTTTTGCTATGACTAAACACTTAGACAATCTACAAGCCAATTCATGACATTCTTCTTTCATACCTACTTCCAAAGTATGATCGACTGTGGATAGTTTAAATAATCTTCTTATTTTGGAAGTCAAAACATGCAAAGTGAAACAATAGTAAATAATTGACATAAGACAGTAACATAACTTATAAATAAAACAACTCTATTTAATCATCAAAATGTCAATTACAATTTATCAGTTACAAGTTTCTAAGGCTATCTAATTACTAAAACTAATATCGTCCTTCAACCCAATGCTCCTAGCGTTCTGCAAGTGCTTAACCCTACTCAGTCCCCTCGTAAGGGGGTCTGCTGGGTTCTCTTTTGACGATACCCTCTTTACCACGAGGAGTCCCTCTTTTACCCGATGTCTAATGAAATGATATTTTCTGTCAATATGCCTGGATCTGCCATGATCCCTCGGTTCCTTGGTTAAGGCAACCACACCTTTGTTATCACAGAAAATCTCCATAGGCTCCTTTATGGCCGGTACAACTCCAAGGTCTCCAATCAAGTATTTTAGCTATATTACCTCCTTTGACGCTTCGCTCGCTGCTATGTACTTTGATTCGCATGTTGAATCGGCTACGGTCTCCTGCTTGGAACTTTTCCAAGTCACTACTCCTCCATTTAGGGTAAAGACCCAACTTGACTGCGAGCGGACATTAACCCTGTCAGTTTGAAAGCTAGCGTCACTATACCCTCACACTTTCAAGTCATCACTCCCACCGAGGATAAGAAACCATTCCTTAGTCCTCCGAAGGTACTTGAGAATATTCTTTACTGCGGTCCAATGTGCTCTACCAGGGTTCCCTTGATATCTGCTGACCATGCTCAAAGCGAAGGCCACATCAGGGCGAGTACATGTCATAGCATACATGATTGAGCCTACTGCGGAAGCATAAGGTACTCTGCTCATCTCTGCTATCTCGGCATCGATACTCGGGCTTTGAGTCTTACTCAACTTGGTATTGCTTTGGATTGGTAACTCCCCTTTCTTGGAATTCTCCATGCTAAAACATTCTAATACTTTATGCAAGTAACTACTTTAACTAAGTCATATTAGTCTTTCACTCCTATTTCTCAAATCCTTATCCCAAGAATATAAGCAGCTTCTACGAGGTCCTTCATAGCGAAACACTTCCCAAGCCAGGACTTAACCTCCTGCAAGGTTGGGACGTCATTTCTTATGAGTAGTAGGTCATCCACATACAAAACGAGAAAGCTAACTATATTCCCACTGGCTTTGACATATACACAGGACTCATCCTCACTTCTCGAAAAACCAAACTCTTTGACTTTCTCATCGAAGCAAAGATTCCATCTACGAGATGCTGGTTTCAATCCATAAATGGATTTCTTAAGCTTACACACTCTATTAGGGTGCTCTGCATTGACAAAACCCTCTAGTTGACTCATGTAAACATCCTCAACCAACTTCCCATTAAGGAAAGCGGTTTTGACATCCATCTTCCGTATTTCATAATCATGAAACGCAGATATGGCTAGCATAACCCTTATAGATTTAATCTTCATAACTGGTGAGAAGGTTTCATCATAGTCAACTATGGAAGTTTGAGTAAAGCCCTTCGCAACCAATCGCGCCTTATTCGTGTGTACTTTTCGATTAATCATCATAATGATATACCATCAAGCCCTCAATATGAGTCTGGCATGCCGCCAGTCCTCAACTTGTATCTGGAATGCTCATGAGCCCTCAGTATGAGTTTGGCATGCCCTACCGGACCTCAGATCATATTTGGAATGCTCCAGGGTTTATTGGCTACCGTACGGAGCAGTACAACCTCAACATAACCCAATATGTCGACATATAACATATCATAAACATACACGGATAATCATGCAAACAGAATCACAGATAGTCCTACTGGTCTAACAGACGAGCATATCAACAACTAGCATAATCATGCATTTCTATTTCATACTCAGTACATCATTGAATATCAGGATATCAATCCAATAGGCCGACCCTTGTCCATTCGACCCGTAAGTACAGTGAGGAAAACTCACCTCGCAAACTGGACAAAAGCTGATGAGGTCTTGAATCCGAATCTCAGCTCCAACCGTATCATATTCCTACGAAATGACCAATATCAATCAAAATCCCAAAATACCCAAAATACCCTTAAGGTCTAACTTGGTCAAGTCAAATTCAAACTGGTCAAACCAATTAAGTCAACTGAGTCAACCCATCCGAGTTAACCAAACCGAGTCAGCTCAGTCGAATTGACTCAGAGTAAGTACATGGGGCGTACATCGAAGGTACGCTAGGCATACTTGCGTCCTCGTATATTGACCACCATCGGGGTGGTTGACCTCGTATGCAGGGCGTACTCCCAGAAACCCAAAACTTCTATTAAGAGCTTAATGGATAAAGCTCTGTATACATACTACAGATCCATGGACCATGGCTAAAATACTCTTAGGAGTCAAAGTCTTCGACTTTATGAATTAGCAAGTCTAATAAGTGCTTAACTCAAGGTCTTAATCCATTAAGACCTTCTACAAGATGCATGGAGCAAAACTAAACATTTGGAACCCATTTTTATGACACAAGACCCTTCCAAAGATCTGAAAGGACAACTTAATGGATCAACAACATGCTTTGTTCAAGAATCATCATTTTGGGACCAAAATGAGACTTTAAAGAGCAAAAACCTAGATATACAAGATGGAGTGGAAAAGATGCAAGCTTTATACCTTTTTGAGGTTGCAAACAAGCTAGAAATCCCATATCTACAATCCACTCCACTCCAAGATCTTCACATCACCTTCTTCTTTCTTCAAAACCACTCCAAACTCTCTAAAAGGCTCACAAATTGGCTTCCTTTTGCTCTAGGGTCGAAATCTCTGAAAGAGGATGGATAAGAATAGGGTTTATGTCCATAAAGATGATTAAATATGAGCCAAGACCCTAAAATTAGGGTTTGCATGCCACCCTCGTACGCCCAACGTACTAAGGTGCGCCTTAGTACGCTTAGTGTACGCACACGTACACATGATGTACTCATTCAGCCTAAATTCCTACGAAAGCCACATTATGCCCCTTTTCACCATTTCTCAACTTATGGACCAAAATGCAATATACTAAAATCATAAAACCCACGATTAGAAGTACCTTAACATCAGGATTTTACACATAACTTGGGTTTGGGACAACATAATAGGTTGTTTCATTCCCATAAGTGCTAGTTATAGCATTTGTTGCTTGTGAGCAAAGAATGGTACCGTCAACATAGCCGAACAGATCATTGGTAGTCAAGAAGGGTTGGATCATGGTTTTCCAGTAACCATAGTTGGTTGGTGACAATATAAAACCAAATACATGAGAGTTATGAGCAGTATTTTTTGTTGTAGAGAAGACTTTAAGTGGTTCCATCGAGAAGGAATGTGCTCGATAAAAGCGGACACGAGAGAAAGAGGAGTCTTTTCTGCGACTCCTAAGTTGCAACAATTAGGGTTGGTTTTTTTGGCAACTCTAATACCATAATAAACTTTGTAATTGTATTGTGTATTGTAATTAAGATACATATGCATCATAGGTGTATATATATATATATATATACACTAGACACAATTACACTTTAGTCCCTATATTATTATTTATTAATATCGTCTAATATGTGTTTACTACATATTTTTTACCCTTTTTTTCGGTTTTTAATTAAATTATAGTGTATTATTTTTAAGATACATATGCATCATAGGTATATATATACTGCACACGCGCGCACACACACACACACACACACACATATATATATATATATATATATATATATATATATATATATATATATATATATATATATACTAGACACAATTACACTTTAGTCCCTATATTATTATTTATTATTATCGTCTAACATGTGTTTATTACACATTTTTCATCACATATTTTTTTACCATTTTTTCGTTTTTTATTAAATTTTAGTGTACTATTTTTTTTTTATTAAATCTCAATGTATCATTTTGGTGTTAATCATACATTTGTTAATGGAATAGTTTGAAACTGAAAAATTCCAAAATCGAACCAAAAAAGCACTCAAAGACCATGAGACTGCTCCAAAAAAGAACGCATTGTATCAAGACTGACCCAAGACTGCCAATTTTCATCTCTACGCACAACTACCCAGATCGAGGAACTCACATATGAAGTTTACGAAGTGGTGCGATTTAGTGGCACTTTGCACGCTGCTTCGGTTGTTGGGAGCTAATGCACTTTCATTTTTAGTAGGGTTCAAATCAGATTGTACCCACCTCATCAACGTGTTGATTAGATGTGAGGTTCACGAAGTGGTATGATTTAAGTGAATTTTGAACGTTCCATTGGTTATTGGGAGCTAATACACTATTGTTTTTAATATGGTTCAAATTAGATTGGACTAATCCAGTCAGTGTGTTGATCACACTTTGACTTTGTGGATTAAAGATAGGCAAAGCCCACATGCGCATCTAGTCAGGCCAAAGAAACAACACACAAGATTCGCGAAATGGTGGGATTTACATATGTTGTGCACATATCATCGGTTTCTAGGAGCTAATGACTTTTATTTTTAGCAGGTTTCGTGCCGGATCAAGTTCGTTGACTATTAAGGAACTTTTATTTTTAGTAGCGTCTAGGTCGGATTGGGTTGGACCCAAACCGTGACTGTGTAGTTCACACATTGATTTCATGGATTAAATGTGAGTCAAGCCCACACATACACCTAGCTAGGTCGAGGAATCGGGACGTAAGGTTTTCGATTTAGACGCACTTTGCAGTCGGATCGGTCGTTGGAATCTAATGACTTTTTTAGAAGGGTTTGAGTTGAATCGGGTTGGACCGACTCGATTAGCGTGTTGATCACATATTGACTTCGTGAATAACCTCGTGGAAGCTTCTAGAATCATCTAGAAAATGTGTTGCTTGGAGAGCAAGGTGTCACAGTTAGGGTTTCTGGCTTTCTGCCCTAGGCAAAGTGCATGACATGTGGCATGTCGTGACAAGGTTGTCGTTGTCATTGTCATTGTCTGTGTTTTTTGGCGACTTCTCTAGATTTTTGTGTGTATAAATATAGCTCTCCTAGGTGTATTCCTCACCCCAAAATCAAGATCTCCTCCTCTTCTTCTCTCTGTGAATCAAGCAATTCCAGTTCTTCAAAGTTTCTGAGTGTTCGATTTGCGTTTATTGGGTCTTATATAGTCGTTGGAAATGATGATAATGTGCATTAAATTCAAACTTCATTAACTACAAATAATACATGACGTGTTTTTATGGTTGTTTTAGAAACGTAGAAGTGTGTATCCTTTCAAAGAACCTTCAATGTCATGAACTAAAATTTTCCCATCTAAATATAGTCAAAGAGGCCATAATACTTTAACTTCATTGTTTGGTTTAATCACTTGATCCACCACCGTGTTCTCTGTTCTTTGATTATTATTCCTTTTTTTTTAATTTTTTAATTTAGGTTTAAGAATAACCTAGAAACAAGTGTGACATCCTTGAGACCTCAAGTTCACATAATGAAGCGGTTTCTTTTATTTGGTTGTTACAAGCCAATGTCGTTGTAGTGTTTTCTATTCTCAAAGAAACAATTTAAACATGTTCCATTTGAAATGTATTATGTATTATTTTAAACATATTAAAAGATAATACCATTTTGCATTAACTACTACACATGGTCAAATCATCCATTTTTTTTTTTATCGTAATCTCTTACCGATCCCCTAGATAAGAATTTAATTTTAAGAAAAACTAGAGATAGAAGAGAAGTGAAACATACATAATGTATTATTTTAAAAATCCATGTTAATTCTCATATTGAATTATCTCTGAGCAATCAGTGCGTGTGTGTAAGCAAAGAACACCAATGAAGATGAAGTTGAAGAAGGAAGAGTGATGTGTGAATAAAAGCTTGGAGCGATTGAATTTTGATACAAACTTGAATATTATATTTTTAATCTTTCCTATAAAACTTATTATATATTTGAAATTTTTAGATTTTTGTAACGTAGAAAAAACTTACACTTGAAATAACGTAAACATTTGATACATTCAAATATTCAATCGTTCGTTTGGCCTTTTGTTTTTTCACGAAAAAAAAAAACAAGTATGTCAAATGAGGCCTAAAAGCAAACATTGATTAGTAACAAGTTTGGACAAGAATTATGAATTTAAATATATGTATACATGCATTATAAATAATAATTATTACTTTATAACGTCGCATTTGGTTTTTGGTCATAAAATATTGTTTAATTTCTCTGTCACGCATATTAAAATCGAATAAAGTTATATTTTATGAAATATGTAAATCATATATATAAAGTTGAATTTCCTTTAAAAACCATGTTTTGAGGATGTGAAGTAAAGAGGAAATAATTGGATAGAGTGATTGCTCCATGATTTGACTTGATCATTTCAAGCATGATCCATTAGATGCCTTTTTCATTTATTTATTTATTTATTTATTGTTAGTTTATAGTTAATATTAAGACTTTTTTAGATTTCGTTCCATTCTACTATTATCGTCGTATTCATACATTTAAAAAAATAAATTGCATCGTTTTATTCGTCACAAGACTGATATATCAATCGCAAAACATTAGTTATATTTTGGGTGTGTCAAAGATTTAAACCATGCACCTCATGTTTGTAATTTTACTCATCAACCATCCACCGCTAGACTCTCATCTTGGATGGAAGATCTCCGACATTAATAAAAGAATAAGTTTGTAAGCTAAAAGTTATATCAAACCTTGTACACCAAGGTAAAAGAAAGAAACAAATAGTTGATTCTCTTGTGAACACTTACAAAGCACAAAAAAGGATCTAAACTTCCTATGATTGTTTTATTTGATTAATCAAAAACCGGAACCGACATTTATATTTATACTAAAGATATTAAACTCCTATTCGAATACCAAACTTAGAAAAGCTATTGTCTATGATCAAAGTTTTCCTAACATAAAACAAACTTTCCTTTTAACCGATTAATATAATAATCACCCCTTTAATTGGTTAAGCCACTCGTTCAAAACAGTGACAGATCCTTTTCAATTGGACCCGTCTCTTCTTTTTCCCATTTAGGATACTCGTTTTTATAGTGATCAAGCTCACCACATTTGTGACATTTAACGTGACTTTAATCCCGTACATGTTCATTATTATCTCGATTTCTCCCGGACCCCAGACCTCTTCCCCGGCCACGTCCAAAGTCATCCCGATTTGAACGTCCATTGCCACAATGCTTACAAACATGTGATTTTTCCTCACTAGCCAACAACAACCCACTTTGAGTGTCCTCCACTTTCTCGGTTCCTCTTATACGTTCCTCGTATGCCTTTAATCTACCAACCGCTTCATCAAATAACATTGAATCCAACTAGAAACATTGCTCTATTGAAGCCATGATTTGAAGAAATGACTTAGGCACTGAATCAAGTAAAATTTTCACCAAATCAACTTCTTCAAGCTCGTAACCAAGACTCCTTCCTTTTGAGGCTAAACCGGATAATTTTGTCACAAAATATTAACCGTTTCACCCTCTTTCAAGCGCAAACTTTCAATATCTCTCTTTAAGGTTGCAAGTCGAGCCGTTCTCACCCGATCCACTCCTAAATATCGTGTTTTTAGCCCATCCCACACTTGCTTCGGGTCAGTGTAACTCACCATTTTCAACATCATGTCTTTGGGTATTGCTTGAAACAAAAAAGCAAGAGCTTGTTTTGACTTCTTTTGATCCGATGCTTCACCTAACGCCTTTGGTTCAACCGTCTCCCATATACCGTGTACATCCATAATTGACTTGACTTTGACTGCCCACATCGGATAATTTGTTGGAGTAAAAACCGGAACTTGATATGTCATCGAACCTCCTTCCTTAACCAACGACATCCTTTTCTCCTTAACCCCGACTTCTTTAATCAAGCTTGTTCCGATAACACTCTTCCACCGGACAACAAGACAAGGTCAAGACCACCTTTATCGTCTTCTGTCACCCACAAAACGAACTAAATCAAAGCCACCCGCTTTGACGTCTTCACGTCCGTTTATTCCGCGCATCCAGTTAGTCTCTCACAAGTCCGATTAAGAGAAATTGGGGTTGTCTGTAATCAACCTCGAATCACACCCCTTCAACGAAACCTCTCTGATACCAAGTGTAAACTAAAAGTTGATATCAAACCTTGTGCACCAAGGTAAAAGAAAGAAACAAAGAGTTGATTCTCTTGTGAATACTTACAAAGCACAAAAGAGATCTAAACTTCCTACGATATTTTTATTTGATTAATAAAAAACTGGAACCTACACACACACACACACACACACACATATATATATATATATGTAGGTTCCAGTTTTTGATTAATCAAATAAAAATATCGTAGGAAGTTTAGATCTCTTTTGTGCTTTGTAAGTGTTCAAAAGAGAATCATATATATATATATATATATATATATATATATATATATATATATATATATATATATATATAACATCCCAAAAATACGACCCGAAAATTTCATTTTTAAATATAACAAAGATCATAAAACTGAGTATCACATAATAAAATCATACGTAGCCTATCTCAAAACCTTATAAAACGCTGTGAGATAAACTGTATCATAACTGTATCAAAACATATCGAAGAAACTAAATCGACTCCCAGGACAAAAACTGAAGCTGTGGTGTGTGCGATGCCATTATCCCGAGCTCTTCCCTTTGCTTGCGGAAGTACCTGAAATCAAAACTGAAACTATAAGCACGAAGCTTAGTGAGCTCCCCCAAACTACCACATACCATACAATACATATAAAGCACATACTGGGCCTTGCCCACTGCATCGGACCGAGGTCCGGACTAACTAGGGCCTTGCCCCCTGCATCGGACCGAAGTCCGGAAACTGACTGGGACCTTGTCCCCTGCATCGGACCGAAGTCCGGACTATCTAGGGCCTTACCCCCAGCATCGGACCGCAGTCCGAAAATTGACTGAACATAGCATAGCATAACATATTAACTACCATAAACACATATACTGCATTCTGCATCGGGCCATTGCCCGGAACACATAACACATAACACATAAATCCTGTCTGAGCCACGAAGGCATCAAACATACTAACTACCGCATCAGACCGAAGTCCAGAAACTACTACTAACTGAACGGGCCGGCATTGTGGCCTTAGACACGTTCCTACTGGAAGGAAACTCACCTCGTGAACTGGCTGCTGAGTGTAAGACTCTGGAAGCTATCTGCTGCTACTCTGATATCTCCCTGGCTACAATTCCACAAACACACTCAATCAATACTAATAACTGCTTTGGGGTAAAATGACTCTTTTACCCCTGGCTAAAGTCAACTCTCTCGGTCAAAGTCAACTTACAGTTGACCTGACTCGCCGAGTTGGGCCGTCAACTCGCCGAGTCTCTACTTTCACTTCTCAACCCTGTTCGCTGCTACTCGTCGAGTATGGCATCAACTCGACGAGTTCCCTTTCGATTCTAGAACTCAGGCTATCTGCATCCGACTCGCCGAGTTGTATGAACAACTCGACGGGTTGTTCTTGAATCTATGAAGATTGCCTTGGACTCGCCGAGTTGTATGAACAACTCGTCGAGTCCCTCCATTACTGAGTTTGATCTCCGGTTCACTGAGTCCATCCAACTACTCACTGGTCTCCACTCGAAATCACTCAAAAGGGGAAAAATCGGGGACTCGCGGCTCAACTCGCCGAGTCGCATGCATGCAGTTACTAATAACTCGATTCTGCTTGAATCCAAGGCATATAATGTTGGATTAGTGTCTAAGTCCATAACTATTTTGGTATGTACTTGACCCGATGGTGCATGGTCCTTTTGGGTTGCCTTCACCAAAGCAACTTGATAGGATGAATTATGGAGAGAAAGGATTAAATATGATTTATTAATATATTATGGGAATAATATATTAAAGGAGAAATCATATTGTTTATTAGTCAAGAATTAATTAGTAATTAGTTTTGTGACTAAAAGAAATTAATTAAACTTAAGGGACTGGAATTATAATTATAAGATAATTGCAATTTGGGCCATGGATTGCCTTTTATTATAAGGTGGACGAATTCTAATGGGGAAGCCCATATGAAGTCGTCCAAGGCTTTAAGAAAAGGGCTCCATGGGTTGCTTAGGGCTTAAGCAACCAAATTAGGGTTTCCTTGTTAGATAACCCTAATAGCCTTACTATATAAAGACCCCTTATGCCTCAAAAACGTGAACAAGCAACCTTCTAGGGTTTCACACGTTTTTGGGCAGCCTCTAACCTCTCTCCTCTTCATCCTCTTGCTTATGGTGTTTGTGAACCATTAGAGGAGTGACACTTGTGACTCTAAGCCTTCCAAAGTCAATTCAAAGGAGGAATTGGGATTGTTATTGCTACATAACAATCAAGGTAACATTATAAACTTATTCTTATGATTAATATGATTACTTGAATGCTAGAATTAGGGTTTATAGTCTTGGATTCAAAGCATGTACAATAGAGAAACCTAGATCCAAGCATTAGGGTTTGTATGAGCACATAGGATGTCTTATGACCAAAACCCATCAGTGGTATCAGAGCCTAGCTTGGTTTCAATTGTATTGATGCATTAGATATTTGGAAAATTCGTTTTTTGGGTTTCTGGAGGCTGGACTCGCCGAGTCCATAGCTGAACTCGCCGAGTCCAAGGTGACTCGACGAGTCCAAGCCTGACTCGACGAGTCAACTCGTCAGATGAGGATAATCTCGGGATTTCTTGCTGTTTTTGCATTGGGATAGTTACCTTATCATGTTAGATCAATATTAATCCGATTATATGATATATTTGACTATAATTTTGATCTAATAGAAGATATTTATCAATTAATAAGATAATTGTTTCCTTATATGATAATTGTTTAGTTATTTTGACTTAATTGGTAAATTGTTTTGCAAGAAATCATTAAACAAATCAAATATGGATAATTATGTGATTAAATGTTAATTTGAATTATTTGTTATTTGATCCTTGTTCTTATGAAAAGTTTCATATTTTTCCCTTTAGGTTTTATAGTTTAAATTTGAACCCAAAAGTTTTGTTATTTAAATAGTTGAAACCCTAATGTTTTGAAAAAGGTTTCAAAACTTGCCCTCAAGTTTTGGAATTTAAATTTTGATTAAATGGTTTAATTTTGATGTATATTTAAATTCTTAACCCCAATGTGTTGAAATGTTTCAAAACTTGCCCTCAAGTTTTGGAATTTAAAAGTTGATTAAAAGTTTAATTAGGAATGTTAAATTCTAAATCTCTAGTATTGTTTTGAAAAGGTTCAAATCACACCCTTATGGTTTTATTAATTAATTAAGGTGTATAATTAAAAGAAGTTTAATAAATTCATAAAAGTTTAGGTTTACAATTTAATTGAATTAAAAGTATAATTGTTAAATTAGACCACCTAGTATTTTGAAAGTATAAAATACACCCTATACTATATATAACATTAAAAGTCTAACATTATATATATGTATGAGTAAAAGTCAGTCTTACCGTTAGTAGGCCTCATTCACGAAGCTAGTCTATAAGGGGTGTTTAAGGAAATTGCCTATAAAATGGCGATTGAATGGGTATCCACTCTTACCCACCGCACTCTTGACTAGTGGAGGGTCGTTAGCCGAACAGGTAGGATAGGACGAAACCTTCCATTATAAGTATAATGAATTATTGAAGTAACTAAATGTTTCATAAAATTACCAATCTTAGTTACTTAGGCAAAAGTGAATTGATGCAATTCCATGAAATTACACTTTGTGCCCTTGCAAAGACGTTAGTGGAGCGTGTGTGGTTAACCGACACACTAAATGGGTCTAAGCAAAGGTAGCAAAGGGTGACTCAATGTTTGTCATGGTTCGGTGGAGCGTGTGTGGTTTACCGGCACATCGAATAGGTGACTGTAACATGTGAGGGCACCATGTAAGTTTGCATGGTTATTCACATCCGCTTTGTGATCCTCGGCATCCCAGTCACAAACAAGAGGGGCATATCGAGATTTAAACATGCCATTGAAAGTTCAATGAATCTCAAAGGATCTAGGAGTTTTCATAGATTTAAAAACTTAATTTTTTTTTTCGTTTTTCGTGGTGGAAATTAGTGAATCGTCATTCACTTACCTTCAAATATTCTACAATTTGGGTTACGGCATCTCTCTCCCGAGTTGTGGAATATTGTGTTGGGTCCTAGCCTTAGTATTTCATTTGGGTGATTTACTAAGGACTCAATCAATCAACTAACTTGAATTTGTTTTTTTCTCCCGTTTTGTAGATGTCAAAGTTCGACAACTATGGTCTTCCCAAATCCCGTGGAACAAGCATTCCACATGAAGATGGTATTCCACGATTCAATCGAGGAACGAGAAATCATGCTTCACTTCCTCCTCCTCCTCCTATTGTTCTCCCCAACCCACAAGATCGAAGAATTGAAAGGTTCAATATCACTAAAGCCCTATTGGAAATGAAACATGAAGATGGTAAACCCGTGTGTGCCCACGTTCTAGGAATGAAATCACACATTGATAGGTTGATAATATTGGGTGTGTCATTCCCGAATGAGTTGGCTGTGAATTGGGTTTTGCAGTCACTTCCAGAATCATATAATGAGTTCAAAAGAAAGTACTATATGATGGATCATGACGACAACCTCATTGACCTAGCTTACATGCTCATTGCTGCTGAATCAGAAATGATTTGGCGAAGCAATGGAGCGTATTTGTTGGGAGAGTCAACCGACCATACTTCCGAGGACGTTCTAGGAGAACCGACCTGCGTTTGCTGCCAAAAGAAAGGGCGTTGGATACAAGTCTGCCCAAAGAGCCTGAAGAGTCCCGAAGATGGGAGAGTCAAAGAGTATGGCTGCACTTCAGGTAAAATCCACTATCTAACTCCATTAAGTTCCTATTCATTAATTCTTATTACATAATGTAATAAGATTGCATTTGAATGTTTTACAGGATCGGTGAAAAGAAAGGAAGCTTGGTGAAAGAGCAAGATGAATCTAATCACAAGGATCTTGATCGCATGGACTTGAAGATTAGATTTTGATCTTAGATAGTTATGATAGAGTTGTTAGAAAATTTTCTTTTGAAATACATAGTTTTCAATGAATTTTGCATTGTAAGGACAAATGTTTTCTGCTGCTTTTATAAATAAAATAAATTTTTGTTTGACTGATTTATTTATTTGTTTATTTCCTTGCAATGAAATCGTTATGAAAATTGGTGTTTGCATACTTCTACAACAAATGGATTTGGTTCTTATTATATTATGGAAAGTTGAGAATTTACCAAATAGGGAGAGTTTCTCATCGCCCAAGTTTCAATTGGACAGAAACTTGGAATCATGCAACGTGGATGCACGATGAATGAGAAATTTCGTATTTGGAAATTAGACTAATTCATTGACAAAGTGTCAAGTGAAGGACTAGGAGATCGAGTACACAAAGTGGTGTGTTGATCAAATTCCACCATAAGAGTAACAAAATATTCGTCATGATTTACTAAAGGTTTAGTAAATATGATTATACTTATAAGATTAAGTGTAATTCTGAATTGATTGAAAAAGTTTAAATCAATAGTAGAACGAATAACAAGAATCAAGTAGGCAAAAAGATAAAAGTTTCTCCATTCTAAGAAGAAGGGAGAGTACCTTTTATGCTTTATGATAGGTCTTAATGATTAAGAACCATATCTCAATTGATCCTCTAAGTGAGTCTTAGTACAACTGTATGTCTAAGAAGAGAAATCAAGAATTGAAGAAATGGTTAAATCAAGAAGTCAATCATACTTCGTCCCAATAACAAGTCTTAAAGTTAAGATTGTGAAAATGAGTGAAAAATATTAAAGGTTTACAACATTCATTAAATGTGGTAATGTCTTGGATAAGACAAAGACCAACTAGTACCAATTTATGAAGTGTTTTGATAAAAGCTACACTAACTCTTGAATATTTCTTTGTCAAGAAATGTTTTGACAAGAGAATCGTATATGTCAAGGAGTCATTGGGAGTCTTAATGGTCTTGAAAGGTTTCAAGAACAAATCAAATAAACCTTATCGATCATCACTAGCACACGAGTTGAGGTTTACAACCTATCGTGTTGACATTATTTTGATTATGTGCCAATCCAATCGAGTTAATTATACATGTGAGTTCTATGAGTTCTCATTTTGAACGCATAAAAGGCAAAGCACCTTAATCAATGAAAGGTATATTGATAGGAAAGGGTGAGCTGCTTAACTACTTGGAAGACATGGTGGGCAGCTGTGCTACCATAAAGGCAAGAAATGGAGATCAAGAAAGTTCGATCCATAAGAATTTGAATTTGTCGTAAACTTTGGTTTTGAAAAATTCACGTGAATAGGAACAAATACACTGTTTAAATCTAAGTGTCATAAGATTTCCTCCTTCATGAAAATGATTATGAGGAAATGCTTTCACTAAGACAGATTTTAAGAAGATAGTGATTGTAAAATTGCATTCTCAAATTCAATCATGGTTACGGCATCCCTTTCCATAATTTGAATTGTGAGGTTTGGCAATTAGTCTTAATTGTTTAGACACACATATGAACTATCGAAGGCAAATGTGTATAAGTTCAAGAAACCTTGATAAAAGATTATCAAAGCACTAAGTATTAGAAACATGAACTTAAGAAATTCAATAAGCATTGTTTTTCTGAAAGTTAAGATGTTTATGAATACATGTCGAAGCTAGTGGGAGCATAAGTGTTATGTTTTATAATAATCATCAAGATAGTGGGAGCATAAAAGTTATGATTGTATGATTATTAAGGCACGTATTGCAAGTTGGCAATATTAATTATAGAAAACAAGAGTTATACCTTGCAAAGTTGTAAGGGTTGTAAAGTTGTTTTACTATAATTAAGGGAGAGAATATTATGCTTCATTTCAAATCTAAAGGATTAGGTTGAGAAATGTTAATAAATTTAGTCAAAGGTACAAAATGTGTTCTTAAAATTTCGATTATGATTACGGCATACCTCTTCACTATTCGAATTTTGAGAACATAGCAAATAAAACATTATGCGTCGTGTCCCATACGCTTCGGGTAAAGGATCGATTGCAAATGCTTTAATGTTTGACCATTCTAAAATTTTCCAAATGTCGAGTGAATTTAGAGGGAAAAGGGACTAGAATTGGTTTTGACTAAAACAATTAAACAACTATCAAAGGACAACCCAAAGTTCGACGAGGATTGGTCGCTTGTGAGTAGTTGGAAGTATAGTATTGGAAAATATGGAAATGTTTCCATATTGGATGGACTATATCGACATCATTACGAATAGATAAGATTCTATTAAGAATGAGTTGTCATATGGAAAATATGGAAGCGTGTCCATATTGGGAATTGAATATTGAAAATCTATGTCTAGATTAGAAACTTCTATGCAAAAGGATGTTCAAAGAAAGTACTTTAAGTGAGAGACATCACATCTATGGAATTATCTTGTAACAATATCCGATAGAAGACTTTGTAATATCATTGGCAATAGTCTTTGTGACTTTGGTGCAGTGACATTACAAAAGAGATCATTGCATAAAATGTTAGAATCTAGCATATTCTATAAGTAGCAAGAATTTGATATTCTTTCACTTATGAAAAGGATTTGGAGTTGTGAAATGAGAATGATTGGAAATGTGTTCAATGTGATCTATTTCATGAAGTAAGAACCATAGGTAAACATTGTGTGCATGCTAGGAGCATGGGACAAGTGTTGTAATTCAAATAAGAAGTTGATTACCCAAAACTACAAATAATGAGTAATCAATATGGTGATAAATAAAAGGTGTTTTATTTATGCTCAAAGGGTTGAGGCCATATGGGATTAGTATTATTCTTGTGTTTCACATTTGCATGTTTTGACTTCCAGAATAATTGAGTTTATTAAGAATAATCGAATTATTCAAACGGGCCACAGTCGTTCATATGTTGGAAGTAGATATGAATGAAGACTGTCGTGAATTGGTGTGTGGAATGTCTAGAAAAGTATTAGACATAAGCAAATGTTTGCTGCAACGTTCATGAGTGCTTATGAATGTGATTTGAGCATTGGATTAGACCCACGCTCACTTGGATCACTCCATGGATTGTATCATGAGAGATTGGTGAGACGATAACATCTTATATTCTTGAAACCGAGATGTGTGAGTTGTATCTTGCGAATCGGTTGCACATTGATAATATGTAAACGCACTAGTAACTTGGTGTTATAAAACATATTGTTGTGTGTGATTTGGTGCGTGAGTGCAAGCGAGCATTGTATCAAAGTTTATCCATTCCTTTTATTCAAAGTAGGATAAAAGCGATATCTTTGGGCCCCTCGATGGTTTAGTGATGACAAACGTAAATGCTCGGCCGGGCTAGGGTTAATTTGATTTGTTCAATTAGTCAGTCGTCATAAATCGGAAATCGAGATATAGTACAAAGAGAATGATTTGAAATCATATCTCATACGATATCTAGAATGGAGGAATATATGATCCCTTATCTAAGGACACGCGTATTTGATATGATCAGAGTTGACAGCGGCTTTGGAAAGCTACGATTGCAGATCGGGATCTGAAGTCATACGCATAATAGTTATTAGACTTATCCAAGTTGGAGACTGTTGGATTAGTGTCTAAGTCCATAACTATTTTGGTATGTACTTGACCCGATGGTGCATGGTCCTTTTGGGTTGCCTTCACCAAAGCAACTTGATAGGATGAATTATGGAGAGAAAGGATTAAATATGATTTATTAATATATTATGGGAATAATATATTAAAGGAGAAATCATATTGTTTATTAGTCAAGAATTAATTAGTAATTAGTTTTGTGACTAAAAGAAATTAATTAAACTTAAGGGACTGGAATTATAATTATAAGATAATTGCAATTTGGGCCATGGATTGCCTTTTATTATAAGGTGGACGAATTCTAATGGGGAAGCCCATATGAAGTCGTCCAAGGCTTTAAGAAAAGGGCTCCATGGGTTGCTTAGGGCTTAAGCAACCAAATTAGGGTTTCCTTGTTAGATAACCCTAATAGCCTTACTATATAAAGACCCCTTATGCCTCAAAAACGTGAACAAGCAACCTTCTAGGGTTTCACACGTTTTTGGGCAGCCTCTAACCTCTCTCCTCTTCATCCTCTTGCTTATGGTGTTTGTGAACCATTAGAGGAGTGACACTTGTGACTCTAAGCCTTCCAAAGTCAATTCAAAGGAGGAATTGGGATTGTTATTGCTACATAACAATCAAGGTAACATTATAAACTTATTCTTATGATTAATATGATTACTTGAATGCTAGAATTAGGGTTTATAGTCTTGGATTCAAAGCATGTACAATAGAGAAACCTAGATCCAAGCATTAGGGTTTGTATGAGCACATAGGATGTCTTATGACCAAAACCCATCAGTGGTATCAGAGCCTAGTGGTATCAGACCACTCGAAGTCTGCTACGGCTGAATCTGCAAATAACTCTGGGTAGTGCTCTCTCATCTCATCCTCAGCCTCCCACGTCCACTCAGACCCCTTCCGGTGCTCCCACTGCACCTTCACTAGCTGAATTACCTTGTTCCTCAAGGTCTTTGTCTTTCGGTCCAGAATCGCGACTGGCCTCTCAATATAATTCAAGCTGCTATCAACCTGAATATCTTCCAAGGGAACAACTGCTGACTCATCCATCAAACACTTCATCAACTGAGACACATGGAAAGTGTTGTGGATCTGGCTAAGCTCTGCCGGAAGATCCAACCGATAAGCAATCCGACCCACCCGGGCCAAAACCCTGAAAGGACCAATGAACCTGGGGCCCAACTTGCCCCTCTTCCGAAACCTGATGACACCCTTCCAAGGTGAGACCTTCAAAGAACCATGTCGCCTACCCGGAACTCCAAGTCTGAACACCTCCTGTCGGCGTAGCTCTTCTGCCGACTCCGCGCAGTCTGCAGTCTACTACGAACCTGCTGAATCAACTCGGTCATCTTGAGCACCACCTCCGTGCTCCCAATGACTCGCTGACCGACCTCGCCCCAACAAATCGGGGTCCTGCACTTCCTCCCATAAAGTATCTCAAAAGGAGGTCGATCAATGCTCGCATGATAACTGTTATTATACAAAAATTCCGCTAACAGAAGATACGTATCCCAACTGCCACCAAAGTCTAGGACACATGCTCGGAGCATGTCCTCGAGAGTCTGAATCGTCCTCTCACTCTGCCCGTCCGTCTGAGGGTGGAAAGCGGTGCTGAAATGGAGACGAGTACCCATCTCGTCATGAAACCGATTCCAGAATATGGATGTAAAAGGAACGTCTCGATTTGACACCACTGATACCGGCACTCCATGACGTGCCATTACCTCTCGCACATAGATATCAACTAACTTTTCCGCCGATATGCTCTCCTGGATCGGTATGAAATGAGCACTCTTCGTCAACCGATCCACTACTACCCAAATCGAATCTACCCCACGTGCGGTCCTGGGAAGCTTGGTGATAAAATCCGTGGTGATGTCCTCCCATTTCCACACGGGAATGTCTAACAGCTGCATCTTGCCGTGAGGCCTCTGGTGCTCCGCCTTGACCTTCCTGTAGGTCAGGCACCTCTCAACATACCAGGCGACATCCCGCTTCATGCAGGGCCACCAATAATCGGGTCAAAGATCTCTATACATCTTCGTCGCCCCTGGGTGGATAGAAAATCGAGACTTATGAGCCTCGTCCATCAACATCTGCCGTACTCCGCCCCAGTACGGCACCCACACTCTCCCATGAAGGTTCAACAATCCCCGACTATCATAATCATACGAAGCCGCCCGACCCACTATCCTCTCACGCTTCTGCCTCTCCTCCTTGAGGCCCTCAACCTGAGCCTCCCTGATCCGTTCCAACAACGGAGTAATCACTGTCATCCTCAAACATAAGTCTCTGATAGGGGCTGCTGACACCTTGCGGCTTAGGGCATCGGCCACTACATTGGCCTTCCCTGGATGGTAAAGGATCTCACAATCATAATCCTTCAGCACATCCAACCACCTCCTTTGCCTCATGTTTAGACTCGGCTGGTCCATAAGGTACCTCAAACTCTTGTGATCCGTGTAGATGGTACAACGGACCCCATAAAGATAATGTCTCCAAATCTTGAGGGCAAACACAACCGCCCCCAACTCTAAATCATGGGTAGGATAGTTAGCCTCGTGAGACTTCAACTGTCTCGAGGCGTAAGCTATCACATGGCCTCGCTGCATCAATACTGCTCCCATACCTGTGATTGAGGCATCACAGTAGACTACAAAATCCTCTACTCCCTCTGGCAAGGTAAGGATCGGAGCCTCGCACAATCTCTGCCTGAGGGTCTCGAACGCCGCCTGCTGCTCAGGCCCCCAACGAAACACCACCGACTTCTTGGTCAGTCGGGTGAGCAGTACTGCTATCTTGGAGAAATCCTGAATGAATCTCCTACAATACCCTGCAAAACCTAGGAAGCTCCGAATCTCGGATGGAGACTTCGGGACCTCCCACTGCATCACGGCCTCTATCTTGGCTGGATCTACCAAAATACCTTTCTGGTTGACGAGGTGTCCAAGGAACTGCACATCGCGCAACCAGAACTCGCACTTGGAGAACTTCGTGAAAAGTCTCTCCCTTCTCAAAACTTCGAGCACCTCCCTCAGGTGCTCCTCAAGCTGCTCCTGAGTCTTGGAATACACCAAGATATCATCTATGAATACTATCACAGACCGATCCAACATCGGCCTGCACACACGATTCTTGAGATCCATGAATGCGGCTGGAGCGTTAGTGAGCCCAAAAGGCATCACCACGAACTCGTAATGGCCATAACGGGTCCTGAAAGCAGTCTTCTGTACATCCTCGCCTCTGACCCGCATCTGGTGATATCCGGAGCACAAATCGATCTTGGAGAACCAAGATGCCCCCTGAAGCTGATCAAACAAATCGTCTATCCTCGGGAGGGGGTAACGGTTCTTCACCGTTACCTTATTCAACTCCCGGTAGTCAATGCGCTCCCCAAGGTGAACTACTCGGCCGAATAAAACCCTTGTCTAGCAACTCCTGCAGCTGCGTAGACAACTCCTGCATCTCAAGGGGAGCTAGTCGGTACGGTGCCCTAGCTATCGAAGCCGCACCAGGAATTAGGTCTATCCTAAACTCGACCTGCCTCTCAGGAGGTATTCCCGGTAAATCCTCCGGGAATATATCAAGAAAGTCTCGCACTACCGGAACATCATCAACTGTCGGCTTGCCCTTCTCCCGGGCATCCAAGACATAAGCTACATAACCAGCACAACCCTGCTGAAAATAGCGTCTCACCCTCGCGGCTGAACAAAAAGCTGGCCCACGCTGTGGCCTCTCGCCCTGAATCACTAACTCTCCCCCACTGGGAGTGCGAACCCTCACTAGCTGTAACTCGCAATCAATCACCGCCCCGTTGGGACTCAACCAATCCATGCCCACTATAACCTTATTCCATCGCAGGGGAATAGGGACCAAGTCCACCGAAAACTGCTCGTCGAACAACTGAAGAGAACATCCTCTATGCACCCTGGCGGCCCTCACGGTCTTGAAACTCTTTGGCTAACTGCTGCACCTCAATAACCGGTGCAAACTCCGCCCTAAACCTGGTAGAGAAATCAGCCTAGGTCATGGCATCTAGCGTTGCATCATCTCCAATGGTATGCCCGACCTCTTCCCACCAATCAATCTAACCTTGTCCCCCTCGGGACAACTGCTCGTGCGGAACGTGTTGGCCACATCCGCCCACCATCTAGTACTCACTATGGGGTCCCGCGCCCCGTGGTAATCTGGAGCTCCACATGCCCTGAACTCCCTGAACGTAAGTGTGCGCGACCCTATCATGGCCGCCACCTTGGCACGGAAGGTGCCCAATCTCTCATCCATCAGCTCTAGAATACCCTCCTTGATCGAACCAAAGATCACAGGAGTCTACTCCAGTATGATACAACTAATCTCAGAAGAAAGAAACTCTCTAGTCTGCTCATCCAACTGCCCGACCTCCGGGCCTGATCCTGATCCCCCTCCGGCACCTGAACTGCCGACTGTTGGCCTCGAACGCAAAACTACCATTCTGAAACAAATCATAGCAACATCAGAAAACTGAAATATCTCAAGGGATCATTAATACCAATACTAGTTTCCTGGTCTTGTCTCAGCCTTCCTTGATTCGAGTACGGATCCTCTGCTTTCAGTAGTACGGGCCCATACTACCTTCCACGTCTATCCATACTTTCCTCAAGAACTGCCTTGACTCCACCAAGCCACTTCTACTACCACTGATCTCTGCTACTCTCATCCCAAGCATGCCCTAGGGAAATCTCTGACTCCATATAAAACAGTCCTCAGCTGCTGAAGGCCTCCTTGTAATAATAACTAGTCATCACCTTCAGATAATCCTTCAAGTAAAAGACTCGTCCCTATAACGGTTAGACTCAAACAAGAGCTACGCAATAGGGCCAAATCCAACACTCTGAGATTATACAACCCTGATCACATGTGATGTGACGTATTCACCTAATGGCTAACTCCCATCACTCAGAGTCCCACAAAGCACAAAGCAAGCAGCATTCGGATACAGGAAACTACTCAAGCAAATCTATTCTCATAACGAGATACTATACTAGCATACAATGTTAAGCTCATACTATCAGGCATAACCTAAACAGGCAATCCTACTACTGTCTACTCAATACTAGCATGCAAATCTTGTAAAGCTGAAACACATAAAGCAGGCACATGAGGCATCCTCCTAGATCCTTAGTCCTATTCTAGCATGTTGTTCTACTGAAACTAAAACTGACAAACATAACGTAACTTGTATGGGTAATTTGGGAGTACTTACTTGAGCTCGGCTGATTGCATGCACCACACCCTTTTTCTCTTTTCAAAGTTCTTTTCTTTAAAAAAATTCCTTTTGTTTTTCTAAAACTCTTTTCTTTTTTAAAAACTTTTTACCACTTCCTTAGTTTGAGTTCAGACCCACTCGGGAGTGCGCCCGAATCCCTCAAACCAAGGCTCTGATACCAACTTGTAACATCCCAAAAATACGACCCGAAAATTTCATTTTTAAATATAACAAAGATCATAAAACTGAGTATCACATAATAAAATCATACGTAGCGTATCTCAAAACCTTATAAAACGCTGTGAGATAAACTGTATCATAACTGTATCAAAACATATCGAAGAAACTAAATCGACTCCCAGGACAAAAACTGAAGTTGTGGTGTGTGCGATGCCATCATCCCGAGCTCTTCCCTTTGCTTGCGGAAGTACCTGAAACCAAAACTGAAACTGTAAGCACGAAGCTTAGTGAGCTCCCCCAAACTACCACATACCATACAATACATATAAAGCACATACTGAGCCTTGCCCACTGCATCGGACCGAGGTCCGGACTAACTGGGGCCTTGCCCCCTGCATCGGACCAAAGTCCGAAAACTGACTGGGACCTTGTCCCCTGCATCGCACCAAAGTCCGGACTATCTGGGGCCTTGCCCCCAGCATCGGACCGCAGTCCGGAAACTGACTGGGACCTTGTCCCCTGCATTGGACTGAAGTCCGGAAACTAACTGAACATAGCATAGCATAACATATCAACTACCATAAACACATATACTGCATTCTGCATCGGGCCATTGCCCGGAACCCATAACACATAACACATAAATCCTGTCTGAGCCACGAAGGCATCAAACATACTGACTACCGCATCAGACCGAAGTCCAGAAACTACTACTAACTGAACGGGCCGACATTGTGGCCTTAGACACGTTCCTACTGGAAGGAAACTCACCTCGTGAACTGGCTGCTGAGTGTAAGACTCTGGAAGCTATCTGCTGCTACTCTGATATCTCCCTGGCTACAATTCCACAAACACACTCAATCAATACTAATAACTGCTTTGGGGTAAAATGACTCTTTTACCCCTGGCTAAAGTCAACTCTCTCGGTCAAAGTCAACTTACAGTTGACCTGACTCGCCGAGTTGGGCCGTCAACTCGCCGAGTCTCTACTTTCACTTCTCAACCCTGTTCGCTGCTACTCGTCGAGTATGGCATCAACTCGACGAGTTCCCTTTCGATTCTAGAACTCAGGCTATCTGCATCCGACTCGCCCAGTTGTATGAACAACTCGACGAGTTGTTCTTGAATCTATGAAGATTGCCTTGGACTCGCCGAGTTGTATGAACAACTCGTCGAGTCCCTCCATTACTGAGTCTGATCTCCGGTTCACTGAGTCCATCCAACTACTCACTGGTCTCCACTCGGAATCACTCAAAAGGTGAAAAATCAGGGACTCGCGGCTCGACTCGCCGAGTCGCATGCATGCAGTTACTAATAACTCGATTCTGCTTGAATCCAACACATATAACTTGTAGATCTGGGCTTCTTATGCTCGATTAACACGTAAAGATTCTATCTTTACGTGCCCATAAGCATACATGAAGATTAAAAGGCTTAAAAGGCTTAATAAGGCTAGATCTAGGGTTCTCATGCAAGACAACTTCGAAAAAGGCACTAGATCTGGGCTCTAAAACTCCTAAATGAACAGATCTGGGGATAGTTCAAACCAATAAGGCATCCATACAACTAATAAGCTTGGAAAATACATTAAACTAGCCTTCGAGGTGTTCTAATAAAGATTTTAAGCATAAAACAGAGAATTTCCGAAACACACCTCAATAAACTCTGACTTGGCCTTGGAACTTTGCTCTACACTTCCTCTTTTGGGTCCTTTCTTCTTTTTCCTCTTCAATCCTTCAAGAACCCACACCAAAAACACTTTAATCACACAAGGAATGATTTAGGGTTTCTCACAAGTTCTCTGAGGGTGAAGGAGGCGAGTTGGGGCACATTACATTGCTTAAATAGTGAGCAAACCCAGG
Source organism: Lactuca sativa (assembly GCF_002870075.4). Classification (NCBI taxonomy): domain Eukaryota; kingdom Viridiplantae; phylum Streptophyta; class Magnoliopsida; order Asterales; family Asteraceae; genus Lactuca; species Lactuca sativa. Next base: position 274,972,938 of record NC_056627.2, read on the forward strand.
GATTTAGGGTTTCATCATGGCAGGCGGACTCGCCGAGTCCCGAATATGGACTCGCCGAGTCGCCAACTTACACGTGCTCAAAATCCCGTCTCTACTCGACGAGTCGGGCAATAGACTCGCCGAGTCCCTCTGTAAACTCCTAAATAAATAATATAAAAAAACATACCATAGACGGGTCGTTACAATATATATATATATATATATATATATATATATATATATATATATATATATATATATATACACACACACACACACACACACACACACACACATACACACTAAAGATATTAGGCTGGAGGGAGTGGTGCCACTGAAACCACATTCCCTCCCTCGCCACATAAGCGTCATGTCACTTTTTACCACTTAAGTGTGGTTTCTTGCCACACCAAGGGTGTGGTGCCACGGTTTTAGTTTTAGTTTTTTTTTTGTTAACTATTTTAATTAAATAAAACTTATTTTTTTGATAAAAAAAAACATAATTTTAAAAACATAATATTTCATTAATTAAACATAATCAACCACGAGTGGGGTCGTCAACCCGTATCTTATTCATACACGACTTCCTCGTTCACACGGGATTAACGGTTACAAGTCAGAGGGCTTCCACTAAGATCCCCAATCTTAGTTGATGAATGAGGTAGCTCATGTAGACTTTGACAACGTTCTATAGTTCTAACAACAAAAGTATTTTCATGTCTAAAACCCTAAGTAACTAGACTATGCTTTTAAATAGTACTCCTAACTTCATAACATTTAGGCAGTATAACAATTATAACTTGAAGTAAAACCAGGTTTTATCTTAACATAAAACCAACAATAATAACATATAGCACACCAGGTTTTATCTTGAAATAAAACCAACAATAATAACAGACTTATCAATTAACATATAGAACTTCCGAGTATAAATCTGGAACTATATCGCACACATAATATATATATATATATATATATATATATATATATATATATATATAGAATCCTAAGTATAACTCAAGATCTACATTAGTATACTACTATAACAATAACATACTAACAACTTTACGATAGTTGTATAATTTCATATACGAAATAACTATATCCCGGTTATTATAACAATCTACGTTGATACTAATATACTATCATATAGACATAATAATAACGTATATATAATACTTAGCATGCGTTTTCCACCGAAAATATTAGAAAGTGGGGCCGTGAAACTCACCTTAGCAGCGAGATTTTATGTAATCTAAGCAGAAACGGTTAGCGTACGAGGTCGTCGGGGCTCGGGACGCAAGAGGGCTTCAGCAAATGAGAGAGGAGAAAGGAGATCAGGTGTAAGAATGACTGGGGTCGATCTTGCTATTTATAGTAAGATTTTTGGCCCTTACGACGTGAAAAACTCATTGTTCACGTCGTGAGTTTGGATCTTATCTCTTCGTAGACTTGCCATCCGTCTTCTAGCTTCCGAAGGTGGCAAAATGAGCCCTCACGACGTGAAAAATGCCTTGTTCACGTCGTGAGTTTGGATCTTACCCCCCCCCCCCCCCCCCCCCCCCCGGTAGCCTCGTCACACCTTCTAGATCCGAAATATGGCGGTTTGACTACTCAAGTCGTGAGTTTTTATGCTCACCTCGTGAGTTCAGTCAAATTAGGGTTTTCTGACAGCCACATCTTCGGAAGGCCATAACTTTTGCATACGAACTCCGTTTTTGATGTTCTTTATATCCACGCATAGGTATTTACGAGTACTACAACTCTCTTTTATACTCCAATATCTAATTCTAAGTCTATTTTAAATTCCTCTTATTATAGATATTTATAGTGTTTAGTTTATCATAACTTCTTCATGCGAAGTTAGATTTAGACGTTCTCTATAACTTTGGAATCGTATAGACGTATAATTTGAGTTGTATCATAAATTATGTATGAAAGTTCATACTTTAACATTAATTACATAGTAAGTTTATCACATTACTAGTTTAACAAAATCACATTACATGATTGGAATAATCACATGTGATTGTTATTGACCTAATTTTGACGGGTGTTACATTCTCCCCCTGTTAAGGAAATTTTGTCCCGAAATTTATCTTCTGGACGAGGAACTGTTAATTAGTTGGGGAAAACATTGTGGATATTGCTTAGCTCGTGATGTAACTTAAGTTGATATGCGATAGAACCAATTCTTGCTAGAATTTCAAAAGGTTCTATATATCATGGGTTTAGTTCCTCGTTTCCCGAATCGAATCATGCCTTTCTAAGGAGAGACCTTCAACATTACTCTATCTGCAACTTGGAATTCCAAAGGCTTACCTCTTACATCAGCATAGCTCTTCTGATGATCACGTGCTGCCTTTAATCAATCCTTAATTTGCACGAGCTTTTGAGTTGTCTCATGGATTATTTATGGTCCAGTGCGTAAGGTATCGCTTGTACGTTCTCTGGCCATTTGCATATCTCCAACTTCTGCCCAACATATTGGCGAACGATAGTTCATCCATAAAGTGCCTCAAACGATGCAACCTTGATGCTGGTGTGATGACTATTGTTGTAAGAAAACTCAATTAATGGTAAACGAGTATCCCATGCATTTCCAAAGTCAATAACACAGGCTTGGAGCATATCTTCTAAAGTCTAAATGGTTCTCTCACTCTGACCATCAGTCTGTGGATGGTAAGCTGTACTCATATCTAGACATGTTCCTAAGGATTTTTGTAGAGATTGCCAAAATCGTGAAGTGAACCTACTATCTCGGTCAGAAATAATAGAATTTGGAACTCCATGCAATCTGACAATTTCCTTAAGATAAACTCTAGTCAGCTTCTCCATCTTGTCGTTCTCTTTAGTTGGTAAGAAATGGGCGGACTTAGTCAATATATCGACTATTACCCAAATAGTGTCGAACCCACTAGAAGTTTTGGGTAACTTAAAGATGAAGTCCATTGATATCTGCTCCCATTTCCATTCGGGTATTTCCGGTTGTTGGAGTAAACCTGAAGGCTTTTGATGTTCTGCCTTTACTCTAGAACAATTTAAGCATTTTCTCACATAAGTAGCAATTTCTGCCTTCATGTTTGGCCACCAATAATGTACTTTTAAATCTAAGTATATTTTGTCAGAGCCTGGATGCACAGAATATCTGGACTTGTGGACTTCTTCTAAGACCAAGTCCCTAACTCTACCAAACATAGGCGTCCAAATTTGGTTCATAAAGTGTTGCGTTCCGTCATCTTTTTTGTATAAATTGCTTTTCCATTCCTTTCAAAGATTCGTTCTTGATGTTTTCTTCTTTTAGAGCCTCAAGTTGAGCTTCTCTAATTTGTGCGGTAAAGTTAGAATGGATAGTTATGGTTAATGCTCGTACTCGATGGGTTTTAATATATTCTTTCCGGCTCAAGGCATCTGCTACCACGTTTTCCTTTTTGGGATGATAACGAATCTCACATTCGTAATCATTCAACAATTCAGCCCATCTTTGTTGTCTCATATTTTGGTTGAAGATGTCCTAGAGACTCTTGTGGTCGGTAAACATAGTACACTTAGTACCTTATAAGTAATGTCTTCAGATTTTTAGTGCAATAACTATAGCTCCCAATTCAAGATCATGGGTAGTGTAATTATTCTCATACACCTTAAGTTGTCGTGATGCGTAGGCGATAACCTTTCCTCTTTGCATCAACACACATCCCAATCCTTGATTTGATGTGTTGTAGTATACATCGAAATCATCTGTCCCATTTGGAAGGGATAGGATTGGTGCACTACATAACATTTGCTTTAGTTTCTGAAAAGCAGCTTCTTTTGTTTTGTCTTCCCAATTGAACTTCATATCCTTCTGGGTTAGTGTTGTAAATGGCTTAGCTATTTTGGAGAAATTCTCTATGAATCTACGGTAATAGCCAACAAGTCCTAAGAATTGACGCACTTCTGTTGGCGTCTTTGGTGCTTCCTAATTCTTAATTGCTTCAATCTTGGAGGGTTCGTGTAACGCTCGTGTTTCTAGGCTAGGCATTAATATTGACATAATGGTCTAGGTTAACCTTTGTAACTCATTTAGAAGAAATGAAAAGGAATTATGTGAATTTTATATGAATTATGTGTTTTATGCTTAATTATTAGGGTTTAATTAATTAAAAATAAAAATAAGCATCAAAATTAAAGTGTGAGATAAGCCCGATATCTTTACATAAAGTTGTAGTGGTCGAAACAAGGATTTCGAGGATATAAAGACTGCCGAAATTCGAGTTATAACGAATAAGTTATGACCTGTCGAAATTTCGCGACAAAACCGGCACGGTGCCGAATGTCGTAAAAAGTGAGTTTTTTATAAACTACTTTTTAGCCTTAGTAATCTAAACGAAAGTCGTAGTATTTGTTAAACCGAGAAGTTCGATAAAAAGAACGCCCAAATCTGACTTCGTATGAGGAAGTTATGATTTTTCGAAGTTTCAGCTTAGCAGTAGACAGCTAAAAACTCGAATTTTAGATCGAGCGATTTTTAGCCGACACAACCTAAACGAGAATTGAAGGTATCGTCATTAGGAGTACAACGGTAAAAAGTCTGACGAAAACGGACGTCGGATGAAGAAGTTATGAATTTTTAACGGATTTCCTGTCCCGGTCTGTTAAAAATAATAATATGAAATTTAAAGTCAAAATTAGCCGACGAAGTCTAAACTGAATTTGTAGAGCGTAATTTTAGCTACGCGTCCATATAAAGAATGTCAAAAACGGAGCTCTTATGCGAAAGTTATGGATTTTAGAAGTTTTGGCGCGAAAATCGAGAAAATTCGCATAGTCATGAGTTGCCACATCATCCTCGCTGAAAAAGTGCCACATGTCCTGCTGAGTCACCAAGCTGCTGAGTCATGTGAAGCCACATGTGGGATTCTGATTTGACCGAAGGGAGGTCCAATCCGAGGCTCGCATATGGACCGAACCTCGCACCCTAGCTGCGAGCCTCGCATGTGTGATACGACTCCGCGGTCCAATCAGCGAGTGCCACCGAGACCCTCGCACATGCTGACCACCTGCGCATCGGACACACGCTTCGGACCAATCACAAGAAGCCAGTAGCCCTTCGCACATGCTACCCTCGTGCGAGCCACCCCCTGCGAAGCCTCTCAGCCGTCGGATCAGAAGCTTCTCAGCCGTTGGATCAGGACTTCGGACCCTATAAATAGAAGGGTACCTGCGAAGACTCTCGGTTACTTTTGAAGTTTTGCCATATTTAGACCCTCTCTTCATATTTTCTTCATCTTAGAATTCCCCAAAGCCCCGGTATCGATTGTAAGCCTCGGAATACGCCACGAAGTGCCCGAGAAGCCCATAAAATTTATTTTTTTGGTTTCGAAGCCCGACCCTCGTAGAGCCCGGTTTCTCAATAAAACTCCCGGTTTTATTAGAAACAATCGTTTTAGGAAACGAATTGCTGCCCGGTTTTCATTAAATCAAGTGGTGTGTAGTTACTTTCACCTTACACATAGATATGAAGTATTTTACATAAAATACGTGTTGTGTGAATATATATTGTTTGTTTATTTGAGATGGGTGCTGAAGGAATGATTTATACATGTTTTTAAATAATTTAAAGTATATATGTATTTTTATCTACGAAAAATGTTGGGTAAAACATGGGTAGATGAAATAGTGGGTATGATGAAAGGTGAGTTGGATAAAGGAGATGATTAATAATATTGATGATGAGTTGAGGGTGAGTGGTGAAAATTTGAGAGAATCAGTTACCCAAATTGTTGGCCCCCGTCATTCAGCAGAGTATGGATGACAACCATGGACTATTCTAGACAGTCTATGGAACACTAGCAGGCCCGCAACCTGTAGGTGTAATGAACTATATGTTCATTTGTTGTACTCTAAAACCCATTGACATGTATTGCAGGAGAGAATACCTGTAAATAATATTGTCGATAAATGAGAGCTATAGACTTAGCACATGTTGAATAAATTTTGGCATCTATGGAATTAGTGTCCGTTGTATAAACCCCGGTCACGAGGTGATTTTGTGTCTATTCCTTAGGATGAATCCTTAGGAAGGAGGGATAGTTGATTCTTAGGGTAAACCCTTAATAAATAAATAAAATAATGGGGTTTGGGGTAATTCGGTTGATTGATTGATGTTTAAACATAATAAATTTATGTATTGTGGGTTGAAAACCCTATATGCTCACCAGGCTTCCAAGCCTGACCCACTCAGCTGTTTATATTACAGGTAGAGGACCCCGAGCATAGTCGGATGATGATGATGAGTGAATTTTTGGATTATAGGCCAGTAGTTACAAATAACTGTCGTAAGGCTTATAATATCTTGTTTATGCTTTTGATCTATATCGGAACATCACATCCCAAGGTTTTGATATAAAAGGAAATGATATATTTCTTAAAGAAAGGTTTTGACAAACTTTTATCATATTTTGTTTTGGGGACCAATTCCGTAACATCTTTTATAAATATTTCTCTGATTTGATTTTAAAAAGCATAAATTAAATCGATCTTTTCTAGCCGAGAAATTAGGGGATGTCACAGTTCGACATGAATCCCTTAGTTTCTAACTACATGTTCTAAAAATTGTACTTCTCTAATCCAAAATTCACATTCGGAGAATTTGGCGTACAACTTTTCTTTTCTTAGTAGTTCCAAGATTATTTGCAAGTGGTGACCGTGTTCTTTCTTGGTTTGTGAATATATCAATATATCATTGATAACCACTGTCACCAATTTATTCAAGTACGGTTTGCAAACACTATTCATGAGGTCCTTAAACATTGTTGGAGCTTTGGTCAATCCAAAGGCATAACTAAGAACTCTTAATGACCATACCGATTCCTAAATGTTGTTTTCGGAACATCGGCTTCTTGTACTCCGAGTTGATGGTATCCTGATCTGAGATCTAGCTTGAATCTTCTAAAATCTTTAGGTGTTTTAGTCTATCAACCACCGTATCCAAGTTTAGTTGTGCATCGGTCTGACCATAATTAAACATAGGTGATCAGTCTACGTTTAGTTGTGGTTCGGCCCATGTACAATAAAACTCAACTAAGTAGTTTGACCTAAAACCTTGCATTGAATTCTTATCGAGGGTTTGGGTTTTCTATATTTTTGGGTTATACATGTATTCTCATTGTGGGACTGAGTTCATACATAACTCTATATATTTATGTTTGTTGTATTCATGGGTATTATTAATTATTGCTTGTTACTTCAGGTCTAGCTGATAAGGTACCGGCCAGTCAGGACAGTCGGTGGGCAGGATCATTTTAGCATATAGCCGTTTTGAAATCCAGCAGCCCTAGCAACGTGTCTATCCTGTCACCGCTCTCGTAAGTAGTCCTTAAGTAGTAGAGTTTAATAATAATTTTATTTGTAGGTTAAGGGATATACCTAAACCTAACAGAGTAAGGCCGAAACTATAGTCGTGCTTTCCTAAGAAAGTACTAATTCACTATAGTTAATAGCTCTGATACCAATCTGTCACACCCCTGCCGTCGGCAGAAACACCGGGCAGTGTAACGTCATTTCTTGTATCATAGTTATCAAATTTCTGAAAACACATGCATTTAAAAATACGTCAACATAAAGTTGGTGAGTTCAAAGGTTTTGACTCCATATAAAAATAATACATTTTCCAAGTTCAAAAGTATAGTTTTGAAAGTATCATTTTGACTCTCCAACGTTTAGTATATATATCCTAGGTATAAAAGTTTACTTACCAAATAAGTATTTTACCTATAAGTCTCATATACTATGAATATAAGTGTTTGTAATTCCATACAAACGAAAGTTGCTACCTATAAATCTTATTTCAATTCTATACGAGTAAAACCACTACGTATAAATCTATTTCAATTCTATACGAGTATGTGTGTTAGGTATAATTATCTACTTAATATACAAGTAGTACCTAGGGTATAAGTAGGGGAAACTTATACTTAACATTAATACTTGTATAGCGACGAAGTATAATGTTTCTAACAAGTTGCTACCATGAGTCTGTAACCGCTGCTTGACAACAAAACCTCTGACAAAACAATACACTCATGATTTACCATGAGAAACAACACCGCGCGCTTCATCGACGCCGGAATAAAAATAAAAGGAACGAATCATCACTCGATTGTCTTGGGTTGTAATCAACCACGAGTGGGGTCGTCAACCCGTATCTTATTCATACACGACTTCCTCGCTCACACGGGATTAACGGTTACAGGTCAGAGGAATTCCACTAAGATCCCCAATCTTAGTTGATGAATGAGGTAGCTCATGTAGATTTTGACGACATTCTATAGTTCTAACAACAAAAGCATTTTCATGTCTAAAACCCTAAGTTACTAGACTATGCTTTTAAACAGTTATCCTAACTTCATAACATTTAGGTAGTATAACAATTATAACTTGAAGTAAAACCAGGTTTTATCTTGAAATAAAACCAACAATAATAACATACTTATCAATTAACATATAGAACTTCCGAGTATAACTCTGGAACTATATCGCACACATAATATATATATATATATATATATATATATATATATATATATATATATATATATATATATATATATAGAATCCTAAGTATAACTCAAGATCTACATTAGTATACTACTATAACAATCACATACTAACATATCTACGTTGATACTAATATACTATCATATAGACATAATAATATACTAATATACTATCATATAGACATAATAATAACGTATATGTAATATTTAGCATGCGTTTTCCCCTGAAAATATTAGAAAGTGAGGCCGTGAAACTCACCTTAGCAGCGTGATTTTATGTAATCTAAGCAGAAACGATTAGCGTACGAGGTCGTCGGGGCTCGGGACGCAAGAGAGCTTCAGCAAATGAGAGAGGAGAAAGGAGATCAGGTGTAAGAATGGCTGGGGTCGAGCTTGCAATTTATAGTAAGATTTTTGGCCCTCACGACATGAAAAACTCATTGTTCACGTCGTGAGTTTGGATCTTATCTCTTCGTAGACTTACCATCCGTCTTCTAGCTTCCGAAGGTGGCAAAATGAGCCCTCACGACGTGAAAAATGCCTTGTTCACGTCGTGAGTTTGGATCTTATCCCCCCGTAGCCTCGTCACACCTTCTAGATCCGAAATATGGCGGTTTGACTACTCAAGTCGTGAGTTTTTATGCTCACCTCGTGAGTTCAGTCAAATTAGGGTTTTCTGACAGCCACATCTTCGGAAGGCCATAACTTTTGCATACGAACTCTGTTTTTGATGTTCTTTATATCCACGCGTAGGTATTTACGAGTACTACAACTCTCTTTTATACTCCAATATCTAATTCTAAGTCTATTTTAAATTCCTCTTATTATATATATTTATAGTGTTCGGTTTATCAGAACTTCTTCACGCGAAGTTAGATTTAGACGTTCTCTATAACTTTGGATTCGTATAGACGTATACTTTGAGTTGTATCATAAATTATGTATGAAAGTTCATACTTTAACATTAATTACATAGTAAGTTTATCACATTACTAGTTTAACAAAATCACATTACATGATTGGCAGAATCACATGTGATTGTTATTGACCTAATTTTGACGGGTGTTACAGTAGCTGTCCAGACATTCCAACCGGATGGTTATGGGCCGAGAGTATTCCATCCTGGTAGGATGATTGGACTCATAGTATGTTGGCATTCCAACTCGATGGTTGGGGGCCAGGGGTATTCCAACCGGATGGTTGATTGGACCATAGTATGTTGTTTATTGTTGTATGTGTATGGTTATGTGTGTATGGGTATTTTGGGGGAACTCACTAAGATTTAGAGCTTACGGTTTCAGTTTATTGTTTCAGGTACATCAGGTGATCGTGGCAAGGCAAAGGCGTGATCCTACCGCTCCTCATATTCCATGACTTTGTGCTTTGGTTCTGGGATACTCTGATGTTTAAAACTGTTTTGAAAACAAGTTGCATTAACTTAATGGTTTTTGAATGGATTAAAATGTTTTAAATTGGATGGAATTTTATGGATGTTACCCAATACTAATTAGTTTTATAGTTACTTTACTTGTTAAATTATTCAGTTGAAATAATTCTTAAATTTGACCAAAATTTACTAACTTAACTTTAATAAACACTTCGATTATGTTTAAATTTTCAATTAAGTTCCTTAAAAGTATTTTGAAAAAAAAGTTTAATACGGGTCTTAATCTTAAAAGTATAAAAAACACGTGATTCAACTTTACAATGAGATTAATTCCAAGCATAGAACCAACTCATTGTTTGTTACTAGATTTAATTCATATGTAATTACGAATTTCATATATTAAATAACTTTGCTAGAATTAACCTAATTCAAGTAACCCATCATGAACTAAGTAGAAATTCAAGAGTCTAAATGAAACAAAACATGAATCACTAGATTAAAACAAATCAAAAAATTCAATCCAACGAAATTAACCATATATAAATGAAAGTTGAACTGGAGACCAGAAAAGTAAGTTCATGTCCAAAAACGACAAGAAAAAACATAATTCAAAAAAATGTAATGCATTAAGAAACTAACAAGAATACCAAAATGATGTATATACACAGGTTACTCAAGTTATTTCTTCTCCAGTTTACCATTTCTTGCATAAAAAGTGGACGTAAACTACAAATTTTACCAAATAGGGTATTTATAGGCCCAAAAAATCATCATTTAGGTCGACTTGGCTAAGTAGATTTTGTATAGTGATTCCACTTAAGTGAGTGGTCTTTAAGCCACACAAAATTGCTTTTCTTCATCGACTCGATCGAGTGGATGTAAAGGGGAAAAACCACTCGACCTAGTAGTCTCATGTTTGCAGCTAATCTTCAGAATTTTCAACTTCATTTTTTGTTCAGTCTCGCTGAAAATTGAACCACAACTCCCAGGCATCATCCCAAATATGATTCAGTTATCCGGTATTCATATGCCTTGCAAAACATCCAAAAAGTGTGCAGATAATAAGATCCCACCAATCCATATAAAATGTCAAATTATAGGAGATGTAACACTTAAATACATGGAATTAAATGAGATAAAGATGTTAAATGATGCATAAAATTCCCTAAAAGTCTTTTTGAAAAAATACAGAAGATAACAATGTTTAATAAAGACGAAAATATATAATGGTTTTTGTGAAAAATTTCATTTTTTAAGTTGGAGCTACTTATAATTTTTTATTTTGTACGCTATTGTTGGCTATGTAACATCAATATTGAAACATCCCAAAAACCATGAAAAAAAATTCATTTTAATAAAAACATTTTCATAAAACCATAAGATAAGCAACCATTGTTTTCAAATCAAATCCATAGAAATCAAAGTATCAAAAAAATCTCTGATAGTGCATATTTCTAATACCTTTAGTTACAACTATGATTATTTTGGGACATAAGATACTTATTATGTATGAAATCTGTTTTGCAGCAACAAATACATTCTCAGGATGAAAAGAAAGCAATCGAGGAGCTAGAAACAGGAAAGAGTGGGCTAAGACGTTTGAAGGCAAAAAAGACAAACTTTCTGAAGCCCACGGCATGGCCATTCTATCCCACGTTATGGGAAAGAGAAGATTCACGATCGGTAGATGACTTGACGCATACAGGATTTTAAGAGATTCCCACGACGTGGCACCTATTCCCCACGGAGTGGGCTAAGAAGTTTGAAGGCAAAAGAGACAAATTTTCTGAAGCCCACAGTGTGGCCATTCTATCCCACGTAATGAGGAGGAGAAGATTTGCAATCGGCAGATGACTTGCCGCATACATGATTTGAGAGATTCCCATGGCATGGAACCTATTCACCACGTCGTGGTGACCAGATTTTAGGGAACTATAAATACTCGCACATTATGTTAAATTGAGGGACTTCTGGCTAGTTTTATAAAAATGATTAAGACTAAAACCTCATGGGAAACCCTGGGAAGATCATAAATTGATTGGAGCTCAAGAGTTGAAGAGATATAGAAGAATTCTACATAGATCTATTCGGTTTGCTATCATTACTCATGTCTAGTCTTATTTGCATTGATTTAGTGTAACATCCTGTTTGGAATCGTTCTATGATTTAAGGCTCGTGGGCCGTAATTTGGGTATGAGAAGGTTTTGAGGTTTTAAAGAAGAAAGGTTGAGACCGTTTTGGATGTGGTTAAGGTAGTTTTGTGATTAAAGAGTTCAGTTTGTGCTTTAGAGCCCAAGGGTATCGCTAAAGGCGTTGGTTCGGGCTTTTCATGAATTTTGGATATTAGTTCGAGTAGGTTTCAGAAAAAATAAATTTGATATAAATGTAGGGATTCTCATTACCTTTTCGTGGATATAAAGATCGTCAGAAACAGACTTATAACGAAGAAGTTATGGCCTTCGGAACTTTGGTGGTTTTAGGGTACAGCTGGCTACGCGGGGCATACCTTTGCGTACGCAAGGCGTACTGACCAGGATGGTCGCGGGCGCTCTTCGGAGTAGGCTGGGCGTACCATATGTACGTTGGGCGTACTGCAGTCAGACCCAAACTCTATTTTTGGGTCTTGGACCCTATTTAAGCTCCTTATTTCTTAACCTAACCCTAATATCTTCAGCATCCATCCCTTTCAACCCTAGAAATCGACCCTTAGCCTCCATTTGAATTATTCCTGAGCTTTTTTGTGATTTAGTGGGTTTTTGGTTCTTGTTGTGGAAGAAGGAGTTTCGTGAGGAATCATTGTTTGGCTTGGAGCTTGTGGATCCAAACCCTAATCATATTGATCTAGCTCCAGAAAGTATAAAGTTTGAATATTGGTGGCTTTCTCATGTGGATCTAGTTGGGTTATAACCTATTATGATTAGCCCTTGAAGAAGATGGAAGTTGGCGATCAAGCTGTTGTTGGAGTAAAGCCTCTTTATCCAGAACCTTCATCAACTTTGTAAGCCACTAGAGGTATAAAGTTTCTATCTTGATGAATCATGTGTTTGATTTAGCTAGTTTTAAGTTTTATGTACTTTTTGTGCCAAATCTTTCGCCTTTATGAGTATGGACTAGTCTAGACCATTTGAGATGTCTTTTCTGAGATTTTTGAGTGTTCTAAGTCATAAAAATGTGATCTTGGGCCATTCCTTCCGTCCATGCAAAGGATTATGAAGTTTGGGGTTTTGTGTTAAAAAGTTAGGGTTTGGGTTTGAGCATATTTAGCCATGACAAGTCATCAAGTTGGGAAGTTTATGTTGTAAAATGCCTTCCCGGACTAAATCTGAGTGTTGGGTGAAAGGACTTAAGGAGTTAAAGACTAAATGTGAGTTATTGGCCTCTTTATGGAGTTAGAGTGCTTGAAATCATGTTTGGGCCCCTTTCAGCTATGCTAAGGCTTAAAGCCTTAGACTTTATGGATTAATTCATTATTATGAGATTATTCTAAGGTATTGGACGCTTGACTTAATGGAATATGTCATTAGAACAAGAATTGGAACTTCGTCGGGAACTCCGCGTGTAATCCCTAGGAACGCAATGCGTTCTGGCCTGAGTCCCCGTCTAGCGATCTAGCGGCAAACGTCGTGCGTTCCGCCCATGGACATCGCGCGTTCGTCTGATCAGTGGAGTTGTGAGCTTTGGACTTGGACTTGTTTTTTAGATTGGGCTTTGCTGTTTTGGGCCTAGGTGGGCTTGCCTTGTTGGGTTGCCCTATTGGGCCTAGGGAGTTGTTGAGTTGGGCCTTAGTAGGCCTAGTTTGGATTTGGGCCTTAGAGGGCCAGTTTAGATTGAGACTTGTGCTTTAGATATAACCGTGAATGTTATCTGAGAATGATCTTGTTTGGCTCGGTGTGTGGAGCCGTTGTGTTGCAGACACAAGTGTATGATGTGCTATCCATCGACTAAGGTGATTCTTCTCACTATACTTACCTGTGTGGTAATTTATGTGTGACCGGAGGGTCTTATTCGTATTATTGACCGGAGGGTCTTATTTGCTTATACTGAGATATGTTTTATTATGCATTATGTATTTGTGACTTATACTGTTTTATTATTATGTGTATATATTGGCTTATGACCAGAGGGTCCATACCGAGACGTGAGACCGGAGGGTCCCTATAAAGATTTATTCATGAGAGGCCAATTATTTGTGTATGTGGTATTTTGGGGAACTCACTTGTAACATACACGTTCTGAAATCTTGTATTGTTATTATTTAAAGTGAATAAAATTGAGTTTTGAGTTCTAACGGATAGTTTTTACTAGAAATGAAGTAAATCTATGTTTAGAATCACTCATAAAATATTGGAAGTCTTATGAGATTCCAATTAATAGCCAAATAGTGAAATTTAACGAAAATATAAAATTTGGAATAAGTAAAATTTTATTATTGAAAGTTGTAGATAATCTTGCTAGAAACATTTAGGCGAAAACGTCATCGAAATCTGAGTTATAACAAAAAAAGGTATGACCAATCGAAGATCCACGACAAAACCGACACGGCGCCGAATGACGTAAAAAGTGAGTTTTTGATAAACTACTTTTTAGCCTTAGTGATCTAAATGAAAGTTGTAATATTCGTTAAACCGAGAAGTTCGATAAAAAGAACGCCAAAATCTGACTTCATATGAGGAAGTTATGATTTTTCTAAGTTTCGGAATAGCAGTAGACAACTAAAAACTCGAATTTTAGATCGAGTGATTTTTAGCCAACACAACTTAAATGAGAATTGAAGGTCTCATCATTTGTAGTACAACGGTAAAAAGTCTGACGAAAACGGATGTCAGATGAAGAAGTTATGGATTTTTAACGAATTTTCCTGTCCTGGTCTGTTAAAAATAATAATATTATAATTAAATTCAAAATTAGCCAACGAAGTCTAAACGAAAGTTGTACAGCATAATATTAGCTACGCGTGCATATAAAGAACGTCAAAAACGGAGTTCATATGCGTAAGTTATTAATTTTGGAAGATTTTAGCTCAAAATCCGAGAATTTCGGATAAACTCGCATGGATAAGCCTTATCCAGAACCGGCCACGTCACCTGATGCGTTGTGCGTTCGAACGTCCGACGCGTGTTGCCTTCTGATTGGACCGAGGCCGAAGCCTATCCCCGTCCGACGTGCCTCGCTTCGTGTCACGTCCGAGCTTCGTACAGATGGCCCTTCGCATGTGCGCCGCGTGCCTTCGCCCCCTGTTGCCACCTGCCCTTGCTGACTCACCCCTTCTCGGCCGAACCCTCGCATCCTTGCCCTATAAATACAAGGCTTGCGAGCCTTCTCGGGTAATTTTAAGAAATTGCCATTTTTCACCCAATTTTCAATATTTTTACTATTTTGACATCCCCCAAAGCCCCAGTGTCGATTTTAACACCCGAAACATGCCCCGAAGTGCCCGTGGAGCCTGGAAAATTTATCTTTTCGGTTTTGAAGCTCTACCTCCGCAGAGCCTGGTTTTTTAGTAAAGCTCCAAGTTTTCAATGAATAAAGTCATATTTAGAGCCGAAATGTTGCACAAATTATTATTTTGACCCCCGGTTAATTCAAGGTGAGTTCAATATATAGGAACAATTGTATGTTATGTGTTATATGTGTTATGTGCTTTTCAGTGTTATTATTCTGGGTTATTTCCCCGTGCTATTCTATTTGCTATTTTTAATAGCAAAGTTATACCTTTGACCATGTGATCAATGAAAGGACTTGGATTCACGGTGGTACTGGTATGTAGCCTCTGACCATGTAGAACATGTCTCGTAAGAGAATGAATTCTATTCTAAGGCATTGGCAAAAGGTTAGATGGGACTGGTATGTAGCCTCTGACCATGTAGAGCATGACTCCGTAAGAGAATGACCTCTATTCTATGGTATTGGCAAATGGTTAGACAGGGCTATAAGCCTGTAATCTACCAAAATGTTAATCGGAAATTATATGTCTTCTGTGCCATTTAAGCCAAAGCTTTATTGATGCATATCAAGTATTGAAATCATTATGTCTCATTGATCGTAAATCTTTGAACCAAATCTTGATTTGATATTGAAAGCCTGACATATGATACGCATATGCTATTGTCGTTCTTGTTCTCTATTGCTTCTGTCATATTGGTATATATAAGGCATAAGATTATATTGTATCTATTTATTGAATTCACTAAGCGTTATCGCTTATCCCTCTCAATGTTTTGCAGGTGATGAGTATCCAATATAGTTTTATACTGCTGAAAGATTTAGAATAGTTAATACTATTTCTCTGTATTTTAATGTTCATGTATGTATATGAATAGTAGATTCCTGGGTAGATATGTAATGTAATAAAACTTAGTTGGTTTTGTATCCAATCTTTTGTAATCACTTTATCAATATAAAATATTGTTTTGTATAAATATGCATGTAGCATGTTTTGAGGAAGTAACTTAAGAATAATGTTGGAATAGTATGAAAGTTTGGGTCTTTCAGAAATACGAAAGTTGGGGTCTTTCAATCATGGTATCAGAGCAATGGTTTAAGTGAACTAAATATCACGGATTGGTATTTAGACTTAAACTGTTGGAAGCTCAATATATGAGTTGATTCATAATAAGTATATGGATACAAACCATAGGAAATATTTAAGTGGGGGATTGGGTAGTGATAAACCCTTGTATTCTAAGATATTAAGTTACTTCAGAATTTTAAGAAAATTAGTTTAAGTGAACTAGAAATTTTGAGTATTTCTAAACTTAAACAAGAATTATCAAGTAAAGATGATACGATATGTATCTGGTATATTTTAGGTTGAATACCTAATGGAGACAAGCACTAGAATATTAAGAGGAGATATGCCTTATATTCTATTATGTGCTAAATGATAGATGAATATAGCATGCATTAGAGTGCTTATCATAATTGTTATTATTTGAGAAAGTTTAAGGTTCGAAATCGATATGTTTATAAATAAACAATTGCAAAATATCATAAAATAATATTTATGAAGTGTTATCGTAAATAGTGTATTAATACTTATAGAGTGGTATTGTACCTTCAAAGTATATATAATGATATAATAACATCTTTGGAAGAATGACGTGCATTTGAAACACGTTTGGGCGAGATAAATGTGTTGGTGCAAATCCACAAAGTTGTTTTCCCCGTTGTTCAGATTGAAGCAGTGATTGTTTAGAGAGTCGGAAGAACCAAAGATGGCGATTAATACTTCGATAGTATCTCAATTGATGTGGTACAACATTTAGAAGAATTAAATAAAGATCAAAGGAAAGGCTAATGAAGTTTTTTTTTTCAGACTCAATAGGCCAAGACTTTGTGATGTAATATGTAGTTCAAGTAGTAATATTATACAGGATGCTCAGAGTTAGTATTTAATAATGCTGAGTGATGGCTAACTACTATCACATCCTTATGGAAGTTCCAAAATGTTAAGAAACTTACTTGTCTAAGTTAGGTAGAATGCTTAATTGAAGAAGAAATACACCCATTATATCGTATGAGAAGAGATGTTGTAGTCAGGAATGATAGAGAACCAAGTTGAAGCTAGTAGAGCTTGCCGAGATGCAACTATATTGCGTACTTCCTAGGATAGACTCCTATGAAGTAGACTTAAAGGAATACACCTAAGAAAAGAAGACTTACACATATACAGGAATGACAATGTCAAGGAAGAATAATGAAATGAACAAATGTGCATGGTGAATTATATGAGTTAGGAGATGATGCAGGTATTTGGAAACCGTTTGTCTTCACGCTACAAGAGTAAATTTTGGTATTGCATGTCTTGCAGAGTAGACACTACCCTAGAAAGAATTTATACGAAGAATTTGGAAGTGAAATTCTTAGTAACCTCGGAAAAGTATTAAAATATGCTAGATCAAGCATATGCAAGAAAAGAATCCTAGAAGGCGAATATAGGAAATCCAAGATATGTTTGATAGAAACGTGAAATCCTTAATTGAGTTTAGAGGAAACTGTTGTATGTACTTGTTTGAATACATTAATGTGTGATAAGTCACTTTGTGAAAACTTTTGAGTAGTAACTTGGGAGCTGCGAGACAATACTTGGGACAAGTATGAGTAGGTGTGAATAGTAGTAGAGGCCTATACTACTGGAAGCACAGGACTTACACTTGGATCAGGGAAAGTCACAAGGTTACCAAGAAGCAAGAAGTCAATTCCGTTTTTGTTTGAGTATGTCATTACCTTCGTTTCGGTGATGATTAAGAAGATGATTTTCATTCGAACTTTAGTGCTCATAAAGAACCAAGTTCGATTAGTATAAATCCGCGAACTAAGATGATTGGTTCAGAAATATAAGGATCTTCATTAAAGGAGTGAGCAACCATTTACTGGAAATGTTACCTATTATAAAGACGATGAAGAATTTAATTATTCATGGAAGGATTATAGTATGAAATTCGTGATTACATAATCAATCGAAATATTCTGTCATTTGACAAAACTGATGTGTATACCCGAAAGCACGAATTAGAGATACGTGCTGTTATTCTTTCTGTTTCGAAGCATCCACATGTTGATCAAACTCTTTTTTTTCTTTATTCCATCAACTCGATTTATTCGATCTGATTCTAATACAATAGTTTGGTTCGTTATGTGTCTTGTGCGATATAAAATCAAAGGTCATTAGAATATGACCATTTGAGTTGTTGTTATAGCAAAAGTAAAGACCTTATCTTGGGTTTAGTCTATAAACCGAGAAGGAGCAGGAGTCTGCAATGAGAATTGAGTTTTAACTCAAAGATTAGAATTGAAGGTTCAATAGAGAATAAAGAGCGGGTATAGTTTTCAATACCGCTAATAATTATGAAGTTTGAAAAGTTTAATAATAAATTGGTAAATCAAAAGTTAAAAATAGTACATTTTATTATACCACAAAGGAAACACGTTACTACCTAAATGTTATGACTGGTACATTCCTCATCAACCCTCAGCCTATTCAAATCAGATTTGATTCTGTTGTCTCAAATTCTTTATGTAACGCCTGTAGATCAGGGCTAGTCAATTTAGAGACGATAAGCGTCAAAAATGACTTTTTGATAAAAGATTATTTAGAATGAATAATCTTAACTAAGTTGTAATATATGTTACAAGGATTCCGTACATATAAAGAACGCCGGAATTCGAGTTATAACGAAGAAGTTATGACCTGTCGAAGTTTCACGACAGAACCGACACGACACAACGCGACTTAAAAAGTGAATTTACGTTAGAGCGATATTTAGCCTTAGCGATCCAAACAAAAGTCATAGAATATGTTAAACCGTGAGCGTGCATAACAAGAACGTCCAAATCTAACTTTGTATGAGGAAGTTATGATTTTTCTAAGTTTCGACTTGGCGGTATGCAGCCCGAATACTCGATTTGAGATCGAGCGGTTTTTAGTCGAAACAATATAAATGAGAATCGAAGATCTCATTAATAGTAGTGAAACGATAAAAAGATAGGCGAAAACGGACGTCAGATGAAGAAGTTATGAATTTATAACGGAATTTTCCTGTCCCGGCCTACTAAAAAAAAATAATAAAAATAAAGTCAAAATTAGCCGACGGAGTCTAAACAAAAGTTGTAGAGCGTAGTCTCACCTACGCGGGGATATAAAGAACGTCGAAAACGGAGCTCGTATGAGGAAGATATGAATTTTTGAAATTTATTAAATATTTTCGATATTTAATTTAATTATAAATTAACCGATATTATCCATGGGGGGAGTCAGCGATCTGATCCACATTACGCCCAGCGTAAATGGGTTTCCAGCCCCTATAAAAGGGTGTCGAGGGCAACTGACTTCTTTGCTCATTTCTTCCCTTTATCTCTCATTTTGCATCGTTTTTCGTGCAAGAATTATCCCGAAGCCCCGGTATCATTCCCAAGCCCCGAAGCAAGTCCCGAGGCCCCGAAGATCCCGAGAAGTGAAATTCCCTAGCCGAAGCTCTGCCCACGAGGAGTCCGGTTTTTGTGAAGATCTTCCAGATCTATCGAAGAATACTACTTCTACAAGCCGTAGTGCCGTCCGATCATCTTTTGATCAAGTGAGTGTATAGTTACTCTCTTCTAACACATAAATATAAAGTATTAGCTATGAAATACGTGCTATGTGTTATATATTATTTATCTATTTGAGATGGGCTTGGAATTGATGTTTTCATACGGGTGTTAAATGATTTAAACTGTGTTTTTATTTATATCTATAAAAATGTTGGGTAGAACATGGGTAGATGGAATAGTTGGTGACGATGTGACTTCGTGCTTATTAAGTAAAGCCTTGGTGACGATGTGACTTCGTGCCTATTAAGTAACGCCTTGGTGACGATGTGAGTTCGTGCCTATTAAGTAAAGCCTTGGTGACGATGTGACTTCGTGCCTATTAAGTAAAGCTTTGGTGATGATGCGACTTCGTGCCTATTTGATAAACCTTGGTGACGATGTGACATCGTGCCTGTTGTATAAACCGTGGTAGCAAATAGACCTTGTGCCAATTCCTTAGGTAAATCCTTAGGAATGAATGAATGAAGGATAGTGGATTCTTAGGGTAAAACCTTGAGAAAATAAAGGAGATATGGGGATGGGTATTTGGGTTGATTGTTTGATAATTGAATATAATAAATGTATTATTGTGGGTTGAAAACCCTATATGCTCACCAGGCTCCCAAGTCTGACCCACTCAGTTTTCTTTACATTATAGGTGATGGCACAAGAGTATAAATTGGTGGACTTGACGAGAGATTTTGGATTATAGATCAGTAGTTATAAATAACTGTTGTAATGTTTATTTTATATTGTTTATGCTTTTGGTCTGTATCGAAAATGACATCCTGAGGTTTTATTATTTAATGAAAATACATTCTCTTTGAGAAACGTTTTGATAAATTTTACCATATTTTATTTTGGGAACAAATTCCGCAACTCTTTTAATCAAAAGATTACTCTGATTTTATAAAAACAAAGCATAAACAAATCGGTCTTTTCTGGCCGTGAAATTGGGAATGTCACAGTTGGTATCAGAGCATTAGTTTAAGCGAACTAGGAATTTGTAGGATTTCTAGACTTAAACTTAGAATGCTAAGCGATGATTGTGAGATGAGTGTCTACCATATTTTAGGCACGAGCACTAGTATATTTTAGGAAAGATGTCTAAAATGCTTTTATGTGCTAAATGCTATATGTTTGCCATATATGAAATTTTTGTTTGGATCTATGGCCTATTGCCGACCAGATTTGGAAACCTTATGTGTTTAGGATTCTAAGCGTGTGACTACGATATTAGAACTAGCATGTAAACGTTTCGGAGTGATAAAGAGATTTATACATCTATCGTAAATAAAGCTTTCTTATTGTAAATTCTCGCCCGGTGCACCGAACATCTGCTTGGATGTACAAAACGTTATGGTGAAGACTCATAGAGAATTGAGTAAATGGAGGAAATGAAAGGCTTATGATAGTGAATGACACCTATCGGAAGATATTGTAAGAGTGGTGTCTTGCCTTTAGTTTATGTTTGATAAAATAACGAAACATTTAGAGGATTACGGTACGTCTGAAGTACACCTTCGATTGGCAAGATGATGAAACGATTGGTGTAATTCTTGAAGTTGTCCCATAATCTAGAATTTCCATCACCAATCGAGTTGAAGTATGATTGATGATAGAAGATACGCATGGAAGAAGTCCTAGTAGAGTCTAGGAGAATTTTTATGATTAATTGGACACATTAGTATGTGTTAAATTGTTTTGTGATTTTAGGACTTGGGGACTGCGAGACAATACTTGGGACGAGTATGAGTAGGTGTGAATAGTAGTAGAGATCTATACTACTGGAAGCACAGGACTCACACTTGGATCAGGGAAAGTCACAAGGTTACCAAGAAGCTTGTAATTGAGTTCGTTTTTATTCAAGTATGTCGTTACCATTGTTTCGGTAATGACTAAAAAGATGACTGATATCCTGACCCTAGTGGTCATATCAAATTGAGTCCGACTACGATGAGTTTGTTATGTGGTTTAGAGAACCGAGTTCGATGTAGCATTTGACTTAAGTTAGAAGATTGAAATCAATGCGATCGATGGCATTGCGCTCGTTGTTAAGGAAGCTTGTAGCTAGAAATGCTACATGTAAAAATGTGATTATATCACGTTAGAATATGAAGGAAGGTATATTCCATTATGGAATTTGACTCTAAGAGACTTGAGTCTAAGCGTTGCATCATACGATGAGAGGTCATTAGAACACGACCCATCGGTTTGTTACAATAGATAAATGAAAGAATTCATCCTAAGAAAAAGGAGTCCACAATAAGGACTTATTTGATAACTCGACGGTTACGATTGAAAGTCCAACATAGTACGAAGAGCAGATGCAGGATTGAGCATCAAGGTTATTACTTAGGATGGAGACATAACTTATGGTGTCAGTATACGAATCCTATTTCGTTGATGATTCTGGGACGTAATCATCCTAAGGGGGAGATAATTGTAACGCCCGTAGATCAGGGCTAGTCAATTTAGAGACGATAAGCGTCAAAAATGACTTTTTGATAAAAGATTATTTAGAATGAATAATCTTAACTAAGTTGTAGTATATGTTACAAGGATTCCGTACATATAAAGAACGCCGAAATCCGAGTTATAACGAAGAAGTTATGACCTGTTGAAGTTTCACGACAGAACCGACACGACACAGCGCGACGTAAAAAGTGAATTTATGTTAGAGAGATATTTAGCCTTAGAAATCTAAACGAAAGTCGTAGAATACGTTAAACTGTGAGCGTGCATAACAAGAACGTCCAAATCTGACTTCGTATGAGGAAGTTATGATTTTTCTAAGTTTCGACTTAGCGATATGCAGCCCGAATACTCGATTTGAGACCGAGCGGTTTTTAGCCGAAACAATATAAACGAGAATCGAAGATCTCATTAATAGTAGTGAAACGATAAAAATATAGGCAAAAACGGACGTCAGATGAAGAAGTTATGAATTTATAACGGAATTTTCCTGTCCCGGCCTACTAAAAATAAATAATAAAAATAAATCAAAATTAGCCGACCGAAAGTTGTAGAGCGTAGTCTCACCTAAGCGGGGATATAAAGAACATCGAAAACGGAGTTCGTATGAGGAAGATATGAATTTTTGAAGTTTATTAAATATTTTCGATATTTAATTTAATTATAAATTAACCGATATTATCCATGGGGGGAGTCAGCGATCTGATCCACATTACGCCCAGCGTAATGTAAAGTTACGCCCAGCGTAAATGGGTTTCCAGCCCCCTATAAAAGGGTGTTGAGGGCAACCGACTTCTTTGCTCATTTCTTCTCTTTATCTCGCGTTTTTGCATTGTTTTTCGTGCAAGAATTATCCCGAAGCCCCGGTATCATTCCCGAGCCCCGAAGCAAGTCCCGAGGCCTCGAAGATCCCGAGAAGTGAAATTCCCTAGCCGAAGCTCTGCCCACGAGAAGTCCGGTTTTTGTGAAGATCTTCCAGATCTATCGAAGAATACTACTTCTACAAGCCGTAGTGCTGTCCGATTATCTTCTGATCAAGTGAGTGTATAGTTACTTTCTTCTAACACATAAATATAAAGTATTAGCTATGAAATACGTGTTATGTGTTATATATTATTTGTCTATTTGAGATGGGCTTGGAATTGATGTTTTTATACGGGTGTTACATGATTTAAACTGTGTTTGTATTTATATCTATAAAAATGTTGGGTAGAACATGGGTAGATGGAATAGTTGGTGACGATGTGACTTCGTGCTTATTAAGTAAAGCCTTGGTGACGATGTGACTTCGTGCCTATTAAGTAAAGCCTTGGTGACGATGTGACTTTGTGCCTATTAAGTAAAGCCTTGGTGACGATGTGACTTCGTGCCTATTAAGTAAAGCTTTGGTGACGATGCGACTTCATGCCTATTTGATAAACCTTGGTGACGATGTGACTTCGTGCCTGTTGTATAAACTGTGGTAGCAAATAGACCTTGTGCCAATTCCTTAGATAAATCCTTAGGAATGAATGAATGAAGGATAGTGGATTCTTAGGGTAAACCCTTGAGAAAATAAAGGAGATATGGGAATGGGTATTTGGGTTGATTGTTTGATAATTGAATATAATAAATGTATTATTGTGGGTTGAAAACCCTATATGCTCACCAGGCTCTCAAGCCTGACCCACTCAGTTTTCGTTACATTATAGGTGATGGCACAAGAGTATAAGTTGGTGGACTTGACGAGAGATTTTGGATTATAGATCAGTAGTTATAAATAACTGTTGTAAGTTTTATTTTATATTGTTTATGCTTTTTGTCTGTATCGAACATGACATCCCAAGGTTTTATTATTTAATGAAAATACATTCTCTTTGAGAAACGTTTTGATAAATTTTACCATATTTTATTTTGGGAACAAATTCCACAACTCTTTTAATCAAAAGATTACTCTGATTTTATAAAAACAAAGCATAAACAAATCGGTCTTTTCTGTCCGTGAAATTGGGGATGTCACACTTTAGTGTCTTGAGAATTCGAGTATTCATTTCAAATTGCTTGTTACGCATTTGTTCAATTATTTCATGTAGATATCATAGGAAGAGTATCATTAATTGCTGATAAAGTCTATAGAGATTATGTCATAAGAATTAAAGGTTATAATCTTCTTGCTAACCTGATTCCTATCTTCATGCCCAATTTTGATATTATTCTCGATATGGATCGATTATTAAAGAACCACGCAGATCTCTTGTGCTACGAACAGATGGTGAGCATCCCTATCGAAGAAGAGGATTCAATTTATGTCTACATTGAAAATAATAACTTCTTTCTTAAAACTCGTAAATTTATATCGAAGAGATATTCTATTTATCCGGCTTATATAGTTGATACCTTGAGAGGAGAATAAAACTATGAATGTTGTTCCCGTTGTTAATGAATATCGTGATGTTTTCCCCGACGAATTGTCTGGATTACCCCTGAATAGGCAAGTAGAATTCCGAATTGACCTTATGCGTGGTGCTACTCTAACTGCCAGAGACTGCTATATAGAATGATAACATTTGGGTAATTGTCGACAAGCTGACTAAGAGTGCATATTTTCTCGCCATACGTACAACGGTCCTAATGGAGAAATACGTACAAGTTTACTTAGACGAAATTGTGGTGAGACATGGTGTGCCACTAAAGATGATTTTCGATCGTGATACTCGCTTCACTTCTCACTTTTGGGCAAGTATGAATTGGGATCTTGAGTTGCTCTCAGCACAGTTTATCATCCCTAGACATATGGTCAGACAGAGAGAACTATCCAAACAGTAAAAGATATGCTTCATGCATGTGTCTTGGAATTCGGTGGTAGTTGAGACAAGTACTTAATCTTGTAGAATTTTCGTATAATAACAGTTACCATGCTTCAATCAAAATGCCACCATATGAAGATTTATATGGCACAGATGCCACACGCCATTATGTTGGCGAGACGTAGGCCAGAAAATCCTTGGAAGCTCTGAAATGATTCGAGATACCACTGATAAGATTGAATTGGTATGAGAAGGAATGAAAGTGGCCTAGGATCGACAAAAGTTCTATGCAGAAAAGAGAAGATGACCTATAGAATTCTAGGAGAGTGAATTCGTAATACTAAAGGTATCCACATGGAAAGGAACTGTACGATTTTGAAAGAAAGGAAAACAAAGTCTTGGATTTGTTAATCCTTCCAAAATCATTCAGAAAATAGGTAAACAAGCATACCGCTTGGGATTGCCTGAAGATTTTGCAGGTATTTATGATGAATTTCATGTGAGTTATCTGTGCAAATGCTTGAGCGTATATGAAGAAACGATTCCGTTATCCTAAGAGAAACTGGACAATAAGTTAAGTAGAAGAAATCGTAAATGAAAGAACGACTAATCTACGTAATAAAGAAGTGAAGTTGGTGCTTTTCAAGGTGGAAACACCATCTAGGCCTAAATTATACTTGGGTAAAATAAGAATGAGATAAGAGCAAAGTATCCCCATTTGTTTTAATCGTTATGATTTCGGGGACGAAATCCTCAAAAGGAGGAGGTATTTGTAATATACACGTTCTGAAATTGTGTATTGTTATTATTTAAAGTGAATAAAATTGAGTGTTGAGGTCTAACGGATAGTTTTTACTAGAAATGAAGTAAAACTATGTTTAGAATCACTCATAAAATATTGGAAGTCTTATGAGATTCCAATTAATAGACAAATAGTGAAATTTAACGAAAATATAAAATTTTGAATAAGTAAAATTTTATTATTGAAAGTTGAAGATAATCTCGTTAGAAACATTTAGGCGAAAACCTCATCGAAATCTGAGTTATAACAAAGAAGTTATGACCACTCGAAGATCTGCGACAAAACCGACATGACGCCGAATGACGTAAAAAGTGAGTTTTTGATAAACTATTTTTTAGCCTTAGTGATCTAAATGATATTTGTAGTATTCGTTAAACCGAGAAGTTCGATAAAAAGAACGTCAAAATCTGACGTCGTATGAGGAAGTTATGATTTTTCTAAGTTTCGGAATAGCAGTAGACAGCTAAAAACTCGAATTTTAGATCGAGTGATTTTTAGCCAACACAACCTAAATGAGAATTGAAGGTCTCATCATTTGTAGTACAACGGTAAAAAGTCTGACGAAAACGGATGTCGGATGAAGAAGTTATGGATTTTAACGGATTTTCCAGTCCCAGTCTGTTAAAAATAATAATATTAAAAGTAAAGTCAAAATTAGCCAACAAAGTCTAAACGAAAGTTGTAGAGTATAATTTTAGCTACGCGTGCATATAAAGAACATCAAAAACGGTGTTCATATGCGAAAGTTATGAATTTCGGAAGATTTTAGCTCAAAATCCGAGAATTTCGGATAAACTCGCATGGATAAGCCTTATCCAGAACCGGCCACGTCATCTGATGCGCTGTGCGTCCGAACGTACGATGCGTGTTGCCTTCTGAATTGATCGAGGCCGAAGCCTATCCCCGTCCGACGTGCCTCGCTTCGTGTCACGTCCGAGCTTTGTACAGATGGCCCTTCGCATGTGCGCCGCGTGCCTTCGCCCCCTGTTGCCACCTGCCCTCGCTGACTCACCCCTTCTCGGCCGAACCCTCGCATCCTTGCCCTATAAATACAAGGCTTGCGAGCCTTCTCGGGTAATTTTAAGAAATTGCCATTTTTCACCCAATTTTCAATATTTTTACTATTTTGACATCCCCCAAAGCCCCAGTGTCGATTTTAACACCCGAAACATGCCCCGAAGTGCTCGTGGAGCCCGAAAAATTTATCTTTTCGGTTTTGAAGCTCTACCTCCGCAGAGCCTGGTTTTTTAGTAAAGCTCCAAGTTTTCAATGAATAAAGTCATATTTAGAGCCGAAATGTTGCACAAATTATTATTTTGACCCCCGGTTAATTCAAGGTGAGTTCACGGTGGTACTGGTATGTAGCCTCTGACCATGTAGAACATGTCTCGTAAGAGAATGAATTCTATTCTAAGGCATTGGCAAAAGGTTAGATGGGACTGGTATGTAGCCTCTGACCATGTAGAGCATGACTCCGTAAGAGAATGACCTCTATTCTATGGTATTGACAAATGGTTAGACAGGGCTATAAGCCTGAAATCTAACAAAATGTTAATCGGAAATTATATGTCTTCTGTGCCATTTGGGCCAAAGCTTTATTGATGCATATCAAGTATTGAAATCATTATGTCTCATTGATTGTAAATCTTTGAACCAAATCTTGATTTGATATTGAAAGCCTGACATATGATACGCATATGCTATTGTCGTTCTTGTTCCCTATTGCTTCTGTCATATTGGTATATATAAGGCATAAGATTATATTGTATCTGTTTATTGAATTCACTAAGCGTTATCGCTTATCCCTCTCAATGTTAAACAATTGCAGGTGATGAGTATCCAGTATAGTTTTATACCGCTGAAAGATTTAGAGTAGTTAATATTATTTCTCTGTATTTTAATGTTCATGTATGTATATAAATAGTAGATTCCTGGGTAGATATGTAATGTAATAAAACTTAGTCGGTTTGTATCCAATCTTTTGTAATCACTTTATCAATATAAAATATTGTTTTATAAATATGCATGTAGCATGTTTTGAGGAAGTAACTTAAGAATAATGTTGTAATAGTATGAAAGTTTGGGTCTTTTAGAAATACGAAAGTTGGGGTCTTTCATCACTAAGCCTCATTCTTACAACATTGACTTAAATGTATTCCATGTACTCTCGTAGATTCTGGGATGGCGGAGGCATGATTGTACGCATTCGTCGGCTTATGATGTCTTGTAGATTTTGGGATACTCTGATATTGTTTTGATAATGATTTAAAATTGTGTGATGACTTGGATTTATGAATAATGTTTGGTGAATTAAAAATGAACAATTTGTTTGAAATCCAAGGTGTTAAAAATTTGGTACCAGATCCTTGGTTTGAGGGATTCGGGCACACCCTCGGGTATTTCTGGACTCAAACTGAGGAGTTGATAACTTTTCAAAAGAAATGATTTTTCATCACATAATTTCCCAAGGAAATTAAAGAGTTTTGAAATTACGTCTGAAGCAGTGTGTACAATCTGCCAAAGCCTGAGCGGTGATTTCCCAAAATTCCCTTACTTGATTATGTGTTGCTTTGAGTTGTAATTATGAGCTGATAGAATTGCATGCTAGTTTGTGGCTAAGGATCGGCTTAGTATTTCATGTTAATGTGCTTGCTTAGGAGATATGCCTTTTGTTGGGTTTTGAGCATACTAACACTTCTATGGTTTACATGCAACCCTAAATACCTTGGATCTATGTTTTCTCTATTATACATGCAAATATAATTTTCCAAGGTATTTATCCTAACTAGCATATTATGAAGTACAAGTAATATAAAATATAGTAGAATTACATACCTCTTTGTTGGTGCTTGATTCCATGGAGCTCAAGAGCCTAGTGCCCCAAATGTGACACCTCAAATGGTTCACACAACACCATGAACATTTGGAATAACCATGAGAGAAGATATGAGTCTTATCAATCTATGAAATTGGCTTGCCCTCTATGTTGTACACTAGTGTTGATTTCACCAACAATGGGGTCTTTATATAGTGTGCACATTAGGGTTACACCATGTAACCCATGTCTTTACCCATTCCTTATGCTCCATGGGTTTTAACCTCCATGGAGTATCCATGGGCCACCACATGGGTTAAACCCAACATAAGGAATCATGGATCACAAGCCCACATATATAAGAATCAATGATTTACACAATCAATCGCCATATATTTAATTAGTCTCTTTTGATCACTAAATTAATTCCATATTAATTCTTGATCAATACTAATTAAATAATATGATTTCATATTAATATATTAGAACTTATAATATATTAATATGTCACAAATATCTTCTTCTCATTAAAATCTCTACCCAAATGTTCCGATGCCATGCAACCCAAATGGACCATGTCGGGTCGGGTCAAGTATATACCAATTATAATTATGGACTTAGACACTAATCCAACAGTCTCCCACTTGGATAAGTCTAATAACTATTATTGCATGTATAACTTCACAACTTGACCAGCAATAGTAGCTCTTAAAAGTTGTTGCCGAACTCTGAAGATAAGTGATCATATATTCCGCCATTCTAGATATCATATGGACCAAGAAATGGATTATAATCATTCTATCTATTCATTTGTTGTTTCCCGATTTTCGATTTATGACGACCGACTAATTGAACAAATCAAATCAATCCAGGATTGGCCAAGCACTTAGGGGGTGCCATCACTAAATCATCAAGGGGCCCACAAATATCGCTTTTATCCCGAAGGTAAAAGGAATGGAAAAACTTCGACTCATATGCTTATTGAGTACTTGTTGAATCATTCACAAAGGCACGTTTTATAACACCGAGTTACCAAGTGCGTTTTCATGCAATCAATGTATAACCAAATCATAGTCAACAACTCATATCTCTAGGTTTGAAGAATATAAGATATTATCGTCTCACGATTCACTCGTGATAAAATCCATGAAGTGAATCCAAATGAGCGTGGGTTGAATCCAATACTCAGAACTTATGAGCACTCATGAATGTTGTAGCAACTCTTGCTTTGTCCAACATCTTGGACATCTACAACCCAACTTCATGATAGTCTTGATTCATATCTACTTCCAACATATGACTGACTGTGGATGGTTTGAATAATTTAATCATTCGGGAAGAATGACCTAGTTATTTTGGAATTCAAAACATGCAAAGTGAAACACAAGAATAATACTTAATCCTATATGGTCACAAACTCTTGAGTGTAAATAAAAACCCTTTTATCTAAGCACCATATTGGTTACTCATTATTCATTGTTTCAATTTATTAACTTAATAATTTAATTGAAACAATAGTCATGCCATGCACCAAGCATGCATACTATGTTCGTCCAAACAACAGCTATGCCATACTCCAAGTATGCACACTATGTTTACATATGGTCTTCTCTTTGTGAAATAGATCAATTGACAATATTTCAATGATTTTTGTTACACAATTCCAATCCTTATTGTAAATGTAAGAGTACCAAAATGTTGCCATCTACTATAATCTGTTAGATTCTAAACTTATATGCAATGATCCCTTTGTAATGACTATGCACAGAAGTCACAAAGACTTGGCAACAAACATTACAAAGTATTCCAATGGAAAACAATTCCATGGAAATGAAGTCTCAAATTCAAAGTACATTCCTTTGAACATCCTTCTTTGCATGAAGTTCTTTAATCTTTCACGGATTCAGGGAATAACTTCCACCTATTGTGACAACCCGATATTTCGAGTCAATGTAATGTAAAGACCGATCAAATTTAGGTCAAAATGTAACCTTCCTAAAATCTTATTCGGATTAAATAAAGTAATAGGAATCATATCAAGGTTTGCGTACATAAAAAGAACGTCCAAATCTGACCTCGGATGAGGAAGTTATGAAATTTTGAAGAAATTCCTTAATCACGTCATTTTAATAAATAAATAATAAAAATAATTTCGGAATTAGCCAACGGAATCTAAACGAAAGTCGTAGATCATGGTCTCACCTTCGCGAGGATATAAAGAACGTCAAAAACGGAGTTCGTATGAGGGAGATATGAATTTTTGAAGTTTATTTATAATAAATATAAATTTAATTATAAATTCCCGGTAATATCCGAAGGGGAGTCATCGGATTGGACCGAAGTACGCCCCGCGTACTGAGATCGAGGGTCTCGGATCGTCCACGTCGCACTATCCGAAGAGTTCTAACCCGTCCGACCCGTCCGAAGCTCCGACCCGTCCGACCCGCTGTCCCGTCCGACCCGCCGTCCCATCCGACCCGCGTACCCAGCAACCCGTCCCATCCGAACCGAGGCAGTCGAGGCTTCGGTCATGCATGACGTACGCGTACGCGCTGCGTACGAGCGTACGCCCCGCGTTCGGAGGCGGTTCAGCCTTCCTATAAATAGGATGCGAGGCTTTCCGAAAATGTTGCTCATTTCTCTCCTCTCTCTCACAACTTTGTCTCGTTTTCCGTGCCCGTTATAACCCGAAGCTCTGGTCTTTTTGCTCAAGTCCCGAGGGTCGATTTTACTCCCGAGATTCCTGAGAATCCCGAGAAAAATCCGTTTTCCGAGACGAAACTCTGCCCGGTTTTCCATCTCGCTTTCCTCAATCAATCAAGTGAGTTTCATACCCCTTAATCAACCTGTTAAATATTCTAAATGCTTTTATATGCTTTCAAAAAGGGGGGGAATGCAAGTTAAATACTTATAGTTATTGTTTCAATCACATGTGATTGTACTAAATACATGTGATTAATAACTAGGGAAATCAGTGGTTTTATCACTATTCAAACTATCTATCAAACTGTTTTACCTCTAAATGTTTTCCAAACCCATTTACTTTTCGAATTTACACTACAACTGCGATTTAAGCAAATGTTCCTTATACTTAAACTGTTTTAATCAAATCTACACCTTCAAATGGTTTTATAGATTGACATCAAGTCAATCTTTCTTTAAAAATAATACTTATGTTTCAAATGCCTTATAAATACTTATTTATGCTTTTATATTACAAATTGCATGCCCATATATGTATAGACGTATAAATAATGTTTAAAGGACTTAGGAAGGCTATCCACCTTGTTTCCTTTTCCTCGATTTGGATGTGGTCTGATAGGATTTTGGGTGACCATCCGAAGGTCGTTTCCATATTAATTATATATCAAATATACATATATAAACATGAAAGTACTTCCATAATCATATGTACTAAACGCACTGTTAACAAGTTACCATCGGGGTAACACAGAATCATACTATTACAACTGCTAGATCAATGAGTCAGTTCATTCATGAGTCTATACTAGGAAGAGAATATATACAACTATACTACGAGAACATATACAACTATA
The DNA here is from genome assembly GCF_002870075.4 of Lactuca sativa. NCBI lineage: Eukaryota > Viridiplantae > Streptophyta > Magnoliopsida > Asterales > Asteraceae > Lactuca > Lactuca sativa. Next base: position 275,005,344 of record NC_056627.2, read on the forward strand.
CTAGAACAAGAAACATTTCATCACATATGCAAGAATACGATAACAAACGTGATCCACTGTATCGGAGCATGCCTTAAATGTCATGGCCCGAGTTGTAGCCAGAATTCTCTTGGAGGGAGAGCGTTGAGTTTGCGTATAGATCTATACTGGATTGACTATCCTACACCTTGCTGCTAGCTACAGCCGGACCTGCAGGTCTGCGGGTGCCAAACGTCATTCCGTTATTACGACCGTTCTTTATGTCGTTGTTATCAGTCGATAGTATGGTGCAATTATCACATTATACCTTAATATAAATCCGGTTTAAGGTAGTAGAAATCAGTACAACAGTAGTTCTTATTATACAAAACTACAGTACTACAATGATTTACCCATTACATATTTTGGTGATAATCTCACTTAAGCATTAATGTACAAACTATATTTTATCAAATGATAGTTATACTTGGGTAATCACACACTTTTACAACAGACGAGTTCACAAAACAGTTAAGCCTTGGTAGAAGGTCACTATTATAGAAAATATAGGATTTTCTGAGAGATTCAAACTTTTGCAAATACTTTTAAACATTTATTTACATTTTTACAAACTTATACATTGGGACAAGTTCAAACGTTTTTGACAATGAGCATTGACACTAAAATACTTATGAACTCACCAGCTTAATGCTGATAAACTCTTTCAAAATAACTTGTATTCTCAGGTCATCAGTAGACAGGTACCGATGCCAGCTTTTGAGATGATGGAGCGTACTCAAGACTCATCATTTTGTTATTTTGATTTACATTATATTTTTGGTGTCTAAAATTTTACAGAACACACATGTATTAAATTTATATATTTAATGCAATGGATGATGTTGTTTGCCTATTTACATTTACTGTGTTGTGATTACCTTACATGACGTCCTCCGCCCCAGAACGTTTCCGCCGTTCTTGGTTTTGGGGTGTGACAGATTAGTATCAGAGCATTGTTTATAGTGAATTGAGTATATCAACCCATAAAAGATATACTAAACTATAAACCCATTAGGGATTAAACTCTGACCAAGAGTCTATACTTAAAATAATAAAATATTTAACTAAGTATACTAGTCTGCATTCATACTAAAATAAGTGTCACAATGACAAGAACAAAAGTATTACGATTGTTAAATATCACAAGTGAGCTCGGGGATGTATGGTCAGTCCTGGGAATGGCATAGCCTGATCAACTATGCTGATCCTAGGAGTGATTAGCACATGCCTTAGAATGGTTGTGATAGGTTAGCAAGTCTAAAAACTTACCAACAATACCACAAGAAGATCAATAGAACTTAAACTTAAAATACTATAGGAGTATTTTGCGCTACTAGTTACACGTATACTATATCCTTATACCTCTATTCTCGCGTAGATCTTGATGGCTAGATATCCATCATGGCGACCCGTACTTTCCCAATGAAGGCAATGCCGGGTGGATCGATGAAGAGCCCGAAGTTGATCATCCAATCCCTTTGAATGATCACCTCGCAGAAGGCTTTTCAGATGGGTCCGACTCTGAGCCTGAAGTCAACAACCTACCGATTGTAGGTCAAGCCCCGAACAACAACCCTCGACCAGCGCTTCCAGGTCCTACACCCATGTGGGCAAACAACCGAACCGCTGGAGTGATGATCAGGGTCAACCCTTACCATACTTTGGGGACCGAACCTTTTACAACGTCAGCGATGGTGGCTCTACTGACCGAGCTCTGCCTGTCATTATCCGCAGAATAGCTCGTATTGTCGAGCAAGGTAGAGCAGCCGTCGACCGGGTCATAGAGATTGATGCCGACTCAGGTGTCAACACAGTCAGCATCCGCCGTCTTGAAGAAGACATGGAACGGACCCGGGGGGCAAATAAAACCCTGAAATAGCAGTTGGCTGCCTCACGAGCTGAAATATTGGAACTTCGAGCTCGTCAGAGGACTCAGGATCGACCCATTCAAGAGGTGTTTCGTCAAGTATCCGACCGCAGTACTCGCCCGGGATTTTCCCATCGCCGTTGGTTGATGTCTAGTACATCTCCGTCTTTTAATTAAAGTATAGCCTTTAACATCTGTGCTCCAAGTAGCGCTTGTGTGTAAAATGTTTCTAACTTCCGTACTCAAATTTGAAATCTAAGGACTGTCAAACTTTTCTTTATGGTATGATGTATGACCTACTGTTAGGTCGATTTTCCCTGAACTTATTACGTCAGTAATACCAGTAAATTTTTTTAGATCTATCTATCTGGGAAAAATCTATACACTTATGCTTTCCTTCAAATATTTCTTATTAAGATTTCAAACACCCTTTCAACTGTTGGACTATGTTTAGTTAGTCCATGTGTCACTCTCGCGTTGCTTACAAATTGATTCTTACCATCTTTCTTATCTTTTTAAACTTTCAGCTGAAGGATGCCTCCTCGCAAGTCTCCCAGGAATAGGAATAATCCTGCACCTCCACCACCTCCTCCGCCTCCGGTCATCGATACTGTAGCCCTGAATGCTGTTGTAGCTGCAGCAGTGGCAACTGCCATGGCTCAGTATCACTCTTCTGATGCCAGCAGAGGTGGAACCCCTGTGGAATCTATTCCGGTCGAAATCCCTGTGCGCTCAAGGGAGTGCTCTTACAAGGATTTTACAAACTGCAAGCCGAAGCTTTTCTATGGCACCGGCGGAGTCATTGCTCTCTCGCAATGGTTCGAGAAGACTGAATCAGTCTTCGAAATTTGTTCATGCCCTGCTGCGTGCAAGGTGAAATATGCCGCCTGCACCTTTGAGGGTAAAGCCCTAACGTGGTGGAACGGCCACGTCAAAGCACTAACTCTCGTCGTAGCCAACGACATGGGCTGGGAAACAATGAAAGACCTCATGACTGAGGAATACTGCCCGAGGGGCGAGATCCAGAAACTGGAGCAGGAACTCTGGAACCTGTCAATGAAGGGCACCAATGTGGTCGCTTATACTGCCCGATTCAGCGAGCTGGTGGCCCTCTGCCCCAATATGGTTCCCACTGAGGGGAAGAAGATCGAGAGGTACATATGGGGACTAGTGCCTCCGTATCAGGGGAATGTGCTAGCGTCAAACCCCGCTACCTTCGACAGTGCCAAACGATTGGCACAACGACTCATTGACCATGGAGTCAAAACCCCTGCAACCACAACCACCCTAACCATCCCGGAACCCTCCAAACCCGCCGATACTAAGCGGAAATTCTGGGATGAAAGGAAGAAGCAGCAGGCTGCCAAAAAGCAGCAACTGGTGGCAATTCATGCCGCAGTAACCCCTAATACTACTACTGCCCCGGTTAGTCGGTATGCTGGAAGTTCGCCCAAGTGCAACAAATGCAGCTACCACCACAACGGCCCCTGCCGTGAATTGCAGTGCTCTAACTGCAACAGGAAAGGACACACCGTCCGATTCTGTAAGTTCCCGGCACAACCTATCAACCAAGTCCCTGGCTCTGGCGCGAGCCCAACCTGCTATGGATGTGGCGAAGCAGGCCACTTTAAGAGGGACTGCCCCAAAGCGAGGAATGCTGGAGGAGCAGGGAGGGTACTAGCTATTGGCCACGGGGAAGCAGTTGCTGACCCGACAGTAGTAACCGGTACGTTCCTCCTCGATAACTCCTATGCATGCATTCTATTCGATAGTGGAGCGGAGCGAAGCTTCGTAAACCATAAATTTGCTCGCATGCTTAATCAACCACCGCACGCACTCAAAGAACTATTTACAGTAGAAATGGCTAATGGAAAAACTGAAAATACGAGTAGCATATACTTAGGTTGTACCCTAACCCTAGACAACCATTCATTTCTAATCGACCTCATGCCAGTCTCAATAAAAAGTTTCGACGTCATCATTGGCATGGACTGGTTAAGCCTTCATCGTGCCGACATCATGTGCTTCGAGAAAGCAGTCCGTCTAAACCTTCCGTCTAACGAAACTCTTATAGTCTATGGCGACAAACCCGGTGCAAGTCTTCGCATCATATCAAGTATTCAAGCACAGAAATACCTGCGTAAGGAATATCACGCATTCCTTGCTCACGTCGTCGACACGAACCTAGAAACGAAAGAACTAAAGAACCTCCCAGTAGTGAGCGACTTCCCCGACATTTTCCCAGAAGAACTACCCGGATTACCTCCGCAACGACAAGTCGAGTTCAGAATCGACTTAGTCCCAGGAGCTACCCCAGTAGCCAAGTCGCCCTACCGTTTAGCACCAGCCGAGATGCAAGAACTCTCTGGTCAACTTAACGAACTGCTCAGCAAGGGCTTTATAAGGCCAAGTTTCTCACCTTGGGGAGCACCGGTCTTGTTTGTTAAGAAGAAGGACGGATCCTTCCGTATGTGTATTGACTACAGAGAACTCAACAAACTGACGGTCAAGAATCGTTACCCTCTGCCACGCATAGATGATCTATTCGACCAACTGCAAGGGGCGAACTATTTTTCTAAGATTGATCTGAGATCCTGATATCACCAGTTACGAGTGCTAGGGGAGGATGTGCCGAAGACCGCCTTCCGAACTCGTTACGGACATTACGAGTTCGTGGTGATGCCATTCGGATTGACCAATGCGCCCGCAGTATTCATGGATCTGATGAATAGAGTATGCCGACCCTACTTGGATCAGTTCGTCATCGTTTTCATTGACGACATCCTAATCTACTCCCGAAGTAAGAAAGAACATGGCGATCATCTGCGACAAGTTCTAGGGACATTACGAAAAGAGAAACTTTATGCGAAGTTCTCGAAATGTGAATTTTGGATCCGAAGAGTCGAATTCTTAGGACATGTGGTAAGCGAAGAGGGAATCCACGTGGACCCATCCAAAATTAAGGCCATTGAGAACTGGTCAGCACCGAAGACTCCTACAGAAATTCGTCAATTTCTAGGTCTCGCTGGCTACTACCGCAGGTTCATTCAGAACTTCTCACGAATAGCGAAGCCTCTTACAACACTAACCCAGAAAGGCGTGGCCTTTGACTGGGAAGAGAAACAAGAAAGAGCGTTCCAAACGCTCAAACGAGCCTTGTGCACCGCACCAATACTATCCCTTCCCAAAGGAATAGAAGACTTCGTAGTTTATTGCGATGCATCGAACCAAGGACTCGGATGTGTTCTGATGCAGCGAGGTAAGGTCATCGCCTACGCCTCAAGACAATTGAAGACACACGAGGTTAACTACACAACCCACGACCTTGAACTAGGAGCAGTAGTGTTTGCTCTGAAAATCTGGAGACATTACTTGTATGGAACGAAGAGCACTATCTTTACCGACCACAAGAGTTTACAACACATTTTCGATCAGAAGGAGCTCAACATGAGACAACGACGATGGGTCGAGCTACTCAGTGATTACGAATGCGATATTCGTTATCATCCGGGTAAAGCCAACGTAGTAGCAGACGCCCTAAGTCGGAAGGAATATTCTGGTCGCAAAGTCAAGTCATTATCGATAACCATCCATTCACACCTGACTAAGCAAATTCAGGCGGCTCAACTTGAGGCCATGAAATCTGAAAATGTGTCAAGTGAATTCCTTAGAGGAATGGACAAGAATTTAGAAGCCAAGGGTGACGGAGCTTTATATTTCATGAACCGGATCTGGACACCGAAACATGGTGGTTTCCGAGACTTGGTCATGACCGAGGCGCACAACACTCGGTATTCCGTCCACCCAGGTTCAGATAAGATGTATCTGGATCTTAAGAAGCTATACTGGTGGCCTAATATGAAAGCAGAGATTGCTACCTTCGTAAGTAAATGCCTTACTTGCGCAAAGGTTAAGGTCGAGTACCAGAAGCCCTCTGGTTTATTGCAGCAACCAGAGATCCCGGAATGGAAGTGGGAGCGGATCACTATGGATTTCGTAACCAAGTTGCCCAAGACAACGGGTGGACTTGACACCATATGGGTCATCGTTGATAGATTGACCAAGTCTGCACACTTCCTGCCTATCAAAGAAACCGACAAGATGGAGAAGCTTACGAGAACATACATTAGGGAAATCGTACGGCTACATGGTGTACCTATGTCCATTATCTCCGATAGAGATAGTAGGTTCACCTCAAGATTTTGGCAATCACTACAACATTCTCTAGGAACAAGGCTGGACATGAGCACAGCCTACCATCCTCAGACCGACGGACAAAGTGAGAGGACCATCCAAACTCTGGAAGATATGTTGCGAGCCTGCGTGATTGACTTTGGGAAGGCATGGGATACTCATTTACCCCTTGTCGAGTTTTCCTATAATAACAGTTATCACACGAGCATCAAGGCTGCTCCATTTGAAGCTCTCTACGGCCGTAAGTGCAGATCCCCTCTGTGCTGGGCTGAGGTGGGTGATACCCAATTAGCCAGGGGGCAAACTTCCGACAGTACTCTCACCGGTCCGGAGATCATTCGGGAAACAACAGAGAAAATCGTTCAGATCCGTGAACGATTGAAAGCCTCCAGAGACCGACAGAAGAGCTACGCTGATAAACGAAGGAAACCTTTGGAATTTCAGGTGGGAGACCGAGTCCTCCTCAAAGTCTCACCCTGGAAGGGCTTGATACGCTTCGGCAAGCGTGGAAAGCTTAATCCGAGGTACATAGGGCCTTTCGAGATTCTTGCAAGAGTCGGCCCCGTAGCTTACAAACTCGAACTACCAGACGCACTTCGTAACGTACATTCTACATTCCACGTATCTAACTTGAAAAAGTGTCTATCCGACGAGACTCTTCTAATCCCACTCGACGAGATCGAAATCAACGAGAGCCTCAACTTCGTGGAAGAACCTATAGAGATCATGGACCGTGAGGTCAAGCAGACAAAGCAAAGCCGTATCCCTATCGTGAAGGTTCGCTGGAATGCCAAGCGAGGACCGGAATTCACTTGGGAACGTGAGGATCAGATGAAACTGAAATACCCTCACCTTTTTGCTTAGTTATTCGAAATTTCTAACTTGCTTAAAATTCTAATTTCGGGACGAAATTCCTTCTAACGGGGGGATGATGTGACAACCCGATATTTCGAGTCAATGTAATGTAAAGACCGATCAAATTTAGGTCAAAATGTAACCTTCCTAAAATCTTATTCGGATTAAATAAAGTAATAGGAATCATATCAAGGTTTGCGTACATAAAAAGAACGTCCAAATCTGACCTCGGATGAGGAAGTTATGAAATTTTGAAGAAATTCCTTAATCACGTCATTTTAATAAATAAATAATAAAAATAATTTATGAATTAGCCAACGGAATCTAAACGAAAGTCGTAGATCATGGTCTCACCTTCGCGAGGATATAAAGAACGTCAAAAACGGAGTTCGTATGAGGGAGATATGAATTTTTGAAGTTTATTTATAATAAATATAAATTTAATTATAAATTCCCGGTAATATCCGAAGGGGAGTCATCGGATTGGACCGAAGTACGCCCCGCGTACCTTCGTACGCCCCGCGTACTGAGATCGAGGGTCTCGGATCGTCCACGTCGCACTATCCGAAGAGTTCTAACCCGTCCGACCCGTCCGAAGCTCCGACCCGTCCGACCCGCTGTCCCGTCCGACCCGCCGTCCCATCCGACCCGCGTACCCAGCAACCCGTCCCATCCGAACCGAGGCAGTCGAGGCTTCGGTCATGCATGACGTACGCGTACGCGCTGCGTACGAGCGTACGCCCCGCGTTCGGAGGCGGTTCAGCCTTCCTATAAATAGGATGCGAGGCTTTCCGAAAATGTTGCTCATTTCTCTCCTCTCTCTCACAACTTTGTCTCGTTTTCCGTGCCCGTTATAACCCGAAGCTCTGGTCTTTTTGCTCAAGTCCCGAGGGTCGATTTTACTCCCGAGATTCCCGAGAATCCCGAGAAAAATCCGTTTTCCGAGACGAAACTCTGCCCGGTTTTCCATCTCGCTTTCCTCAATCAATCAAGTGAGTTTCATACCCCTTAATCAACCTGTTAAATATTCTAAATGCTTTTATATGCTTTCAAAAAGGGGGGGAATGCAAGTTAAATACTTATAGTTATTGTTTCAATCACATGTGATTGTACTAAATACATGTGATTAATAACTAGGGAAATCAGTGGTTTTATCACTATTCAAACTATCTATCAAACTGTTTTACCTCTAAATGTTTTCCAAACCCATTTACTTTTCGAATTTACACTACAACTGCGATTTAAGCAAATGTTCCTTATACTTAAACTGTTTTAATCAAATCTACACCTTCAAATGGTTTTATAGATTGACATCAAGTCAATCTTTCTTTAAAAATAATACTTATGTTTCAAATGCCTTATAAATACTTATTTATGCTTTTATATTACAAATTGCATGCCCATATATGTATAGACGTATAAATAATGTTTAAAGGACTTAGGAAGGCTATCCACCTTGTTTCCTTTTCCTCGATTTGGATGTGGTCTGATAGGATTTTGGGTGACCATCCGAAGGTCGTTTCCATATTAATTATATATCAAATATACATATATAAACATGAAAGTACTTCCATAATCATATGTACTAAACGCACTGTTAACAAGTTACCATCGGGGTAACACAGAATCATACTATTACAACTGCTAGATCAATGAGTCAGTTCATTCATGAGTCTATACTAGGAAGAGAATATATACAACTATACTACGAGAACATATACAACTATACTAGAACAAGAAACATTTCATCACATATGCAAGAATACGATAACAAACGTGATCCACTGTATCGGAGCATGCCTTAAATGTCATGGCCCGAGTTGTAGCCAGAATTCTCTTGGAGGGAGAGCGTTGAGTTTGCGTATAGATCTATACTGGATTGACTATCCTACACCTTGCTGCTAGCTACAGCCGGACCTGCAGGTCTGCGGGTGCCAAACGTCATTCCGTTATTACGACCGTTCTTTATGTCGTTGTTATCAGTCGATAGTATGGTGCAATTATCACATTATACCTTAATATAAATCCGGTTTAAGGTAGTAGAAATCAGTACAACAGTAGTTCTTATTATACAAAACTACAGTACTACAATGATTTACCCATTACATATTTTGGTGATAATCTCACTTAAGCATTAATGTACAAACTATATTTTATCAAATGATAGTTATACTTGGGTAATCACACACTTTTACAACAGACGAGTTCACAAAACAGTTAAGCCTTGGTAGAAGGTCACTATTATAGAAAATATAGGATTTTCTGAGAGATTCAAACTTTTGCAAATACTTTTAAACATTTATTTACATTTTTACAAACTTATACATTGGGACAAGTTCAAACGTTTTTGACAATGAGCATTGACACTAAAATACTTATGAACTCACCAGCTTAATGCTGATAAACTCTTTCAAAATAACTTGTATTCTCAGGTCATCAGTAGACAGGTACCGATGCCAGCTTTTGAGATGATGGAGCGTACTCAAGACTCATCATTTTGTTATTTTGATTTACATTATATTTTTGGTGTCTAAAATTTTACAGAACACACATGTATTAAATTTATATATTTAATGCAATGGATGATGTTGTTTGCCTATTTACATTTACTGTGTTGTGATTACCTTACATGACGTCCTCCGCCCCAGAACGTTTCCGCCGTTCTTGGTTTTGGGGTGTGACACCTATGGAAACAATTCCATGTTACCATTTTGACTATCACTTCTGAACAAGAGTTGCCTTTTTTCAGAATATGTCAATATGGTCCTTTCCAAAGTTTACATTATACTTCTAATTGTCCACGATCAACCAATCTTTAGTAAACTCAGATTGTCCTGGACAATTGTTTAACTATTTTAGTCATGTCTGGTTCTATTCCTTTTTATTTGCCATGTTCTCACAGTTCAAACTATGAAGAGGTATGCCGTAATCATAATCGAATTTTGAGAATGCAACATATATAGAATTTCCTTATGTTGAACCATTCCAACATAACATTCATATATATCCTTGACTAAAGTTGATTAAAATCTCAATCTAAGCTTGTAGAGTTGGAATGAAGTATAAAATCCTTTCCTTTAATTATAGGAAAACAACCTTTCAAAGTGAATTGAAACTTTTGGTTTTCTATAATTAACATTGCTAACTTGCAGCATAATCATCATGCTCCTACTAGCATAATGATTATTATCTTACTAGCATAACACTTATGCTCCCACTAGCTTTGACATGTACTAAAAAATCAGCTGGACTTCTAGAAAAACAATACTTTATTGACTTTCTTACCAAAGTTCAGATTTCTGATACGAGATGCTTTGATAAAACTTTATCAAAATCATACACCTTTCCTTAGATAGCACACACGTGTGTCTAAACAATTTCAGAACTATGAAAAGGGATGTCGTAATCATAGTCTAATTTGTTTAGACCTTTGCTATTTCTCACATGTCCATATCAGTGCGCCGGTTAAAAACATACGCTCCACTAATGAATTTGAGAATGAAAATATCACAATTGCAACATATGTAACTCTAATTCTACGAACCTTCTTATCTATGAAATTCTTTTTATCTGTTAGCTATATGATGTCTGCTCTGCGTGATCAGAAGATCCAACCTGGGACACAACATATGCAACATTCTACCTCTCCATCCCTCTATCTCTGTTAGTCATATGTTGTCCCCTCTGCATGATTGAAAGAGATCCGACCTGGGACACAACATATGCACCTATTTCTAAATCTGACTTCCTCCTTAATAATTGTCTATTCACCTAAACTAAGGAGTTCTTTAGAAGATCTTGATAATCAGGGTATATCGGAAAGTAGGGAACACTTTCTAGTGTAACTAAAATTGAACCATTTAGAGGTTGTATGTAGATCTTGTTGCTTAATTTAAGTGGACAACAATACTCGTGATCGTTGTTAGCTAAATGGTTTATTTGAAAAGTTTGTCAATATTCTTCGTGTTTAAGTGGACCATAATACTGACAATTGACAAGATCTATTCATCAAGGTGAAGGCACTGATAAATAAATTTAAGACTGTCTCACAACTTTGATCCCAATTATTTTTGTTTTTGTTCAATTTGTTCATAGTTTTCCTCTATGCACAAATATAGGGGGAGAATTAAAAAATTCAAAAATCAAAGAAAAATCAAAAAATTAAAAATCCAAAAATAGTGTTATTTCTGTTTTAATTCTTGTTCAGAAAAAAATAAAATATATATATATATATATATATATATATATATATATATTTTCTGTTTTATTTTTTTAGAAAATACGAAAAATACAAAACTATTGTGTGTTAAGTTTTCTTTTAGTTTTGTTTTGTCTTGAAAATTGAATTCAGATGTAAATGAGACTCATGGAGACTATATAGAGATTTTCTAAGCCAAGGCTTCATCTATGATCATCGAAGAATTCTCATTCGAAGGAACAAGAAATGAAGACTATTCCTTCAACATTCAATTTTTCAACCCTAGAAGCAAGGTGAAGCTGCTCTTGAAGATTATGTGACAGATTGCATTGAAGCCTCATCAATCAATTTGTTGCTATCTTGTACCTGCTAAAGTGATCCAGAAGATTTGTTCTCTATGATATTCTCTCTGAAGATTCTCAAGCTGAAAGCGCTATCTTTCAAGAATTGGTATATCAAGCCTCCTCACCCAATGTTCGTACAGAGTCAAATTTTGAAGAAAAGCCCAACTGCTCAGGATGAAGTCATTTATTGAAGATTCATCAAGTTCATCTTGAAGCTGTGAAGAAATCAAAGATAAACGCTAAAGCCAAGCTCCCAATGAAGATTGACTAGAAAAGCTAGCTACATTTTTAAGGGGAGTTTGTTGGGTCAATTAGAAAAGAAAGTTATAAACCAAGGGGGAGATTGTTGGGTCAAAAATATGGTTTATACTTTACTTTTCTAGGCAATTGTATTTTTCAGTCTAGGACCATAAACGGCCTGGTGTTTACGACTGTTTGGGTTAAAATTTTGGGCGTTCACGGTTATAAAGTGTTCATGGCCATGAGCATGTTCACGACCGTAAAACCATTTTCGGTCCCTGTATATATAGTTGTAAGGGTGAGGAGAGTATACGACTAAGAGAGAGAGGAGCTTAAGTGTGTGTAATTCAAGGTGTGATAGAGAGAAAAAGTAGAGAGAAGAAGAGAGTGTGTGTGAATCTTGTAAGGAACTTCATTCTAATCATCAAATCATTCAAGATTCATCTTATTCTTCTTCTCCTTGTTCTCTATTTTGATCCTGAATCATCCAATTGATTGGGATTCCGCACAATCAATTGGATCTGATTGATACGTTAAGCAAATTTAGGATTTACATATTTCCAAAGCATCATCCTAACTACCATACAATGGAGTATCTTTACTACAAATTCTAGTTAGATAGCATACCTTTTGTTGTAGTTAGAAGCCTTGGACCTTTAAGAAGTTAGTGCGCAAAGTGTTGCACCTCAAATGGAATCACAATACACCTTTGGACAAAGGAGACGTCTGAGAGAGTATCTTCTTGCCCCAAAATCGGCCAGCACTCTAGTATTCCACTTAATTGCCATTTTGGTAGCCATGAGGCTTCTTATATAGTGTGGCAAGATTGGGGTTACACCATGTAAGCCTTAATGGCCATGACCTTCCATATTCCTTAGGATCCATGAGTTTAAACCTCAATGGATCATTCATGGGTTGTCACATGGATTTAGCCTAACCTAAGGAATCATGGATCATTGGCCCACACCATAAGAATGAATGATTTACCAATCAATCCCTTATATTTAATTAGTCGCTTTTGATCACAAAATTAATTCCAAATTAATTCTTGATCAATACCAATTAAATAATATGATTTCATATTAATATATTAGAACTTATAATATTAACAAATCATAAATAACCTCTTCTCAAAAGTCCATCCTATCAAATTGTCTTGGTGATATGCAACCTAAATGGACCATGCTACTCTCAGGTCAAGTACATATCAATAATAGTTATGGGCTTAGAAACCTAATCGAACAGTCATGACATGGGAGGATTTTGTTTCGAGCTTTCAAAGGGAGTTTGCACTAGCTATTGAGGTGTATCAATTGGCAATAGAGTTCCAGGACCTTCGCCAGACTACTAAGGCTGTGGCAGAAATTACCGCCAAATTCAGTGCGAGGGATTTGTTGGTTCTGCAGTACGTTGCGGATGAGGAGATGAGGAAGAGAGATATCATGACATGTTGAGAGAGGATATCAGGGAGTTTGTGAGTTTTCCGGGGTGTATGACCCTAAATGATATGATTAAGAAGGCATGTGAGTGAGAGATTGAGTATGAGCTTCAGACAAAGCACAAGTCAGAGCAGGTACAGACAATGGTGGGCATGGCTAAGAGGCCCAAGACCTTCGATTCAAGCACCAGAGTCCAGCAGGGTAGGGGCTATTGTGGCATGTCACATAGTGGGGCATGTCATGCGATGGGTTCTGAAAGTTTCACTTGGGGTCAACCGGGCTACATGAGTAAAGACTGTCCCATGGGTGCTCTGATTTTCTTCCATTGCAATCATATCGAACATTAAAGGCCAATTATCAGAGACTGTCAGGGGGAGCAGTGGTGGCGTCAGCCACCTTGAGGACTATGGTTGTTCGCCAAGGCAAAACGCTGGCTCCTATGGTGAAGAGCAAGGCATTTTAGCTAACCACTAATGAGGCTCGTGCAGTACCATATGTCGTTACTGGTATGTGACTTATTCTTATCTTTTATGCCTTTTCTTATTTATGCTGATGATTTTATGTGATCATGTATAGGGACCTCTTTGGTCAATGGTATGTTTGCTCATGTTCTATTTGATTCGGGTGCTACCTCATCGTTTGTATCTCTTGCTTTTAGCAAGAGGCTTTGAAATGCTCCCAGGACTCTGGATTACCCGTTGGAGGTCCACATTGAGGATGACCGTATTGTGAGTGCTTCGAGGGTTCACCGTAGGTGTGTTTTGAATTTGTTTAATAAGAGATACTCCATTGATTTGGTGTCGATTCCTCTATGAGGACCGGACCTTATTATCAGAATGGATTGGTTAGGTCCCAATGGGGCCATGATTGAATGTAAGCACTAGCTAGTGAGAGTTATAACCCTAAGTGGGGGAGAACTGGTTATTCCTAGCGAGGGAGCTCTGCATGGGTCGGCTCTATGCTCAGCTGCAAGGGCCTGAAGATATCTTCAGCAGGGTTTTCGGGGGGTTTTAGCTTATGTGGGTGATACTCGGGCGGAGGTCACTATGATGTTAAGTGAGGTGCCCATTATTCAGGATTTCCCCGATGTGTTTTCTGAGGAGTTATCAAGAGTGCCTTCCGAGAGGCAAGTCGAGTTTCATATTTATTTCATTCCTGGAGCAGCTCCCATAGCCAAGGCTCCGTATCGCTTGGCACCACCGGAGATTAAGGAGTTGTCTACGCAACTTCAAGAGCTACTAGACAAGGAATTTATTCGACTAATCAGTTCTCCATGGGGAAAACCGATCCTCTTCTTGAAAAAGAAGGATGGTTGAAACAGGATGTGCATTGGCTACCAAGAGTTGAATAAGGTAACGGGGAAGAACCATTACCCACTCTCAAGGATTGACAATTTATTTGACTAGTTCCAGGGTGCATGTTGGGTTTCCAAGATTGATTTGAGAATAGGGTACCATTATATGAGGGTCATGGATGATGATGTGCAGAAAACAGCCTCCAGGACTCGTTATGGTCAATACAAGTTCGTGGTGATGCCTTTCGGGCTCATCAACGCACCAGTAGCGTTTATGGATCTCATAAACCGGGCTTATAGGCCAATTTTGGATCGTTCATTAATAGTATTCATATATGATATTCTCGTCTATTCCAAGACCAAGGAGCAGCATGAAGAACACTTACGAGAGGTGGTGGAGACCTTGAGGAAGGAGACGTTATATGTGTAACGCTCGCAGATCCGGGCTAGTCAATTTAGAGACAATGAGCATCAAAAATAAGTTTTTGATGGAAGATTATTTAGAAGTATTGATCTTAAACAGGTTGTACTATATGTTACAAGTGTTCCGTACATATAAAGAACGCCGAAATCCGAGCTATAGCGAAGAAATTATGACCCGCCGAAGTTTTAGGGAAAAACCGGCAAGGCACCGGGAGACGTAAATAGTGAATTTATGATAGAAGACTTTTTAGCCTTATTAATCTAAATGAAAGTCGTAGAATACGTTAAACCGAGAACATACAAAAAAAGAACACCCAAATCTGACTTCGTATGAGGAAATTATGAATTTTCTAAGATTTGGCATAGCAGTGCATGACCCGAAACTTGAATTTTAGTTTGAGCAGTTTTTGGCCTACACGAACTAAATGAGAGTTGAATATCTCATTAATAGGAACTCAACGGTAAAAATACAGACGAAAACGGAGTCCGTATGTAGAAGTTATGAATTTTACGCGAACATTTAATAGTATAATCTCCTCGTATTGTTAAATTTAAGATCGGTCGAGAATTAGCCGACGAGGTCTAAATGAAACTTTTAGATCTTGTTTTTACCTACATGTGGATATAAAGAATGTCGAGAGTAGAGCTCATATGTTAAAGATATGGACGGAACTTAGTCCCTACTCTTCGAGCGCGATAAATTCGATACAATTTTGTAAATCTGAGATAGAATGAGAATTAGTTGGCGGCGTCTAAATGAAAGTTGTAGTACTCGTAAATACCAATGCGTGGATATAAAGAACCTCAAAAATGGAGTTCGTACAAACGAGTTACAAATTATAATAGCATATTTACGTATTAAAATAAAGTATAAATCATATATACGTACACACACACACACACACACACACACACACACACACATATATATATATATATATATATATATATATATATATAAATGTATATATCATTAGAAAGGTATCGACGATGCGGTTATTATAAGACTAGTGTTGAGTACTTTTGACATTAGTTTAGTACAAATATGGTTAAATCTATTTAAAATAGTATTATGAATGGGTGTTTAGTCGTTTATATAACCATAAGGTCATTAAGTAATTATGAAGGCTTCGACTCTCATATTTCTTGCACCATTCTCTTGATTCAAGAGTCTTTCTCTTCTTATCCCCTGAGCATTTCGGTCCCTCGTGATTCAACTTCTCTTTCTGTAGTTTTAGTATAGTAAGGTGAGCACTGAAGCGCTGCACGAATCTTTCTTAGAAAGATTCAGTGACGAAGTTCTGCCCCTACAGAGCCCGTCTCCTAGCTAAAATCCCATTGTAAGTAAGTTATGCTTACCCTATTTTAAATATAGTTTATTTTTTAAATATAGTTTATTTTTTAAATATAGTTTATATTTAAAATTAGTATTGTTATTATGAACTTATAATAAATATTTGAGCTATTATTATGACTTATATAATTGTCGTTATAATATCTTTTTAACTACTCGCGGTACGGAGAATCTGGTTTAAAGGGCCGCATAGGGTTGTTGGATTTGAAAAGTGTTGTATGCCAAAATGGTCATGCCCTCCGGTGTTTTATGTTTGGCCCTTGTCTGTACATAGTGGTTGGAAAGTATTGTTTAAACGCTTATATAACAAAATAATAATAAGACTAATAATTAGTCACGGTAAATATTAGACTAAAATCTAGTGGTAATAATACTAGGTTTCGTCGAAGGAAATTATTTAAAGTAACGAAGCGCTGTCCGAGTACTGAGTCACCACCTTATCAAGTGAGTGCATAGTTACTTTCATCTTACACATAGATATGAAGTATTTTATATAAATTACGTGCTATGTGTGCATATTATCTATATACTTGTTATCTATAATGGATGAACGATTGTATACATGTTTTAAATAATTTAAACTGTATATGTATTTTATATCCACAAATATGTTGGGTAAAACATGGGTAGATGAATGATGAGAGATGAAAGATGATATGAGTGAACATTGGCAACTATAGACTTAGTGCCTAATAAATAACATCGGCAGCTATGGACTTAGGGTTTGGAATTAAAGTTTCATTAATGTAACTTTTCAAGTTCCAAAACTTGAGGGCAAGTTTTGTATCAAGTTTTGGAACTTGTCAAAACTTTTGAAATTCATAACTTATGAACTTTTATGTTCCATGAATGAGGCCTTTCAAATTCCAAACTAGAGGACAAGTTATGAAACCTTCCAAGACTCTTTGAATTCTATAACTTACATTAGTTAATGGTTTCACAAATAAAGACTTTTCATGTTCCATAACTTGAAGACAAGTTATGGAACTTTTCAGGAACATGCATAGATCAAATTAACTAATTCAATTATGATAGGATGATTGTTTACCAACTTGACCTAATTTGTTCATGTTACATGATAACTTCAAATTATACAAATAACTAGTATTTACCAAAAAAAACAAGTAGTTATCTTAGAATTTGACAGAAATTTTTTTTATTGGATAGGGATTAACATTACCATATTATTAAAATCGAATTCTATGCACCAAAAAAGTTTGTGGTAATGTTCCTAATCCAAATCAGGCCAAAAACTCGAAAATTTTTCCATCAGATGAGCCAACTCGTCGAGCCAGGCTTTGGACTCATCGAGTTCAAGGCAAAACTCATCCAACTCGTCAAGTCCATCAGATAGTGGCTAGACAATTCATTTTTCAACTTTGAAAATCACACATTTGCATCAATAATAGAAAACAATCTCAGGCTCTGATACCACTGTTAGGTTTTATGTACTCTAACATTCCTATGGTGCACATAAAACACTAATGATTTGGATCTAAGTCTTCTCTAATTATACATGCTACATTATTTTTCCAAAGCATAAAGCCTAAACTAGCATGCAAGGTAACAATTAAAACAGTTAAAGGATTACCTTGTGTAGTAGCTTGCTTGACTGTGACCTTTAGGAGCCTAGCACCTCAAGTGTGATGCCTCAAATGTATTATAACAAATCAAGAACAAGAGGATGGACTTGAGAGAGAGGCTTGGGAGCTTAAAATTAGCTAGCAACTCTTAGTATGCATTTGTAACACTCGGGTGTCAGCGCTAAGCATTTTTGGGCGATGTAATAGTCTAGGTCAACTATTGTAACTCTTTTTGAAGTAATAAAGATGAAATATTTGAGTATTATGTGAATTATGTGTATTTGTGTGCTTATTACTTATTTATAAATGTATATTTAATAAAAGATAAAAATAAGCGTCAAAATTAAAGTGTGAGATAAGCCCGATATCTTTATATAAAGTTGTAGTGGTCGAAACAAGGATTTCGGAGATATAAAGAACGCCGAAATCCAAGTTATAACGAAGAAGTTATGACCTGTCGAATTTTCGCGACGGAACCAGCACGATAACCGGGAAGCGTAAAAAGTGAATTTACGATAAAGCGAGTTTTAGCGTTAGCGATATAAATGAAAGTCGTAGAAAACGTAAAACGGAGAGCGTCCATAAAAAGAATGCCCAAATCTGACTTCGTATGAGGAAGTTATGATTTTTCGAAGTTTTGGCTTAGCAGTGTACAGCCCGAAGTTTGAATATTAGATCGAGCTGATTTTAGCTAACACAAACTAAACGAGAATCGAAGATCTCGTTAATAGTAGCACAACGATAAAAAGACAGACGAAAACGGACGTCAGATGAAGAAGTTATGAATTTTTAACGGACCAATCCTGTCCCGACCTGTTAAAAATATAACTTTTAAAATGAAGTCAAAATTAGCCAACGGAGTGTAAACAAAAGTTGTAGAGTACATTCCCACCTTGCGTGGATATAAAGAACGTCGAAAACGGAGCTCGTATGAGAAAGATACACAATTTTAAAGTTGGAAGGTGAATTTGCGAGACCTGTTGCAAATCCGATGACGTGGCGCGATCTAGTCCGTCGATCGCTGATCTAGCCTCTCATCCGATGATCGCCACGTCGCCCTCGCATACGCCCCGCGTCCGAAGTCGGTACGCCCCGCGTACCCTCACCCTTATCCAACCGAGACCGAGTGCGAGCCAGCTGGATCCTCCTGGCAAGCTTATCTGAAGCTACGCACCGCGTAGCTGCTGAACGCCCAGCGTTCCAAGAGGCTTTGGTCCCTATAAATACCATGCGAATTCTCCCGGATTTTCCACACATTTTCACAACTCTTTCTCTCTCTACTTTCTCTCACTACCCCTTTAACCCCCCTAAACCCTAGGAAAAATCCCTAGCACCCGAGGAAAGCCCCGAGGCTCACGGAGTCCCGAGAAAGAGGGTCTTTCGGTTTCGAAACGCTGCTCCGAGCAAAGCCCGGTTTTCTTTTAAATCCGCTGTAAGTGAGCTATGCTTACGCAATTTTTAATATAACTTTTAAATAATTATAGTAATTTTATTAGGTCCTTAAAATAATTATTTGGCCTATTATTATGAGTTATATTGAGTGTTATTTAACGCTTATATAATAATAATAATAATAATAATAGCTAGACTATTAATTTGTCGCGGTTATCGTTAGACTAAACCCTAGTGGTATTGATACTAGGTTTTATCGAAGGAAAATTGTTTTGAGAGTATCGAAGCGTTGTCCGAGTGTTGAGTCACCACCTTTCAAGTGAGTGCATAGTTACTTTCAGCTTACATATAGATATGAAGTATTTTATATAAATTACATGCTATGTGTGCATATTATCTGAATACTTGCTATCTATGTTGGAGGAACGTTTTTATACATGTTTTCAATGATTTAAATTGTATATGTATTTTATATCTACGTAAATGTTGGGGTAAAACATGGGTAGATGTAATAGGTGATGTGTGGTAAGATGATGAGAGGCCTCGATGTTGATGTTGATGTTGTTGATTCTGTCATCTAGCGGAGTATGGATGAGGACCATGGACTCTTCTAGACAGTCCAGTGGAACACTAGGAGGCTCGCAACCTGTAGGTGTTTGTGAACGATGTGTTCACCGGTGTACTCCATCCCCCACATGGTTGCGTTTAGGACATTTATTGTTGAACAACCCCCTTAGCAGGCTCCCAAGCCTGACCCACTCAGTTTCATGTATTACAGGTAGTGGCGCTTGAGCATAGATGTGATGTTCTGGATGAGGGATTACGGATATAGGCCTGTAGATATGAAATAATGAAGTAAGGCTTATATTGTACTGTTTATGCTTTTGATCTGTATTGAACATGACATACCAAGTCTTTTAATGAAATACATTTCTTTGGAAATGCTTTTGATAAATCTTTATCATATTTTGTTTTGGAAAAAATTCCGCAACACTTATATTTAAAATGTTACTCTGATTTTCAAAGAAAGCATAAACAAAATCGGTCTTTTCTGGCCGTGAAAATGGGGATGTCACAGCATGGGGTCACAGATTTTAGGTGTTAGGGATTCCTTATATAGTCTAGGTTTACATCCATGCAAACCCTAGCCCTCAATGACCCTTCATATTTCATAGGCCCTTTCGGCTAAACCTTTATGGACTTGCATATAGGTTTAGTCCAACTCTAATCAACACGGGTCATGATTCCAACTACAAGAATTATTGATTTACTTAATCAGTCCCCGTAACTTTAATTAGTTTCTTTTGATCACTAAATTAATACCAAGTTAATTCTTGACCAATACTAACTAAATAATGTGATTCCTCAATTAATATATTATACTTATAGTATATTAATAAATCACAATAACCTCTTCTTCAAGTATCCATCCAATCAAATTGTTCCAGAGTGTTACAACCCAAATGGACCATGTTATTATCAGTTCAAGTACGTACCATTTATAATTATGGGCTTAGACACCTAATCCAATAGGTTTTGTGTTTAGTTTTAATATTAAGCTTTGGCACTTTATAACCTAGTTTGTGTATTCACATATCAATCTGACTGCTTAGCACAAGCTAAGTTACAACTAAATGTTCCGAGGGACTTATTAAGTCATGACCTATTTCAACTTGTGACATATAAAGCCAAGTTATGTGCACATATGGAAATGATGAGGTTCTAAACGAGTCCTAACCTGAGTTTTGATGGCTGTGATAGTCTCCCTGGTTGTGGAAATTTCGTCCCGAAATTCAATTGGCAGCACAATTTGTTCAGACATAATGAATACTTGAGGATATTTTTTCTTTATGAAATCCTCCCATTCCTATGTAAACTTAGGTTCGTGCTAAGAATTCTAACGAATTTCACATTTGGAATTTTTCTTCGTTTAAGCCGCTTAACTTATCGATCGATGATTTCTATGGGTTCATCCACAAGTTTTAGTTGACCATTATTTTGGAGGTCCTCAAGAGCTACGCATAGGGATTCCTCTGCCAAGCACATTTTGAGGTTTGACACATGGAATGTGTCGTGTATCCCACTCAGATCTTCTAGTATCTTGAGCTTATATGCTACTAGACTGATCATTTCAGTAATGTCAAGGGGTCCAACATAGTGAGGACTTGGTTTTCCTCTTTTTCCAAAGTGTACAACTCCTTTCCATGGAGATACATTTAAGAGTACTTTGTCTCCCACTTGCAATTCCAGGGGTTCCTAGGCTTATCAACATAGCACTTCTGGTGATCACAAGCAAACTTTAGTCTATCACTTATTATCGTGATCTTGTCAGTGGTCTCTTGAGCTATATCAAGCCTTGTTAATTTCCTATCGCCAGTTTCCAGTCAACAAAGTGGTGATCGACACTTAAGCCCGTACAGAGCTTCGTAGGGGAGCACATTTAAAATCGACATGATAGTTTATATTATAAGAAAATTTAACTAATCATAAAAGGGTATTTGTTAGAATTTGAAGATCGAAGGATTATATAATGAAAATGGCAATATCAGAAGTGTGATAAAGGATTTGAACAATAGAGAGTAAATAAGATCTGATTTGATTAATAAGCACTGAAGAACAGTTCGTTACAAGAGTTCGAAACTATTCAATGAAAATGCTCCTAAGAACAGTATGCTTATTCTACTAACAAGACCTCTCTCTCTCTCTCTCTCTCTCTCTATATATATATATATATATATATATATATATATATATATATATATATATATATATATATATATATATATTAGATGTGTGCCCGCGCAAATCAGCGGCGATAAATAGTTTTTTTTGGCGAATAGTTTTCTTACGGGAAAATAATTATTAGATTTTGTTATTAGTTATTATGTAATAAGAAAAGTTACCACTTTTAATTAAAATATTTATGTTTAGAACTTATATTGATATTGTAGTTTATACATTTGATGTAATTTAATTATTATCGGAATCTAGTTTAAGAAATGTAAATTAACTTATATTGATGGATTTAATATTTTAAAATTGTTTTGTTGCTCCAAATTAATTTTTTAATTACCTTCCTTAATTCAAGTGTTTAAAGTTTTGGCAAGTATTAATGGTTTTGTTATGCATACTTGGTTTGTACAAAAAGCTTTGTATCTTGTACCTCTTAAAATTCAAGATATGACTAATATGATATATATATATATATATATATATATATATATATATATATATATATATATATATATATATATATATATATATAGGAATGAGTTCTATGGAAAACAAATAACTAGGGCAACATCTACCGGAACCAATAATCAAATGACACGTGTCCATTTCTTTCTTCACAAGTAATTTATTGTGGAAATTATTGTGGAAGTGATGTGTTGTCATGTTTTCATTGGTTTAAATATGTGTTGCCCTAATCATTCATTTTCCATATAACTCTCTCTCTCTCTCTCTCTATATATATATATATATATATATATATATATATATATATAGGGCGTGAAAGGAGAACTTGAAAGGATACATAAAATTCTGAACACATCATACTAAATTCGGAATTATACAAAGACTTAATACAATTCAGAAATCTACAACATTGACACAACAAATTCCGAAACGTAACAATCTTCCCCCTTTGTGTCAATTTGTAGCAGTTGTAGTCTTTATTTCTTCTTTCATTTGAACTTCTAAAACTTCGGAATAATCTTCAAAATAATCATTTTGATTGATATATACCACTTTATCATATTAGAAACGCACGTATCTTTAGCAAGATTTGACTTGTTCGCTTTTGCCCTCGCTAAGATTTGATTCAGAGTTGTTGTAGAGTAATAATGCTTATCTCTCAGATAAAATAGACGAGTCTTAATCACTTTTTCTTCTTTAGTCTTGTAAGCAATACTCCATTTTTTTTATCAATTGTTGTAGCCTTAATATTATCAACATTATCAGTTTGTTCAAAAGGCTTCAAAATCTATTTTTCATTCAGCATTGCTGAAATATCAACATCCATCTTAGACATTTCCAATATATAACATATGATCAATTTCCTCAGATGTTGATAAATTGGCTCATACTTAGCCACATCCTTTCCAACAGTGTTGAACATTGAAATCCAATCAGAAGGGCTAAGAAATGGAAAATAAACCAGAGTAAACTCATGAATTATGCGATTTTGACCTCTGTAAGCTTTGAAATGAATATTCAGAAATCCATCAACCTTTTCCGGAAGCCTAACCTTAAGTCCTACAAGCTTTCTCAAACTCCAGGATTCATAATGTGGCTTAGAAAACTTCAGATAAAACAAACAGAGTTTCTTATTTGTTGCAACATTTGATAGAGGAACTTTATCGATATTTTCAAAGCATATGAATAGAAAAACTCTAGGAGTGATCAGAAAATCCAATTGACACTCAACATCATTGTTAGTATCAAAGGATGTCTTTGGTTCTAGCCAGAACAAGTTTGGATCATTTATTGCTTCATTTTGCATCCGATCAAGCGTCCATTCAGGAAATAACACTCTCTTGCTTGCAAGAATTTGTTCATCATTTTAAAGTTCATTCCATGTCGAATTTTGCTTTTTAGTGCATTAAGCTCACTTAGCTCCTTGTCTTTTTTCCCTTTCTCAATTCTTTCCTTCTAAATCATTTGTGGATGTAACTTAGAAACTTCTACAGTAACAATGTTTACATTTCCTTTTCCTGATCTATAACTTACATTAACCTTTTGAGCAGCTTTAACTTCCTTCATATCCTACATCTTTTCAAAAAGCTTTTTCTTATCAAGCACAACCTTGTCAGCATCATTTGTTTTCTCTATGAAACCTGTTTGATAAGGATCATTAAAATTCACCTTCAGTTCTCCCCCTTATTTCGCAGAAGCCCCGCTTCTCAGAAAATTTTGAATATTATTGAGCGTCTCCATGATCGGTTTCAACTTTCTATCCATTATTTGACTAATGTAGGCAACAAATGGAGCATCCCTAGATTCAACAACTGTTAACAAGTGTTTGCTGATTTCAAATTTTCTACCTTGAACCAGATTCATCTCTTCTTGAACTTTTTCAAGATTAATGGAAGCATTCTTGAGTTCCTCTTTCAACACTTTCACTTTTGAGTTTGTATAGAAAGTTCATCCATTATTTTGTTTTTATCAGCAAGATCATTTTGCATGTGAATAATCGTATTGGAAATGGATGTATGATGATCTGCATTATCCTTCTGAATTTGAAAATGCAAAGTAGACAAAGCCTTTTTATCTTATTGCAATGAAATACGAAACCCTTCAATTACTTTATTCATATCAGCAACACTCTTGTCTGAAGTAGTTCTGAAATCCTTCATAAACTCTTGCACTTCAATCAAAATCTTTTCAACCTTCACAATTGCTTTTGTAGTTTTCTTTGCATAGTTTGCAGCCATCTTCCTTGTTTCTTCATGAACTTTCCCATTTTCAGAAGTCAACAACTCAATTGTAACTAAATGGGTGGACAGAATATTGTCCCATTTAGATGTGGAAAAAGTTTCTATATGAAGCAAGATTGAATCATATTTCTAATTCAACTCTTTGGACTGGCCTTTCATCATTGTAGCATCATCATCATCACTATCAACTTCCATATTGAAGGATGGAAGAACAAAAGTATCTATAGGATCTAGATCATCCCCAAAAAGTATATCACCATCAACAGTTGAACTTGGAATGTGCCCAGAAACACCAATATTGACATTTGATTCCACATTAGACGTATTATCGTGAATGTTTGAAGATCTACTATCCCCTTACCGGATTCAAAAGAAGAAATTTCAAGTGGATTTTAAGTGGTGATGGTTGTAGGAAGTGTATTTGATTTAGTAAAGATTGGAGTAGAGAAAGATATGGAAATATGAGGTTGAGAAGAATTTATTATACTGAATGGTGGTAAAGGTGGTATGGGTGAAATTGGAATTGATGTGGTCATAGGTGAAGAAGAGGTTGGAAAAAGAGGTGGTGGTGGAGGAGTTTGAGATAAATTCAGAAACGAATCAATATTCTCAAAGATATATGACTCAGGTGGAACAGAAGAAGATGGTGGAGTAGATACCTGCGAAATGCCTATGTTCTAGACGGTTCCAAAACAATTGGAATCTCGGTATTATTAGCAGTATCATCTTCATCTTTCTGAGCACATCTTCTCCTTGAACATCACTAAGTGTTTGCTCATCGGAATTTTCTTCAAACACAGGTGGTGGTGACTTTGGCTTCTTCACCATCTTTTGGAGTTTTTTAGACACATTCACAACAACAGTTGTGTTGAACCATGAAAGTGAACCTCTAGAAATCCTAAGCTATCAAGTTTTGAAGTCGGTTGAAGGTCCAAGATGAGAAGAAATTTTGAGGTGTAGATCATTCTGAGATGAAGGGCAATTCCGAGAAAAACAGGTTATTCGAGCATTTAATGTGTTTTTGTCTTATTATTGATGTAACATTTCATAGGACTTACTTTAGTGTATCTTTTAGATATCAATTTGTTAAATACTGATTATTATCCAGTCCTAGGAATGTATCTCGGTTTGTACTATGTTCCTCCTTGGTATATAAAAGGAGTGATTGAATGACAAGTAAAAATGTGTGTTGTTACTCCATAGATAGCAAATATTCTCTTTAGCTTATATTCACTTTTCTCTCAAGTCAAGATCTTTCATAACGTTCTTCTTGTTTCTTAAATGTCTTTGCATTGATTATACTCTAAGTTATCTTCATTTAATACTTGTGTACTTTCTTGAATATCTCATTCAAGTCTTTACTGGTATTACCAGATTTGACTGGAACTATAAAATTAAGAGCAAATGTTGATCTTAAAGATTAACTCAAGGTTTGAGTTTTCAAACCTTGTCTTTGCGCATTAAGTTCTTATTCTCACAATTGGTATTAGAGCCTGAGTGGTTATCCTTTGAATCCAAAAGAACAAATTATAGTTGATTTGAAATTACCTTGGTATTTCAGTCATTTCTGTGTCCAGGATAGAAGTTCTTCTATATACCACTTCTGCTCTAAAATCTTAACTTCAATGGCTACTCCTAATTCTCAACAAATGTATTCAATGCATATAGCAAATAGTGTGGGTTGCCCTTCTCGTGCCCCACTGCTAGTTATTGAAAAGTATGATCACTGGAAAGTCATAATGGAAAGGTTCTTACTTGGTAATAAAAAAAGGTGAAGAAATATGGAGATCCGTGAAAGAAGGTCCACTTGTTCCGGTCAGACAAACTGTAAGAGATGCTGGTGCAACTCTCTTGGGCTAAGTTGAACAACGTCAGGCACCTCTCACTGTTGCCGACATAAAAAAACTGCATGCAGACCAAGTTGCATTTTCCGAGATGGTATTTGGTGTTCCTCCTTCTCTCTTTGAGCACATTAAGTTGTGCAAATCTACTAAAGAGATTTGGGACACTCTCCAAGACCTGTTCGAGGGATCAGAAAACATGAAGGACAAGTGGTTGACTTCAGTGGTAAACGAGTTCGATACTTTCACCACAACTCCAGGTGAATTGGTTTCCTCGGCATCCAAAAAATACTGAATCATCGTCAACAACATGACAGCTCATGGAATTGTCCGAACTCCGCTAGAATACAATCTAAAGTTCATCAATAGTCTTGGTAAACGATGGGAAAACGTAAAATCATGTCTTCAGAGTAATGGATCACTGAAGAAGCTGAAGCTTTACCAACTGTTTGATGAGCTTCAAGGATATGAATCAAATGCTGCTCAAACATTGATAGAACTCTCAGGATGTCCTCTAGCTCTTGTTAGTTCTTTTGATTCACAAGTCTCAAACCCTTATGTTTCGGACCTTTTCAAAATTGTTATTCCATCCATTCCATCTGCTTAACCCTCTCCACCAACTTTTCATGTTCTTGTTAATTCTAACTATCAGTTTGATGGAGACCTCGATCCTGAAACAATGGACTCCAAACTTCGCTTTCAACAAGAGTTTGACTTACTATCCATGAAATACAAGCAACCACGGAACCACACTCATTAACCATACCATAACTGTTTCCAAGATCCTCATCAAAGTAATCCCCACACATTTCCCAAACCCTCTGAAAATCTACCTGCCTACAAGCTAAACATCTCGACACCAAGTCACTCCTCAAAATCCCATGAGATTTTGAATTCAAACAAGCCAAAGGTCGTTTGTCACAAGTGTGGTCATGGAAATCACTTTGCCAAGGATTGTATGCATGAAGCCACACATAATCCAAAGATCAAGGACTCTGCTTACTATGCCCGTTGAGCCCAAGAAATGTCTGCAAGTGAAAAAGCCTTCGTCACCACTATGTCAAGAGATGTGAAAGGATATTGTCCATCTGGAGATGAAGATGATGTGAGTTCTAGAAGAAACATGTGTCTTATGGCTAGACATACAATCGAATGTGATGAAAGCTACTAGTCATCTATATTAGAAGGAGATAATGAAGATGTTGATCCCAATTTCTACTACATGACCACAAATGATCCACCAGGTCGAAGCATTGTTCAATAGGTAAAATCTATGATTACTGATAATAATTTTGATTTATCTCTTTATGAACCACATCTAACCCAGATCCAATCAAATATGAACATCATCTATAAAGCCTATGAGTCTGCCATAGAAGCAAGTGAGAAGATGGAAAGTGAATTGAGTCGTCTTAAGTTACATTTCGAGGATAGGAAGCTTAAAATAGAGTCGTTAGAGTGTGAACTTGTAATTTCACAACATGAATGTATCATTCTTAAACACAAATGTGAAATCACTTATTCTGAAAGGAATGTTTTAATTTCTAATATAAAACTTCTGAATGCCAAAATTGATGTGCTACATCATTCCATAGAGATTTTTGAAGCCACTGAACGGATGACTTGTAATTTTCGTCATACTTGGTCCAAAACACTTGGTCTCAGAAGCAAGTTTCTGAAACCAATTTTTCTTCCCTTGAAGGAGTTATAAGATATAACTTTTATGGGAGACGTTCCAAACCACACATATTCTGATACCCCTGTCTCACCATTGTCACCCCTTCATGAGACCTTAGACAAGTATTCATCTCTGATTCCTGAGTTTCAACCCATAGTTTTCAAGTGTCCTGATTTCACACCTCTTCCACCTATGATACCCCTGGACCTGAATCAAACCTCAGAATCCCTCCCAAGTATCACTCATACTGTAGTTCAAGTTGCGAACCACAGTCCTCCTAACAATTGTGTTGTTAATGAAATAATTCCGGAGACAACTACACCTGACTCGGATAAATCGGATATTATCTGGGCATCCTTTGATAGTGATGAAGAATTAGAGTTCTTAGTAAATTATTCATCTGACTCTTGTATTTATAATTCTCAAGTGACTGCAAAAACAACCTTAGTGCTAATCAAGCCTAAGTTTAACAATCCATCAGCTGGCCAAACTTCCAAGTCATTAACTGACTTCTAGAAGAAACCATCATTATAGGAAAGATGTCGTTGATCATAAAAAAGAAGCCAAAAATGCCCTTAAAAGGAAATTAGGTCAAGGCATGACTCTAGATTCCTTGAGAATTCTAAGAAGAAAGTATTTCAGACTGTGAGCTTATTCACTAAGAACCACAACACCTTTGTGTCTGTTAAGATTCTTAAGATGCCTTTTAATCCTCCTAGTTCTATAAATTAAAACAAGGTCATTAGTCCCCTTCGGAAAAAGTTTGTTGATACGCATCCCATAAATACTAACTCTTCTCGGACAGTTTCTACAATGTTGATTGCTAAATATGATGGTAGTTCTTTCAAACAACAACTTTCAAAACAAAATGTGATATCAAAAGTAGCAAACAAAGAACGAGTTGCCAACAACACTGTAAATCACAAATTTTCAAAAAAATGAAACCATAAATTTGATTGGAAAGGTTAAAATAACAAAAAGAAAACTGCAACTCCAAGTAACAATGTGATTCCTACAGCTCTAAAAATTGTTGGTCCAAGAAAAGTTGTTTCAAAACAACCTTTTGTTGAATATAATTTTTGGATCAATGAAATGACCATGGCTTTCTACTTCTTTCCAAAAGTATCTCGGAACAAAATCTGCGAAACATTTGTTGCTCGAAAGTCACAACATAATTCCAAAGCCCGTGCCCATGTCCCAAAACCTAACTCGGAACCAAAAAACTCCACAATTCACTAATTATTGCAGGCACTGTGTGCTTCGGAACAAGATACAATATGGTATATTGATAGTGCTTGTTCCGTGCACATGATGAGGCATAAAGATTTTCTACATGATCTCAAACTATCACCAAATGATGGCTATTTGACATATGGCAACAACTCCAACTCTCATATCCGAGGTTAATGCATCCTTACCAATGACAATTTCTCTGTCTCAAATGTGACATATGTAGCTGACTGGAAGCATAATTTGATATGTGTGACTCAACTCATCGAATCCAACCGATGAATTGAGTTTTGCAAAAATCATAGCTACGTAATGACAGAAGACTGGAAAAGATGTCTCATCAAATCGAATCGCAACAAGAATATGTATCCTCTAGACATCAAAATGATCATTGGCAAACCCCAACTCTGTTTACTCTCAAAATTCGTTCCTGACGTCAGTTGTTTACCGCATCGGAGGCTTGCTCACTTAAACTTCTGATATATGAATGATCTTGTTACCGGTGAAACGGTCAGAGGTTTGCCACTCCTCAAGTTTGAAAATGATTATTTATGTGTTGCGTGTGAATATGGGAATCAATCCAAGAAAGGTCATCCTATTATCATTGAAAAATCAATTTCAGAACCATTAGAACTCCTTCATATTGATCTTTGTGGACCTTCCACTGTAGAAAGTCTACATCACAAAAAGTACATTCTTGTGATTGTGGATGATTTTATGACGTTCACTTGGGTCTTCTTCCCCATGCTTAAATCTGAGACGGCCTCGGAACTTATCAACATCATCAAAGGAATCGTCAAATTACCGGTTAGACGGATCCGAAGTGATAATGGCTCGGAATTTACTAATGTATCCATTTAGAAGTTCCTCTCCGACAACGGCATTGACCACAGTTTCTCAGCTCCCTACACTCCTAAGAAAAACGGTGTTGTTGAAAGAAGAAATAGAACTCTCGTTGAAGTTGCTCGATCGATGCTTAACTTTGCAAATCATCCACTTTATCTTTGGGCTGAAGCTGTGTCCACCGCCTGCTTCACTCAGAATCGAAGCATCATCAATCGACGCCTCAACATGACATCGTATGAAGCAATGAATGGTCATAAGTCGAGTATCTAATTTTTCCATGTTTTTCGTTGCCGGTGTTTTATCAAAAACAACCTTGATCAACTAACAAAGTTTCAACACAAAGCCGATGAAGCAATATTTCTAGGATACTCAGCAAAATCGAAATCTTACCGAGTTTTGAATCATCATACTCGTGTTCTTGAAGAAAGCTTTACTTTCATCTTTGATGACAACTTTCTTTGGAATTTTGGTCCAACCCATGTTACAACTCACATCATGGAGTCCGATACTCCATCGCCAGGATGTCTAAATCCTCAAATCATTCATCAAGTTGACTTTGAAACCCTGTTCGTACCATCAGAAACAACTCTTGATTCGGAATCTCGATCAAGACCGTCCTCAACTGCAGCTCAAACTTCACAAAATGTTTCTGGTCCGACCCCCACATTTCCTCTATTTGATTTTGAACCAATTAAACCTTCTCAATTTGAGGGGGAGAATGGTTTTCCCTCTCTATAATCAAATATTGATGGATTCCAATATGCAAGAGATCAATTCACCGAATTCAAACCTATTCCGAACAACAACGAAGGTGATGCCAACTTCTACAATTTTCCGAATGAAGAGAAGTAGATATATCTGGTTTAGAAGTTCAGGGGGAGCATCATCCTCACATTCGAACTATTCAGGGGGGGGGCAACATAACCCCATTGTTGATATCGAATCATCTGTTGAACAAGGGCTTCCGATACTACATATTTGGACTAAGGATCATCCTCCAAACCAAGTTATAGGAAATGTCAATGCTGGTGTACAAACTCACTCTCCTACAAACATCCAAAACGAATATCACTTCTTGGCATTTATCTCGATGGTTGAATCAAAATCCATCAAGGAATCATTAGAAGATGTTAACCAGATTATAGCCATGTAAGAAGAGTCAGCAGAATTCGAAAGAAATGTAGTATGGAATCTCGTCCCTCCTCCTTAGGATCACCCTATTGTTGGTACAACATGGGTTTTCCAAAACAAGCTAGACGATGCTGGAGTTATCATCCGAAAAAAAAGCAAGATTGGTGGCCAAAGTATTTACTCATATTGAAGGACTTGATTATGACGAGACATTTGCTCCTTACACGTCTTGAAGCCATCAGAATCTTTGTTGCTTATGCAGCTCATAAAGGCTTCAAGTTTTACCAAATGGATGTTAAAAGTGTTTTTCTAAATGTTTAACTGGATACTAAAGTGTATCTCCAATAGCCTCCTGGTTCTGTAAATCCTTCTTTTCCAAACTATTGATACAAACTCTGAAAAGTTGTGTATGGCCTCAA
This sequence comes from Lactuca sativa, assembly GCF_002870075.4. Classification (NCBI taxonomy): domain Eukaryota; kingdom Viridiplantae; phylum Streptophyta; class Magnoliopsida; order Asterales; family Asteraceae; genus Lactuca; species Lactuca sativa. Next base: position 275,037,128 of record NC_056627.2, read on the forward strand.
GCAAGCTCTACGCGCCTATTATGAGACTCTCACCTACTTTCTCAAGTGTTTCGGTTGTCAAAGAGGAATTCTCGATCCTACCCTTTTCTGAATATCAAATGGAGAACTTCTAATTCTAGTCCAAATCTACGTTAACGTTATCATTTTTGGATCCATGGATTCATGAATGGTTGTTGATTTTGCCAAGCTTATGTTCAGTCGATTCCAAATGAGCATGAATCATGAACTAAGTTTCTTCCTCAGTCTCCAAGTAAAGCAAACCAGCAGGGGAATCTTTATTCACCAAGAAAAATACATTTCCAAGCTTCTCAAGAAATACTCAATGGACACCTGTGCCTCTGCAAAGGTTCCTATGGGCTTTAGACACAAGATCTTCTCAGACCCATCAGGTGCTACTGTTGATAAAAAGAAGTATAGAGGAATGATTGGATCGCTACTCTACCTAATAAAAAGTCGTCCGGACATAATGTTCTCTACATGTTTGTGTGCCAGATTTCAAGTCAATACCAAGATGTCTCATCTTTTGGCAGTTAAGAAAATATTCTGATACCTCAAAGGTAAAAAGAGTCTCGGAATATGGTATCCAATAAATGAGAGTTTTCTCCTACAAGCTTGCTCCGATTCAAACTATGGTGGTCTTCAATTGGACAGAAAAAGCACCTCTGATGGCTGTCAATTTTTGGGTGGAAGATTGGTTAGGTGGTCATCTAAGAAACAAAATTGCATTGCTCTTTCAACAGCCAAAGTGAAAAACATTGTTGCTGCTAGTTGCACTTCTCAAGTTCTTTGGACGAAATTACAGCTTCTGGACTATGGTTATCGATTTCAACAAATTCCAATCTACTATGACTCTCAAAGTGTCATTGCTATTTCTTGCAATCCAATTCAACACTACATGATGAAGCACATTGATATTCGGTACCGTTTCATTAAAGATCATGTTTTAAAAAGGAAACATTGAACTTATTTTTGTTCCAACTGACGATGAAATTGTTGATGTCTTTACTAAGGCATTAGACGAAACCAAATTCAATGGTTTTCTGAACAAAATGGGTATGATGTTGCCTGATCCTCAATTCTTCCAAGAGGCTTGTACTCTCTGATGGAAACATTGGAAAGTAAATTAATTCCGAAGTCAAAATCTTTTTTTATCTCGAAATAATTTCCTATCATAATATATCAGATCATTTTACATGTTTTTTTGTCTAACCTCTTCTTCTAGTTTAAGTCATACAAATCACTCCATCTCTTGAAGTTCATATGACCAATATAGTCACATTGGTACTTTGCTTTGATCCTACATCGGAATCTGTCTCAAAAGGATGTTTTAAAGTTCACCTCGGAATTCAAGTCTGAAATGGTAACGAGTCTGCATCTCTTACCCATATCCGATCTCTAACTCTTCTCGTCTCGGAATCTCAAAATATGTTTAAAACATGTCCTCTAAGATCTTCATACATTTTACATCTGATATTCAGTATGATTCAGTGCAATATCGAACTCTATATCATGTACAAGTGTTTTCATTTTCACCTTGGAAGTATCTTATGGCAGTCCATCTCAGAGCTTCCTTATTCTGAAATCTAAAGTGTCAGGAGAAGCTCAAAAGGTTTTTCATTAATTTTTTTCCTAAACGTTTTTCTTTAATAACTCAAATGGTTATTTTTTAATTATTTTCCTTTAATCCCAAATTATCAAACTTTTTGCACACGTCTCGATAAAGTGCACATCCTTTCAACTGAAACGCCAGTTTTCCATTTCACACGTAATACCATTGTACATTTAGTCATTACAGGTCAAACGCATTCCAATTTTGGCAATACATTTAATGCGATCTATTTGCAAATCGGGTATCGTCATTACACCTTTTTCCCAACCTGGCCCAATTCTCCAACCAATATAAGGATTTCTAAACCCATCCATTTCTTTTTATGCTCTCATCTTCTTCTCCCCAATATTCTCTGCAAACTTGTTCTTCAATCTCCCAAACCTACAACAATGGCGTCCTCCCAAATATCTCTTGAACTAACAAAATCTTTTCCAAAGAAGAAGTCTTATATGCTAAGGGAATCAAATCGCAGGGTTCAAGGGTAATAGATGGGTTCAGTTTTGAAGATAGATCAATCTCTTATTAATATATCTTGGATTGATTCTCTTTGTGAAGGGTATCAAGATAAGTCTAGGCAGTAGTTTTGAGTTGGAATTTGTGTGTGTAGTTGCTTGTTATTCAGGGCATATGCTAAGTCGCTTGCAGTGGGATCAAATAATCTCATAGTGGTTGATTGGACCCTGTTGCACATCTCTCGTTTGAGTCTAACCGTTGCATGGGTGAATCTTCTACTCAAAGGATTATATGAGCCTTCTGTCAAGTATAAGTGTTCTGTCATAGTTTAAGGTTGGTGATTTTGGTTTCCCCATGGAAGCCTCAAGGGTAGGAAGTGTTTTGGTTTTGTCTAGAATTCATTGTGGAATTTTCTTGGTAGTGATTCAGTGTGGGCAGTCTGTCAGGGAGTCAGAGCATCTCGAGACTTTAGGTTTTAGATTGAGTAGAGGTGGTTTTTTGCAAGGAATTGAGGATTCGTTCTTCTTCAGGTTTGGAGAGTTATACTAGGGTTGGTTTCGGTTACCTTGGGAAGGCAGTGGTATACTTGGGATTGTGTTCATGTGGCTCAGGTTATTTGTTGTGTTGGGAATGGAAAGGAATGATTTCAAGGACGAAATCTAATTTAAGTAGGGAGAGTTTTAATGCCCTGTTTAGAAACATTTCCCATTTTGGGTTCGCGATCAGGGTTTGGGTATTATCAGGCTTGGGACCCTTGAAGAATTGAGTTTTGGGCTCTTTTGGAGGTGGATGATGTAATTTGGATGATCTGGGTGTTCGGCTTGTGTTTTGGAACCAAAGGGGCATTTTGGTAAAATGCCAGCTTGGGGCGTTATGGAAATTGGATTTTTTTTTCGGGAAATCTTAAAGCAAGTATGAGTTGATAGAAGCATAGAGAATCTCGTAACCTCTTCATGGATATAAGGATCATCGGAATTAGGTTTATAACAAAGGATTTATGGCCTTCGAAAGATTGCAAGGTTTAAGGCAAATACCATAGTATGTGGGGCGTACATAGGGAGTACGTGAGGCATATTGATGCGAAGCTATGTACACTGGGCATACAAAGGCGAAGGATCGGGAAGTGGGGAAAAATATGCTAAGCATAATAGGAGTACACGGGTCATACTCCAAAGTCATGCAAACCTAATTTTAGAGTCTTTGAGCCTATTTAAGCTCCTTATCTCATAACCTAACCCTAATATCTTCAGCCTCCATCCCTCGAAACCCTAGAAATCAACCCTTAGCCTTATTTGCGTGATTCTTGAGCTTGGTGTGTGCTTGATGGGTGTCTTGAGAATGAGAAGAAGAAGAAGAGAATCATGTGGAGTTGTGGTTTGAGCTTCTAGATCCAAGAGTATCTTTCCATTTGCAAGCTTCCATAGGTAAAAAGCTTTGACCTTGATGATCTTTGTGTTTGGATCTATTTCTTGGTGTTATTTGGCATTGTTAAGTCCTTTGATGAAAAGGTTAGCTTTTGATCTACTCCAGAAGTAGTGGAGGTTAGATCTAAGTTCCACTAACGTCCCTTGTTCATAAAAATGAAAACTTTATGAAAGGTTTGGTCCATGCATGTATTAAGCTCTTATTTAGCCCCTTCTTTAAGCGTAGAGTCCCATTAAGTTGTGTTTGTGAGTAAAGTTGGACAATTTACTGGTTAAGACCTTGGTTAGGGACCAGGTCTAGGTGTTGGACATCTTGACTTAACCCATTAAGAACAAAGTAAAGTTTTTTGGACTCCTGGCTAGTACGATGGGTGCACAAGGACGTGCGCACAGCGTAATGCGAGGTTTGTGCTTCAGGTGGTTGTATGTTGTGCATTATGTTCACATACGCGCGACGCACGTCTTTAGTACGTTGGGCGTACTCCCAGAAGAGTGTTTTGGGCTTTTTAGGCTTGGGCCTTGTTGATCCATTAGATTTTTTTAGGGCTTCTGGCTGGTATCTTTTGGGCTCCTTTGGATGTTAGGCCCATAAAGGGGATTTGGGGGCCCAATATGGAAAATTGGGCCATAATTAGGCTTTAGGTGTCTACATGGAAGTTAGGCCTTTTTGGAACCTGAAAATTAACCTCTAGCAATCCTAAGTCTGAATTCCGAAGTGCATGGTCCGGAGTCAATTATGAAGAGTGGTCTGGAATTCGTCCAGACCAGAAGAGAAGAAGATCAAAAGATGAATACATTCCAGAATGACTCTCATGTTCGGAATGGATGAATATCTGAAGTCACAATTTTTTGTCTTGGTGCATTGATTAAATTTGTCTTTGTATTGATGTAACTATTCATAGGACTTAGTCTTTTGTAATATTAGACAATCAAAATGTCAGAAACATTTCTATTGTCCAGTCCTATGTAAGCTTTGTAGTTAATTTGTTGTAACCTTCACTCTTATTTATAGGAACTTTCAATGCAAACTCAAAAAACGGATCTTTTACTTAACTTTTGGCATTTACTCTGTTATTCAAGACTTCTTTCAAACATTCTTCTTGTTCTTCATTTATTAACTTTACCTTGATCATTTATTCTAATACTTCGTTTATGACTTGATCATTTGTTGAATATATTATCTAAGACTTGACTGGTTTGTCCATCCTTTACTTGAACATTTATTAGTAAGCAGACATTGATCTTAAGCATTCACTCGATGTTTGAGTTTTCAAACCTTGTCCCTGCGCATTAGATCTGTTTTGTTCTCTCACTTTTTATTATTGGTTTGGTCTTGGGCCTTGGGCAAAGCATAGGGAAGGGTAAAAAGGTCTTCTGTCCTTATTTGGACTCTTGGGGGTGGGTCATGACCCAGTTATTGACTTGATGTTATTTTAGGAAATTAATAGCGCAAGATTGTTAGCAGATCTGTAGTCAGAGAGTTTCTGTGGGTTTCACCTATTTGAGGCGAGTCTTCTCACTATATCCATGGGTCGAAGGCACCAATGTCAACCCATTAAATGTTTTGTGGAATGCTAGTTGTCTCTGTGATACTTGCATTAAAGACCGTGGGGGAGCCCATGGTACTTGGATATTAGACCATGGGCGAGCCGATGGCATTCCAGGCAAAGACCATGGGGGACTTAGCGCACTTGGATATTAGACCATGGGGGGAGCCCACAACATTCCAGGTAAAGACCATGGGGGAACCTATGACAAGTATATGTATGTTGCATGATATTCTGTTGTATGTTATGTGGTATTTTTTGGGAACTCGCTAAGATTTGTGCTTACAGTTTTCAGTTTATGTTTCAGGTACTCTAGTTTTCAAATAGAAGAGCTCGGGATGATTTCAGAGCACACACTACAAGTTTCTGCATTCTATGAATTACTTTGATTTTGATGATGTTTTGTAAAATCCTTGTTACCTCAGTTTTATGGGAAGGATATGTATTAACGATTTATTAGTCTAAAAAGAAAAAAAAATTATGTACTGATTTTCGGGATGTTACATATTGATTCCATGGTGACCTTCCACTGAACTGATATATAAAATCCCTAATCAACTATTGAGGCTGACAGTCTCACGCCTAGTCCCACCACTGACCACTAAGTCATCCTACTCTAACGTGATCCAATACCTTGCTCAATCCAATTTCTACTGGGTCTCACCCAAAATATCACAATTAAACGGGCCTCGCCCACGGGTCTCACCCATTCTGCAAGTAGAAAAGGCCTCGCCCACGAGTCTCACCCAATGAAGTCTTATATAGGCGTAACATCTCCTCAAATCCAAGGATCCTCATATAAAAAAAGTAGTCCTTCGATAATATTGTCCATCTCAGCCTAGGCATGCGCTGATCCTCCTTTAGCCCAATGACCACTCCTACGATGGCCTACCTCATTCTCGTGAATGTTTTAGTATGAATTATGAGCTCTGATACCAATTGAAATGAGGTAGAATCAAGTAACGAATACGAAATCAATCAATGAAAATAGAAAGAACACATCATGTAAATAAGATCTGATTGGGTCATATCTATAGTGAGTACAAGAGTTTGAGAGTGTTTACAAACTTGAAGAACACAAAAGTTACTCTCGACTCTAATACTTACCCTATTTAAAGGGTGTTATAGACATATATAGGAAAAAATACAAGGACTAAACATTCTAGTTCGAATTCGAAGTGTGCCTTGTAAATACATATAGAGTCAAAACCACTTAGATTTCAAACCTTTACAGGCTCAATGTATTTTCACTCCTCACTATCTACATTTCGACCCCTATAATCTCCCTCTTAGTGAGAGTAGTTGAAATTACACCATAAGCTTCAACATTTGTAGAAGTACATTACGAACCTCCATATACCATAAAATTTTCTTTCAAATTTTTTCCTTGTCTTCAACTTCATTTCTCTTACAGTTGTTGATGCGAACAAGGAGATTGGTATATTAAACATTCGTATACCTCTCTAAATTACTGACTTGAAACAAGAATCTTGTCAACTTTCGATTCTTGTTCTTCCCACGATATACAACCCCAAGTGGTTGATGTATAATCTCCCGATCTTCATATTTGTCAATATTGATATTCCCCTTTAGCAGATATTGGCAAACTTTCTAAGGCTCATTAACAGCTAAAGCAAGCTCAATATCAGTAAGTGCTAGGAAATCACAATAGTTGTCGATGAAAAACTTGATATGAGCAAAACCAATGATGAAATCATCTTTGTTAGTTTCTGTCAGCTTCGAAAAATCCACATTACTTAAAATCCTTGTCACATTGAACAAATCATTTAAGTTCATCAGTGGGAAATCAGTAATCGAGAATTTACAAACTACATTGTTCACTCTTAGAACAAAATAGCAAAAATTATGCAGAATGCCTTCAAACAAATTTTCTCTCATAATAGTCATCATTTTCACTATCTTTTCTACTGACCAAAATTTTTCTTCGTTTTTCCTAAATATTGCATGAAAACGTATGTTCATCCTTTTGAACTCTTCTTTATCTTTGAAGTTTTCAATGATCTTGAACTGGGAAGATGTGAAGAGCATGTGGTTTAATGGAAAGTCAAGTTGATTGAAATCTGTGTTCTCAACATCATAGCTCTTCTTAGGCGCTTTGCAAAAATAATATTTTAGCCCAATCGAAACAATGTCTTCAATGGTTTCATAACACCACTACTTGTTGGGATCACCCTTATTCAAGTCAGGTGGGTCATTTTGTCTTCACCTCGTTATGCTGTTTATTTTCCTTTGCTTTTTGATCACCAGATCTTGTTGCTTCTTTTTCTCTTCTTCTGAAAGAGCCATTAAGATAGATTTCCCTTAATCACCTTGATCGTTTTTCGAAGGTGGTGGCATAGAACTCGACTAGAACCTCCATCTCCTTCGTTTATTATGATCCCTTTTGTAATTGGTCTTGTTTTTTTTTTTCCGAAGTTATGGTTAGAAGTGAAGTCGATATTTGAGTCAAAATCACTTTTCCAACAACAACCCCTTTATCAGAATCCTTCAAAGTCCCAACACATCCACATCCTTTATCTCCCATTTGTGACACTTACCTAGCAGGTGGAGCATTCGTTGGTAATCGAAGAACCAACTCAAGGATGTGAGTAAACTCTGGTTTGATATTAGTCTCAATGGTCGAAATCAACTAAGAAATTGATTCTTGAGAAACAGAGGATTGATTCGAAAGTTTATCTTTCAAATTGATTCCTTGATATTGATTAAGAATTCTTCCAGCTTTGCGAACACCTGGGAATCATTCTCTAGTTTTGCTTCAAGCTTGGTCGAATAGTCAGTATTAAAATCGACCAACTTAGTGATAGAATCTGCAACAACATCAACATTTCTATGTAACACAACATAATTTTTCTCCACCTTTTCAACCTCTTTAGCCATCTCCGACTTGAGTTCCACCACCTGAAGATCCACATACTCTTTCATGTTCTTGACTTGTTCAACAAAAACATCATGGTGTTCCTTGGAAACATCACGAAGCTTTTGAAATTCGTAATCAAAGCTTTTAGAGCTAATAACCAACCTTTCAACTCGTGAGACTTCAACAAGTACTCCATCTCTACCCCAGTAACGAAATTCCTTCCCCCATTATATGCTTGGATTTGTAGAAGAGAATTAATTTTGTTGTTAAGGATTTTGAATTATTTACCTGACTTGATCATGTTATCAGGTACATTATCCTCCTCTGGGTCGAATTGCAAATCAGAAAAAGACACCATGATCTTATCAGCATTTGGTTCGTCTTCTTGAATAACTCTCTCAGCTTTAGTAGATTGAGGGGAGAAAAGCGTAGTTATTGGTTCATGCATAACCGTGGAGTTTGTTGGTGAAATGATTGAAAATGGAAGTGATGTTGGGATGGGTGATGAAAGTGGTGGTAAGGAAGTGAATGTTTTGAATGTAGGAGTTTTGAGGGTATATGAGAATATGGTTGAAGTGGGAATGGTTTATGCTTCAAGAGTAGAAGTAACAATGGCTTCTTTGTTTTGCATCCATTCACCCATGTTGACATTTGTGTCCTTATCAGATAAGTTCACAGGGATGGCTGGAGTTCGAACCTCCTTCGTATAGAATTCAGTATATGAAACCTCGGATGGTATGACCTAAGTTTTCTCAAGGATGGATTTAGATATTTGATCATTGGAATATGTGTTTGTATCCATATTAGATATGTTTACAGTGACACTAGGATCTCATTTCTCCTTGAAATTTGACTTAAGAGGAGAATCCCTTCGAGGTGACCCAAGCCCAAAACCATCATGTCGATTATCCCCACTATCACTGTCATTATCAATTTCAACAGTGACTTGATCAAGGGTATCTTGATGCTTTCTTTTCTACTGTTGCAATTTCTGATCCATATCGAATGCTTGTCTTTTCTTTGAGGCTAGAGAGATAGGAACAAGAACTTCTCTAAACAACACACCTCTTATGTTGAATTGACAGATGTAGTTCATTGTGATTAGTGATTGGGATATTTAGTAGAACTAGATCTAGATCCCTTTTTGTACTTATTACTATGATCGAATACATCTTTTAGCACCCAAATCACCATGTTTATTGAATAAACGGTTCTCGATTTGGCAACAATCAACAGAATTTGAACTATTATGGTGAGTCACTCGATGATCTCTCTGAATATTTCGGTTTCACTCCATTGGATCTATTTGCTTTTCATTCTATATTTTGATGATCCATTATTTTATTTTTATATTTTTTGTTTAAGCCCAATCAAATCAGATTTTCTATTCTTAAGTCCAAATATTAAGGTCTAAATTTGTTTGATCCAACTTATTTTGTTGAAAAGAATAATTCAGATTATCGATTTTGTTATTATTCACGCTCTTATTTCGAGCCCAATTCAATTGATACATTACTTTTGAGCCCAAATTCATTCCAAATTTTCTTTTAATTGAATTTGATATATCATGTTCATGTGTGTTCTTCAACGCATCATCTAAATATCAAGTTTCAATTCTCGACTAGTTTAAGAATCGCAAATTGTTTAATCGATGATTTGATTTCATGTTCTTATCATTATTGATTATTTTGGATCTCATATATAATTGTTAGAATCATTTTGATAAAACTGTAGTTTTCATCTGATTGTATTCGACTCAAATTCTTGATATCTTTGTTTGAGATCGGATTTAATCTTCTCGCTATTCATATTGATTTGAGAAGTATCATTGATTGAGTGAATGGAGATTGTATTGTTAATTCTTTTTGTTGAGCTAATGAAGAACATTCAAGAACAAATGAAGAAAAGTTGCAATTTTGGTTGAAAATGGGTATTTTGATCTGAAATTCGATATTGAGAAGATAAATTTGGTGTTTGTCGGCACTTGAAATTGAATGGTCAAACAGAGAATGTCAAATTCAAATCGATTGATTGTTTTGATTGAACAAAATATATGCAAAGTCGGAATCTTAAAGTATCAGGTTAAGTTCGACTGATGTGTTCTATTCGAATCAAAAGCATATTGTGACTTTGGGGTCGAATGGGTTGATCGATGTCGAATGCATGTGCTAGAATCGAAATTAACTATGATTAATACATATGACTTGTTCGATTCGATGAAGTATTGAAAGTTAGAATTCGAATCGGCATGGCAAGCACATAGAGTCAAAAATTAGTTAGATTGGAGTGGAAATCAGTTTCGACTGGTGTTGCATCAAATCGAGTCGACATTGAAAGCACTTAGAGTCGAAATACCATCCTTGAAGTAGAAATTGAATTTGAAAATTGTTTTCTTGTTCGCATCCAAGAAACATACATGGGCTCGAACTCAAATTCGACTGGCATTGGGTGTTGAGTTCGAATCGAAATTGGATTTGAGTTGTTGGAGTCGAATTTACTTGGTTGGAGTCGAACACAATTTCGATTGGTGTTGAGACATTTGAGTCAAACGAAAATTGTTTTGAGTCACAAGTCGATTTCGATGCTATTATTGATTAGCCTTGGGGTCGAATGTGTTTTAATTCAAGTCAAAGTCGAATTCGACTGGTGATGATCTTCATTCGCATCTAGAAATCGAATTGGGGGAAGAAAACAATACATTGCACTCGACACCTCACACTTTCTTGGTATTGTCAATTTCTACCATATTTCGAATTGGGGTAATATTTTGTGAAGAATAAAAATTTTCATTTCAAATCCCCAAAGTTTCAATATTTTGACTTAGTGGTAAAATTTTATGAAGTGGGAAAATATTTTGAATCTGGTCCCTATAGTTGAATTGAATTGTCACTTTATGCCCAGTTTCGCATTGTAACAACTCGAATTTTTCAAATAAATTTTTCATTTTCAAAACATAATTATTTCCATTAAAAACAAGGCATAAACAGTTTAATTATTCGGCCAATACATTTATTCAAACTCCCAAGATCATAAAACAATCTTCAGTGTGTATCGATCATGCCGGCGCCTTCCCACGGTCCTCGCTAGTACCTGAAATACATGCACAACAACTGTAAGCATAAATGCTTAGTGAGTTCCCCAATATACAACTTACGCACATACGCCTTTCCAGGCCCGACCTTACGGTCCATGTGTCTCTGGGGACTTCCGTCCCTGCTGGGTAAACCTTCCGGCCTTACCCACGCCGACCTTCCGGTCCATCACACATCATAACGCCTTCCGGCCCATAATATAATCGCCTTCCGGCCCATAACATACATAGCACATATAACATATAACATACCACATATAGCATACATATCACATATCATAACCGACCTTCCGGTCACACAGTCAAACCCTTCCGGGTACAGTATAGTGAGAAGACTCACCCCGTAAGTGCTGAAAGCTAGCAGCTCCTGAAATCACTCGCGCACAAACCAACGAGCTACAACCCTCCTATAACATTACATAACTCATTAACACTCATATCAGCTAAGTGTGACTATCCCTAAGAAGTCAGACTTAGGTCAACTCTGGTCCACGGTCAACTCGACTGGACTCGGCGAGTACCATGGCGACTCGGCGAGTCTAGTCATCCTCACAGATTCCTGAATATTCCCTTTCTACTCGTCGAGTATACCTCTTGAATCGACGAGGTCCTCGTGGAAGAATCGCGGGGCCACCCCGACTCCACTCGCCGAGTCTGATGAACAACTCGGCGAGTCCCAGCACATCTTCAAGCTACTCGCCGAGTCTGAAGAACAACTCGGCGAGTCCATGCCATGCAGACGAGTAACTGCTTCCTGATATAGGTCTCGTCCCGAAGTACACATGCATGGGACCTTCTGGACCTCTAAAGGTCCTAATACAAGACTATAATCGTGGGGTAACAAGGCATTTCTTCATCAAATCACTAAATGGGTTCTATAAACCCTAATTTCATAAATACATCAAAATGACAGATTTGGTCCGAGTATTACCTGAAAACGCACTCTCTGTGTCCCCCAAATCTCAGGACTCAATCCTCCTTGATATTCCTTTAGCCAAATCCCTCTTCTTCTTGCCTAACCAATTCTTCCAAGTTCCAAAGCTTTCTCCCTTGCTCTAGGCGTCCACAGCGATTAGGGTTCCTCTCAATTGCCCAAAAGACTGAAAATGACGGCCTAAGAGGCGTTAAATACGATCCAAACTGAACGGTTAGGGTTTCTGCTGAACAGCGTCGACTCGCCGAGTCCATATCTGGACTCGTCGAGTCCAGTCGCGGACCCGCGACCAAGTCCGCGATCCTACTCGGCGAGTCTAGGCTCCAACTCGCCGAGTCCCCTCTTAGATCACCCTAAAAACATAATTTAATAATACCTGAGATTCCGGGCTGTTACAATTCTCCCCCACTTGGATTAGACTTCGCCCTCGAAGTCTCATTCTGCAAATAGTTCCGGATGCTGCTCCCGCATTTCGCGCTCCGGTTCCCAAGTCATTTCTGATCCCTTACGGTGTTGCCATTGAACCAACACCAGAGGTACTTCCTTGTTCCTCAGAACCTTGATCTTCCGATCCCTGATAGCCACTGGTCTCTCCGCGTAATTCAGGCTCGCATTCACCTGAATATCCTCCAATGGAACCACTGCCGACTCATCGGCTATGCACTTCCTCAACTGCGACACATGAAAAGTGTCATGGATCTGACCCAACTCCGCTGGCAACTCCAACCGATAGGCTACCCGGCCTACCCTTGCAACCACACGAAATGGCCCAATATACCGGGGCCCCAATTTGCCCCTCTTCCTGAATCGAATCACTCCTTTCCAAGGAGAGACCTTCAGGAGAACGTAGTCGCCGACTTGAAATTCAAGCTCGGATCGGCGCCTGTCTGCATAACTCTTCTGTCGGCTCTGGGCAGTCAATAATCTTTGTCTCACTTGTTGAATCTGCTCTGTCGTCTGGAGTATGATCTCCGTGCTGCCCATCACTCTCTGTCCCACCTCTCCCCAGCAAATGGGAGTCCGACACCTCCTACCATACAACAGCTCGAAAGGCGGCATACCAATGCTCGAATGATGGCTGTTGTTGTAGGAAAACTCTGCCAATGGTAAATACGCATCCCAACTACCCCCGAAGTCTAATACACACGCTCGGAGCATGTCCTCCAGTGTCTGAATTGTCCGCTCGCTCTGACCGTCTGTCTGGGGATGGTATGCGGTACTAAAATGCAATTTAGTACCCAGCTCCTCATGGAATTTCTTCCAGAATCTGGAAGTAAAGCGCACATCACGGTCCGACACAATCGAGATCGGCACCCCGTGCCGAGACACCACCTCTCTCACGTATATCTCCGCCAATTTCTCCGCCGAAGAACTCTCACTGATGGCAAGGAAGTGTGCACTCTTGGTTAACCTATCCACGATCACCCAAATTGCGTCTACTCCCCTAGCAGTCCTTGGCAATTTGGTGATAAAATCCATAGTGATCTGCTCCCACTTCCACTCGGGGATCTCCAATGGCTGTAACTTGCCATGCGGTCTCTGATGCTCAGCCTTAACCCTACGGCAGGTCAAGCACCTCTCAACGAACCATGCCACGTCCCTCTTCATACAGGGCCACCAATATTCCTTCTTTAAATCCAAATACATCTTTGTAGCACCAGGATGGATCGAGAATTTCGATCTATGAGCCTCTTCCATCAAAGCAGTACGCGTACCGCCCACGAACGGTACCCAGATCCGACCCTGAAACGTCATAAGGCCTCGACTATCCTTGACAAACTCTGAGATTAACCCCACAACCCGCTCTTTCTTCTGCATTTCTGGTCGCGCAGCCTCAGCCTGGGCCCCACAAATAGCGTCCAATACTGGAGTCATCACAGTCAGTCTCAAGCATACGTCTCGCAATGGAGTGCTCTCCGCCCTGCGACTCAATGCATCGGCTACCACATTAGCCTTGCCTGGGTGGTACAGGATCTCACAATCATAATCCTTGACCACATCCAACCACCTCCTCTGACGCATATTTAGGTTGGGTTGATCCATCAAATACTTCAAACTCTTATGGTCCGTGTATATCGTACACCGAACCCCATACAAGTAGTGACGCCAAATCTTGAGAGCGAACACTACTGCCCCCAACTCTAAATCATGCGTGGGATATCTCGCCTCATGAGGCTTCAGCTGCCTCGATGCATAAGCTATCACATGACCCCTCTGCATTAACACTGCACCCAATCCCGAAATCGATGCGTCGCAATATACCACGAAATCTTCCATCCCTTCTGGGAGAGCTAATACCGGGGCTTCGCACAATCTCTGGCGAAGTGTCTCAAAGGAGGTCTGCTGCTCGGGCCCCCATGAGAACGTAACACCCTTCCGGGTCAATCTGGTGAGTGGCACTGCGATCTTGGAGAAATCCTTGATAAATCTCCGATAATACCCTGCCAGCCCAAGGAAACTCCTGATCTCAGAGGGTGACTTAGGCACCTCCCAACTCATCACCGCCTCAACCTTGGCCGGATCGACCAATATCCCTCTCTGATTGACCACATGTCCTAGAAACTGGACTTCCCGCAACCAGAAGTCACATTTGGAGAACTTTGCATAAAGTTTCTCCGACCTCAATACCTCAAGGACCTCCCTCAAATGCTCCTCATGCTGCTCTCTCGATCTCGAATACACCAGAATGTCGTCGATAAATACGATCACTGACCGATCCAACATCGGCCTGCATACCCTGTTCATGAGATCCATGAACACAGCCGGGGCATTGGTGAGTCCAAAAGGCATCACCACAAACTCATAATGTCCATATCGCGTCCTAAACGCTGTCTTCTGGACGTCTTCATCCCGTACTCTCACCTGATGGTATCCTGGCCTCAGATCGATCTTGGAAAACCAAGATGCTCCCTGCAACTGATCGAATAAATCATCGATCCTCGGCAACGGGTAACGGTTCTTGACCGTTAGCTTGTTCAACTCCCGGTAATCAATGCACATCCGGTGTGAACCATCCTTCTTCTTGACGAACAAAATAGGTGCTCCCCATGGCGAGCTGCTCGGCCGAATGAATCCCTTTCCCAGCAACTCTTGGAGTTGCGAAGACAACTCTTGCATCTCTGGAGGTGCAAGACGATAGGGCACTTTAGCGATAGGCGCTGCCCCCGGAACCAGATCAATACTAAACTCTACTTGCCTCACAGGCGGTACTCCCGGCAACTCCTCGGGAAAGACATCTGAAAATTCGCGCACCACCGGAACTTCCTCAACTGACTTCGGTTTCTCGGAAACCTCCCGCGTATCCATCACATACGCCACAAAACCTTTACAGCCCTGCCGTAGACACTGCCTCGCCCTAGCGGCCGAACAAAAAGCTGATCCCGAACGGGTACCCTCGCCGTACACCGAAAGAACTCCCCCTCTAGGGTCTCGTATAGTCACCAACTGACGCTCACAGTCGATGACAGCGCCGAACCGGCTCAGCCAGTCCATGCCCACGATGACACAGACATCCCCCATCGCGATAGGAATCAGATCAATCGGGAATCCAACCCCGAAAATCTCTAGCACACATCCCCGAAGAACCTCCGTAGCACAAATCACCTTCTCGTCAGCTATAGAGACTCTCAAAGGTCGACTCAACGACTCACGACTAACGCCAATATGCTGACTAAAGGCCAAGGACACAAAGGACCTACTCGCACCCGAGTCAAATAACACTAAGGCAGGCATAGAGTTCACAAGGAAAGTACCTACGCACATGATAACATAAGCATAACATATCGACATAAAAAATAGTTACATGAATTACAACATACCTGCCACAACATCGGGCGCAGCGCGGACCTCTTCCGCAGTCAGCTGAAAGGCTCTTCCCCGAGCCCTCGGGGCCTCGTCCTTCACCGGTCGAGTCGTAGTAACTCCGGCAGCAGGTGTAGATCCCTGAAGAAGCTGAGGGCACTCGGCCTTCCTATGGCCAGTCTGGTTGCAATGAAAGCAAACCGAAAATCCCTTGGGGCACTCCCTAGCAATGTGCCCCTCCTTGCCACACTTGTAGCAAGCACCAGATCGACATACCCCATCATGACTCTTGCCGCACTTCCCGCAAGTGCGACCCTTCGAACCTCCTGTCCTCGAATCAGCGGACTTGGTCCGCTTGGCTGCCGGCTGGAACTGAGCCGGTCGCCGATCCACCCGCTGAGACTCGGCCTCCTCCCTAGCCTGAGTCTCCACCTCGATCTCGCGCTTCCTGGCATTCGCCTGAAGCTCAGCAAAAGTATGGTAAGTGGAGTTTGACACAAACTCCCGAATATCCCTCCTCAAGACACCCAAGTATCGGCTCATCCGAGCCTGCTCTGAGGACACCAGCTCAGGGCAAAACATCGCCCTCTCATGAAACTTCCGTGTAATCACCGCAACAAAATCGGTACCCTGCTTGAGGGTTAAGAACTCCTGCACCAGTCGTTCCCTCTCCACCGGGGGAACGTACTCATCCCTGAACATGGCAGTAAATCTCTCCCATGTCACCGCTGTAGTCTCTGCCAAAGTGAAATTCGCTGTCACGAACTTCCACCAGTCCTTCGCTCCCAGACGGAGCTGGTTCAAAGCGAACCGTACCCTCAGGTGCTCCGGGCATGAACAAGTATAGAAGCACCCCTCTATATCCGCGATCCACCTCATCGCAGCAATCGGATCCTGCGTCCCATCGAACTCTGGTGGCTTCGTGTTGCTGAACTCTCGGAACAGCAATGAATCACCCCCCTGTGGCCTAGCAGCGGCCACAGCGGCGGTAGCTGCAGCGGTTGCAGTCTCAGTCAATGCGGCGTACCGCTCGTCGAACGTCTCCATCAGGGTGGTCTTGATAGACCCAAACATCTCCGGGATCTCAGCCCGGATCGCCGCCGCCACCTCCTCGTGGATCATCTGACGAATATCCTCGTCACTCACACCGCTCGTACTCGCCCCGTGCCGCGGTCTAACCATGATATCTCTGAAATACAACATAAAACTATCAGAGATTCTACCGAGTATAATCGTACTCGACACGCAACCCTACTCAGTCCCGGATATCCAGGGATTCTTACTTGGGCCTCCCACTGACCCGATGTCCTCGGTAGTACGGGCCCAATACTACCGACCACACCGCATCAATGTTCATCCCAAGTCCTCCTCCCCAAACTCCAGATAGTGAGTACTCTACTTCTGATACGCTCTATCTACCCGCATACTAGCAAAGCATCCCACATAGGCAACTTCCCTAGACTAAGGCATCACAAAACAGGCCACTCTAGTCCTATCATGAATACCTAGTCTTCTAGCATGCATAACAATTCATATCATATAATATTGTAAGGTATTTTGGGGATCTTTACCGTTCGGGCGCTGACTGATCGTACACACTGCTTCTTTCTTGTTTACCCCAAAACCATTTACAAAAGTTTATGCCTTTATTTGAAAAGTTTTCTCAAATCCTCGGTTTGAGTTCAGTTACCCCCGAAGGTGCACCCGAATCCCTCAAACCAAGGCTCTGATACCAATTGTAACAACTCGAATTTTTCAAATAAATTTTTCATTTTCAAAACGTAATTATTTCCATTAAAAACAAGGCATAAACAGTTTAATTATTCGGCCAATACAATTATTCAAACTCCCAAGATCATAAAACAATCTTCAGTGTGTATCGATCATGCCGGCGCCTTCCCACGGTCCTCGCTAGTACCTGAAATACATGCACAACAACTGTAAGCATAAATGCTTAGTGAGTTCCCCAATATACAACTTACGCACATACGCCTTTCCAGGCCCGACCTTACGGTCCATGTGTCTCTGGGGACTTCCGTCCCTGCTGGGTAAACCTTCCGGCCTTACCCACGCCGACCTTCCGGTCCATCACACATCATAACGCCTTCCGGCCCATAATATAATCGCCTTCCGGCCCATAACATACATAGCACATATAACATATAACATACCACATATAGCATACATATCACATATCATAACCGACCTTCCGGTCACACAGTCAAACCCTTCCGGGTACAGTATAGTGAGAAGACTCACCTCGTAAGTGCTGAAAGCTAGCAGCTCCTGAAATCACTCGCGCACAAACCAACGAGCTACAACCCTCCTATAACATTACATAACTCATTAACACTCATATCAGCTAAGTGTGACTATCCCTAAGAAGTCAGACTTAGGTCAACTCTGGTCCACGGTCAACTCGACTGGACTCGGCGAGTACCATGGCGACTCGGCGAGTCTAGTCATCCTCACAGATTCCTGAATATTCCCTTTCTACTCGTCGAGTATACCTCTTGACTCGACGAGGTCCTCGTGGAAGAATCGCGGGGCCACCCCGACTCCACTCGCCGAGTCTGATGAACAACTCGACGAGTCCCAGCACATCTTCAAGCTACTCGCCGAGTCTGAAGAACAACTCGGCGAGTCCATGCCATGCAGACGAGTAACTGCTTCCTGATATAGGTCTCGTCCCGAAGTACACATGCATGGGACCTTCTGGACCTCTAAAGGTCCTAATACAAGACTATAATCGTGGGGTAACAAGGCATTTCTTCATCAAATCACTAAATGGGTTCTATAAACCCTAATTTCATAAATACATCAAAATGACAGATTTGGTCCGAGTATTACCTGAAAACGCACTCTCTGTGTCCCCCAAATCTCAGGACTCAATCCTCCTTGATATTCCTTTAGCCAAATCCCTCTTCTTCTTGCCTAACCAATTCTTCCAAGTTCCAAAGCTTTCTCCCTTGCTCTAGGCGTCCACAGCGATTAGGGTTCCTCTCAATTGCCCAAAAGACTGAAAATGACGGCCTAAGAGGCGTTAAATACGATCCAAACTGAACGGTTAGGGTTTCTGCTGAACAGCGTCGACTCGCCGAGTCCATATCTGGACTCGTCGAGTCCAGTCGCGGACCCGCGACCAAGTCCGCGATCCTACTCGGCGAGTCTAGGCTCCAACTCGCCGAGTCCCCTCTTAGATCACCCTAAAAACATAATTTAATAATACCTGAGATTCCGGGCTGTTACACGCATTTGGGGTAAAGTTTCACATTTGAAACTGTTTTGGCGCAATGGGACCCTGTGTATTTTCGAAATTGTCAGTTTATACTCGGTTTTTTGAATTTCAAGTCAAAGGCGACCTGGGAAATAAAGAATTCGAAAATTTGTGATATTTTTTGGATTATCTCAGATTTGTGTATGGAAAATTCCAAATTGAGCACTTTCTCATTCCCTTTTCATTTTATAATCATATTTCGATTATAAAAAGGGGGAGAGATTTGAATATGAGAATTCGAAAGTTGTGAATTTTTCATATTAAGCGAATTTGAAGACCGATGTGACCTTGAGAAAGAGAAGTATATGAAGTTATTCAAATTGGAAATTCTAGAGTGATTTGGATTTTTCTTGGTTCATGAAGGGTTAGGACATAATGAAGGTTTTTGGGATGTGTTTTTAAGCTCATACTTAGGTAATTAATTGTAGAGATTTGGATACTTCAACTAACCTTTTGATGCCCGGATTGTAATTTCTCACACTCTAGAACCCATATTGGAAAATCATTGAAGAGTTGAAGATTTGATGCTCATTTCTGTAATTGTCACGCTTGAGGTTCTGTTCGTGAAGTTGCTCTTTTCGGAAGATTGAAGCCGAGCCATCCATCCCTAACTTTGAGGGGGATAATGTTAGGGTGAAAAGTTATACATGGATTGACTTTTTAATGTATTGAATTGAGAAGACCCACTTGCATATGGGATTGGAGCCTTGTGACATGATATATATATATATATATATATATATATATATATATATATATATATAAAGAGAGAGAGAGAGAGAGAGTGTGTGTGTGTGTGTGTGTGAGAGAGAGAGACTTGTTAGCACCTCTATATATAGTGGGTTGCATACCACTAGTAGAGTGTGCTTGAGAGATGTAGTTCATTGTGATTAGTGATTGGGATATTTATATAGAACTAGATCTAGATTCCTTTTTGTACTCATTACTATGATCAAATACATATTTTAGCACCCAAATAACCATGTTCATTGTGTTCTTACAATTACGCATGTCAAATCAAATGCTCATAATTTACTACAAATGAGACGAAAACATCGCAGACTTACAACACT
The DNA here is from genome assembly GCF_002870075.4 of Lactuca sativa. Lineage (NCBI taxonomy): Eukaryota > Viridiplantae > Streptophyta > Magnoliopsida > Asterales > Asteraceae > Lactuca > Lactuca sativa. Next base: position 275,057,215 of record NC_056627.2, read on the forward strand.
TCCCCGGCAGTCTATCATCCGTGTGTATGCTATGCTTACCCAGTAGTCTTCCAACACTCCCATATCGGCCATGAACCCGACTCATGGTCATGCTCTCCACTTACCATACCAACCTACAATCAAACACTGGTCAAAACCACATTCACTGCATCCCAATCAGGTGTCCGGGTTTTGCTTTGAACCCTAAAGCCTTCATCACACAAGAATAGGCAAAGAGGCACTAACACAACCCTCACCGTGGATCCAACCACATATCTGCTATGTATCATTATAAACGTGCCACCCTATCGTTGAATGTTTCTGAACCCCCAGCCTTGCGCAACCTCTATCCAGACTGTCACTTGAAAACTGGGTTTCCTCTAGACTAGGATGTGGAACTCCTCCTGGTTCCACACCTGATTCTACCCCCAAAAATCCAAACTCCCCCCCCCCACCCACTTGGGTTTAGCTACTCTCTGCCAACATTTACTAGGAACAACGAATAATGAACCCCTTTCCGGAACTGACGGATCACCACCCTGCATTCCATTTATTGAAGGATTTATGCATTCTAAACATCTTCAACCGATCCAATTTTGAAATTTTCTTTGGCAAATCTAGAGTCTGAACAAACCCACACGACCATACTCATAATCCACTCGATGTCGCTCCTTCCCTAGTAACGGTAGCGATCAGACCCAAGAGTCCTTCCATAAACAATTGCCACCCATATTGAGCGACGCGAGCCCTTATGATTCAGACTACGTTCTCCTAAGAGGGGAGAACCAACTTCTAAAGGATATTTTCCTTAAAGATTTTGATGCGAGGACTACCCTCACATCCTGAGAATATCGACCCGACTACAACTCACTTGCACTCAAATCCCAGTCATTCTCTTACATTCCATATCTATCCTAAATTTCAAAAGTCAACGAACTTGCACTACAACTTGATATGCCCCGTTGCTGAACTAATCACAGTAATCCGACTACTGATCTTCCAAGCGGTACTCCTAATTCGCTCCACCGATGGCCCACAATAGAATGCCTGAATATCTAATTTCATCTCAATAGGAGCCCCACTCATAACTCTCGTCATGCGGAATGGCATATAACAAACCTTGATACTACTAAACAAGAAATTATAGAAAAAATAAATCAAAGATAATGTCTTATACATACAAACACATGATTCGAAAACACATATAGACGAATAATAAGGCTCGAGGAAAACAAAAGATAACATACCCGCGATAGCATCTGATGAAACTCTAGCCTCCCCTGCCTGAAGTTGTAGTGCTCGACTCCTCACTGATAGGGCTTCTGCCCTGCCCTCACGACCAACAGTGATCCTCAAAGTAACTGGAGCAGGTGCACCCACTTCTTCACCCATCAACCTCGCATAGTTGACCTTCTAGTAGCCCACCTTATTGCAGTGAAACACATCAGAACCGATCCCTAAGGGCAATCCCTACTAAAATGACCGATCTGACCGCAACTTAAACATCCCCTTCATGTATCCTAACAGCTTCCCTTATGGGTCTTCCCACACTTTGCACAACGGCCCCGGTTCTACTGGCCTCCCAAATGCGAATCCTCAGTCCTGAGCCTCTTCGCCTGACCTACTATGATATGAATATGCTCTAGCTTCCTCTTCACTAGGTGCTCCAAGTCAATCTCCTGCTCTCGGGCTCTATCAATTGTACGTACGCCCTGCATATTGCATGTTGAAGCCTAGAGTACAACTCGTCACACCGAGGAATTGAGGGAACATGCATTATGTTGATCGTATGTATACATACGCCCAGCGTACTCCCTTGGTTACCGAATCTCACTTTTAGCACTTAATACTTAAGACCAAAACATCCATAGCATATATCTAACCTCTAAGGGATGTCTTAATTCATAGAGTTCCTGACTTAATGACTTTGCATGGCTCAATGGGGTCCAAACCAAATCCCTAAATTCAAACTTCATCAAAAGGCCACCAGCTCATGCACAAAAAGATTATACTTATCAAGATCTGATTTTATGACTTAATGACCTCAACAAAGACCAAAATATGAGGCTCAAAGGTTATAGAGTAGCTTCTACTCACAAGAACCAGAACCATGGGACCAAAACATGGCAAATCATGACCCAAACTAGATCTACATGAGAAAGCCTTCAAGATTAAAACTTTATACTTTCAGAAGCTAGATCAATATGAAAAATGCATGGATTTACAAGCTCCAAGACAACCACCACTTCTCCAAGGAGTTCTTCTTCTTCCAAATGCACTAAAAATCCACCCAAAATCACTTCAAGGCTTAAAATGCTTCCAAATGGGGCTAGGGTTTCGAATTTAGGGTTAGAGGGGATGGAGGGTGAGGATACGAAGGGTTGGAAATGAGATAAGACCTTTAAAAAAGGTCAAAGACCCAAAATTAGGGTTTGAAATTGGGTCGCGTACGCCTAACGTACATCTGGTATGCCCAACATACTAGAGAGGAACACCCCGATCAGCATAAGCTAGTATGCCCAGCGTACATGCCACATACACCCAACATACGCGACTTATCCCCAAAACCCATATCTTCTAACAGTCACAACTTTCGTGTCCCTCATCTGTTTTCGGCGCTCTTTATATGCTTGGAAAGGTAATGAGAAGCGCTACACTCCTATCAACTCCCATTCGCCTTAAAACCTTTCGAACTCTAATCCTAAATTCATGAAAGGCCCGAGCCATCGCCTTTTTACCATTATACCCTTGGGCTCCAAAGCACAAACCAAACTCATGGATCACATAATCTACATTACTCCAATGGGTCTAAACCTCTCTTTCCCCAAGTCCTGAAGCCTTATGATAGTTGATTTTCGGGTCACGACCCCGAATTACGATTCGACTTGAAACATGGTGTTAAAGAGTTTGGCTTTATCTTATAAATATATGTAACTATGTAGAACTTCAGTGCATCCATGAGAAATAAATCCAAGATCAAGATCAAGATCAAGGTAGGTTGGGAGAATTTGAAGACCCTGTGCAGTTTTTAAAAAAAAATGGCCTAAAACTTGAAAATTCTAAAAATTTAAGCAAAACAATTGAATTTTTCAGTTTTTAATCGCAAAATACATAAATTAAAATTTCATTCAAAATAATATAAAAAAAGTTGTTTTTACTTATAAACAATCATCCTTCTAAGACTCGTTGAAATAAAATTTTCTATAACATCTTCATAAGTAACTTTATTCAAAAGGTTTATCTGAATCATCATCAAAACCAATTCATTAAGTTGTTCTTGAGTCATTGTAGATTGCAATTAAGACTTCAATATCTTCAATTTGGAAAAAGTTTCTTTATGTAATGCAACACAAGAATAGTCAACATAATATTATATGCAATAGATGTAATAGGAAAAAAATAAACATGTTTTAAAAACTTTAGAATATCATTTGCTATCATTTTTTGTTAGAAATACAAATCATAAACAAGCAAAAAAATTGAAAAAAATAGAATATGATTTGCTTTTACCTTAAAAAAATCATAAATTGATTTCCTTGTTGTAACTTTGTTCCTCTTGGTTTTCGAATTTGATTTGTGTGTCCCTTCAAACAAATCAAAGAAATCAGAAACTGACCAAAAAATAGTGAACTAGAAAAAAAATATGAAAATCGGTGTACCATATGATTTCTAAACTTGGAGCTTCTAAAATCTGATTTCCAAGAAACTAGGCGAATGATTGTAAGATTGTAAGAACTTGAAGCTATTTTTTGAGAAGGTTGTAAGATTGTTGCTTTTGATTTTCGAGAAGGAAGGAGAATGAAATTGAAACCTATTGCTTCCGATTTTCGAGAAGGAAGAGCAAGAAATTGAAACCTCTATAATCAACTTTATACGAACATTGATACCGTTGCTGTTAAGGATAGGAGACGATTCGGTAGCCATTATTAGAATCAAGAGGTTTTTTCTTTTCCCCAAATTTCATTTGATGTTCCCGCTCATATGTGATCTAATCATCTGATGCATGGGGCGTGCGTTGTTGAGGTAAAAAACATGTTAATCTAACTTGATTTTGGCCTAAACTCAACCTAATATAATATATATACTAAAAAAAATGGACGGAATGATTTTAGTGAGCATTGTTCATGGGCACAATTTAAACTCTCTTTGGGCCGGTTCTGATCAAGATCTTAAGAACCTTCTATGGCTTCCAACGAAATCATGGCTATATACATTTATGAAACATCTTTTGTAAATGAGAATGCCATAAGAGATGGAGTAGCGAATCTAGAACCAAAAATTTTATGATTCCTTATTTAAGTGAAATCGAAAAACTAAAAAGGTAAAAAATCATAATGTGACTAGGATCGTATGCCTTAAAATATTTAAACATAACTTCAATAGTATTAAAGTTCTCAGTGTTATAGTCATTTCTATTATTTTAACCAAATCAAAGGCGATCATGTTACATGCGCGTCATGAAGTCGGATGAGTTGTTGATATGCAACGTTTCAGAAAGATATAACTTGTTAGTATAATTTTAAATGGATCGGAGTGTTAACTATTGATTAAGTCCTAAATAGATTAAGTTCTAAATAGATTAAGCATCACACCATTTAATTTTTAAGATATGGCCGCAAACATTTTCACATGTCTTTTGCCAAAATAAAAATTTGGTGGTTCCTTGGAAAATTTTAAGATACGTACCTAATTTTTTTAATATATAAATATATACTACGCTTAATTTTATTAGATGGGTTCTAGGACCCACGTGACTATACATGCCTTCGCCAAGGGAGGATGGTTTGTTGGATTGTGCCATTGCTAACAAATTAATGACTTGCAACTAGGGACCCAACCCGTATATTTTGACCCACAAGGACGACATTTCTAATTTCTTTTAAAAAGTTTAGTAAATAATCATTATGATTTATGGGTCTTATTTCAAACACGTATAACCTTTTTTAAGGACTATATGCATTCTTTCTTGCCGGGCATATTTGGACCTAATATAAATAAATTCCCATATATATATGGGCCAAAGTGAACTTTTTTTAAACACGTATGAGCTAACAAGCTAATATTTTTTCCAATGGGTTTGAGCTAACAGCCAACCTGATAATATATGGGCTAAAATCATATAAAAATTTTATAATAACTATAAAAAAACGATAATGGAATAGTTATTACTAAGACAACAGTTATTATTCAACATTTCAATATAGCGAAACGAGTTTTATAACCAGCAATTAAACTAGGTTATTCCATCAATCAAATCTGTTCGTGTGGTTAATTGGTTATTATTCCAACTAACATCAATATAACACATTGTAAAAATTAAAAATTAAAAATAGAAGCCCAAAATTTCAGATTAACAACAAACTGCGTCAGTAGATATGGCTTATGCGACGAATTAGTAAGGAACCGTGACAGATTAAAGTTTCAGACCCCTGATTAGGGATGTCAAAAAGTCTCGTGAGACCCCATTTCCGTGGAAGCCCCATACCGTTTGAGGGTATTTTTTTTAAATCGGGGGCGGGGACGGGGACGAGGGCAAGGTTAACCCACGTTTTAATTCCGGGGGCGAGGTGGGGTGGGCAATCCCGTCCCGAAGCCCTCATGGGGACCCCGTTAATAAATTATACATATATTTACATATATTAATTATATAAATATAATAAATAATAACATGATTTTGAGCTTCCAAAATTCAACAAAAATATGTTTTTAAGTTGTTAGTATAATGTTTTTAAGATGCCATATTTTTTTTTATTTTTAACATGTTAAATTCAGCTATAAATATTTATTTGTTGCCAACAAATAGATTTTTTTAGCCCAAATAACAACTTCTTTAGCGCAAAAAAAAAAAAAAGCAGCCAAAAATCAATCGGGCGGGGCAGGGGTAATAAGGGGGATTCGAGGGCGAGGGATGGACGGATGGACCTAATTTTTGCAAAATAACCACATATTTCGGAATGGCTAGTTCCTGAACGAATTTTGGATTATTTTTCGGGTGGCCTGGCCCATTACATTGGATTGCCTATTCCAGAGAAACTGTATATTTTTCAGATCGGGATTTGAATTTCAAAATCCGGAATATAATTTGAGGCGACAACTTCATTTCGGAAAGGCACATTCCGATTTCGACGTTCCGACTAGACTACGACGTTCCGATTCGATTCTGACACACAACTTCCATCCCCGACACGCATCGACACTCATCTTCGATATGGAAGACGAGCACTACGACTTCATTATTTTACGGGTATGTTCTTCATTTTCTATTGTTACTGTTTCGGATGTAGTAGACTACCTCCAAAATGATCTGAAAACGTTATGGATATTAAATTAAAGATGTCATTTTTGTAGGACCAACTGAAAAATAGTTTAGATATTTAGTTCTTGTTGATTTACATTGAAATGTCGTGTTTCGGATCTTAAAATGTCATTATGGAAGCCTCCGCAACACGATGAACGCGTCTAGAACATGAAGAACAGGTCCAGAATATTGGTCATTTCCATTTTAGAATGAAGTGCTAACACCTTTTTTATTTGTGTAGCATGACATGATTGTTGATGCATCAATTACACTCTCGTGTAAACCCAAAATCGGCGGGGAAATCCTTACGGCATTCTGAAACAGACCCGAATGCGAGACTATGTTCCAAAATACATGTTTCGGGGTGTGGTTAGACATTCCTAATGTAGATGAGGATCATTTGCTTCTACATTACGTCTTTTGCCACGAAGTTGTCATCAACCCCCGAAGCCATGTAGAGGAAATGGTTTTTAAGATTGAGGATTACAAGCTGTCTTTCAAGAAGAAACAATTTTGTCTCATCACCGGATTCCGGTTTGGTGACTATTTTCCTGCTTCTGCATCCAGCGCTGCCTTTCGTTCCCGTGTCCTTCCTATGGCCCCGACGAATGTCTCCGTCAAATTACACCATGTTACAGATGTGTTTAAACAATCACTTAATGAGTTATCGGACGAGGATGCAGTCTGTGTATGTGTTCTATACCTCTTAGAGAAGGGTTTCAATGGACGGTTGGCTAAACAGCCTTTTACAAAAGAGTATTTCGCTTTGCTATACAACCTTGATGAATTCAACAAGTATAATGTCTTCTATTTTATAACTATTGATTATAATTACTTATCGTTACTAATATTTTTTAGAAATTTAATTGTCAACTAATTTTTTTATATGACAAATATCCATGGGGGAGGATAATTTGGGATCAATTGTACAAACAATTTTTTACTGTATTCAATAAGGTTGAGAAGCTTATACATCCAGACGAACCGAAAGAGAATGAACCTCAAAAATTAACCTACACCCTACAGGGGTTTTATACGATTTTAAGGTAAGTATATAATGAAAATTTTACAACGGTATGTGATCCCTAACTGAGCGTTAGGGATGAGCAAAAGGACCGAACTGGCCCGAACCGGACCGGACCGGGGAACCGGCTTCGGCCAAAATCAAGAACCGAACCGGCCCGGCGGTTCTACCGGTTCCCGGTTCCTACCGGTTCTTGTCGTGTCTTCAAATGTTGGAACCGCTCCTTGAAAAATAGCATCATAAGGTACCGGTTTTTGCCGGTTCTACCGGTTTTTTCCGGTTCTACCGGTTCCGGTTAAATCGGTTCCGGTTCCAAAAATCCACAAAAATAACGTCCCGGTACCGGCCCGACCGGTTCCATCGGGTTCCGGTTCCGGTTCCGATACCGGTTCCGGCCGGTTCCCCGGTCCATATGCTCATCCATACTGAGGGTGTTACAAAAGACTCACTGCAACCATTTTTACAAATAGACGACGTATGGTTACTTTATTATTTAAATATTTATTTATTTTATAATTTTGTTTATTTATAATTTTATAATTTTGTTAGCAATGTAATATACTCGTACCGAAGTTGAAGCCGACTGAAGATGAGATGCGTGTTGAATGATGGATTGTTAGCTCGGCGTGGATTGATCGCCCTGAGTTTCCAGACCCTGAAGTTCATAGGGCACCTTCCCTAACACCATCACCCAAAAACTCCCCTACCCATGAGCATCGAGAAAAGACGGCACGGATAAATGATCCATCTCACCCGCCACCACCACCACCACCACCCTCGGCTGCTGACCCATCAATTGACAAGGACCAAATTATTAGTGACTTGCAGAACGAGGTCAGTCAATTGAAAACTGTCACACCCCTAAACCGGAACGGCGGAAACGTTTGGGGTGGATGACGTCATATGTAGTATCACAACAATTGCATCATAGTAATCAAAGTAAACACAACCATTACATTAAATATATAAAAAGGTATTTACATCTATTTGATTCATATTTATATACATCAAAAGTAGCAAAAATAAATATGAGACTCTATACGCTCCGTCTTCTCAAAAGTATGTCGAGGTACCTGTCCTTTGTCGCCCCAGGCATGCATGCCTAACTGTAGCTAGCAGTTCAGGTGTGAGATTGTCATTCCTAAATAGATCTATTCACAAATCTCACGCTCTCCCTCCAGGAGTCTCTAATTATACTATGATAGGATTTAACCTGTACCCCGAAAGGTACAATTGAAGTGTTGTCTCACAATCCTGTATTAACTAGTTTACGTGTGGTTCTATATGGTTCTTTTATATTTGAATTTGTGTGTATACTTTATAGGGTAATAATTATACTTAAATAATTATTTAATGTTGTACTCTTGAAATCCGAATGCAGTAATGTATATCATAAACTAAATCTGTCATAGTTTATATTTTTTGCGATGTATAACTCTGAATTCATAAAACTGTGTATTGAAATCCCAAAGTATACCTATTATAGTTTGCATGTATGTTGTGTACTTGGTTCGTGTATTGATATGAAAACTATGCAATTATGGTTGTACGTCAAAAACTTCCCTTATGCACAACATGTTACAAAAGGGATAAAATATCTAAATATTTTATAAAACATGGAAATCTTTTGGTTTTATCAATTGCATAAGTTTTAAACCTATTGAAATTCTTTTGAATAAGTTCACAAAATCATTTGTGTTTGGCTTGTATTCCCCCCCTGAAACCTTAAAAATAGTAAAAGCATAGGGGTATGAACTTACTGTTGGTCGTGTGATTAGTCGGATAGCGAGACTGGGAGTGGAAACCCTTGGTTGGATGCACGTGATACTCAACAGGATCCGAGACTCAATCAAGGTGGAAAAGTGAATTTGCAGCCAAGATTTACGGTGTGAAGGAGTTTGCGGCCGTGAACGGTTTCCGGCGATGAAGGGTTTCCAGCCGTGAACTACCCCTTGAAGGGTTTGCAGTCGTGAACGGTGTTCTTGAAGGATTTATGAATCTTTGAAGGGTTTACGTCCGTAAACAGGTTTACGGCTTTTGAAGATTTGAAGGTTTGAAGGGTGTGCGGCTGTAAACTCAAGAAAAATAATGTTGGATTCGATGAAAAACGCATTTTAGATGCTCCAAAACAACCTCCAAAGATGATTCTTGATGATTTTCGGAAGAAAACAAGGTGTTTTTGGTGTTTACGGTTGAGAGGTTAAAGACAGAATGAGAGAGTTTTCGGCCAGAAAAGTGTAAATGAGGGATAGATGCTCATATCTATAGGGGGTTCCATGGTCGGTGGTGGGGGGCACCTGTTGTTGGCCGTAAACGGGTGTACGGCTGTAAACGAGTTTACGACTGTGAACATCACTCAGGCCGAAAATCATTGATTTTTCAAAGGAAACTCGGGTTTTTCGCATGATTTTGGTTCCGACTTATATATATATATATATATATATATATATATATATATATATATAAAATTTAATTTAATTATATAACTAAATGATTTTCCAAACCAAAGGAATTTGATGGAAATTAATAAAAATTCAAATTTTATTAACGGAAATCGGCTAATGGAAACGAAAAAAAAGGTTCGGGTTGTCACATCATCCCCCGTTACAGAGAATTTCGTCCCGAAATTCAAACACATAATACAAATCATGGAATCAGAAAAAGATTAGAGTATTTATGTTTCATGGAATCTTCTCGCTCCCAAGTGAATTCAGGTCCCCTCTTGGCATTCCAGCAGACCTTCACTATCGGTATGCGATTTTTTTTTGTTTGATTGACTTCCCAATCCATGATTTCAACTGGTTCTTTCACGAAATTGAGGTTCTCATTGATCTCAAACTCATCAAGAGGGATCATAAGGGTTTCGTCAGATAGACACTTTATATGGTTCGAGACCTGGAAGACAGGATGAATGTTGCTAAGTTCTTGGGGTAACTGAAGTTTGTATGCTACGAGACCGATCCTAGCTAGGATCTTGAATGGTCCTATGTATCTCAGATTCAACTTTCCATGCTTTCCAAAGCGTATCATGCCTTTCCAGGGTGAGACCTTCAAAAGAACACGGTCACCAACCTGAAACTCCAAAGGTTTTCGTCTCTTATCAGCATAGCTCTTTTGTCTATCTCTTGAAGCTTTTAGTCGTTCCCAGATTTGTATGATCTTTTCTGTAGTTTCTCGGATGATTTATGGGCCTGTGAGAGTGCTATCGGGGACTTGACCTTTAACTAGCTGCATGTCACCCAGTTCAGCATAACACAAAGGGGATCTGCACTTACGGCCATAGAGGGCTTCAAATGGCGCAACCTTGATACTAGTATGGTAGTTGTTGTTGTAGGAGAACTCGACCAAAGGAAAATGGGTGTCCCATGACTTACCAAAGTCTATGATACATGCCCTCAACATGTCTTCCAATGTCTGAATGGTTCTCTCACGGTGCCCGTCTGTCTGTGGATGGTAAGTTGTCCTCATATCCATCTTAGTTCCAAGAGCTTTCTGCAGTGACTGCCAAAATCTCGAGGTGAATATGCTATCTCAATCGGAGATAATGGATACAGGTACACCATGCAGAAGAACTATCTCTTGGATATAGATTCGTGTAAGTCTCTCCATCTTGAATGTCTCTATGATTGGTGATGAAATCCATCGTGATCCTTTCCCACTTCCACTCAGGTATTTCTGGCTACTGAAGTAGACCTGAGGGCTTTTAATATTCCACATTCACCTTGGCGCAAGTCAGGCACTTGCCCACGAAGGTAGTTATCTATGCTTTCATGTTTGGCCACCAATAAAGCTTTTTGAGATCCAGGTACATCCTATCCGAACCTGGGTGAACGGAGTATCTAGTCTTGTGAGCTTTGTTCATGACAACCTCCCTGTAACCACCGAACTTTGGGTCCAGATCCGGTCTATGAAATAGAAAACCCCGTCTCCTCTGATCTCCAAGTTCTTTTCCATCCCCCTCAAGGCTTCATCCGACATGTTCTCTGGTTATAAGGCTTCCAGCTGAGCCTCTTTGATTTGAGCGGACATATGGGAATGGATGGTCATCGTCCGTGCCTTCACTCTATGACCTGAATATTCTTTCTAGCTAAGGGCATCCGCTACCACATTGGCCTTGCTGCGATGGTAGCGTATTTCGCACTCATAATCTCTAAGTAGCTCTACCCACCTCTGTTGCCTCATGTTCAGTTCTTTCTGATCAAAGATATGTTGTAGGCTCTTATGGTCGGTGAAGACAGTACACTTGGGTCCGTAGAGATAATGTCTCCAAATATTTAACGTACAGACCACTGCTCCCAGCTCCAAATCGTGAGTTAGATAGTTGACCTCATGTGCCTTTAGCTGTCTCGAGGCATAGGCAATAACATTTCCTCGTTGCATGAGCACACAGCCAAGGCCCTGATTGGATGCATCATAGTAGACCACGAAGTCCTCCGTCCCTTCAGGCAGAGACAAGATAGGTGCGCTGCATAGGGCCTTCTTTAATGTTTGAAACACAGTGTCTTGCTTTTCTCCCGAACAAAAGAGTGCACCTTTCTGAGTCAGGGTGGTTAAAGGCTTAGCAGTCCATGAGAAATTATGGATAAATCTGCGATAGTAGCCAGCGAGACCCAAGAATTGACGGATTTCTGTAGGCGTCTTTGATGATGACCAATTCTCAATCGCTTTGATTTTGGAAGGTTCTACGTGTATTCCTTCCTCACTAACCACATGGCCGAGGAAAGTTACTTTTCTGATCCAAAATTCGCACTTTGAAAACTTTGCATAAAGTTTCTGCGCTTTTAGTGTTTCTAACAATAGCCTCAAGTGTCGTCTATGATCTTCCTCACTCCGAGAGTAGACAATTATCATCAATGAACACGATTACGAACTTTTCTAAGAAAGGGCGGCACACCCGATTCATCAGAGCCATGAATACCGTCAGTGCATTGGTTAGACCAAAGGACATTACCACAAACTCATAGTGACCATATCGAGTCCAAAATGTTGTCTTAGGAACATCACTCTCATCGACTCGTAATTGATGGTACCCTGATCTTAGGTCTATCTTTGAGAAGCAGCCGTTTCCTTGAAGTTGATCGAAGAGGTCATCGACTCTGGGTAGGGGATAACGGTTCTTGATGGTAAGCTTGTTCGGTTCACGATAATCTATGCACATCCGAAAGGATCCATTTTTCTTCTTAAAAAACAAGACCGGGACTCCCCAGGGTGAGGAACTTGGTCTGATGAATCCCTTGTTGAGTAGTTCATTGAGCTGGCTAGATAACTCTTGCATTTCTGCCGGCGCTAGAAGGTATGGGGATTTAGCTACGGGCGTAGCTCCGGGAATTAAGTTGATATGAAACTCAACTTGGCGCTCGGGAGGGATTCCAGGAAGATCTTCGAGGAAGACATCTGGAAAGTTGCAGACTTCGGGGATGCTCTCGAGGTCTTTAACTTTTTGTTTGTCATGTAACGTCTGTGTTTCCGGGCTTGCCATTTGTAGCAATATAATAGTCTTGGTTAACCTTTGTAACCCGTTTTGAAATAATAAGATTGTATTATTTGAGTATTATGTGTTTTGTGCTTAATTGCTTAATTATGTGGTTTGATTAATTAAGAATAAAAATAAGCGTCAAAATTTAAGTGTAAAATAAACTTAATATCTTTGGTTAATGTTGTAGTAGTTGAAACGAGATTTCCGAATATATATAGAACGCCCAAATCTGACTTCGTATGAGGAAGTTATGATTTATCGAAGTTCCGGCTTAGCGGTATACAGCCTGAAATACTCGATTTGAGATCGAGCGGTTGTTAGCCGAAGCAATCTAAATGAGAATCGAAGATCTCATTGTTGGTATCGAAGCGATAAAAAGTTAGGCGAGAACGGACGTTGTAACATCCAAAATTTCAAAACAATTAAAACTTTTCAAAATCATCCATTTAATTAACATTGTTACAAAAAGGTTTTCAATACATTATTTAACATAGTAATTTCCCAGGTTCATATCATAAAACACCAACGCGAGGAACGGTACGATCACGCCTTTGCCTTGCCACAGACTCCTGAGAACCTGAAACATAAAACCACGACTGTAAGCCCGAAAGCTTAGTGAGATACCCCCAGAATACCAACCACATATACGCCTTTCCAGGCCCTGACCTTCCGGTCCATGTGTCTCAGGGGACTTCCGTCCCTGCTGGGTAAACCTTCCGGCCCTACCCACGCCGACCTTCCGGTCCATCACACAACATAATCGCCTTCCGGCCCATAACATATTGCCTTCCGGCCCATAACATATTGCCTTTCGGCCCATAAGCATAGAATGCACATATAACATATCAAGCAATCATATAGCAGTTCATAGACAACAATCGATCAACAGATCACATATCATGGCATTACTCTAACAGGATACCGGTCTAGCCGGTCACTATCATAACATTACCCTATGAACCAGTCAACATACTAAATGCATACATATGCCTTTCCAGGCCATGACCTTCCGGTCCACATAGTAATGCCTTCCGGCCTGTAACATATAATGACAACTACCCGGATTTCCATCCGATAAAAAGGGTCGGCCTTTGCGCCATAAACCCTAGCGATATAGTGAGGATAACTCACCTCGAAACTGCCGACTGAACAGATAGCTCAAGCTGCTCCGATCACTGATACGATCTCCACCTCTGGACAGCCTCCAATGTACTGAACTCAAACAATAAACAACAATTACCAAAATACCCCTGGAACCACTGGTCAATCCTTGGTCAAAGACAAGGTCAAAGTCAACCCCTGACTGACCCTACTCGCCGACTCAACCCTATGACTCGCCGAGTCCCATACTCAAAACTTTGCTTAACCCGCGACCTAACTCGCCGAGTCACCCCCAAGACTCGCCGAGTTCAACGACTCTGAGTCCACTCGCTCTTGACTCACCGATTCCTTAAAATTCCCTTTCTACACGTCGAGTATCCCCTTTTTACTCGACGAGTTCCTCCTGGAAGAATCGTGGGGCCACCCCGACTCAACTCGCCGAGTCTGAAGAACAACTCGACGAGTCCCAGTTAATCTTCAAGCTACTCGCCGAGTCTGAAGAACAACTCGGTGAGTCCATGTCATGCAGACGAGCAACTGCTTCCTGAATTACGTATGGTCCCGAGATATACAATCATAGGACTTTCTGGACTTCTAAACATCTTATTACTGGGGTATAAACGTCTGGGTAATAACATAATAACCCATCTAATCACTAAGTGGGTTTCATAAACCCTAGATTCGTATACACATCAAAATAACAGAAATGGTCCGAGTGTTACCTGAAAACGCACTCTCTGTGTCCCCCAAACCTCAGGACTCGATCCTCCTTGATATTCCTTTGGCCAAATTCTTCTTCTTCTTGCCTAACAAGTTCTTCCAAGTTCCAATAGCTTTCTCCCTTGCTCTAGACGTCCACAACGATTAGGGTTCTTCTCAATCGACCAAAAGACGGACAATGACGGCCTAAGGGGCGTTATATACGATCCAAAACCGAACGGTTAGGGTTTCTGCTGAACAGCGTCGACTCGCCGAGTCCATATCTGGACTCGTCGAGTCCAGTCGCGAACCCGCGACCAAGTCTGCGATCCTACTCGGCGAGTCTAGGCTCCAACTCGCCGAGTCCCCTCTTAAATCACCCCCAAAAACATAATTATATCAATATCTGAAATTCCGGGCTGTTACAGACGTCAAACGAAGAAGTTATGAATTTATAACGAAAGTTTCTGTCCCGGCCTATTAAAAATAATTAATAAAAATAAATTCAAAATTAGCCGACGGAGTCTAAACGAAAGTCGTAGAGCGTGGTCTCACCTTTCCGTGGATATAAAGAACGTCGAAAACGGAGTTCGTATGAAGAAGTTATGAATTTTCGAAGTTTATTAATCATTTAGTAATTAAATTTAAATCAAAATCGGAGGTATTATCCGAAGGCGAGTCACCGGTGTGATCTGGAGTACGCCCCGCGTACGAGGTTACGCTACCGCGTACTCAGCATAGTGTCGACACTTCGGATGACGCATGCAGTGACGATTTCGGAAGCAGTACGCGCTGCGTATTGCAGTACGCCCCGCGTACTCCGAGGCTCCAGCCTCTATAAAAGGGATCCGAAGGCAGCCGAGAGTTTTGTTCATTTTCTCTCTTCTCTCTCCCGTTTTGCATCGATTTGCGTGCCAGAAGTACCCCGAAGCCCCGGTAATATTCCCAAGTCCCGAAGCAAGTCCCGAGATCCCGAAGATCCCGAGAAGTGCGGTTCCCGAGTCGAAGCTCTGCCCGCGAGAAGTTCGATTTTTGTGAAGATCTTCCAGATCTGCTGTGGATTACTACTTCTATAAGCCGTAGTGCTGTCCGATCATCTTCTGATCAAGTGAGTGTGTAGTTATTTTCTTCCAAATACAATAATACGAAGTATTATATATAAAATACGTGCTATGTGTATATATTTGGTTGTGTTATGTGTGAATGAGTATTCACTCTCTTCTATCTTATAGATCTGCTTATTTCTTTATGAGATATGTGTTGTGTGTGTGTGTGCCTCATCTGTTATGTGATATATGTGTTGATTAAAGCATGCTATACAGGTTTTCTTTAAACTATGTATACAAATGTATATTTTTATCTACTAATATGTTGGGTAGAACATGGGTAGACAGTTGGTGTGTAATAAACAGATGAGAGGCCTCGTTGTTGTTTGATTGAGTCATCTAGCGGAGTTTAGATGACGACCACTGGCTATTCTAGACAGTCTTGTGGAAACATTAGCAGGTTCGCCACCTATAGGTGTTAATGAACTTGGGTGTTCATTCGATGTACTCCATCCCCCTCATGGTTGCCTTATTTGACTTATATTGCTGAGGTACCCCTGAAGCATGTGTTGTCGCCCCGATGAAATATTCTTAGACTAGGTCCCTTATGTTAGTTGTTTTAGGGACATTAAAGTGAGAATAACGGGAATGGGTAATTGGGTTATTGTTGGTTGGTGAAAATTAAATATGATATTTATTGTGGGTTGAAAACCCTATATGCTCACCAGGCTCCCAAGCCTGACCCACTCAGTTTTAAATTGTATTACAGGAAGTGGCGGAAGGGCATGAGATGGATGAACCATCAAGTTGTTTTGTTTACAAGTCTGCATATGTTTATATTTGTTATATGACTTGTAATGTATTCGTTTATGCTTATTGGTCTGTATCGGAACATGACACCCCGAGTTTTGATTATAATGAAAATACATTTCTTTTATGAAATGCTTCGGTAAACATTGTTTTATCATGTTTTGTTTTTGGGAACAAATTCCGCAACTCTTTCAAATCAAAAGGATTTACTCTGAAAATATTTAAAAGCATAAATGAAAATCGGTCTTTTCTGGCCGAGATTTTGGGGATGTCACATGTCATCAATGACATGGGCTAGGAATGCATGGCACTTCCTTTGCATATATTTTTGGGCTTGGATGCATGAAATGATACGAAGGTTTGAGCTGAGTTTATCACCATAGATTATGAGGGCTTCGTCGGAGGGCAGATTGAGACAAATGGCTTTTTCATAGAAAAGGATATCAGCATGATTGGGGCTCAACCAATCCATGCCGATGATGACGTCGAAGCTTTTTATGGAAACTTGCATAAGGTCGATTGGGAAGGAATGGTCGTTTAGGGTAAGGGTACAGCCTATGAATATGTCGTTAGTGCTCTCTTTCTTTCCGTTAGCCATTTCAACGGTAAATGTTTCGGTTAAAGGTAGGAGTTTATGCTGGAGTAGATGCTTAAATGTATGACTAACAAAACTTCTCTCCGCACCAGAATCGAAAAGAATGCATGCATAATAGTTGTCGAGCAGGAACGTACCCGTACCAACGGTGGGATCATCAACTGCCTCCTCTTGGCCCATCGCTAGCACTCTCCATATGTTGACAGTTGTTGTTGCCTTGGGGCAATTCCTCTTGAAGTGTCTGATCTCCCCACAACCATAACAGGCTTGACCAACGCCCGCTCCAGGAGCCTGATTGGTTGGTTGGGCTGGTGTCTTGCAAAATCGAGTTGTGTGCCCCTTCTTGCCACAACTATTGCATAACATCTCACGGAACTGCCCATGATGATGAAAGTTGCACTTGTCATACCCCGGGAGGGTACCAGCGTATCTATTGGCAAGTGCTTGAGCTGTAGGAGTAGCGACAGGAGTGGTAGCATCATGAACTGCCACTACATGTTGTTTCTTAGAGGGCTCCTGCGAAGACTGGCCCTTTCGCTTGTTCCAGAACTTTTTCTTCCCACCACTCACCTTTTGTGGTTCGAGAGCGGTTGCCACTTCATCGAGATCAACCTCGTGATCTATCAGGGTCTGCGCCAGGCACTTGGCGTTATCGAATGTGGATGTTTTAGCAGCTAAAACATTCCCCTGAGTTGAGGGTGTCGATCCCCAAATGTATCTCTCTATTTTCTTGCTTTCCGGGGTGACCATCCCCGGACAGAGAAGAGCCAGATCGTAGAATCTAGCTATAACGTCGTAATTTTTACCATAATTTTTTTTCTTTTTAAAACATTTATTTAACAGAATACGTTAGCAGAAGACTTAGTTTTTATTTCAAAACATTTTCAAATCACGACGTTGCCTCCAAAATCAAAATCACGATTCTAACTCATTTAAAATTAAACAAAGCACTTTAAAGTAAAGAATCAAAACGTGTCCAAGAGTGGTATCATTAATAGAAATCTACAACCCATAAGAACCCCTCTCACCAAGGCCAATCTTCTAAACTGTCTGCACCAATCATAAGGCACAAAAGAGAAAAGATACAAGTGTCAGCCCCTGCTGAGTGAGTTCGTAAAGTTGCACATAAAACATATAAACCCCAAATGGGTCAATCATTCATTTTATGACGAAGCATAAAAATAATTTACAATTAAAGATAGCAAAAAAACCCGCATAATATAGTTAATCTATCATATATTTTACCGCATATATGCATAAATGTTCAACAACAATTCTACCACATAACTTATATGATCAACCAAATACCACATAAGCAACCACATAGCATATAAATAATCACCTTTCATATATAAGCAACCTTTTATCAATAACCAACCTTTTATTATATATTCAACCTTTTAATATACAACCAACCTTTGTTATATATTCAACCGTTTAATATACAACCAACATTTGTTATATATTCAACCTTTTAATATGTAACCAACATTTTGTTACTTATTCAACCTTTGATTATATCTATCCAACCGATTGATAGAAAAGTGTCCCTTAGTGCTACCTAACCCAAGAGAAACACCCCGTTCACTACTTGTGTGCACGGCCAGCCAAATGCTCTAAATGGCTTATGACTTCCACCTGAAACACCAACCCCGTGACTCCACTTTCGCTACTCCAACTTTGCAAAGTACAAGTACCTCGCGGTGTCGTTCATGATCGGTACAAACGGTGTCAATTCTACCGATACACCTCCTGATTCCCATGTGATGTTTGCGCTGGCCGCGAACGAAGGACCAACATCACTCCGGCCCACGAACACTGAAGTGTCCGCAAACCATGTGTCACACATTCATCTAGAAAGACCGTCAACTAACAACCGTTGTGGCTATAGCTCTTCCTATTGGTACTCTTTCAACCTAGTAGGCACCCTCAATGATTCGGATAAAGTTTTAGGCAAAGATCATGAACTATCCAAACCATCTATGCATAACTTTGCAATGTCATTTATACATTAAGTAAAGCATGTAATTCATACAATATAAATGTGAATTAAACATGCAATGTATTCATAACCAGCACATCAAAACATAACCATACATCATATTTCAAACAACTTAAGCTAGCATGTTATATACATCAAGTTCATCAAAGTGCAAGCAACATAGCAATTAAGTCATAACATAGCAATAGCACAAAGCATATATTAGCATCATAAATATCATATCATCATCAAGCACATGTAATGACATGGTCATCCTAAAGTAAATCAAATCAGCATCTATGGATGGCACATTTCAATAATGCAACCTTAGTGAGTTAAAACTATGAACTCACATTGATCTTTTCGGCTTTGATATCGCTTCAACATGTAACTTTGTAGGTCCATAATTCAACAAATACCTCAAGTCCATGATTATTGGGCAATCATTTGATTTCCTTCCATTCACTTCATGTCATAGCTCCATTATCGCAAAATCGTGTGTATTTAGTTTAACGACTCAGGTTATAGTTTAATAAGAAAAACCTCATTAATGTAATATATATTATTAAATCCAACAACCCATATACGTATGTAGTTTAGACTTTTGATTACATGTTAATTAATAAGATTCTTATGTTTCACTAGAGTATTGATTAGTAAAAGTATTGGTAACTAAATTATTAGTTTAATAAGCCATCTCTCGAAATGGAACATTAGGTGATATATGTTGTAATAATAATCAATTTACATCGATTACATGAAATATCCTCATCTTAATTCTCTATTTTCTTAACTGACATACAACAATGTTGCATGAATCATATTTACTATAATATAACACTACGTAGATAACCTTTGAATTTAAATAGCTTTTGCAAGAGTATTTACCTCACGATTAGGTAAGATAGCCCACATGAAATGCCTCTACTTGGTATGTACAACTAGTGGAGCATCAGCTAGGAAGCAATCCGCATATCCCAGTTACAGTTCCGTCTAGTTTCTAAGATTTCTCAAAACTGTTTGATTACTCATAGCCGGTAAAGCCACAATTCCACGTACCCTGGAAAGAAACTTGGTTTAAGGATCCTGATAGGATCACCTCCCTGATTTTTTTTTTATCACTAATAAGTCAGGAAAATCTTGCGGATTTTCTTGTTGTGATTCTAGGCCATGCACACGCTCTTCCTTCCTGGTTAGAGCCCTAGGCTCAACGGAACCCTTTTCCACTTGCTGTAAAATTTTCACAGCCGCAACCCTCACTTCTCCCTCGCTCTTTATTCGGTTTTTTTTTTCATAGCTTCTTGTGGTCGATTGGTAAGGGTTGGTCAACAAAGAAAGATGGTAATGGGAGTTGCAGGTAGTCGCCCGGAAAGCTTGAATCCTCGCCCGGGTTCTAATCTTCACAACTTCCAAGAAATTCCTGCAGGGAAAAGAAAAACTCCATAACACTGGCGCTTATTCTCTTTCTCGTTCACTCGCTTCTCTCCATATTTGTCTTTCTCTAGTCGGCGTAGGTATAGCAGCCTCCAAGAGGTTTGAACGATTAATTCCTCCAAATTGAATATGCGTTATTAAAAACTTACAACTTTGGTCCATGAAGTTTAGCCATAGTAATACTTTATACCCAAAAGCACTACGTTCTATATTGTCAAATATGTGACTTTAACCCTTAGACTTTGTTTATACCTTTTATGGGGTTATATTTATGTTAATTATCCCCGCAAATTAATTAGTTAACTTATATGTATTTTAATTACATACTAATTCTTTTAAATGTTAATTAACACCATTTTATTTATTTATTTCATTTTATTATCACAAACATCGAAACCATTTTTACAAGAATAACTATTAAAGTAACGAAAAACTAGCATTGTTAACGGATAGATTTTCGGGTCGACAATTTTCCCCTCCTTAAAATGATTATGTCATCGGAATCAGATACCGATACTAACAACTCAGGGTAACGAACATCCATGCCTTATTCAACCACCTCTGAACTCTACACCCGTCATTTCTTTGGACCTTAATGAGCTTGACACATTTTATCCCCCGTTTCTTGGTATCTCTCTAATTAAAATATCTACTATCACTCCTGTGTTGTACATCAACTAGTCGATTCATTACTTGTCTATCAATAGGACACTCGGCTTTTAACCTGTCTCGATTGTCAGAACAAATAATTCTCATCTAACGAGAGCCTTTCAGTATCACCCTTTGATGGTCTACAGTCGAAACTCCTTGACCACCTCCATAAAAAGATATACACTTACTTCCTTTCGCCCTCCATCACATGACCCAGGGAAAACATGGCACCTCCTTACTAGTCACTTGCTCACCACAAAACACGAATGATAGAAACAAACCCTATATTTCTCTCCTCCAAAGCAGAAACATCATCTTCCCTCGTTGCATGATCACACCCCAAACCAGAATAGGTTGTTGGTACTTGCTTGTTTACATATTAATCTTAGTCAACCTTAGATAATTGATAATCAAACGAATGTATCGTATTTCTTTTAAAAAATTGGGAAACGCTATAAAAGACGAGGAATTGTGGTCAAATAACCCTCACTCAACCAACTTGTGATACTACGACATCATTATCGAATGAACCATCTTAAAAGATGCTTTGGCTTCAGAGCTACACCAGAAATGGGGTCAAACTATAACTCTACATGATGTGGTGTTTATACACTTGTCAACTCATCAAAGAAAAACATTGTCATATTCCCTTTCCCTAGCAAGCTCCACATCGAAGAAACCCTTCGTCTTCATCGAACCCTCAATCGCACTAGTCAAGAATGTCTCACATCACCTTGCTAGGCACTTGATTGCTATCATCATAGGAATTATAGGAACATACTTTAGAATAGAATTTTCTCATCATAGTCCTACTCTCCCTCGACAAGTGGAATACGCACATGCTTTAGCATAGAGAATTTCAGTCCGGTTGGTGGAAAGCCAAACCATACTAACAACAACATCGAATGAATAGATTCCAAAATGAGGAAAATGTTAAGAAAAATGTGGTCATCTGCAAAGATTTCACACACGTCAAACATCTTACTATACAAAGGTTGGATTTCCTACAGCCGCATAACTATCTAACGTCGAAGTCAACAGACTCTAAGGTACATCAAAACGAGCACAAAAGGGAACAATGACCCAAAAAGGTCTACCAAACATACATTCATTCCAACTCTGAGTACTGATCACCAGGTCCTCGGGTTACTTTGTGGCTCCTCCAATCCCAAATATATAGCATGTGCTTATGATAGTACGGGCCCAATACTAACATTCACACACATATATATTTGCTTCTGGAATTACCATGAAGTTATTTGTGTCACTTGTTTAGATAAAAGATCGGTACACATATTTTGCCTCATGGATTCCATAACCCTTGTGAGTAAAAATAAAGACGGGACTCTATACGCTTCGTCTTCTCAAAAGTTTGTCGAGGTACATGTCTACTGATTTCCTGAGAATACAAGCGGTTTTGAAAAGAGAGTATCAGCATTAAGCTGGTGAGTTCATAAACATGTTTTTGTAATGAAAACTTGTCATTGAATTTGTAAAATGTTTGTATGCTTCTCAAGAAAATCCAATACTCCCTCCATCCCAAAATTATAGTCAATCTTTCCTTTTTTGGTTTCTCCCAAAATAATAGTCCACTTCTAAAAATAAATAACATTTTTACCAAAATACCCTCTCATTATTACTTAACCAACCAAGCATTTAATGGAACATTAAATGCAAAGTGAGGACAAAACTGTCATTTTATTGTATAAAGTTAGTGGTAATTAATGTTTCCTTAATCTGTGTTTTTTGTTTGTGGACAATAATTTTAGGACGGGGGGAGTATTTTCTAACATATATGATTATTATTGTGTTCTGTAGTAGAGTATAATGTATTAGTTTGCATTCCTAGTTACCACCAGCTGTATTGTATAACGTTGTTTTGAATGAAAACCCTTCGTATGAAAACCCTAGCTATCACCAGTAATGTATAGAATGTTCTGTTTGAAAACCCTGGTTACTATCAGTCTGTATAGTAGTTTCATTATTTAAAATAAAACTATGAGTTAAAATCCCTTAAATCCTCCAGTTGTATTATGAACTAGTTTTATTAATGAAAATAAAATTAATGAAGAATGAAATCCCGTAAACAATAAGGTTAGTTTATACTATTGTGAGTCGTATAACCATGTTTGATGTGACTAGTGACCTTTACGACATTCTTCAAGTGTCAGATAAATGACATTTCTCACCCCAGGCATGCCTGCCTAACTGTAGCTAGCAGTTCAGGTATGGGATTGTCATTCCTGAATATATTTATTCACAAATCTCGCGCTAGCAGTTCAGGTATGGGATTGTCAGTCCCGAATAGATCTATACATAATTGAAGTGTTGTCTCACAATCATGTATTAACTAGTTTATGTGTGGTTCTGTATGGTTCTTTTGTATTTGAATCGGTGTGTGTACTTTATAGGGTAATAATTATACTTAAATAATTATTTAATGTTTTACTCTTGAAGTCCGAATGCAACAATGTATATCATAAACTAAATCTGTCATTGTTTATATGTTTTGTAATGTATAACTCTGAATTCATAAAACTGTGTATTAAAATCTCAAACTATACCTATTATAGTTTGCATGTATGTTGTGTATTTGGTTCATGTGTTGATCTGAAAACTATGCAATTATGGTTGTACGTTGAAAACGTCCCTTATGCTCAGCATGTTACAAAAGGGATAAAATATCTAAATATTTTATAAAACATGGAAATCTTTTGGTTGTATCAATTGTATAAGTTTTAAACCTGTTGAAATTCTTTTGTATAAGTTCACAAAATCATTTGTGTTTGGCTTGTATTCCCCCCTGAAAACCTTAAAAATAGTAAAAGCATAGGGGTATGAACTCATTGTTGGTCGTGTGATTAGTCAGATAGCGAGACTGGGAGTGGAAACCCTTGGTTGGATGCAAGTGATACTCAACGGGATCTGAGAATCGATCGAGGTGGAAAAGTGAATTTGCGGCCAAGATTCACGATGTGAAGGAGTTTGCGGCCGTGAAGGGTTTCCAGTCGTGAGCTGCCTCTTGAAGGGTTTACGGTCGTGAACAGTGTTCTTGAAGGATTTATGAATCTTTGAAGGGTTTATGGTTGTAAACGGGTTTACGGCCTTTGAAGATTTGAAGGTTTGAAGGGTGTGCGACCGTAAACTAAAGAACAATAATGTTGGATTCGATGAAAAACGTGTTTTACATGCTCCAAAACAACCTCCAAAGATGATTCTTGATGATTTTCGGAAGAAAATAAGGTGTTTTGGTGTTTACGGTTGAGAGGTTAGAGAGAGAATGAGAGAGTTTTCGGCCAGAAAAGTGTAAATGATGGGTAGATGCTCATATTTATAAGGGGTTCAATGGTCGGTGGTGGGGGCCACCTGTTGCTGGCCGTAAACGGGTGTACGGCCGTAAACGAGTTTACGGCCGTGAACATCACTCAGGCCGAAAATTATTGATTTTTCAAAGGAAACTCGGGTTTTTCGCGTGATTTTAGTTCCGACATACATATATATATATATATATATATATATATATATATATAATTTAATTATATAACTAAATGATTTTCCAAACCAAAGGAATTTGACGGAAATTAATAAAAATTCAAATTTTATTAACGGAAATCGGCTAATGGCAACGGAAAAAGGTTCGGGTTGTCACAAAAAATGAGGTTCGTGAATGTCGTGAGCAGTTGCATTCTCAGGAGGAACGTTTAGCATAGCATGAGGTTGCTTTAGCCATGGTTCTAAAACTTATCAATAAGACTGTCGGAGATGATGTTAGTACCTCGAAGGGGATGGAGATACATTTTTAATTATTTCATCATTTATGGTCGTTATGTTTTTTCATCGTTTACAAATATACATTATTGAACCGTACATGGAAACTACAATGACAATGAGTTATGGGAGCATGATTATATTTTAAGCAGCCCCAAAAGGCCCTTGAATGTCGTCCCTAAGAAGCCGTCTCCGATTATTCATCCGTCGGATGTAATAGAGATTTCGTGGTATGAATACAAAACAACGTCGCAACACCTCTTAGGCGTTCTAAACACCAAAAAATTATGTCCATGTGGTATAAGTCGCCATGGATACAAATGAAGAGGAAAAGGTGTTGCACGATAACAACCATCACCGTTTGACAATCTTTTAGAGCCTACCGTACACATTGTTTATAAAGAATGGGATGGATCGTTGTTTTTTGGTCACAATTATTTGACCGATTTTGCTACGCTTGAGTTTTGGACACGGATATATGCAGATAGTCATGGAGGATGGTTGTCATGTGATGTAAGTAACATAATTATTTGCTTATTACATAAGACGCTGCTAATAACAATACTTACTTTACTAACAAAAAAATTAGTTGGCAACACATCATGTTGTGGATCTCATTGTTGCTAGAGCGTAGAGCGAATGATGCTCGATGGACGGTTGTGTCGTCAGCTTTTAACACCGATACATAGGACTGGAGTGACATGGTTGACGAATCCGTTTACCCAACTTGGGCAGAGTGTGATACGCTATAATTTTGTTTGGTTACATTACCTGAGTACTTACATATCAATTTATTATTTCTAACCCTTTTCGTAGCTTTACATCCCAATCAACATACCACAAGCTCATTGGTTTTTGGGTGCTTTCGATTTGAAGACATTCCAAATGACTATATACGATAGCTATTGGAAGGGTGACTATTGTTCAAAAAATGAGGATTGGTTTATAGTTCTGAGAGCACGCATCCACAAACTGCTAGTCGGAGTCAACTATTGGGGTAATGAACCAACTAATTCAATTCCACTTGAGAGCCTCAAGGTGACCCTCAAAAAGGCCCCAAACGTACCACAACATATTGACAATAAAGGGGATTGTGGGGTGTTTTTGTGTTGGTTCCTGGAGGCATTGATCACCGAAAATTTATTTCTATAGAGGGTAAAACCATCGGTCCATGAGCTATGCGTTATAGAAAACGACTAGCATAAATATTTTGGAGTACAAGGACAAAGATAATTTGAACATCGTATATGTAATATGACCAACAACCACATCATTTATTTAGTTTATGTATTTATTAGTTGTTTGTTCATTTTAATTGCATTTTATATTTTATAAAACCAAAAATTATACATTTTTGCAAGACTTATACATTTTATGAAAGCGAAACTTACATGCAAAAAAAGAAAAAATCAAATCTATCCCAGAGAATGTGGTTACTTTACCAAAAAAAATTATTGTCATATTTGTCAAAAAGATCGTTTATAAGGGTTAGATTACTCAATTTCCCATGAAATAAGATATATATTAAATTTGCAATTAAAAAAAGTACATTTTTTGTTATATGTGCTCATTTAATATGCGGTAACTATTTTTAGTTATATGTGGTCATTTAATATGTTTTAAAGGGGTGAAATAGAGCCAGTAGATACCGAAGGGGATGAAATAGACCCAGTACTGGTTGAAAGATACCGAAGGGGGTGAAATAGACCCAATTTAGTTTCAAATTGTTATGTTTTTTAGTATGGGGTATGTTGGGGACTCACTAAGTTTTGTGCTTACGGTTTATGTTTAAAATGTTTTCATGTACTATTGGTTTCAAAAGGAAGGGTCTGACTTGATCACACTACATCGCGTGGAGATTTATTATGCATTGACTATTTATGACTTTACTCTGATGTTTTGAGAATACCTTAATTATGATCGTCTTTTGGGATAATTAATTAATGGTTTTGACTTATTTAAAATCAAATTTTTACTTGGTATTTTTGGGATGTTATATATTATGTAAATTTGTAAAGTCGATTAATTCCCTAAATGGTGTGTATCAATTATATTTGCTTAAGCGTTTCATTTTATCTGGGTATATTGGCTCTCTTTCTATTTTAACAGAGTAAAGCATGATGATGGAATTAATTACTACATACACAAATTCGATCCCTGTCAATTTGATTTCAGAAAGTGAATGAAATAACATGGATGATGCCCTCAAACTATCTGATGAAATGTCATAGAGGCACCCTCTCCTTTTGGTGTGTGATAATGCATGGCTTAACACTACAAGAATCAAAGTTGGATTTCTAGAAAATGTTCCAAGAAAACAGCCAAGGGCAAAGTGTTGCAATAAAACATAGGTCAAATGAACTCTTATATCTATTAGATATCATATATAGAAATTGAATGAAATAATCAATGAATTTTCATACTCTCTTTTCTACTTTCCTTTTTATTTATTATAGGCTATTTTGTTTATTTCTATTACATCATTTAAATATCATTATTTTCTTAGGCATTGTACTTTATAAAATTTACAATGAAGAATGATATAGAAGCAGTTAAGTAACTTTTGAAATTTTATATTTGCATATGTCAAAGAATTGTTGAAGGTTGGGAGTAACAACATGTCCAATAGTAATTCAATTTTGAATTCCAGTCGGGATGGTGTTTGGAAAGTCATTTGTTAAAGGGTAAATGAGGAAATTATACTAATACATGTGTATTTTTGCAATTCATCAGATATGTTCAATAATTAAACTCTTAATCCTTTCAGTTGTAGGTTTTGGTGTTTTTTAATTGAAGGTGCATTAAAAAGAGTTTGAATGGTAGGATGAGGCTCCTAAATTGGTTCTTGGGTTTTGTAGGTGCATTTAATTTATTAGTTGTTCTCCATTTTATTCTGATGTTGATGATGTTGATAATATGATGAGGCTCCTAAACCCCTTTCACTGTAATATAGTTGCTTATCACAAATTGTTTGATAATGACCATTAATAACTAAAAAAATATTAGTATACTACAAGTACTAAAATTGTAACTTTTACTTATCCTTTAATAAAGGTTTATAAATTTCAAAAATAGTCTTCTTTTTTAAAGTTTATTATAATTTTGACTAAACTGTAAATTGGTTCTTGTGGTTAGCAAAAAAATGTGGATAGAGTCCAAAAAGTTTCCAACTTGTACCATTGGTCCAATTTCGGATCTCTTTGGTGATTTTGGTCCCTATCGTTGGCATTTTTTTAAGGTTTTGGTCCACACCCAACCTAAAATGACTAATACACCCTTAAACAGATGTTTTATAATTTCTTTTATTTAATTACGTATTCTTTTAATTAAAAAGAAAGCAAAAAGAAAATCACCCCTACCCAACCCCTTATCCCACTCTCTCACTCTTAGATAAGCCAAATCTTCATCTTTTCATCTTCTTCCTGCCCCATCACCTGAATCATCACCATTTATCTACGTCTTCAAGCAACAGTCTACAAACCACCACAATAACCATCATACACACCATCAAAATCGGTGTTCATCATCTTCAATATAATCACAATGTTTACTTCATCAGACCATCAACCACCACAATCTCTAAATCAGCAAGCCCAACATCGTCAGTCACAATGCACCATCGTCATCTTCATCCCATGTTCTGATTTAGACACCCTCACTAACTCAAGATCACCATTAATGTATTGTTTTCTTCCCAAATTCTTGATTAGGGCTCCAGTTCTTGATTTTAGTGTTCTAATTTTTGAGTTCTGGTTGAGTATCCTCTTCTTCCCCCACCCTTGATGCTTCTATAAGCAATGGTGTTGTTTTGTTGAGATGATGAGAAACCAGTGATGGTGTTGTTCTCATGGTTTTAATAGAAGAGGTGTTTTAGTTATCAGTCGAGTGATGTATTTTATTGGTAGTTGAATGATGTTGGTTAAGTCTGGTTAGGTCAGAACAATGAGAACAACGGTGAAGGGTGTGATGTTGGGTCTCCCTGAATAGAGATTGGGGAGGTAGACATGACCAAACTAAAAGCTTTGAACTTTTTTTATATTGTATAGTTTCTAGGGTTTCATAGCTCACCTCGTCGGAGGAGATGAAATGGGGCAAAGCTATGGTTGTAGGAGATAAAGGGGAAATGGTGGTGGGAGGGATAACATCAACAAGTGAGAGAGAGCGATGAGAGATGTGTGGGAGGTGGCGGCTCCAAAAGCTGTGGTTGATATTATCTCCGAATCTAACGAGACATGGTGGATTTCATCTCCGGCTCCGGAGATTCCTCTCTGGAGAGAAGGTAGGGGCTCCAACGTTAAGTTGTCAACAGAAGAGAGGATGCAGAACAAGAGATTGAGAAGAGTTAAGGAGTAAAGGTGAGGGTGGGGTGGGAGGGTTGGGTGGGTAGGTTTTGTTTAGTTTTTAACTAAAAAATAATAATAAAACAAATTTAAACGAATGAAAATGGTAAAAGAGTCATTTAAATTGATTAGGGACCAAATCCGCGGAAAGTTTGTGATTTTGGATTAGTGGTGCAGGTTGGAAACTTTTGGGAATCCATCTACACTTTTTTGTTAACCACATGCACCAAATTTGCAGTTTAGTCTATAATTTTAGACAAAATTGCAAAAATGGTCCCTGTGGTATGCAAAATTTTGGTGTTTTAGTCCAAACAGTGACTTTTTTTGGTTTCGTAGTCCTTTTGGAGTGGTTTGTATGTGAAAATAGTCCCTCCGAAAATTGAAATGACTATAATACCCTTGAGGTATTTATTTTTCATTTTTCTTTCATTATTCTTAAAATTTAATATTTATTTATTTATTTTAATAATTAAAAAAATAAAAAAAAGTCCCACCCCTTGACCACCGTCTTCCACCACCTTAGTCTGCCACTACCACCGTCTGCCACCTCCATATATGATTCCACCATTACCCAAAATCCCCTTCCCCTCCACCGTTCACCTCCTCCAACAACCTTTTTCAACCATCTCCGCAACCGTTCGCCTCTAAACATGACCATTCTTCACCTCCAACAAACACCACAGTTCACCTCCGCCAACACCAACCAATCACAACATCCACCACCATTGTTGAAATCTAATTCTAACCTCAAATCAAAACCAAGAGATTTAACTTCAAATCTAACCTGCAACTCAAATTCTAACTCAAATCTAAGCATGATTACTGAAATTAAAAAGAATCTACCATATGACTTCAAATCCCACCTCGATTTACACGATTAAAACAAGAATAGGCTTGTTGAATCGATTAGAATTTTGAAACCCAGATGATGAAGGTTCAGACCCATATAATTTGAAGGTTGAACCATGAAGTTGATCAAGGAAACACCGTTCCAGGGATACACGACTGAGACCAAATCAATGACTCTTTATCTCCTTACGCAACGCTGCATCATCTGAGTTAGGCCTTAGAGATCAATGACTTCGATATTGACCTTATTTGACTCCTCCACCACCGATGGTTTAGAGAGCCAATTGACAGAGGAATTGGATCGAAGACTAAGCTAGACATAAGGTCGAGCACCTGGAGTGCATCTAAAGGATTTCGAACTCTGTAAGTAGCTGGGGACGCACCCGTCTTCATCCTCACAAACATCATCATCATCATTTGTCCCTTCTAATACAACTATGCATAAATCTATGGGAACCAATGCTTTACCCATTGCTGGCACTTAGCTTTACCCCTTCAGAATGGTTGAAAGAGACCAGATCTCCGATAGCTTCTTCACTCTGAAAAGAGGTTGATGGTGGTCGGAGTTTCCATTTCAGTCGATAATTTTTTAATCTTTAGGTAGGACCTTCGATTTCAGGGCTACCGTTTAACATTATGAAGATGATGAAGGAGATGAAGAGAGGGAAAAAGATTAATTGAAACCTGTGTGAGAGTGAGAGGAGAAGGTTTCCTAAGCAGTTGAAGAACAACATCGACTTTTTTTTTTCTTGATTTGCGTTTGGTGGAGAGAGAGAGAGAGAGAGAGAGAGAGGTGGGACCTTTTTTATTTTTTTAATTGTTAAAATAAATAAATAAATATTAAATTCTAAGAATAATGAAAGAAAAATGAAAAATAAATAACCCAAGGGTATTATAGTCATTTCAATTTTCAGAGGGACCATTTTCACATAAAAACCACTCCAAAAGGACTACGAAACCAAAAAAGTCACTGTTTGGACTAAAACCCCAAAATTTTGCATACCACAGGAACCATTTTTGCAATTTTGTCATAATTTTATTTCTTATGGTGAACTTTTTTCTGTTTTCAAGGGTGAAATGGTCATTTTAAAAACTTTAATAACTAGGTTATTAACTTAGACAACACAGAGAACAAATTAAATATAAAGCCAAAAACAAGGACCAAGTATGTAGTTGAAAACTTTTTGGATCAAAATTGTAAAATATAGTGAACAAAGTGTAATTTGCTCGAAAAAAAAAGATATGCTTTTTACCTTTCTTGTTTTTTATATATTTCATTTATAACATGTTACTTTTTGTTATATATGTATTATATCATCGCACTTTCATATAAATAAAAGTATGATGTAGTAATTACAAATAAATGAAAGTATTGTTTTCTATTCATCATTGTACTTTGATAATCTTCATAATTCATCATTGTACTTTGAAATTTTTAGATATTACTTCTTAAAATATCCTATTCCGGCATTATACATTGAAAATAAGGTCTTAATGTACGATGTTTCATTGCATACCCCCATCCCTCCTAATTTTATAGCGTGAACATCTCTTTATCAAGTTAAAGGGAAGAAAGAAACTAATGTATATGTAGCCAACGACATTGATGTAAGTCTCAAGTTTTATCGACTATTATAACATCATAACCCTAATATATCCTATTACAAAATTTTACTTTGAAACATCTACCAATTATAGCAATTTTCTTTAGATACAAAGCAATTATAATTAGGTACATCTTTTTAGAGTATAATATCCAAATAAGAGATTTTTTCAAGTACAATGCTATAATATCCCACTAAGAATTTCTTTGAAAGTACAATACAAGCCCTAGAACTAAGATTTAATATTGATAATGTAATGTTTCCAAATGCTAATCCATCAGATGAAAAGAAAGGGAAAAAATAGTTCAAGTATAATTAAATAATGTATTCTTTAAATTGCCATCTTTCAAATCTCTACGTTTGCAAAAAAAGGAATAAGAGTGGACCGGGAAATTACTATGGTTTCATGTGAAAGTAATCTTGGATTTCCTTTATTTTACATGCCTTAAGTTGGTTTATTTTCTTATATAATTTTGAATTTCCTTTATATATGGTTGACATTCTCTAGCTTTAACAGATGAAGGAGAGGAATATTGTGCATTTTGTTTGCTGTCTAAACAAGAACTTGATATTGAGTGATTATTATAGAAGAGTAGACTGGGAAATTACTATGGTTTCATGTGAATTCCAACTATTTCGTGTTATAATTCTTTTGGTATTTTAATTTAATGAATATCGTGCTCACTTATAATGTTTTTGTGTTAATAACTTAGTGACAATGATTAGGGTTTTGTAGGGGAATTTGCAATGATGGTGTCTGCTCAGCTCATAGCGGAGGCTATTAATGAGGTTAAAGAAGGTATCGATTTGTTTCTTGGTTGATTGACTGCACTTCAAATGGCTATTCACAACACCCGTCATAAAGTCCAACAATACAAGGATTTGTGATTATCTCCTAATATAACTATTGTAAGTTTGGATTATATATATTATATAATGATATCACCGCATCTTGGACTAATTACCAGGGTTTTTTATTAGATCTTCTTCCATTTGACCAACACAGCCAAACCTCATGAAGCATCTAATGATCTATGTCTATTTTATCTTATTTTAATTATGGTCGAATCAAGTACATAAGTTAATTACAACTATCCTAATTTTCTTTTATGCATGGTGTTTGTACTTCTTATTAACAAAAGGTGGAATTTATATAGATATTTTTCTTTATTTATAAAAATAAGTTATGAATTGTTGATTTTATCCTTTTATTTTAGGTTGTATGATGTCGATGGTAGAAGAAACTCCTCTCATACTTATTGGTGTTCATTTACATCCAATTTGTGATGGAAGCACCTAACAACAAGGTAATTTATTTTAAAATTCTTTTATCTTTACTAGTCATCTGTTGCAACTGGTCTTTAATTGTATTATTTTTTTTTAATTTTAAGATGGTCTTATTATTAGTAAAATGTGGAGACCATTTAAGAATATGTAAGGCATTTCAAGAATTGCTTGATTTATCATTTTCAGAAATTGTTCAACCTGATTTATCATTTTCAGAAATTGTTCAGACCTAAAGACAAAGAACAACAAGAAAGTTTCCAGATGATGAAGAAAAGGGAGAGGAGACAACTATTTCTTCACAACTATGCATAGAAATAGTGTCGAACTAAGGAATATGGACATTTAGTTGTCCAACAAAGGTTGCAGATGGTGCATTGGATAATTGAGGTTCGTTTGAACGGCTTTATGATGCACATTACTTGCTCTTATAAATTTGGTATTCTATAATTTGGATCCTTTTCTCTAGGAAAGGCAATGTCCTTTATTTTATTTTTGGTTCCCACTCACCTGGTATTATTTTAAGCATCAAAATAATAGCAACATACTTTACTATGGCTACCAATTCATGCAATGTACTATAGTTTCACACAAAAGCAAAACCTTCGAAACCCCGCAACATGGGAAAATCACTTCTAGTTCTTATATAATTAGACGAAGTCACCTAAATGTTAATGATTAACTAGTTTTATCAGACATTTGAAAGAGGTTATTTGATGGGTAATCAAGTATCCTCATACTTTTCTATTTTACCGTCTTCTTATAAACTTAAGATCATGATATTTGTTATATTTAATAAAATTAATAAACTTTTATTACACTTGTCATCATCAAAAAATAATAGGAGAATGAATAATTAAATATGTAACCATATTTTGGTCTAGCTTTTTAAGACTAGACATTTCTTGTTTTTTTGTAACTAGCAAAATAATAGGGCTTGTAATAGGTCGATTTAGTTTGGGTTTGTGTTCCACCTATTTATTAAGTGGATTGAAGATCTCAACCCAACAAACATGTTTATTTAAGACCCCGTTTGATAGACATCTTTCAAGGTCCAAGCAGATCTTTATGACCGAATGGGCCGAAAGGACTGTTTGATTTGCACAAAAAAATGGTTTTTTCCAGTAAGATATGTCTTTCCCACAAAGCCCTAAAACCAAATATTTATGGTTGAATGGGTCGGAAAGGCAATTGTGCCCTAAACGTCGCCTCTTTCTATCTTTTCTCCAACGCTCTTCATCGGACATCATCGCCTCCTCACTAAGCTCCTTACTTCATCGTCGGCCAACCTCCCTCTATCGGAGCATCCACCAGCTCTGCCCTACAGGTAACCGTCTCAACTCATATTTTTTCTAATTTGTTTCTTCTGATTGGATAGTACCAAACATGAACATTCATCTGTGTCAGATTATTTTCTTTCTTCGGATTTTCGAGGATCGGATTTAAGAGGATCATTAAATATATAAAATTTCAATCAGAAATTTTGATTTTAACATACCTTTTTGTGTAATACTGATTTTGTATGACAACTTGTATTTAGATTTTAAATGATTATTGTGTAATTTGATTTTGTATGACAATTTATATGTTTTTATAATTATTCAACAACTTCATCCATCAAAGTATAGAACAACAAGGTAATATGGTCATTTTTCATCATTCAGCACAGTCGGTCAGACATACAATCAAACAACATGGTTTCATTCATAGTCAGTAAACTTTCCCAGGCAGCACTTTTCCAAACAACAACTA
Organism: Lactuca sativa; assembly: GCF_002870075.4. Lineage (NCBI taxonomy): Eukaryota > Viridiplantae > Streptophyta > Magnoliopsida > Asterales > Asteraceae > Lactuca > Lactuca sativa. The sequence goes on from NC_056627.2 coordinate 275,091,906, forward strand.
TCAAATAGTCCCTAAATGTATTGATATTTTCAACCAACCAAACCTCTTAGATAAATGGATTGTCATGGGGTTGATTTGTTTATATATTTCCCAACTCAATCTATTAAACAAATAAATTGAACTTAAGTTGATTCATTTAAAATTAGAAATATAAATAATTTAACTAAATATTGAACTTACTTAAATTAGGTTAAAACTTAAGTAAATGTCAAAGTAGATCAAAAACAGGACCCCAATTCTCAAATACAAATAAATTGTCCAAATAACATTAAAAATACTTAATTTTTAAATAATCCAACTCCTACTATCATCGACTCTACTTTAAATTTCAGCATGACTTTCAACTGCATCTATCTTCCCCGTAATGGATGACTCCACGTAACTCCTCAAGTTGAGTTTCCATTTTTCGCGAAAAAAATAATTAGAATTTGAAGGGGGTTGTTAACGCCAAAAATAAGATGAGGTTTCAGGTCACGCTTAAAAACATAAATAATATTATAGCATTATAATTTATAAATTAATAGTTAAATAAGTCTATTTAAATAAATATTAAATTAAACATATATGAAAGTCAACTGAGTTGACGAGTTGAAAAACCAAAATTAAAATTAGAAATTCAAAGAACCAAGAACCGAATCGAATACCCCTATGTGATTCAGATTATGCTCCTACTGCATTTTAGTTCTTTCGTTGATTCACACATCTCTATGACTAGGGCTAGAGAGTGATGTCACACTTGTCACGGTTGTAACATCCATAAAATTCATGAAAAAATTTTAACTTTTAAAAACAAACCATAAATCATACTTGTTTACAAAATAGTTTTCAAACATGATCATTATCAGAGTTTTTCCCAAAATCATAAAACAAAACTCGAGGAGGTACACGATCACGCCTTCGCCTTTCCGCGATCCTCTAAGGTACCTGAAACATAATCCAAAGCTGTAATCCCAAAGATTAGCGAGTTCCCCAAAATACCAATACACAAACAAATAGCACATATATAATAACAACATGCAATGGGTCCACAGCTAGCAGACCGGATTACCCCTGAGCCTACACCATAAGTCTAGCTTGCCCTCGGCCCAAAGCTTATGTTTGGCTTGCTCCTTGAGCCCAAAACATAAGTTTGGCTTGCCCCTGGGCCCATAGCTTATGTATGGCTTGCTCCCCGGCCTGATCAGTCCTCGGACTGAATACCACTAAGCCCTCAGTACGAGTCTTGCATGCCTTTCCTGACCCTCAGCTCGTATCTGGAATGCTCATGAGCCCTTGGTATGATTCTAGCATGCCCTCCCCGACCCTCAACTCATATTTGGTTTGCTCGAGGGTTTTTTTGCTAGAGCACGGAGCTGTACAACCTCAACCCAACCTACACAATATGTCGACATATAACAGATAATATCATATACAGATAAACAAATAGTATCACTGGTAGTCCTACATATCTACCAAACTAGCATATCAAATCTAGCATGCATATCTACTCCATACTCAACATATCAAAAAATATCAAGTTATCAAACCAAGTGGCCAGCCTTGGTGCCTTTGACCAGAAAGTATAGTGAGAAAAACTCACCTCACAAGTTGAACAGAATTGATAAGGCCCAACTCCGAATCTCAGCTCTCTACTTAATGCCTACATCCACCAAGTGAACAATTCCATCAAAATCCCAAAATACCCTCAAAGTCAAACTTGGTCAAACTCAAAGTCAACTGGTCAAAATCAATAAACCCACTGAGTCAACCTAACCGAGTTAACTCAACATGGGCTGACCCATGCGACTATGCGGGGCGTACTCTGGAGGTATGCTCAATGTACACGAAGCTTCACAGAAGACCATTGATATTGCTATACGTATACATATTTTTAGGCAATATTTTAATATGTTTTGCTTAATATTTTAGTTATTTGCATAGATAAATGGTACTTATATGATTAAAATTGTATTTTGCAGCTAAATGGAACATTTTTGAAGAACAAGGACTAAAAGCGATAAGAGATTGAACTTTGGAGGCTTGGAGAATTAAAGAAAAGAAAATCCACGAAAACAGTTGAAGCCACGCTGTGGACTTCTTTTACAAGACATGACATGGATGATTCTGGAAGATGAGTACACGGAAAGTCGGAATCCTTGTCCGATAAGGATTCATCCAAAGTCACGATGTGGAGTCCTAATCCAAGACGTGGAGTTCAAATTCACGATAAGTATATATATCTTTGGTACTTACGGGTTTGAGAGGTTGGCTGAAGATTAGACGTTCCAGAAGACGAATTTCAAAGGAGGATTAAGAGAGAAATCAAGCATTGGTATTGGAATATGGATAGGAAGATCATTACTTCACTTTTGATTTGGTACAATTCATTATGTCTTTATTAGTTGAAATTGTGTGTTTTACTTTAGCTACGAGTAGCTAAATCTACCTGCTTCTGTTAACTAGATGAAGTTGGAACTCATGGTTTGGTTATGTTAATATAGATTTTCCTAGTTGGTTAACGTCTTGTGTTTGACTGTTTATACCTAGCATGCTTAATTCGATACTAGATTGTTTTAATTCATATTTCATGTAGTTTAGTGACCATTAATCTGCATGAATTTGATTACCTAGTAATTTAGTGAACATTAGATTATTAGAGCTAAGAACTAAACAATCTTAAATAAGTAATTAAAGCATTGAATTCGGTTGTGTTGGAGAGCACATATTGTGACCATAAAAGCTCCATCATATTTAATAATTGATTATGTGTTAAATTATGTATGACCATGCTAAAGCTCCATCATATTTAATAATTGATTACGTGTTAAATTATGTATGACCATGCTTAGCTCTAAATGAATTAATTCAATATTAGTAAATTTGGACTTGAATTGCTAATAATACATTAATTGGTAACCAACGGGAATTGTCATGATTAATAGCTAAATCATCAAGGAAAAATGGAGTCAAACTAACAGAAGTGTTTTTAATATTTGGTTGAATAGTTGTTGAGAATTTAATATTGTCTAAACTTGCAAAATTAGATAAAAAAAAACCATTTTACTTTTGCTAGAATTTTAGGTTAATTTAATAATAAGTAGGTTAAATAATTAATCTCGTTCCCTGAGATCGATACCCGAATTATGTGCTATACTATTTGAGAAAGGGCACACTGCCCTGGGTCGAATAGCTAGTAGAATAGTAGGTAAAATTAGGTATAGCTATTTTCACGCCTCAACCACCACCGGGGTGGATGACCGGGTACGCGGGACGTAACCTCGCAACCCTAATTTATTCATTAAGTGCTTAATGGCTTCAACACTTAAGCTCATACTTCAGATCCAAGGTCCAGTGTAACGCCCCAAAAATCATGACATAACTTTTTTTACTTTTTGATTAATAAATCGTTAATACATTTCTTTCTCATGAAACCAATGTAACCAAGAGTTAGCAAAAACATCCTCAAATCAGAGTAATTAACAGAATGCGGAAAACATGTGGTGTGTGCCATGCAATCGTCCTGAGCTCTTTCATTTTGAAAACTAAAGTACCTAAAACATAAACTAAAAACCATAAGCACAAAGCTTAGTGAGTTCCCCAAAATACCATATAACATACAACCACAAAATATCATGCAACATACATGTAATTGCCATGGGCTCCCCCACATGGTCTTTATCCGGAATGCCATGGGCTCCCTCATGGTCTTTGCCTGGAATGCCATGGGCACCCCCATGGTCTGATATCCAACTGCCTCGGGCACACCCCCCACGAAGTCTTCCATGGAAGTATCACAGAGACAACTAGCATACCACATATCACAGAACAATTATCATACCACATAACACATAATAGCTTGGAATTGGTGCCTTCAACCCATGAATATAGTGAGGAGACTCACCTCGCACTGTAGAAGCTCACTGAGAGAATCCCTAGCTGCTACCCTGACGGCTTCCTGAACTAGCAATATCAATAATACACTCAATCAACAATTGGGCTCCAATCCATAACCACAACTCCATACCTAGGGTAAAAGGACCATTTTACCCACAACCTAGCCTTGACCAAGCCCAAGATCCAAGCTAATATCTGAAAGGCCCAAAGGCCCACTAATCAACCAATGGCCTAATTTTCCAAATTGGTCCCAAACTCCTTACATGGCCCTGCCTTAAGGCCCAACCATTCTTTCTAGTCTAAACACTTTGTATCCCGATGGCCCATTAACAACTCAAGCCCAAAATACCAGAAACTGCTATATCCATCCAAGCCCACTAATGGCCTAATTTTCCAAATTGGGCCCAACCTCATACGAGCCTTATACTAAGCCCATAACTCCCTTAATTTTGTAACATCCATAAATTTTACGCCAAATTTAAACTTTTCCAATCACAAATAAAACCAAATAGTATTTGTTTACAAAATGTTTTCAATCATTATTCATCAGAGTGTCCCAATAACCAGATCATAAGGATGAGGAGCGGTACGGTCATGTCTTCGCCTTGCCATGATCTCCTTAAGTACCTGAAACGTTAAACTGAAAACTGTAAGCCCAAGGGCTTAGTGAGCTACCCCCCAAAATACCAATACCACACCGATAACACCATATCAACATCAGACAAACAACAACATGCATATTGGGCCATCGGCCTGACTAGACCGCCCTGCAGGGCCTACAATCTATCTGAATCTGTCCCGAGCCTTTGGCATAACTAGACCGTTACTTGGGCCTACAGTCTTCCCGGGGCGCTCATAGGGTGTGTTGGCCTTCAACATAAAGCAGGACCGCCTCAACCCAAACAACAAGCAAATAACCATGTGCGCATAACTAGCATATACTGTCATATACAAACATCAACATATATATATCTCACCGATCATCAATCATATCAATCTCTCATAACTAGAGCATCAACCTAGCAAGTCACTATCATACCAATCCTTACATATCATTAGAGCATAACATACTGTCGTCCTTGGTGCCTTAGACCCTATTGATATAGTGAGGATAACTCACCTTGAAGATGTTGACTCGGTAGATAAACTTCAACCCTCGGATCACCGCCACAAACTCCACCACCTATTACCATAGCATAATCATACCCATAAGATCCCAACCTTTCAAGGTATCCCATAATCCAACTAATCAAACCCTGATCAAAGTCAAAGTCATTAGTCAAGGTCAACAGTCCATGTTGACCCTAACTCGCCGAGTACCCTCGACTACTCACCGAGTTCCTTGAAGTACTTGCCCACTCGCCGAGTCACTGGAGTGACTCGTCGAGTTCCTTCGGTTTATGATCGAAACCCTAAGGCCACTCGGCGAGTTTCCTTCTTGCAACTCGACGGTTACACATGCATACATAAATTGGGGAAACCTCAACCGACTCACCGAGTTGTTCATCCAACTTGTCGAGTCTACAGCAATCTTCATCGGACTCATCGAGTTGTTCATACAACTCGTTGGGTCCAGGCTCATCTTCATGAGACTTGCCGATTCAACCTCGCGACTCGTCGAGTTCCTTCGGTCCTTAAGCCATACAGACTCTTTTAAGCCATGCAGTGGCTCCAAATTACAGCTCCAAGCTTCTACGACATGCTTTTCACGTAAAGTTGCAAAATTTACGTGCATGCATAGCTACAAAGGCTCTAAATGTCAAAACCAAGATCACAATGGGATTTCATACTCAAAGAGGCTCCATACAAAATCAAATTCGAAGCTTTATGACTCTAAAACCCAAGAAGGGTCCAAATCTGAAGTTACAACTTCAGATCTAGCTCATATCCCACATTATCATCTCAACCAAACCATAAAAACCCTAGATCTCAACCAAAAGAGGTATAGAAGGAAAAAGAAGTAAAGGTGATGACTAAATACCTCCAAATGATGCTATCTGAGGTAGAATTCTGATTTCCCACACCTCCTTGCCCCTAGCCTTTTGTCCTCCAAGCTCTTCTTCTCAAAATATCTCCTCTCTAAGGCTTTAGACACATAAGAATGAAGCACCACACGAATTAGGTTTTTTTGAGATCTCAATGGACTGCAAAGAGGCGAAAGGAGGCTTATGCTTCCTTAAATAGGGTGCAAAACCCCGGGATTTAGGGTTTCATCTGCCAGCTCCTCCTCATCGAGTCCCTTCATGGACTCGGCGAGTAGGCCACTAAATACGCGTCCCCAACCCGCTGCTACTCGGCGAGTAGGACAACCAACTCATCGAGTAGACCTCAAAATCAAAACAAATTCATATTTAAACAATACTTGAGAATCAGGGTGTTACGTAATTATAAGTCAAAAGTTAAATTCAATGGTCCGAGTTGACCCAACTCGCCGAGTTGTCCTTAGACTCGTCAAGTTTCTCCATTAAATGCACGGATCTGCATCAACCCGCCGAGTTGGCTAGGAATCAAACAAATCAATGCATTAAGCCTTTTCTATCGAATCTAGAAGCTTCCAATCTCATATCTCTTCCCAAATGATGACCAGAAAGGTAAAGTTTCAAACTTTACCCTTAAAAACCTTTACAATGAACCCAAACCCGAATCCGTGACTTAATAGAGTGATGCTTAACCTATTAATCCCTTAAACTCTCAAAACATAGTCCTGAAACACAGATCTTGTTGGGTTATGTGCATAACATCAATCCTATGGTGTTCATGCAACCCTAATTGTTTTGATCTAAGTTTTATACTATGAACGTAACAACATTGAATACCAAAGCAATGATCCTAAGAACTAGCATACAACAATCAAATTGACATAAAAACTAGGGTTTAGATCTTAACTTTCTTGTTATGTAGTAATAACAAGTTCTTCTTGAATATCCTTGACCTTTGAAAGCATAGTGCCTCAAATGTTGCACCTCTAATGGAGTCACAAACACCACTAGCAACAAGATGACTTAGGAGAAGGATTAGGAGGCACAAAATCGTCTAGGCTTCCCTCTAGGGTTTCAAGTGGCAATTTTAGGATGTCTGGGGTATCCTTATATAGCTGAGGAATTAGGGTTTCACTCAAAGGCCTTATTTGGTTGTTGAGGCTCTAAGCAGCCCACAAGATCCTTCCAGAATCTCCCTTTGGACGAAATCTTATGGGTTATCCATAAGGATTTCATCCAAACCCTTTCCAAGGGTTCCTCAGCCCACAATGCAATTATACTATAATTACAATATTAGTCCCCCAAGTTTAATTAATCTCTTTTGACCACAAAATTAATTCTAAATTAATTATTGATCAATATTAATTAAACAATATGATTTCTCTTTTAATATATTATTCCTATAATATATTAATAAATCATAATTAATCCTCTTTCTCCATAATTCATCCTATCATTTGCTATGGTGAAGGCAACCCAAAAGGACCATGCTCATAATCGGGTCAAGTACATACCAAAATAGTTATCGGCTTAGACACCTAATCCAACAGATCTATCATCCCAAGGCTGGATTATCACGTAAATTTTCCAACTTTATGTCGATGCATGCAAGAAAGGAACCCTAGAGCCCAAAATGGCTTAATAAAGGACTTAATGCATGGATTGGACTTAGGACTTTGCAAAGCTTGCAACTTTATGCCAAGAGAGGTCATAAAAGGGTCAGATCTAACATAATAACCCCTGAAACCCTTAACCTTTGGAAAACCCAACCAACCACCCAAAAATCAAGCTAAAACATCCCACAAAGAGATCTGGAAGATAACAACACAAGGTTTCGGCTTTATACCTCAAAAGGACTGCAACAAATGGAGAGTTTATGTATCCAAAACCTTCCTTCCAAACTAAGCACCTTCATTCTTCAAACTCCTTCCAAAGAACACCAAAAACCAACTCTCCAAACTCGCACACTCAAACTTGAAGGATAATACACGCAATTAGGGTTTTCTGGACAAGGAGCCTGGTAAGGAGGCCAGCAAAGGGAGTTAAGGTCTTTAAAGAGGGTGCAAAACCCTAAAATTAGGGTTTTCTCAAACAGCGTCCAACTCGTCGAGTTTCCCTACACCAACTCAACGATTTGGTCCTAAAAAACACGCGCCTCAAAAGCTTCCAACATGTCGAGTTTATGTCATAAACTCGACGAGTTGGCCCCTAAAAAGGGAATTTATTTCCATAATTGACCTTCTAGATTCCGGATGTTACAACGCTCCCCAACTTCAATTAGATTTCATCCTCGAAATCGCTCCTTATTAGCACTCAAAGCAAAACAACCAACCTGATGATCATAAACGAAAATTCAGCATACAAAAAAATCTTCCCAAGGAAACTTGAATCAACCCTGGCAGAACAAACCTTAAACTCTTGTAGAAAAATCACCTTTACATTTCCTGATACCCGCAGTCTCGAATTGATATAACTACCTGACAGCTCACCCCCTCTTAACCACTATCAAACTAATTCCATAACAAAACTAGACTAGGCAAAATACTTCCAACCTAGATTATATTGATGCTTTTAATGGAACAAAATCACCGATCATATACAACTATATAACACTTATACCCGACAGAAGGCTCAGATAATACTTCGAGTAGCATATTCATCCTTGCAACGGTTGGACTCAGACGATAGCTGCACAACAGGGTCTAATCAGCCTCTCTGAGATTATTTAATCTAACTGCAAATGACTTAGCATATACCCCGAATAACAAGCGACTCCACACACGAATACCAAATCACTGAAACCACTCCGACTCATCCCGCTGCCACTTGCTGCTTTCTAAAAGTAGTCGAGACCTCCTTAATCCCAACATACCTCCCTAATCCCAACTTATTTGTCAACTACTTGAAACGTCAGACTCCTGCCTGATTGCTATGCTAAAACACGCAAAAACACACATTAGCCCCACACGATTCCCGAAATAAGATCTTGATTGACGAAAACTGCTCCACAACACCCCGCCATCAAATCCACTTCTCCTAATTATGAACACGTTGTGGTTCCTCCACATATAGTACCATCCGAAGACACACCGTAATGGCTTATTCGTCATCATACTAAACCCATTCGTTACTCTTGACCCCTGCGATTGATGCCTTTGGCATGACGACACCCCAAAATCTTGTTACACTGAAACAAAACCCTGCATAGAACGTGCACAATACCCAACTCGAGATTTTACCCAAAACTGATTCGATACCCCAATCATAACCCAACATCTACGAATCTGCACCTGCATTTCACACCACATCCTTCTGATTACCAACCCATTTACCTAAACGATAAATAGGTATGCCCAAACCATCTCTGAGACTTCCACTCTTACACCCGGTCCAACCACCAAGTTCCTAAGAGTCCAATAACCAGGCCACCTAGCCTAGACCCATATGCGTCACACACCGGCTACCCGCATGTCCTGCAACTCAAGATCCAAACCCTTGACTCAACAGTCTCTACCAGTTCCAACCTGAATTTTCATAATCACTCGGGCTCGCCCGTGAACCCCAAAGACCCTCAACCTAGAACAGAGAATAATTCCCTGACAACCCCGGTCGGCGTGCCCAAGGCACAGACTAATTTCCCTTCCATGCGTGTGACCATCACATAAATAGTCTACTTCGAATCGATGAATGCTACGATCCTATCGCAGCCTAACATTACTTCCATCCAACCATGCTTACCACCCATGGCCTCACCACACTCGAACCATCACAACGTCGCACCTCCCGACCCGAATCTTGTATCCCATCAGGAGGTCGAGTCACGCCTACGAATTCCCATTGCCTACTATACTTAATCAAGGCGATGCCGACCGGCGATTAGGAGTTTCCTAAACTCCCACCAACACAACCTAGGCCTAAGAAGCAACTTATTTCTCCCCGACTTGGACTCGACGACGCTCTTTCACCTCTTAAACCTTACGGATCTCCGATCCATTTCCCCCAATAAGCACGAACTGCCCAAATCCTACGCTGAACAATACAAGCACCTCATTGTTAGCCAAACACAATGATCACTCATCTTTGTAATCCTGAAGAATATTCTTGTAATCTTAACCAATCGGATGATCCCAATCACTTACCATGATACCCTTTTACTTGAGAAATCTAAGAGCAAATACATATTTGCCACTATCTTACCGCTGCCAAGGGACCAGTGAATGCTACAGGCCACCCCGCAGTCTTATAACACTCACGTCCCAACAGATTAATAGTAAATGCTATGACTCCCCCGTAGTCTTACAACACCTTCGACGCACCACAACTGCCTAAGACCTTACAGCCAATCGATCTAATCCGACATACCCAAAATCGAGCACACACTCGACCGAACACCCAAACTGAACTCAATTAATGGCTGTAACCCCAACCTGATTCCCCAAATCTTGCTATCAAGCACCAAGAGAACGCGATTCACATGTTGCGAAGTTTACTGAACTCCCAACTCACACAACCCTCAAACCAAACAGCTACTTAGGCCGCCTTCCTCCCCGACGAGGATGCGAAACTCATCGAAGTTTCATAACCACTTCTGCTCCTTAATACTTGAACGATTCCCTCCACTTTGATTTGATTATGTTCTCACATCATATGAGAATTGAAGGACTCCCAACCCTTCTTACCCCATACCAATCTGCTGACAACCAGCGCTTACCAATGCAAGTGTTCCACTAGTAACCACTCTAAGCAACATAATTACTGATAGAAACCGAAGGAAAACAAAAGATAACATACCCGCAATATCACCTGTTGACATGGTCAAACCTGTTACGCTTGCGACAACCCATACTCCTGAAGCGACAAACTTCATCGAATGCAGGAGCTCCACGAGCACGAAACTCTCGGAAAGAAATAATGCGAGCTCCAATGATTGCCATAACCTCAGCACGAAATGTTCCTAAGCGCTCATCCAAGCTCTCCAAAAACCCCTCCACCGAACCAAAGATTACAAGAGTCTTTTTCAAAACACCACAACTAATCTCTTAACGAAATAAATTCATGTGTCTGCTCACTAATTGGCTCAATACCCTTACCTGAGCCGAAATCAGAACTTAAACCTCCTTCCTGGAAGCCCATCACCTAACCGAAATATAATCATGTAGAAGACCATAACATACTCAAGAATCCTCTTCCCCAAGCTTCTTAGATTATCCAAGACTTTCGCCGATTCGAGTATGGATCATTTGCTTTCAGTAGTACGGGACCAATACTACCTTCCACACATATTCATACTTTCCTCAAGGATCATCATGAGTCCTCTAAGTCATATACTCCACCGATGCACTAATATTAGCTAAACAACAACACAAAACCCGTCGAAGCACTTCCTAGGCTCCCCTTAGGTTCCCGACCTCACCCTACCATCAGCTGTTGAAGAACTCCTCATAATGCCAGTAATCCACCTCATGAATACCGACATATTCACTTAGTAGTTGACTCCCATCATCCAAGAGATCCACAACGCACAAAGCAAGCATCATTTGTGCAGTAACACTCCAATCTATAAAACTATCATAGCTCATTCACCCTACACACTACCACTGATGTAAGAAATTCCACCCTTAGTGTCGGCTGCCTTATGCATGCAAATTGTACACAGAACATGATCAAATACAGTGTCGAATAATAGACTCTACCCCAGAATCACAACGACAAGGAATAGAAAATAAAGCCAAATAAATTATTCTAGGGCTATAAGATCCTAACCATATACAATTTTGAAAGCATACACTTACCAGTTACTGGTACCAATAGATATTCCCATTACAACATAGCATTCAATACTCCCAAGACTACTAAGCATCACACATATCAATCTAATCTATCACTAACTAATTAGCTCTAGCATGCAAGTCTACCAGCTCATACAATGCACATACAAAGGCCTATCTCCTAACATTCTATAATGCAACAACTGAGCAGATCCTTGGCCCTAACTAGCATGCGATTCACCGATTCATAAATCAAATCATAATAGATAACATATATGGGTATTTCGGGAAAACTTACTTGATCTCGGTTGATTGCATGCACCACACCCTTCTCTTATTTTAGAAAACTATTTTCTTAAAAATACTTTTCTTTTGAAAACTTTACCAAATCCTCAGTTTGAGTTCAAACGCACTCGAGAGTATGTATGAATCCCTCAAACCAAGGCTCTGATACCAACTTGTAATGCCCCAAAAATCATGACATAATTTTTTTTCTTTTTGATTAATAAATCGTTAATACATTTCTTTCTCATGAAACCAAGGTAACAAGAGTGAGTAAAAACATCCTCAAATCAGAATAATTCACAGAATGCGGAAAACATGTGGTATGTGCCCTGTAATCGTCCCGAGCTCTTTCATTTTAAAAACTAGAGTACCTGAAACATAGATTGAAAACTGTAAGCACAAAGCTTAGTGAGTTCCCTAAAATACCATATAATATACAACCACAGAATATCGTGCAACATACATGTAATTGCCATGGGCTCCCTCGTATGGTCTTTATCCGGAATGCCATGGGCTCCCTTATGGTCTTTACTTGGAATGCCATGGGCACCCCCCATGGTCTGATATCCAAATGCCTTGGGCACCCCCCGAGGTCTTCCATGCAAGTATCATAGAAACAACTAGCATACTAGATATCACAGAACAACTATCATATCACATAACACATAATGGGCCGACATTGGTGCCTTCAACCCATGGATATAGTGAGGAGGCTCACGTCGCACCGTAGAAGCTCACTGAAAGAATCCCTAGGTGTTGCCCTGACGGATTCCTGAACTAGCAATATCAATAATACACCTTATTAACAATTGGGCTCCAATCCATAACCACAACTCCATACCTAGGGTAAAAGGACCATTTTACCCCCAACCTAAGCCTTGACCAAGCCCATGATCCAAATTACAATCTGAAAGGCCCAAAGGCCCACTAATCAACCAATGACTTAATTTTCCAAATTGGGCCCAAACTCCTTACATGGCCCTACCTTAAACCCAACCATTATTTCTAGTCCAAACACTTTGTATCCCAATGGCCCATTACTAGATCCATCAAAGCCCACAAATAGCTCAATTTTGAAAACTGGGCCCAACCTCATACGGGCCTTATACTAAGCCCATAATACCCTTAATTATAAGTCAAAAGTAAAATTCAACGGTCCGAGTTGACCCAACTCACCAAGTTGTCCTTCAACTCGTCGAGTTTCTCCATTAAATGCACAGATCAAGAAAACTCGCATCAACTCACCGAGTTCTCCTACTAAACTCGCCGAGTTGGCCAGGAATCAAACAGCTTAATGCATTAAGTCGTTTCCATCGAATCTAGAAATTTCCACTCTCATATCTCTTCCCAAATGATGACTAAAAGGGTAAAGTTTCAACCTTTACCCTTAAAAACCACTATAATGATCCCAAACCCGAATCCTTGACTTAATAGAGTGAGGCTTTACCCATGAAGCCCTTAAACTCTCAAAACATAGTCCTAAAATACAGATCTAGCACCCCAAGGCTGGATTATCACGTAAAGTTTCCAAATTTACGTCCATGCATGCAAGAAAGGAACCCTAAAGCCCAAAATGGCTTAATAAAGGACTTAATGCATGGATAGGACTTAGGACTTTGCAAAGCTTGCAACTTTATGCCAAGAGTGGTCATAAAAGGGTCAGATCTAACATAATAACCCTTGAAACCCTTAACCTTTGGAAAACCCAACCAACCACCCAAAAATCAAGCTAAAACATCGCACAAAGAGATCTAAAAGATAACAACACAAGGTTTCGACTTTATATCTCAAAAGGACTGCAATAAATGGAGAGTTTATGTATCCAAGACCTTCCTTCCAAACTAAGCACCTTCATTCTTCAAACTCCTTCAAAAGAACACCAAAAACCAACTCTCCAAACTCACACACTCAAACTTGAAGGATAATACACGCAATTAGGGTTTTCTGGACAAGGAGGCTGGTAAGGAGGCCAACAAAGGGAGTTAATGTCTTTAAATAGGGTGCAAAACCCTAAAATTAGGGTTTTCTCAAACAGCGTCCAACTTGTAGAGTTTCCCTACACCAACTCGACAAGTTGGTCCTAAAAAACATACGTCCCAAAAGCTTCCAACACGTCGGGTTTATGCCATAAACTAGACGAGTTGGCCCCTAAAAAGGGAATTTATTTGCATAATTGACCTTCTATATTCCAGATGTTACATCTAGAGGCATACTAGGGTCATAAAGTTGATGGGTTTTGAGCATTCTAACACTCCTAAGTGTACATGCAACCCTAGAAAACCTTGGATCTATGTTTGTCTAAAATACATGCAAAATATGATTTCCAAGGTTCATAATTGTGTCTAGCATACATGGGGAACTTTTAATCTAAAAGATGGATAGAATTACATGCCTTGTAGTTGATTTGATTCCTTGAAAACCTTGAGAGCCTAGCACCCCAAGTGTGATGCCTCAAATACTTCACACAACACCAAATGCTTTGGAATGACTTTAGAGTATGTATAACACCTGTATAAATCGGCTTGCCCTCTCTTGTTCTTAGTGTGTAGCCGATTTTGGTGAGTATTATGTTCCTTATATAGTGTGCCACATCTAGGGTTACACCATGTAAACCCTAATGTGACATGACTCTTCATTTCCATGACCCACGGGTTTGTAACTCCCAAGGAACATCCTATGGGTTTAACCCAACTTGATAATCCATGGAGCTTTTAGCCCACTATACAAGTTATGGATGATTTATATAATCAACCCATATATTTAATTAGTTATTCTTTGATCACTTAATTAATTCCAAATTAATTCTTGATCAATACTAATTAAATAATATTATTAATATATTAGAACTTATAATATATTAATAAACCACAAGTGTTATTTCTCTCATTAAGTCTATCCAAATGCATGATGTCATGCAACCCAAATGGACAATGCCGGGTTGGGTTAAGTACATACTAAATATAGTTATGGACTTAGACACCTTATCCAACAGTCTCCCACTTGGATAAGTCTAATAACTATATCTATAAGTATGACTTCAGAAATCGATCAGCAATCGTAGCTCTTTCAAGGTCTCTCGGAACTGAGAAGATGATGATACGTCATTTAGATAAGTGATCATATAATCCTCTGTTCTAGATATCAGCCGGACAAATACATGGAACAATGTCTTACTTATTTTCCAGCAGTTTGTTTCTCGATTTCCAATTTGTTTGACATAGAACTAAATTGAACACATCAATTCGGTTCTGACCGGGTCCGATACATATGTCAAAACAAAATCATCGAGGGGCCTAGATATCGCTTCTAATCCAAGAAGGAACAGATAAACCTTAACTCATATGCTTATTCTACTACCTGTTGAATCACACACAAAAGTACGTTTTATAACATCGAGTTACCAATGCGGTTTCGTACGATCAATGCATAACCAACTCATAGGCAACAAGTCATATCTCTAGGTTTGAAGACTTATATGATATTACCATCTCACGATCACTTGAGATAAATTCCATGAAGTGAACCAGTGAGCATGGGTTAAATCCAATGCTCAGAACTTATGAGCACTCATGAATGTTGTAGCCATGTCCAACAACTTAGACCTCTACAATCAACTCATGACAGTCTTGATTCATACCTACTTCCAACATATGACCGACTGTGGAGATTCCAACAATATGATATACCAAACATAATTATTCTGGAAGTCAAAACATGCTAAAGAAATATAGTAAACGATTGACAAGAGATAGCAACACTTTACTCATAAATAAACACAACTTTTATTCATCATCAAATGTCAATTACACTTTACAAATTTCAAAATTATCTAACTACCAAAACTAATATCATCCTCCAGCCCTACGCTCTGAGCATGCTGGCGATGCTTAACCCGACTCAGTCCCTTCGTGAGGGGATCTGATGGGTTCTCATCCGATTATACCCTATTTGCCACGAGGAGTCCTTCTTCTATTCGATGTCTGATAAAATGGTATTTTCTGTCGATGTGTCTAGATCTCCCGTGATCCCTTGGTTCCTTGGCTAAGGCAACTGCACTTTCACTATCACATAAAATTTCCATTGGCTCATTTATAGCTGGTACAACTCCAAGGTCTCCAATGAAGTTCTTCAGCCATATCGCCTCCTTTGCTGCCTTGCTTGCTGCTATATACTCTGATTCGCAAGTTGAATCAACCACTGTCTCTTGCTTGGAACTCTTCCAAGTAATTGCTCCTCCGTTTAAGGTAAATACCCAACCTGACTGAGAGCAGAAATTATCCTTATCAGTCTGAAAACTAGCATCACTATACCCGATAACTCTCAAGTCATCACTTCCACCGAGGGTAAGGACCCATTCCTTAGTCCTTCGCATGTACTTGAGGATATTCTTTACCGCAGTCCAATGAGCCTTGCTAGGGTTCCCCTGATATCTGCTAACCATGCTCAAGGAAAAGGCTACATCAGGTCGAGTGCAGGTCATAGCATACATGATCAAACCTACTGCAAAAGCATAAGGTACTCGACTCATTTCTGTTATCACGGCCTTAGTACTCGGGCTCTGAGATTTACTCAGTCTGGCATAACTCTGTATGGGTAACTCTCCTTTCTTGGAGCCCTGCATGCTGAATCTCTTAAGCACCTTCTCTAAGTAAGTACTCTAGCTAAGTCCAATTAGTCTTTTACTCCGGTCTCTCAGAATCCTTATCCCTAGAATATAGGCAGCCTATCCTAGGTCTTTCATAGAGAAACACTTCCCAATCCAGGATTTCACATCCTGCCGGGTTGGGATGTCATTTCCTATGAGTAGTCTGTCATCCACAAACAATACCAAAAAGCTAACTATACTCCCACTAGCCTTGACATAGACACAAGATTCATCTTCACTCCTCGAAAAGCCAAATTCTTTGACTTTCTCATCAAAGCAAAGATTCCATCTGCGAGGTGCCTGTTTCAATCCAAAAATGGATTTCTCGAGCTTACATGCTCTATTAGGGTGTTCTGTACTGACAAAACCCTCTGGCTGACTCATGTAAACATCTTCAGCAAAACTTCCATTAAGGAAGACGGTTTTGACATCCATTTGCCATATTTCATAATCATGAAATGCAGCGATGGCTAATAGAACCCTAATGGACTTAATCTTTGCAACTGGTGAAAAGGTTTCATCATAATCAACTCTCGGGGTTTGAGAAAAGCCCTTTGCAACCAATCGCGCCTTATATGTGTGTACATTACCATCCATGTCGGTCTTCTTCTTGAAGATCCATTTTCATCAAACTGTCTTACGACCTGGTACATTGTCAACCAAGTTCCAAACTTGATTGTCATACATGGATTGTATCTCGCTGTCCATTGTCTCTTTCCATTTAGCAAACTCAGGTCCTGCCATGGCTTCCATGTAACTGTTAGGTTCATCCAGACTTACCAATGTCTCATCACTGATAAGTGTCTCACCTTCCGCGGTAATATGGAAACCATAATAATGCTCAGGTGTATTCCTAACCCTTGTGGAATGCCTCAGAGGTATAGACTTGTCAATTGGTTCAACAAAAGTTTCCTCCTCAGGTTGAGTGCTAGGGTCTGAAGTTCCTTCACCACTTGACTCTTGAATTTCTTTAAAGTCAATTTGCCTCCCACTGTTTCCTTGGCTTATGAACTCTCTCTCTCTCTCTTTCTTTTTCTCTCTCTCTCTCTCTCTCTCTCTCTCTCTCTCTCTCTTAAGACACCCCTCCTTGCTACAAATACCACATTGTCACTAGGTCTATAGAAGAGGTAACCAAAGGATTTCTATGGGTAGCCGATGAAAATACACCTCTCACTTTGAGTTTTGAGCTTATCATGAGTCTTGCGCCTCACGAAAGCCTTGCAACCCCAAATCTTGATGTGGTCTAGTTTGGGAACTTTACCCGTCCACATCTCATGAGGAGTTTTGGCAACTTTCTTTGTAGGGACCAAATTAAGGATATGGGCGACAGTCTCTAAGGCATACCCCCAAAATGAGATTGGTAGCGAAGATCGACTCATCATGGAACGAACCATATCCATAAAGGTTTGATTGCGCCTCTCAGCCACACCATTAAGCTGTGGTGTCCTGGGAGGTGTCAATTGTGAGATAATCTCATATTCCTTAAGATAGTCGAGGAACTCTGTACTAAGATACTCACCACCACGATCGGATCGAAGCATCTTAATGTTCCTGCCCAATTGATTCTCGACTTCCTGTTTAAACTCTTTAAACCTTTCAAAAGTCTCTGACTTATGCTTGATTAAATAGACATATCCATATCTACTATAATCATCAGTAAAAGTCAAATAATAACGATTAGCATCCCTTGTGGCAGATTTGAAGGGTCCACACACATCCGTGTGTACCGGGTCCAACAAACCTTCACCCCTAGCACAAGAACCAGTGAAGGGTGACTTTGTTATTCTTCCAAGTAAGCATGATTCACAACTATCATCTGACTTTAGGTCAAATGACTCCAAGACTCCATCCTTTTGGAGTTGGCCTATGTGTTTCTTGCTCACATGTCCAAGATGACAATGGCATAATGATGCTTTATCTAAGTTATTATTACTCGAAGAATCAATACACAACACATTATTTCCTAAATTATCTACAACAGATACAACTTCATACACACCATCACAAGGTAATGCTTTAAAATAAAGAACATTATTAAAGAAAGCATTTATTCCACCATTTTCATTATCAAAAGAAAAGGTAAACCCTTGTTTGTACAAAGCATGAAAGGAAATAATATTTATTGCCATTTCCGGCGAATAAAAACATTTATTCAAATCTAAAGTAAACCCACAACTTAGCAACAAAGAGTAAACTCGAATCTTGGTGATAGGTGAAGCTTTCCTATTCCCCATGATCAAGTTTATCTTCCCATGTTCCACATTCTCACGTCTTCTTAGTCCCTGCAAATCAGAACATATATGAATACCACAACCGGTATTAAGGACCCAAGAGTTAGAATAGGGTGAGTTATTAGATAGAATAGTGTAAATACCTGCATGGTTGGGTTTAACTTTCCCATCCTTTACATCTTGCTGGTACTTTGGGCAGTTCCGCTTCCAATGCGACTTTTCATGGCAATAGAAGCATTCAACCTCTTTTGGGTCAGAATTAGGAGTGATGAAACCTTTCTTGGTTCCACTTGAAGAGGAGCCATCAAGGACCCTAGCCTTGGTACCCTTCAAAGAGCTCTTCCTCTTCTTCCCTCTACCTTTCCCGATTGCCAAGACAGGGGCAGAGTTTGGAGTAGGAGTAGGAGTGTTAACAACCGACTTACCTTTAAGACCTGTTTTTGCGGTCTTTAGGAGTCCCTGAAGTTTGTTGAGTGTGACTTCTTCCTTATTCATGTGGTATGTCATGCGGAATTGATCATAACACAAGGGTAAGGAGTGAAAAATAATATCTATTACAAGCTCCTCTGGGAAGTTCACATTAAGATTCAACAAACGGTCCACATACCTTTGCATTTTCTGCATGTGACTCGTGACAGATTCTCCGTCCTTCATCCTGGTTGTTATCATGGAGGATATTATTTCATACCGCTCTTGACGAGCATTTTGATGGTATCTTTCCATCATATCTTGGTGCATCTCAAAAGGGTAGTAGTCTTCATAGGACTTCTGGAGTTTAGTTGTCATGGTGGCCATCATGATGCATGCCACTTTGGTGGCATCTCTTTCATGAGTCCAGAAGTCAGCGATCTCCCGGGGAGTAGCAGTGGACTCATCAATTTCCTTTAGCTCCTTGTCGAGGACATATTCCTTTTCCTCGTAACGAGTCACCATCCTGATGTTTCGGATCCAATCCATAAAGTTGAACCATCGAATATGACCCTCCCACATAGGTTCATGAGGGAGAAGGACCCAGTAGGGTTTGAGCCAAAAGCAGTGTTGTTGGAAGCCATCTGAAATAGAAGAGAACAAGTTTAGTTTAGATATAAGAATAGTCATTAATAAAAAACCCAAATGTAATATTAAGGCTAGGATCCAATCACAATATATCATAACTTTATGCCGTAATCTAAGCTATAACATATTTGAAAGGTAGGTGAATAACGATTCACCAATTTCGACCAAAAAACGAAATATAAATTATTAGGTTTTAATTGGTTCTTAGAATTCCTAGATTCTTTTGAGATTCAATGAACTTTTCAAAGGCATGTTTCAATCTTGAGTGTGCCCTCCAAGTTTTGTGACTGGAATACCGAGGATCACAAAACGAGGTGTGAAGTAACCATGCAAATCACTTGGTACCCTTAATGTTTATCACTCAATCGATGTGCCGGTTAACCACACGTGCTCCACCGATATTATGATAAACCTTAAGTCACCTTTTACCTACCTTTGTAAGTCCAAGTTAGTGTGCCGGTTAACCACACACGCTCCACTAACGACTTAAACAAAGTGTAAAGTGTAATTTCATGGATTAGCACCTTATTCACATTTTCCTAAAGTAACTAAGATTGAGAATTTAATAAAACATTTAGTTAATTTTTAATATTCATCATACTTTTAATGAGAATTTATAAGTCCTTGTTCTACCTGTTCGGCTAACAACCCTCCACCGGTCAAGGAAGCGGTGGGTGAGAGTGGACACCCATTAAGCTGCCATTTTATAGGCATCATCCTTATACCCCCCTTATAGACCGGCTTCGTGAATGAGGCCTACTAATGGTAAGACGACTTGCTCTTATACACACACACACAGATATATATATATATATATATATATATATATATATATATATATATATATATATATATATACATATATATATATATATATATATATATATATTATTAACTTATAATATTATAAAGTATAAAGGTTGATTTTTAACTTTTAAAAATCTAGGGGTTGGAACTAAAGTTTATTAAGTGACTTTACATGTTCCAAAACTTGAGGGCAAGTTTTTGTAACTTTACAAAACCTTTCAAATTCATAACTTATGAGTTATTAAAATAAAGACTCTTAATTTTATAACTTATGTGTTCTTTTAATGGTTTTTAACACAAAAAGACTTTTGGTTTTCCATAACTTAAGGACAAGTTATAGACTCCATTAAAACACATAAAAATCATGAATTAAACATTTAAACAAGTAATTCCTATGATCTATCAAAAACTCATAAGAACATGAATATTCAAATCAATGTTTCAAGAACATATGAACACATAAGATCATGAAAAATTGATATTAGCCATTGTAAATGGATTAGAACAACCATTACACCATCTAAAACAAGTTTTACAACACCAAAACAGTTTAGGGTAATGTTTCTAGTCTATTTCCAGCAGCAAAAATCGAAATTTTGCACCCTGCCTAGCCAACTCGTCGAGTGCACGAACTGACTCACCGAGTTGGTTGCATTTTCACTTAGACTCGTCGAGTCCCCTGTGCAGACAGCTCAAAAATCGATTTTTTTCACTATTTTGCATCAAGAATTAACAAACAAGCCTAGGCTCTGATACCACTGATGAGTTTTGAGCATTCTAACACTCCTAAGTGTACATGTAACCCTAGAAAACCTTGGATCTGTGTTTGTCTAAAATACATGCAAAATATGATTTCCAAGGTTCATAATCCTATCTAGCATACATGGGGAACTTTTAATCTAAAAGATGGCTAGAATTACATACCTTGTAGTTGATTTGATTCCTTAAAAACCTTGAGAGCCTAGCACCCCAAGAGTGATGCCTCAAATACTTCACACAACACCAAATGCTTTGGAATGACTTTAGAGTATGTATAACACTTGTATAAATCGGCTTGCCCTCTCTTGTTATTAGTGTGTAGCCGATTTTGGTGAGTATTATGTTCCTTATATAGTGTGTCACATCTAGGGTTACACCATGTAAACCCTAATGTGACACGACTCTTCATTTCCATGACCCATAGGTTTGTAACTCCCATGGAGCATCTTATGGGTTTAACCCAACTTGACAATCCTTGGAGCCTTTAGTCCACTATACAAGTTATGGATGATTTACATAATCAACCCATATATTTAATTAGTTATCTTTTGATCACTTAATTAATTCCAAATTAATTCTTGATCAATACTAATTAAATAATACTATTAATATATTAGAACTTATAATATATTAATAAACCACAAGTGTTAGTTCTCTCATTAAGTCTATCCAAATGCATGATGCCATGCAACCCAAATGGACCATACTAGTTCGGGTCAAGTACATACCAAATATATTTATGGACTTAGACACCTTATCCAACAAAAGGTTTCAACTTTATGAGTTTACACGTCCATAAAGTCCTTAACACAAGGTCTTAATCCATTAAGACCATCTACAAGATGCATGGAGCCAAACTAGCTAAAGGGACCTCATTTTTATGGCTTAGGACCCTTTATTTGGGTCTGGAAAGACAGCTTAAAATCTCTAAAACTAAACATGCATAAAAATGGGACTTTTGAGACAAGAAGAACAACATAAGGTTACCAAAATTAGATCAAAGCAATCAAAGCATCAAGGTGAAGACTTTTTACCTTTTGGAGCTTCTCAAGAAGGTAATGATCCAAGATCCACAAGCTTGCTTCCACCACTATGCTCCTTGATGCAACACCTTCTTCCTTAAGCACACCAAAACACATTTTTAAGCTCAAACACACACTTGAGGGACTAGGGTTTTGCAAGGGACGACTCTAAGGCTTTGAAGGCTGAAAAGGTGGGGATAAATGACCCATAAGGATGCTTAAATACCCCTAAAACTCTAAAACTTGGGGTTTCTTTCGAACATGAGTATGCCCATCTTACCCACATGTATACTTAGTGTACTCCTCCTGCCCCAAAATTACAATCTTGCCACTAGGGCTTCTTATGGCTACTTCCTTCCAATCCAAGGACCAAAATGACATAATTAAAAACGAGGGATGAAGTTGAAAATATGTGAAAACCGAGGTGTTACAACGGTCCACATAGGCGCCACGTAGGATTTGCCACACTTATCGCAATCCATAGTGGTGACACATAGGATTTGCCGCACTGCTTAAAAGTTTGTCATTTAGAGGGCATGGGTTACCATGCTTGTCATGTTATTCTTTTTCTAAAATTAATTAATATAAAACCTTTTAAACAAATTATTTTATAAAAACTAAAATTTCATTAAACTAGAAAGAAAACTAATACACACCAAAAAAAATTACAACATAGAATTTAAAATTATAAAAACTAAAAATTTAAATTACGGAGCCTAGAAATTCAAACACGCAAGACGCGAGAACTTAAAACACAACACTAGTTCATTCACAATGTTGACGTCATTTATCGGACAACCTCATAACTTGCCAAAACTCAACAAACTGAAAAGGTTTGTTAGTTTCTACACGAAAAACTTCAAGAGCAGTGACCAACAAAATTCCATCAGTTTCACCATTCACTGCTTCATGCTTAATCCTAAGAAACACAGTATGAAACTATGTGTGTATTTTCTCCATTTAGGGAAAAGTTGATATTTATTTCATGGTTGACCAACTTCGTGGTTGTATCTTTCACCGACTCTCGTCCAGAAAGTACACATAGTGACATTAAAGTTGATTGGCTCTTCAACTACTTCAGTCCATGAACGAGCTAGAAAGATCTCTTCGTTCATGGACCAAACACAGACCATTTTTAAGAGATGAAGTTTTGAAGATAAAAAATAAAAATTCTTGAAGAGTTGAATTAAAAAGATGAAGAATGAAGAATGATGGTGGTATTTATAGTAGATGATTGAGGGTTTAAAATTTTGAAATTTTGAAAAAAAAAACGATTATATTTTGAAAAGAATGCATTATTTTGAAAATAAAGTATTTTTTGAAAATGAAAAAATTGATTAAATGATAAAAGAAAAAAAGAACACAAAAGCTACACTCTCTTTCTTCGATAGCTTTCTACCGAATTAACCCACCGAACTCGGCATCCCGAGTTGGTGGCATGGTGTTTATCGAGGCCAACTCGGACATACCCAGTATTGCAACTGCCTACTCTCCCGAGTCTAAGGCTGAAAGGAGCGGGAGTCGCTACAACACTCGTTACACTCGCTAGAAGGCCTTGAACACCGCCCCTAGCGCTTGCTAAGGGGGTCGCTAATATCCGTTCGTTACAAACTTGGCGAAAAGAGAGAGAATTGGAAGAATGGATCTGATTGGTCGAAGAAATAAAATCAAAAGCCAACTTTCTCTGTTTCTGGTCCCCGTGGACTCCGTCTCCCATCACTACCACCTATCTACAACCCGATGCTTAGTTCTTGTGGCTTTCCATGAAGATTCCGGCAAACCTGTGGCCATTTTTGTTCCTGTTCCAGCGAATAAGGTTGTTCTGATCAGTAATTTCTCCGATATTCTACTGTTTAAGACCTTTTGCAGCCTCATATTTGTCAACTCCATCTACCGACTCATCTCTTTTCCATAAAACTCCATAGATTCCCCGCAACCAGAGAGCGAGATAGGAAAAGGAGAGTCGTCAGAAGTGTCCGAGCTCATGCTCTGGCTTTGAATTCTGGTAGGTGGCAGGAGTTTTAATTTGGGAATTACTCAATTACAAATGGAGCGCCTCGTGCATATTGGTAATTAGTGGTTCCGGATATACACCATGTTGCAACTATTGTTAGACGGTTATCGTGCTTTTAACCTATCTTTTCACAAGGTTGTTTTCCCCTTTCACTACTTGCTTAACTATTTATTCCTTCAATTAGATGCTTAATTTGGTTGTAAAGTTTGCTTTTGCATCTGTTTTTACTTGTGAAAAAGATTAACCTTTGAGTTTTTTTTTAAATCCAGGATCAATTAGAATTGAATTGAGGATATAAAGTTTACAATTTCGCTATGAATTCACTGTTTTATGTTGGTATTCAACATGAAATTGGGTTGGATCTTTTAGGAAATTGGGTTGATTATATCAATATGCTTGGTTTGAATGTTATGGATAAGCCTGCATTAGAGGATTTTGCCTCCACAAAGTAAGCTTGTTTTCACCAGTACACTTCTTATAACATGCATGTATGTGATTTGTGTTGAAGCAATCTAATAGATTTAGATTGGGGTGGCTATGTATGTAGGTTTGATGTTGTTATACATTTTGTTGGATTAAAGGCAGTTGGTGAAAGTGTAAAGAAGCCATTGATTTACTTATTATTTGTGTTGATGATATCAAAGCTTTGGATTTTCTTGTTTACCTTGACATATTTGTTTCCAATGCAATATAGGCTTTGGATATTAAATCTTTGAAACCTGCAATATAAAATCAATTGTCAAGGAAGTTGGTGTGAACTATAACAAGTGTTACTCGTATGTTTGGACAAAACGTCTTCAATAAAAAACGTAGCAAATTTGACCCACTGGCTTGGAGTTTTTTCTTCAATTGCCTGTAGGGATGAATGCTTCCCCAATATCAAATTTTTTATTCTGTGATAAATCCCATAAGTTTTAATTCAAAAAATTATGGAGTTCATAGGGGATATATATATTTTTACCATCACTCTAGTTGATTAACCATGTTTCATTCTCATTTTCTTTTACCTTTGTCTACTATTGAAAAAAAAAACGTTTCCCCATTCTCCTTTTTTATCTTGTTTCAAAACTTTTTGATTGATGAACTTGGCTGTAATTAATTTTCTTCTTAGTTTAATGTATTATATGAAATAAAGCTAATATCAATTGCAAGACCTTGAATTTTGTTGTGATTTGATTGATATTTGTGCATAAAAATTTTTTGTGTATTAAAATAAAATAATTTAATTAAGTTAGAAAAAAAATGTTAAGAGTGTTACCATTCCATACCAAATACTAAAATTAAGTGTTAAATAAAGAAAAAATGAGGTAGCATTCAAAAAACTTATGTGGCTGCAAGGAATATTACCACTCTTGTTAGCCTAATACACTTTCAGCCTTAAAGAATTGAAGCTATAATTAGTAATTAATATATATATATATATATATATATATATATATATATATATATATATATATATATATATATATATATAGTTACTTTCAAATGTTTTTCAAATCTATTGTGTGACTGTATGATTGATTCTGGACCAATCATTTTAGTTATTTTAAGAAAGTAATTAATGCATATTAAATGCTGAAGATGTAATTAATACCTATTATATCTTCAACATGTAATATGCATTAATTACTTTGTTAAAATAACTAAAATGATTGGTCCAGAATCAGTCATACATGCTCACAATAGATAGTGAAAACAAAATAACCTAACCCTATATATATATATATATATATATATATATATATATATATATATATATATATATATATTTGTGTGGGAATGCAGAAAACGAGCCACAAGCCCTAGCTTAAGCCCAAATACCACACTCCGAGTTCCCATTGTATGTCCGACATAACGATAACAGAACCCCATCACTCAGCCCACACGTTTTATACACTTTGGTTCTACCTCTTCTTTATTCTAAATCACGCGCCCACGCGCTCACCGTCACAGTATACTGTATACTGTATACTCACATGCCCCCTACCCCCGCCATTAACATTAAACCCCACACCTTTCTCGATACCTTCACTTTCTCCATTCTCGTGTCCCTCCCATTTCATCTCATCTCATTTCCCTTCCATTCCACTCCACGCCAATTCCTCCCTCTTCTTTAGCCCCAATCCCTAAATCAAAATTATTATTCACTACATTTCACGATGCCTGCCGCCGCTGCACCACCCACACCCGCCGAAACCCTCGACGAAACCACCACCCTTCTATGCCACCTTCTGCCGGCTTCCCTCTCCATCAACTCTTTCCCGGGCCGATGGCAAGTATTGCGTTCCAAACTTGCAACTCTCAAGTCGCTTCTCTCTGAACTCTCCTATTCCACTCACTGGTCTGAAAACCAACTCCTTATAACGCTACTACCCAACCTCCTATCCACCCTCCGCCGCATCCAGACCTTATGCGATCGGTGCACCGATTCTACCTACACCGCTGGAAAGTTACTGATGCAAAGCGATCTTGATATGGCTGCCGGGTGGCTCTCCAAACAGCTTCACGACCTCGATTTGCTACTTCGCTCCGGCGTTCTTCGTCAGTCCAACGCGATTGTGCTCTCTCAACCAGCACCTGGCTCTGCTAAAGAAGATTTGAGTTTGTTTGTTAGAGACCTTTTTACCAGATTGCAGATCGGAGGTGTGGAGTTTAAGAGAAAGGCATTGGAATCGCTTATTCAATTACTTGTTGAAGACGAGAAGGCGGCGACGTTGGTTGCTAAGGAAGGTAACATCGGTTATTTGATTAATTTATTTGATGTGAATACTCATCGGGAACAATCGGTATCTGCGATATCTATCCTTGCCTGTGCAAGCGATCAATCTAGAAAAACGGTTTTCGAGGAGGGTGGACTAGGGCCTTTGTTGAGAATCGTTGAATCCGGTTCGCTTCCATTGAAGGAAAAGGCGTCGATGGCCGTGGAAGCAATCACTGCCGATCCTGATAATGCATGGGCGATTTCAGCCTACGGCGGTGTTCCGATACTTCTTGATGTCTGCAGGTGTGGATCTTTAACAGCACAATCTCACGCAATAGGTGCGATTAGAAACGTGGCTTCCGTTGAAGATATTCGCGCCTCCTTAGGTGAAGAAGCCGCCGTTCCGGTGATAGTTGGGTTACTGGTATCAGGTTCCGCCGCCGCGAAAGAGAAAGCGGCCAATTGCATCTCCATCCTCGCATCATCGGGCGAGTATTTTAGGGGTATGATAATTCAAGAGAAAGGTTTGCAAAAGCTGTTACAATTACTTCACCAATCTTCAAATCCAGATACAATTGAACACATATTACGCGCAATTCACTCCCTCTCATCCTCAGATTCAGTTTCTCGGTTATTATCTACGTCATCTATCTTCATAACACAAATCTCAGGAATCATAAAGCAAGGGAATTTCACTCTCCAACAAATCTCAGTCTCCATATTAGCTAATCTGTCAATTAACGACGCTAACAAGCGTGCAATCGCCGGATGTATGGGATCTCTGGTCAAACTACTGGAATTTGCAAAACCGGCAGGGTTACAAGATTCAGCGATGAAATCGTTGGTTTCTCTATTAACAATAAAACCTAACAGGAAGGAATTCGTGAAGGACGAAAAGAACATGATGAGATTGGTTCAGATGTTAGATCCGACGAACGAATCGGTCCCAAAAAAATACCCGGTAGCGATTGTCCACGCGTTGATGACCGGAGGCAGCAACGGTTGCCGGAAAAGGCTGGTAGATGCCGGAGCTCACGGTCATTTACAAAGTTTAACTGAAATGAACGTCGCCGGAGCTAAAAAAGCGTCTCAGAGACTCTCCGGCAACCGTCTCAAAAATATATTCAGCCGGACATGGAGGGAATAGAAATAAAGAAAATATCTCTAACCCCCGCCAAGAAAAAGGTAAATTTATTTATTTTCATAATTACACGCGTTTATCTATTAATTCTGACATCTGCCACATCCAATGCCAAGTAAGCATTTTGCTAGGTTGGAAGTGTCACGTGGATTATTCATCCATGAAAATCCCGCAATTGCCCTTTTGCGTATTTAACGTTTAATCCCTTGTATTTGACTCACTGACTTCCTTGATTCCTGAAGCATTTAATGTGCCCTGTTGAAGTAAAACCCCACCAAAAGCCAATTGGGCCCACAGCATACCACATGGGTGGGTCCCACGTTTTAGTCTAGCCACCTAGATGTGTGGGTTCTATATTTGCTTTCACATGACTCATTGTCGTTTGTTTATTAAGTCCGTGAAAATTGATTATAAAAAATGATAAAAAATATATATATATATATATATATATATATATATATATATATATATATATATATATATATATATATATATATATATTATTAAAAGTAATTAATTGAAATAATTGGCTTACATTTTGCAGGGGCTTGGTTTTGGACTAACTACTGTGTCTTGCTAAAGAAGCCAACAACCAAAAACCTTGCTTTATATATATAAAAAAAATCCCCCAAAAATGATTTAATTATTATACGAAAGTTACATAACAACGTACGGATGCGGATTTTAGGGAGTGTCCTCGTTTTTTTTTTTTTTTTTTTTAGTAGTGTTTGGTTTGTTATTAATTTTTTTAATGTACATTAGACTAGATGAGGCTACTTGTTTTTAGTGTAATGGCCAAATCTTGGGTTTAGGAAGTGTGAATGAGAATTTGTTGGTGAGTTTGTTTTTATATAAATATTTAATTACTCATAGACTTTGTTGTGTTATATGTTGACAATTGAAAATTTGGAAGGGTCTTTGTCTTGAATCATGATACTTTGGGGTGTGAATGTGACTAATTGAAGGTTGAAATCTTAGTTTGTGATGTTTTGTTGTTATTTATCAAAATGTATTTTGATTAAAATGAGGTAATTGTCATGAGTTTCGACTGAAAATGGACCCCACATGAGCTCATGAGGATCTGCGACTGTAATATACATATACATACATATATAAAGTAAAGAATAGAAAAGAAAAACAAAGTATATAACAAAAAAGTATAAGATAAGAGGAAGAAACGGCGTAATTGAAGGAGGACTGAAATTACATAGAGAGAGACTCATGAGAAAAAGTGTGCATAAATAAATGTATGAATATACCCGGTGTTGTGAAATTGATTATCGTTTTTATACAGTTTAAAATACTTTTTTTTGTTGTGGACAACGGGGCCATACTTGCTTTTGACCATTCACATAATTACGTCGGCAAAATTAATGTAAACTATAAGTTTACTACTTACAATGATATATATATATATATATATATATATATATATATATATATATATATATATATATATATATATATATATATATATATATATATATATATATATAGAGAGAGAGAGAGAGAGAGAGAGAGAGAGAGAGAGAAAGAAAGAGAGAGTAAGGTTCAAATGTTTTCACTATCTATTGTGTGCATGTATGACTGATTCTAGACCAATCATTTTAGTTATTTTAAGAAAATAATTAATGTATATTAAATGCTGAAGATGTAATTAATATTCATTATATCTTCAAAATGTAATATGCATTAATTACTTTCTTAAAATAACTAAAATGATTGGTCTAGAATCAGTCATACATGCACACAATAGATAGTGAAAACAAAATAACCTAACTATATATATATATATATATATATATATATATATATATATATATATATATATATATATATATATATATATATATATATATATATATACTAGCCGTTTACCCGCGCAAAGCGACGGGTGCGGATCAACAAAATGACATAAAAAATTTGTTAAACAAAATGACGAACATATAGAGATTTCTTATACCTGGGCTAGGATTAAACGTAAGACATTTTTGGGCTTATTCGATTTTAACAGAAAGAAAAACCAAAGGAGGAGATAGCGAGCATGAGAGAGAACCAAGGTTTTGCGGTCAATGGCAAGGCATTCATGATAGACGAATGCTAGATCAATGCGCCTCTTCCAGTTTATATGAAATGCTTTATAACGTGTACATCGTATTAGACCGATTCAAATGGAAATGAAGAACACTTGGTCAAACTTTGACTCATTCAAAATGTTATCATCATCTTATTTGACTTTTTCATTATTATTGACAGATTCTGTATTTAGTGATTCAATTGGATATGAGGAACACTTGGTCAAAGTTTGATCCATTCAAAATCTTATCATCATCATCTTATTTGACTTTTTTCATAAATGTTGACCGGATAAGATTTAGTATTTACCGATTCAATTGGATATGAGGAACACTTGGTCAAACTTTGACTCATTCAAAATCTTATCATCATCATCTTATTTGACTTTTTCATAAATGTTGACCGGATAAGATTTAGTATTTACAGATTCAATTGGATATGAGGAACAATTGGTCAAACTTTGACCCATTCAAAATCTTATTATCATCTTATTTGACTTTTTCATAAATGTTGACTGGATAAGATTCAGTATTCTTTTAATGCATAAATTCACTGTACATGATGCACTAATGGTTTGTACCTCTTAATTTTTAACCTTTGACCAAATTTGTAGAATAAGTAATAAAGATAAAGATTAGAAAAAGTCAGCATTTTAGTTGAACTCCTACAAAATCCTAATTTCTTTTCCATAAATTCATCAAATCATAGACTTATTCATTAAGTTGTGTCTGCTGTCGCGGGAAAATCTGAGATGTAACTCCAATAATCCATATCCCATATCCCAACATAAAATTATGCATTTTAGTTGAACTCCCACCAAATCCCAATTTCCTATTGATGTGGATACCCTACAGAAAAAGAAAAAAGAAAAAAGAAACATGAAAACATAAACAAATCTTATAAGTTATCAAAAAATAAACTAAAAGGGGAAAGAGTGCGATGAACAAATACATGTGGTAAGGGAAGCCGGAAGCACAGACGGAAATCTGAAACTTAACTCCAATTCAGAAAACAATCATCAAATTTCAAGAATCATAATTAATGAGGATATTATGCAAACATCGACAACTAACAAAAAAACATAGAGTAATGATATGTAGACTATGCAAAAATTAGAAGAAATTGTCACTTCGATTTCACAATGTAAAAATTAGAAAGACTAATGATCTGTAGACCAAGCAAAAATCAGAAGTGAGGATTCGAAAAAAAAAAAAAAAAGTTAAGTCGTTGACCACATAGATTTCATAAATCAGAACAAATTACACTAATATAAGTAAGATAATTCAACAAGATTGAGCAAAATAAATCAATACTTACTGGGGATTCGTTGAATGTGGTGGTAAAGGCTTCGATTAGGTTTCAAACATCAAGACGGAAGCAACAACATTCGATCTAGTGTTTGGAAAGAAAGCGCACGACTGTGTAAAGCTTCAAAGTGGAGGCGATAGTGGTGGGTGAGAAATTTGAAGAAATCTACGAACCTAGATGGAGAATTTGTATTTCAAAGCTTGAATTCACATGAGAAATTGAGGGAGACGTTTAGGACTTATTGGGATGAAGGTAGACCAGAGGAAAAGATGGTCGGCATTGGGTTTCTGCATATCAATCTTATCTCCATCAATAGGAGACCTATTCAATTGACCGAACTCTAAGGAATACTGGGTCATATTTGACCCATTCAATTTGAAGATAAGCTTAGAAGACCTATTCAAAATCTGTCTTTGACCGGATAAGATTTATTATTCTCATATTTAACTCATTCCATTTGAAGATAAAATTAGAAGACCTATTCAAAATCTGTCTTTGACCGGATAAGATTTATTATTCTCCGATGCATAAGATTATTGTATATGATGCTTAAAAGGTTGTACCTCTTAAAATTTAGCAAAATCTGGTAAATGTTTTTTAAGGTATATATATATATATATATATATATATATATATATATATATATATATATATATATATATATATATATATATATATATATATATATATATATATATATATATATATATATATATATATATATATATATATATATATCAATGTTACAGGAATTTAAATGATAACTTTGTAAATAATAAATAATGGACCTGGATTACTTGCTAAAAGTTTGTTTTTATGTAGCATATATATCTTAAAATATTTACTTTAAAAATACATTTCTATAACATCCACTATCATGGGGTGTCAAAAAATTTTATACAACCTTAAATCACATTCTTGCAGGCATCGATTTCATGTCAATGTGGCATGACATGGTCTATGTTTATGAGAAACTTATTTCCTTTTATTTAGTGTTCAAGCTCCCTAATAATAAGAATGTCTCATTTTGAAAAAAAAAATCTAATTATTTAATACTTTTTCTTGTAACTATATTTATTATATATAAGCTTTAAGCATTTTATGAATTGCAATCTGTATTTTGTAATAGATTTAACTTTCATACATGATCGTGTTTTGTTTTGTTAGGCATTGTAAATTCATATTAGTAGTTACTTTGTTGTGACCTGAGATCATGAATTTTTACAGAAAAAATTACAAAAATACTTTAATCTTTTAATTACTTTGTGTAAAATAGACAAAAAATACTCAAATTACAAAATAGTCACCAAAATTGCAGATGGACTCAATCCATCTACGAACGTACAAGTCGCTAAAAAACATACGTGCTTTAGTGACATGTCTGTTCGCAGATGGACTCAGTCCATCTATGATTCCCCTTTTTAGGGGTATAAAAACGTAAATTTTTTTTCTTTCATTTTCCAAACCTTTTGTTAAAGAACTCTCCATCTGGAAGCACTATGGATAATTTCATTTTTCAAATTTTTTGTTGGAAAATTCGTTTTATTAAAAAGGTTTTAAACAAATTTTTCAAAGAAATAACAATTAAAGTGATAACTTTTTATAAAACTTTAAATATAATAAGGTTGTTTCGTAATAAAAATTAAAAAAATTAAAAAATTAGAAAATTAAAAAATAAAAAATAAATACAAAATTGCAGGTTGGATGAGAGGAAATCACAGGTGAACTTAGTTCATTTATGATTTTAGTCAGAGATATGTGTATTTATACGGAAAAAATGAAAAAAAAAAAAACAAAAAAAACACTTGCAAACATACAAGTCACTAAAACACTATTGTACTTTAACAACTTATACGTTCGTAGGTAGGATGCTAAAATTGCAGATGGGTTTAACCCATCTGTGATTTTCATGACTATATTTGTAATTTTGGGTTTTTCTTTTCTGTGGCTTTTTTTACATAGAGTAATTAAAGGGATTAATGTTATAAAATATGATCAAATAACAAGATAAATTATAAAGTAAAGAAAGACATGAGAGTAGAGAGAACTTTTATTTCAATACTTGTGATGAAATCATCAAACTTTATAATACATAATATTCACTATTTATACTAGACAAAGAATATGAAAGGTCATGTATGATATGAATGCACATTATGATGGTGCATAACTACACTCATAAAACTCATAATAATGTTTGTTATAATGCTCACTAATTATGGAGAGTAATGGGGGAATATGGAGAATCCAATAGTCATTCACTAAATAATAATTCATAACACTCCCCCTTGAATGACGATTGTATCATGCCTCGTTAAAACCTTAATCGGTAAAACCTCATGGGAAAAACCCTTTATTAAGGAAAAAGAGTACATGATTAATAATAGATATTGGAAACAATTGCCTCGTTAAAAACTTTGCTAAGAAAACCCGGTAGGAAAAACATAGCTAAGGAAAAGAGTACAATATGTTTCCAACTCCCCCTGATTAGCACATCACTTGATTTTCTTGAAGCACCGCATAGCAATGTTTCGTACCATCTTTTCAAATTTCGATGTAGGAAATGCTTTAGTAAACCAATCAGGAAAGTTGTTACTGGATTGAATTTTCTAGATGTTGATGTCACACTCTTTTTGAAGATCATGAGTGAAAAAAAACTTTGGTGATATATGCT
The DNA here is from genome assembly GCF_002870075.4 of Lactuca sativa. Taxonomy (NCBI): domain Eukaryota; kingdom Viridiplantae; phylum Streptophyta; class Magnoliopsida; order Asterales; family Asteraceae; genus Lactuca; species Lactuca sativa. The sequence continues at coordinate 275,126,245 of NC_056627.2, forward strand.
TGGTTTTGTCTCCTTTGATAAATCATTCCTTGAATGGAGCTATACAAGTTGTATTATCTTCATATATTGTGGTTGGAAAATCCCTGTTAGAAGTTAGACCACAATTCTTGCAAATATGTTGAGTTAAAATTCTTAACCAAATACATTCATGACTTGCCTTGTAAATTGTTATAATCTCTGCATGGTTAGAATAAGCAGCAACTAAAGTTTGTTTAACAAAATGACAAGAATTTATGTTACCTCCACAAGTGAATAAATAACATGTTTGGGATCGGGCTTTGTGTGGATCACATAAATATCCCGCATCTGCATAACTAATTAACTTTGCATTTTATGAATTTGATTAGTATAAATTCATATCTATTGTACCTCGAAGATATCAAAGAATGTGTTTGACTCTATTCCAGTATCTTCTTGCTGGACAAGAACTATATATTGCTAATAAGTTTACGAAAAATGATTTATCAGGTCTTGTATTAATAGTAAGATATATTAGTGCACCAATACACTAAGATATAGTTCTTCGAGAACAAGAAGATTTTCATGTTTTTTTTTATGATGCTGAAATTGGTCCTTTTTGGCATCTAATTGCCTTACCACCTTCGGGTTACTCATGGATGTGAGTTATTCATATAAAACCTTTTTAGCACTTTTTCTAGATATTAATGTACAAAAACTCCATTTTTATGCGCTTAATTTGAAGACCCAAATAGAATTTCCTCTTACCAAGATCATTCATTTCAAAAATTTCTTTCAAACAAGAAGTGACCTTTTCCAATTCTCTAGGAGTTCCAATTATGTTCAAATCATCTACAATAACATCAATTATGATAAATTCTTATCTGGATCTTTTTATGAATACACATAGGCTTAATGGATCATTTTGATAGCACTCTTTCAACATAAATGTACTAAAACAATTGAAGCATATACGGCCAGATTGTTTCAATCTATACAAAGATTTATTTAATTTTACCAAATATACTTCATGAGAATTAGAAGTTTGTGCTTCTGGCACCTTAAACCCTTCTGGCATTTTCATATAAATATCATTTTGAAGTGAACCATATAAGTAGGCGGTAAATACATCCATTATACACATATCCAGTTTTGCATATATTGTTAAACTTATAAAATAACTGAATGTAATTGCATCAACTACCGGAGAATATGTTTCTTCATAATCAATTTCGGGCCTTTGGGTAAAACCTTGTGCAACAAGTATTGTTTTATATCTCACAACTTCATTTTTCTCATTTCTTTTGCGCATGAATACCCATCCGTGTCCCACTGTTCATACTCTGTTTGGTGTATGGACTATAGGTCCAATAACTTTTCGTTTAGTAAGAGAATTAAGCTCTTTATTTATTTCATCTTTCCATTTTAGTCAATATTTTCTATTCATACATTTCTCAATATATTTAGGTTCAAGATCCTCATTTTCTTTATAATCACATGTGGAACATGATATGAAAAATTATCGCCGACTTCTGTCTTATGTTGGTTTCGTCTTATTTCTGTCATGACATAATTTATTGAGATCTCATCATTTTCATTTTTTTTTCAGGTACCTTATATTCTTTTGTTATGTCATTGGGCTCTTCTAGAGCTTCATTAATCTTTTCAAGAGATTTTTTTTTCTCTTTTTTTTACCATCAATTATATTTGTTCCCATTCCTTTTCAAGGATTTTTATCTTTAGAACATGTTGTTCTTTCACACTTCAGGCGTGCCTAAGATTCATTTGCAGTTGTATTTTTTTTCCTTCTGGGATATCAATTCTAACTGGAGTATGTATAGCTGGTACATGAGACTTTGTTACTCACTTAGGGTCAGTAAATGCTTCTGGCAATTGATTTGCTACATTTTGTAAAGGAATTATCTTTTTTATTTCAAGTTCACACTGACTTGAACGAGGATCTAAAACTGAAAGTGATAATTCCTTTCAAGAGATTTTATTTTCCAGCTTCTTTATTATTCCCCCTAATGTTGGAAAATATGATTCATCAAAATATTAATCATCAAATATAGCTATAAATAAATCTCCAGTTGATAATTTTAAATATTTTACTACAGATGGAGATTCATATCCAACATAAATTCTCATTCTTCTTTGAGGTAGAGAAATGAGTACATTAATTGCACATCTAAACGTCCTTAGATGGAAATATTTGGTTCCTGGCCGCAAACCATTTGAATAGGGGATAACTAATGATAACTGGTTGGCTTGATGCGTATAAGTGATGTTGCATGTAAAATTGCATGCCCCATGTCAATGTAGGAAGTTTAGAATGCATTAGTAATGGTCTTGCAATTAATTAAAGATGTTTGATTAACGAATCAGCTAAACCATTTTGTGTATGAACATATGCAACATGGTGTTTAATAGTTATCTTAATCGACATGCAATAATCATTAAAAGCTTATGATATAAATTCTCCAACATTATCAAGTCAAATTTTCATAATTGGGTAATCGGGAAAATGTGCCCTTAGGCTGATTATTTATGCAAGTAATCTTGCAAAAACCAAATTACAACTAGACAACAAGCACACATGTGACCATCTAGTTGACTCATCAATTAAAACCATAAAATATCTAAATGATCCACATGGTGGTTGAATTGGTCTACATATATCCCTTTGAAATCTTTCTTAAAACTATGACTTTCATACCCAACTTTTGTTCAATGATGGATGGCAAATTAATTTTCTTTAAGAGCATCCAACACAAGAGAATTCATTAGCTTGAAAATCTTCTGGTTTTTCAAGGAATGATCACTTGAAGTTTTAATTATTTTGCGCATCATAATTTATCCGGGATGGCCCAACCGGTCATGTCAAACTTTGAAGGTATTATAATACCTTTTTTATTTTCAATAGCATGAATCATTGTAATATTTGTATAGTACAATCCGGAGGACAATACATATAATTTTTCCAAAAAACTTTTCTTACCCGGTATCATTTTTGTAATGTTGAGATAATTTGTATTACCATCATTAGTTGTTTCAATATGATATCCGTTAGACCGAATATCCTTAAAACTTAATAAATTTCTTGGTGATTTTAATGAAAATAATGCATCACCAATTATAATTATTGTCACTTGTGGTAATACTATATTCGCTCTTCCGGAGCCTTCAATCTTGGTGATTTAGACGAAAATAATGCATCACTAATTTGTAATTAGTGTCCCTTGTTCTAATATTATATTCGCTATTCCGGAGCCTTCAATCATTTTTTCATTATCCGTTATTATATTAACGTTTGCTTCTGTAATTGATAAGTAAACAAAATATTTTTTATTATTAAAAATGCTATGTGCTATTTGCATTGTCTGCAAGAAATGTATCTTCATTATTTCTTTTGCGAATATCCATGTTTCTTTTCAATAAATAAATAAAACATAAGAAATATTCGACTTAGAGAAATAAATACATATTTTATTTCATTGATAAGATTGTGATTGCATCATTTCTCACAATATGAATATGACATAAAAACATAATAAATGACATGAAACAAAACTACACATTATTCTTCAATCACCATCCATATCACCACTTGTCCCTTCTGGGTAGACAAGAAAATTGACAACATCCGAATGTGTCGTTTCTGGTTGATCTTCATGAATATCACTTTGAATAAAATTTGTTTTGATATTTTATTTTTCTTTAGATTATAGATAAGTTTGATAAAGATCAACAAAATGCTTTCGCAAGCAGCATGTACAAGACCAATGATCGGTCATTCCACATCAGTGACAAACATTTTCAACTTTTTTTTTGCCTTGACCACTTTATCATTAGGATGTGGATTTTTGCTATTTTCCAACTTCTGGTGGTTACTTGTAATCTTTTTATTTTTATGATAATTATAATAACCTCCACGACGTCGGTTAGATCCATAACTATTATGATTATATGATGTTGCATTCACTTCAGGGAATGCACTATAACCGGTCGGGATTGAATGATGATTTTTCGTCAATAACCTTTTTTTTTTGTTTAGCCACAAGAAGACATGAGATTAATTTAGATTCTTTTTTAAATCTTTCTCATGATATTGCTGCTGCAGGAGCATATTGGTGGCATGGAAAGTAGAGAAAGTTTTCTCTAACATAATATAATTTTCCAAAGTGAAAATACTAATCAAAATAAATAATTATATCTTAAGGAATTTTTAGTTAATAAATTTTATACAATAATATGTAATCATTGTACATGTGAAATTATAAAAAAAAATACATACATGAAAATAACAAGAACGATAAAGAGTTAGAGCTCTATGGTAGAGTCGTGCTGATAACGTGTTATAAAATATGATCAAATAACAAGATAAATTATAAAGTAAAGAAATACATGAGAGTAGAGAGAACTTTTATTTCAATACTTGTGATGAAATCATCAAACTTTATAATACATAATATTCACTATTTATATTAGACAAAGAATATGAAAGGTCATGTATGATATGAATGCACATTATGATGGTGCATAACTACACTCATAAAACTCATAATAATGTTTGTTATAATGCTCACTAATTATGGAGACTAATGAGAGAATATGGAGAATCAAATAGTTATTCACTAAATAATAATTTATAATAATTAAGCTATAATTATAATTTTTTCATTTTTATATATTTTTAAATATAAAAGATAATTTATAGTTTATTACCTTTGGTTAATATGTAAAAAGGAACACCAATAGTATAACTACACGTAGGCCTGCACAATGCTTTATATTGATTGATGTATCGCTTTGGTCACAGAATTATTTATTTTTTCCTTTTCTTTTATTTAATAAGTTTTTGTTTAAGGAATTAAAAGGTGTGTGATAACAAATATCATTGACATATAAACTGACTTATGGATTATTGATATGTCGTTATACTAAAAGATTCTTTAAAATAGAAATTGATAGAAAGACATTTCTTTTTAAGTTTTGTTATTTGACTTCTAGTATTATCATTTTTGGGTGTATTTGTAAGCAATTAGGGGAATGGTGTAGAGGGATGTTTGTTTGACTGAGAATTTATGGACCATGAATTTATAGGACTAAAGTAAAGGGTAGTTCGGTTATTACGCTTGCTCAGGCAATCTCATTGTTCGATTTTGATGTATCGAAATATATCATCACATCAACTTCAAATTGACATCTTTTTAATTGATAATTAACAAAATTTATGATAAAAGATGCTGGCATAAAAAATCAAAGGGTCTATGAAATAAACGTATGGTTGGGTTCCCCACTGAGTCTGTGAGTGGCGCCATAACTGACACCAATAAAAAGTGGCATTTTTTTTCGATAGAATAATTGATATATATATATATATATATATATATATATATATATATATATATATATATATATATATATATATATATATATATATATATATATATATATATATATATATATATATATATATATATATAGTGTGCTATGATGTACCAATAGAAATTTAGTATTAATTATATGTATATTAAATGTTATCCATACTTATAACTCATTTTCATGGAAACTAATTAAATTCATTATTAATGTCAACAATAATATTCTTCCAGAATAAATTCATATCTAGAAGAATGAGAATGTATTGCAGCAGAATGAGAGTATATTCTAATAGAATACACTCTCATTCTTCATATTCCATACAACTTTATTGTATTTTAAGTGATTGAGTCTTAAAACAAAGCACGAACTCATATATAAAAATCTAGATGCAAATTCATTCTGAAAAAATGTTATTGTTGACATTAACGACGGATTTAATTAGTTTTCATTAAAAGAGAATTATAATTATGGATATCATTTAATATACATATAATTATGGAAATCATTTAATATCTATAATAATTTAATTATAAATTTCTATTGGTGCAATCTAGCACACAATAAATGTAAAAAACAAAATAACCTAGCCATATATATATATATATATATATATATATATATATATATATATATATATATATATATATATATATATATATATATATATATATAGTAAAGATCAAATAAGAAAGAAAATTTTGGTAGGAAGGTAAGAAGTTTTTTTTCTACATATTTTTTTAGCGAACATACAAAATGAATCATTAGATGATTCAAAGGTAAGATGTTTCACAAGAAAAAATTCTCAAAAAAAACATCTTTATGATTCATTTTTAAGTAAATTAAGAATAAGTTTAATTTTATGACAATTTTAGTGAATAACAACGAAATCATTATAAATGAATCATCGGTATGTTTTTTTGAGTTTTTTTGGTAAATCATGTTATTTTTTATTCATTTAGTGATTAATTTTTTTTGTTCGTTAAAAAAGTATGTAGAAAAAAAAAACTTCTTACCTTCCTACCAAAAAAAAAATTCTTACCGGATATATATATATATATATATATATATATATATATATATATATATATATATATATATATTATAACTAATAGGAAGTAACTTTTCAAATTTTATGAAAATATTATTTCAAGTCATTTGTTTTATTAGTTTCTAGGAATGTTACTGAAAAACATATAGTATATTTTCAAGATTATACGATTTTATTTGAAAAAATAATTATTTTATATATTTTTTTTGAAAAACTTCCGTAAAAGTTTCCAAAAAAAATCATTCATATTAAAAATATTAAGAAAACTTTTTTTTTTGATTGAATGAGATGATTAAAACCATGTTTCGCAAAATTAAACTAACTTATTATAATTTATTGTTTGGAAAAGCCATAAAAATAATTTATTTTAGCTTATGAATTAGCTTATAATTTAATTTTTGATAAGCTACTTTTAGTTAGCTTGTGATAAGTATGAGGTTTTTTCAAAATATTCTAAATATACTCTTAATTATATATATATATATATATATATATATATATATATATATATATATATATATATATATATATATATATATATATATTATGATATGATTCCAGAATCATATTCAGGATCCTTAATATTCCTGAAGTGAATCCTGATTATTATCATTAATATTTCCTAACACTTTTAACGACTATGTTCTTCTTTCTTTTTCTCACATGTGTAGAATTAGTCAACACATGTCTCTTCATCAACGTAGAATCACTTTAACCAAGCTTAAGACCCAAGAATACCAAGTCAAACAACGTACAAATACTTGTTCAAGGAGGATCTTCGAAATATCAGACTTCCTGTTATCTATCGTAGACTATAAATAACACCTATAAATCGCACACTACACACACAATTAGCTCTACCACTTCACTTGTAGTCGTATTATCTTCGTTATCATTGTAAGCCTACTTCGAAATTAATAAACACAACAAGATAGGTGATCATTATCATATCCCAAGGTTTTACGTTGGAGATCCTAGCAACGATCAAGGGTTTTCCTTGTAATTCTCTTGTCTCGTTTTGTTTACTATTCGATACTTGCATTGTCTCAAACACCACATCCTTTCATACATCTTGGTTAAATATTGTTTACTCAATTTTTGACCAAAACTATATATATATATATATATATATATATATATATATATATATATATATATATATATATATATATATATATGTATGTATGTATGTATGTATATATCATTTTCCATTATTGCAATCTTGCTTACCAAACATTATTAATTTGCAAGCTAGTTTATCAACCAACTATCTTTTCAGATAGTTTTCCAAACAAGACCTAACATGATTTTACAAACTTATGTTGAAAAATCTCATAGAGGTAATATATGTGATTAATAAATTTGTAACTACGCTAAATTTGATACATCATATACATAAAACATATAAACCAACCTAAATTACAATACTAATGTTGTAATTTATGTGAGTTGTATGCTTTATGTGTTGTAATTTATATGAATTATATGCTTTTTGCATACGTTTTTGTTTGAGATGTCAATATTAAATTATACTATGTAATTTAGTTGAGACAAATCATGAAACATTCAAGACCCACTTAAAAATACTTGAAATCTACATGATACAAGATGAAATGAGCTCGAGCTCGAGCTCAAGCTCAAACTATTTGAATATATTATTAAGTCAAGCTTGAGTATCATTGGAATACTCAATCTGTAAAGCTCATAAGCTTAATTGAGCTTTTATATGTAACATCCCAACTCCCAAGTATAAAATTTAAAGCTTTATATTCATATTTTTAGACCTACTCGACGAGTTGGATGCCCCAACTCGACATGTATAGACTGATCAGGTTGCGTGGTTTATGGGACCTACTCGACGAGTTGGAGGACCCCAACTCGACGAGTAAAGGTTGTGCATGAAAACCCTAATTTTTAGGGTTTGGACGCTATTTAAAGGACCTTAAGTCCTCCTTCCAGCCTCCTGACCACCTTTCACGTCCATAAGCAAACCCTAATCGAGCTAACCTCCTATTTTGAGTGTGTTAGAGGCTAAAAGTGTGTGTTTGGTGCTTTTCTTAAAGAGACTTGAAGATTGAGGAGCTTGGAACGAGAAGGAGCTTGTAGATCCAACATCTACTTCGTTTTGGCATTCATTTGAAGGTAAAAGGCCATTACCTTTATCATTTTCTTGTTAGATCTCTCCATTCATGAGTTTAAGGTCATTTCTAGCTTATTCTTGAGGCATTTCTGGTAGTGAGCATGTTTTGGAGTGAGGAGTTTAGATTTGGACTCCTCTAGGCCCCCATAGTCATGAATTCTTCGACTTTATCAAGCTTTAACCCTTCTCCATGTCCTAAGACTACTATCAAGCTTGGTTTTAGCATTTTAACCTCATGAAGCCTTGCATGCACGTAAAGTTGGCAACTTTACGTGGTAACTACACCCTAGGAAGCTAGATCTACAGTTTGGAGCCTTGGTTTCTCTTAAAAGCGTCTGAATGAGAAAAGAACTAAAGGAGCTCGACGAGTTGCATAGACAAGTCGACGAGTTGGTTAAGGTTTTCCCGATCTTCTGGACACTACATGGTCTCGACGAGTTGTTTGGTAACTCGGCGAGTTGAATCGAGTTTTCGGTTTCTGAGTTCTGAAGGAACTCGACGAGTCAGTAGATGAACCCGACGAGTTGGGTCAACATGAACTGTTGACCTTGACCGTTGACTTTGACTTTGACCAAGGGTTGACCAAGTTTGACTTCTAAGGGTATTTTGCTAATTTGGGACTTGAAGGAATTGGTTTATTGGTGGTTGTAGGTGTTTGAGTTTAGAGCCGTGTTTCGGGAGTTTGATCTTTCCAGTTCAGTTCGACATTGTGAGGTGAGTTGTCCTCACTATACTTGGGGGTCGAAGGCACCAAGGCCGACCCTTCGGATCAGATATCCTAATAGTTGTTGATATGCTGAGTATGAGTTAGTTATGCATGCTAGTTTGTTATGTTAGTCTGGTAGGCATGTAGGACTACCTGTGATATTGTCTAATTATCTGTAAGTGCATTTAGTTGTTACATGTCGACATGTTGTGTTATGTTGTGTGGGTAGGGTTGATGTTGTACTACTCCGTGCGGTAACCAACAAACCATGGAGTACGTCAGATATGAGCTGAGGGACAGGAGAGCATGCCAGACTCATACAGAGGACTCCTAAGCATTTCAGATGCGAGCTGAGGCCCATAAGAGCATGTCAGACTCGCAATGGGGGCTGATGATTTAGATTCCGGTCTTTAGACTGAAGGGGCAAGCCAGTCATAAGTTGTGGGCTTGAGAGCAAGCCAGACTTATGTTGTGGGCTCAGGAGCAAGCCATATGTGAGTTGTGGGCCTGAAAGGCAAGCCATACTCATACTGTGGGCTTGGGGGTACTCCTGTCTGTGAAGTTGTGGACCCATTACATGTTGTTATTATGTGTGCTATTTGTTATGTATCGGTATTTTGGGGGAACTCAGTAAGCTTCGGGCTTACAGTATTGGATTTTGTTTCAAGTACTTCGGATGATCACGGGAAGGCAAAGACGTGATCGTGCACCTCCTCACATTTTATGATTTTGATTTATGGGATACTCTTATATGAAACTATTTTGAAAACATTTTGTAATAAATAATGATTTTTAACTATTTGAAAAAGTTTAAAATTTTTGTAAAATTTTTGGATGTTACAAGTTGGTATCAGAGCCTTAGTTTGAGTGAATTGGAGGAACACTTGTGTGAATCAAGTCTCAAACTAAGGAAAAAGGTTTTCAAAATGATTTTTAAATGGTTTTCAAAATACTCAAGGAGGATGCAAAGTGTACGGTCAGCCGGAGCCAGTAAGTAGACCACAAAATACCATATTGTTATTTGATACTGTGATATGTTATAACAACATGCTAGATATAGGCTAGGGATCTTCAGGAATTGCATGATAGAATTGCCTGATTATATGATGCCTGATAGCCTAGAGTTTTCCTTATATGAAATTGACATCATTACTGTAGTTTCTTAGTGTATGCATCATAGTTGTACGTAATTAAGATCTTATAGCCTGAGAATGTTTGGTTTAGCCTTATTTCCTATTCTTGTTTGATGAAGGGCTTAGGGTAGGATCATATATTCGAATGTCTATAGGGTCCAGCGTTATGTATGACTAGCATGTTGGGTTTTGAGCATTTTAAAACTCCTAGGGTGTACATGCAACACTAAATACCTTGGATCTATGTTTTCTCTATTATACATGCAAATTGGATCTATCCAAGGTATTACCCTAACTAGCATACAAAACTTTGATACTTGGGTAATAAAACAAGTTAGAAGACATACCTTTTATTGTAGTTGGAAGCCTTGGACCTTTAAGAACTTAGTGACCCAAGTGTTGCACCTCAAATGGAATCACACAACACCACCAACAATTGGAATAACTTGAGAGAAGAACACTTGCTTCACAAATCGGCTAGCCCTCACTTCCTGTCCCTTAAAAAGGTGCCATTTCATGAACTATGAGGCTTCTTATATAGTGTGCACATTTGGGTTACACCATATAACTCATTACTTTCCACATTCCTCATGATCCATGGGTTTTAACCTCCATGGAGTATCCATGGTTCACCACATGGGTTTAGCCCAGCATGAAGAACTATGGATAATAAGCCCATTTTATAAGAATGAATGATTTACCAAATCAATCCCCATTTATTTAATTAGTCTATTTTTATCACAAAATTAATTCCAAACTAACTCTTTATCAATACTAATTAAATAATATGATTTCATATTAGTATATTAGAACTTATAAAATATTAATAAATCATAAATATCCTCTTCTCAAAAAAGTCTATCCAAATTGTTCCGATGTCATGCAACCCAAATAGACCATGCTACTATCAGGTCAAGTGCATACCAATACTAGTTATAGGATTAGACACCTAATACAATAGTCTCCCACTTGAATAAGTCTAATAACTATTATTGCAAGCATGACTCCAACCCGACTAGCAATCATCGCTCTTAAAAGCCGTTGTCGAACTCTGACCTAGTCAATGATGCGTCCATTAGATAAGGGATCATATATTCCTCTATTCTAGATATCATATGGACTGAGACATGGATTATAATTATTATGTATGTCCATCTGTTGTTTCCTGATTTCCGATTTATGACGATTGACTAATTGAACGAATCAAATCAGTCCAGGCCTGATGTCATCACTAAATCATCGAGGGGCCCACAGATGTCGCTTTTATCCACATAGGGTAAAAGGAATGGATAAACTTCGACCCAAATGCTTGCTTGTACTTACTCATCAAATTACACACAACAATATGTTTTATAACATCCAAGTTACTGGTGCATTTACATATATCAATGTGCAACCGACTCGCAACTACAACTCACACTTCTTGGTTTCAAGAATATAAGATGTGAACTTCTCATGATCACTTGTGATAAAATCCATGAAGTGATTCAAATGATCATGGGTTGACTCTAATACTCAAATCTTCTTCCAGGAGTACTCATGAACACTGCAGCCTCTTTGTCCTAGACAAACTACAGACCCATTCATGACAGTCTTGCCTCAATACCTACTTCCAAAGTATGATCGACTGTGGATGGTTTAAATAACCTAGTGTAACACCGCAAAACCAAAGCAATTTTTTTAACATTTTTAAAACACATTGTTCATTCATAATTAATAATAAAATCTCATTGTATCATATCTCTGTTCCACAAAACATTTCCCAAGATCGAAATACATAAGACTCCATGTGTGTGTGTGTACGAATCATGTCGGCGCCTTCCCACGCTCCTCACTAGTACCTGAAACACATAACACAAAGCACTGTAAGCACGAAGCTTAGTGAGTTCCCCAAAATACCACTCTAACACATATTAGCCACTCAAGGTTATAACTCTGCTGACCCTCTGGTCAGTGTGTCTCAGTGGGACCCTCCAGTCCCAACTCTCTGTGGGCCCTCTAGCCCTAACTCTATGGACCCACTGGTCCTATCTCTGGAAACTCTGAATCATGCATATCACATATCACAATAACACATAAATAGCATACATATACACTGGCACATAACTCAACAGTATACTAGCACATAACTCTGTTACCACTCTAGGTAAAGTATAGTGAGAAGACTCACCTCAGATGTCTCGGTAAATCTCTGACTCGGTAGAAATATGATCTAGCCTTCGCCTAATCACATAAAGTAAATAATCTCATTAATATAACTCTCAAGACTAGACTCAACCCTCTATTGGCATCCTCAGAAGGGTAAAAGACCATTTTACCCTTCACTTGACACAAAGACCTCATTATTGACCAAACCCTCAAAGTCAACAAGGTCAACGGTCAACTTTGACCCGACTCGCCGAGTGCACTCGGGCGACTCGGCGAGTCTACGCGTGTCCACTATCCCTCTAGTCTCGCATGACATGTCGAGTCTTTCACCTGCTCGATGGGTTACACCTGGCATGAATCGCGGGGCCACCCCGACTCAACTCGACGAGTCCCTTTATGAACTCGGCGAGTTCCGCATTGAAATCCAGTCCTCCATTTCCCTCTGACTCACCGAGTCATTCTCCTAACTCGGCAAGTTACTCACTGTGTGAACTAAGGGGAAACCCTAACCCTACTCGTCGAGTCTGTTCTTGGGACTCGGCAAGTTCATGCCATGCTCAAGCTCAAATGACCTCATGAGGTCAGATCCGTTCCTCTAACTCATAGATTTGGCCTCCTTAAGCAATATAAACACGTAAAGTTTGGATCTTGATGCCCATCTCTATTTGAAGAAATGGCCTTAATATGTCACCCTAAGCTCATATTACCCAATGTCACCCCATAAAGATCAAGGGGTTAAGGTCTCTGGACCTCTTTGGATCCAGATCCGAAGTATCAACACAAGAAGGGACCAATTGCACCATCATTCACACTCTAATTGGGCTAGAAACCCTAACTCTCAAGGATTAACACCCAAAACTGAAGAATGATCGAAAATATACCTCAATATGAAGTTCTTAGGCTCTGAGATCCACATAATAGCACCCCCTTTAGCTCCTTCTTGCCTTGGTCACCTTCTTCTTTCAAAAACACCCACACAAGGATCAAAAATGGCCTCTCCTTCCTCACAAACGCTCTAGATCGCTTAGGGTTTCACTCAGGGATCTGGTAGCCGCACTTGGTGGCTATAAGACCCTTTAAATAGGTCTCAAACCCCAGGGATTAGGGTTTCATTAAACAGTGCAGACTCGCCGAGTCCACTAGTCGACTCGCTGAGTTCGGTCATTAAACCGGATAGAAATCGCGATCCTACTCGGCGAGTCTAAGCGTCAACTCGCCGAGTCCTTCCAAAATCTCCAAAATAAATGAATAAATAATGTACCTGGAAATCCGGATGTTACACCTAGTTATTCAGGAAGTCAAAACATGCAAAGTGAAACACATAAATAATACTAATCCTATATGGCCCAAAAACTTTTGATTCATATTGATTACTCATTATTCATTGTATAATGTTTCGAATAATCAACTTAATATTTGAATTAAAACAATAGTTGTCCCATGCTCCAAGCATGCACACTATATTTTCTAAACGATATTCATGTCATGCTCTAAGCATGCATACTATGTTTGTCTATGGTCCTTAATTTGTGAAATAGATAAATTGAAAAACATTTCAATGATGCTCATTTCAAAATTCCAAATCGTTATTGCAAGTGCAAGAATTCCAAATTCTTGTCACTGCTAGGAAGTGTTAAATTCTAAACTATCATGCAATGACTCTTTTGTAATGTCTAGGTGCCAAAAATCACAGAGACTTGACCAATGATATTACAGAATATTCCTTTGGAGATTGTTACAAGACAATTCCATGGAAATGAGGTCTCAAATTCAAGGTACATTCCTTTGAACATCTTTCTTACATAAAAGTTTCTAACTTTCTCACCTATTCTTCAACTCCCAGTATGGAAACATTCCATATTTGTCATACGACAACTCATTATTAATAGACTCTTGTATATTCATAATAATGTCAATATGGTCCTTCCATTACTATACTTCAAACTGTCCTTAAGCGACCAATCTTTGGTGAACCTTAGATTGTCCTTAGCAGTTGTTTAACCACTTTAGTCACATCCGGTTCTATTCCTTTTTCCCTCTTAATGCCCTAGGCATTTGGAAAATTAGAACATGAGAATATTATAGCATATGCAATCGATCCTATACCCAAAGCATATGGGATACGATTCATAATGTGTAATATAATGACATGATACTTGACCAGTCTTTTGCTATAATATTTCTATTTGCCATATTCTCATAATTTTGATTATGAAGAGGAATGCCGTAATCATAATCAAATTTTTTAGAATGCAATTAACCTTTCCATATACAAAATTTCCTTATGTTGAACCATTCCAACATAACATTCATATATATATATATATATATATATATATATATATATATATATATATATATATATATATATATATATATATATATATATATGACTAAATGTGATTAAAATCTCAATCTAAGCCTTAAGAATTGAAATGAAGTATAATTTCCTCTCCCTTAATTACAACAAAACAATTTTTCAAACTCTGCAACTTGCAAATTGAAACTTTTGTTTTCTATAATTAACATTGCTAACTTGCAACATTCACCATAATTGATTATTCTCCCACTAGCATAATAATTACATCTTTATTAGCATAACACTTATGCTCCCACTAGCTTTGACATGTACTCAGAAATCAGCTGGACTTCTAGAAATCAACACTTTCTTGACTTTCTTACCAAAGTTCAGATTTCTGATATGAGATGCTTTGATAAGACTTTATCTAGGCGTCTCAACCATATACACATTTCCTCGGATAGTTCACATGTGTGTCTAAACAATTTAATAACTTACACAATAAGTCTCCAATGTTTAGACCTTTTGCCATTTCTCACAATTCGAATTATGAAAAGGGATGTCGTAATCATAATCAAATTTGAGAATGAAAATATCACAATTGCTATCTCCTTATAATCTACTTAGTGAAAGCGTTTCCTCACAATCATTTTCATGAATTGAAGAGAAACCTTATGACGCTTAGATTTTATGGTGTATTTGTTCCTATCCATGTGAATTTGTCATGACCATAATCACAAGACATGGTTAGTGACAAATCCAAACTCATATGGACTGAACTTGTTCAATCTTAATTTCTTGCCACCTGGCAGCACAAGGGCCTACCATTGCTTCCAGGTTGTTAAGCAACCAATTAAGAACTCTCAGAACTCACATGCATAGTCAACTTTAACTGGAATGAGCACAGAAACAAGAATATGTCAACACGATAGGTCATAAACCTCAAGTCGTGTGCTAGTGTTTAACAATAGGTTTATTCTTGATTAGTTCTTGAAACTTGTCAAGATCTTTAAGACTCCCACTAACCTATTGACATATATCATTCACTTTGTCAAGGAACATTACTTGACAAACCAATATCCAAGAGTTAGTATGGATTCTAATCAAGACAAACACTTCACATAATTGGCCTTAGTTGGTCTTTGTTTTATCCAAAACACCACAACTTACCAATTTCAAATGTAAAAGAGTAGAAAACTTTTACTCTACATTTGATAAGTGTTTTAAACCTTTCTTAAGATCATGTCACTCAGGATTCCAATCTTGGAGTATTACTCTAAGACTTGTTTTGGGAACGAAGTATGACTCATCTTCTTGATTTAAACTATTTCAACAATTCATGATTCCTCTTCTTAGCCATACAAATGTACTAAGATGTATTTAGAGGATCAATTGTGATATGGTTTTTCCATCATTAAGATGATCATAAAACACGATACTAAACTACTCTTCCATCTTTTCAGATTGGAGAAATTTTTATCTTTCTGACAAATTTGATTCTTCTCATTCGTTCTGCCATACATTGAACCTTTTTGCAATGTTTCAGAATTATACTTAAACTTGTAAGCATAACCATGTTTACTAAACTTTAGTAAATCATGACGAATAGTCTTATTGATCTTTGTGGTGGATCTTAACCAGCGCACACCCAGTGTACTTGATCCCCTGGTCCTTTACTTGACTCACATATACATGTGAACAAGGAATTAGTCTTAATTTACCAAAGATGAAAATTCTCATTCATCATACAATACAACTTGCATGATTACAAGTTTCTGTCTAATCGAAACTTGGGTGATGAGAATCATTCCTCATTTGGAAAATACTCGACACTACCACAAACGAAAGAATCAAATTCATATTGCTAACATAGAAACATACAAACATCAATTTTCACAAATGCCATTGCAAGGAGATATAATAAAAAAATATTTATTTATAAAATGCAGAAAAACTTTTCCTTACAATGCAATTACAATGTTATTACATATTTCCTAGCAATCTATCATAACTCCTAAGCAGTAGCTCAAAAATCCGATCTTCGAACCATGCGATTGAAATCCATCTTTGCGACCAGATTCAACATACTCTTCTTTTAAGCTTCCTTCCTTTTGCATGATCCTACAAAACATCATAATGTAACCTTGTCACATGATGTATTAAGAATCAACAATTAGGAACTTAATAGAGTTAGACATTAGACTTACCTAAAGAAAAGTCAAACTTTTTGATTCTACCTTTTCTCAGATCTTTCAGGTAGTCAGGGCAGCTTCGCAACCAATGCCCCTTCTCTTGGCAACAGAAACATATGGACTCTTTGGGAATGGTACACGGGACAATCTCATACTTAGCCTTTCTCTTTCCCTTGGAAAGAGAAACCTTTTCTGGACTTCCATTGTTTCCATTGTCAATGTCCATGGAAGGTTGGGGAGTAGATCTTTCCAATCAAATTTGCTTTTCCAATGCGCCAAATCATTGCCGATTCAGTAGCAGCAAGCAAATAGGTAAGATCAATAAGGGTCATGTCATGGTCTGTCACATAGTAGTCCTTAATGAACTCACTATATGACTCGGGAAGTGATTGAAGAACCCAGTCAATAGCCAACTTCCTTGAGAAAATGATACCCAATACTCTCAGCTTGTCAATATGTGACTTCATCTCTAAGACGTAAGTACACATAGGCCTTCCATCTTGATGTTTCATTGCAAGTAGGACTTGAGTGACCTTGAATTTTTCAAGTCTTTGAACTTGTGGGTTAGGTAGAATTATTGGAGGAGGTGGAGGAAGTGAAATATGACTTCCACGATCCAACCGCGGGACATCATCTTCAAGAGGAAAACTTGTTCCAAAGGATTTGGGAAACCCATAGTTGTCTGAACTAGACATCTACAATAGGAGAAACTCAAGTTAGTTGATTTAAGTCCTTAATATAACACCCAAATGAAATATTAAGGCTAGGACCCAACACAATATTTCACAATTTGGAAGAGGGATGCTGTAATCCAAACCGCAAAATATTTGAAGGTAGGTAAAATGACGATTTAGCAATTTCCAACACGAAAAACGAAAAATAGTTTTAGGTTTTAAGTGAATTGAAATTCCTAGATCCTTTGAGATTCATTGAACAATTCAATGGCATGTTTAAATCTCGATTGTGCCCTTCAAGTTTATGACTGGGATGCTGAGGATCACAAACAAGGTGTGAATAACCATGCAAATTAGCTTGGTACACCCAATGTTACAACCACCTAATCAATGCGTCGCTTAACCACACACGATCCATTTATCTATGATTAACATCAAGCTACCCTTAACCATGCACTGTCAGTCCAGATTAGTGTGCCGGTTAACTACACACGCTTCACTAACGGCTTAACAAGGTGCAAAGTGCAATTTCATGGGCTAGCACCATATTCACATTTTCCTAAAGTAACTAAGATTGAGAATTTATAAGTGTTTAGTTACTTTATACTTATCATTATACTTTTAATGAAGGGAGAATTAGAGTTCTATCCTACCCGTTCGGCTAACGACCCTCCACCAGTCAAGGAAGCGGTGGATGAGAGTGGACACCTAGTAAACTGCCATTTTATAGGCAATAACCTTATACCCCCCTTATAAACCGGCTTTGTGAATGACGCCTACTAACGGTAAGACTGACTTTGTTCTTATACATATATATATAAGTATTAAACCTACAATATTATAATAGTATAAGGGTAGAATTTTAAACTTTAAAGTTCTAGGGTTTAGAATTAAATGTTTCAAAAGTTAAACTTTTAAATTTACAAATTCCAAAACTTGAGGGCAAGTTTTGAACTATTCAAAAACTTTTGGAATCCATAACTTATAAGTTTAAGATAGGTTTTAAGAAAAGACTTTTGACATTCCATAACTTGAGGACAAGTTATGGAGTTCATAAAACCATTTATGAGAAATAAACTTTTCAAGTTCATAACCTATGACTTTAATGATTTCTTTAAAAGAAAACTTTTCATTTTCCATAACTTGAGGACAAGTTATGGAATTCATCAAAATCATTGATATCAACAATTCTAATAGAAAAATCAAACAATTTGTCCATGAACTAAATTAAACTCATAAGAACAAGACAATTCATATCAAACAAATTTCATGTAATTAGTCTAACCATATAAACTAATACAAAACATGAAACTTTGACAATTATCTTTGAAATTGGATAAGCATGATAATTAGCACATCAAAAACAGGTTTATAAGTTCAAAAACAACTTAGGGTAATGATCCTAGTCCAATTCTATCCAAAAAAAACTCGAAAAACTGCATTCTAGGGCACCCACTCGTCGAGTGTATGAACCAACTCAGCGACTGTGACATCCCCATTTTCACGGCCAGAAAATACCGATTTTGTTTATGCTTTGTTTAAAAACCAGAGTAACATTTTAAATAAAAGTGTTGCGGAATTTTTCCCAAAACAAAATATGATAAAGATTTATCAAAAGCATTTCCAAAGAAATGTATTTCATTAAAAGACTTGGGATGTCATGTTCGATACAGATCAAAAGCATAAACAGTACAATATAAGCCTTACTGCATTATTTCATATCTACAGGCATATATCCATAATCCCTCATCCAAAACATCACATCTATGCTCATGCGCCACTACCTATAATTCAAGAAACTGAGTGGGTCAGGCTTGGGAACCTGGTGAGCACATAGGGTTTTCAACCCACAATAAATAAGTTATTTAATTTCATCAATCAACAATAACCCGATTACCCGTTCCTGTTATCCTCACTTTACGTCCCTAAACACCTATCATAAGGGACCTAGCCTAAGGATCATCATCGAGATGGACACTACTACTAAGGTGATTCCTCAGCAATAAATGTCCTTAAGGCAACCATGTGGGCGATGGAGTACACCGGTGAACACATCGTTCACAAACACCTACAGGTTGCGAGCCTGCTAGTGTTCCACTGGACTGTCTAGAAGAGTCCGTGGTCGTCATCCATACTCCGCTAGATGACAGAATCAACAACATCAACATCGACGCCTCTCATCATTTTATAACACATCACCTATTACATCTACCCATGTTTCACCCCAACATTTTCGTAGATATAAAATACATATACAGTTTAAATCATTGAAAACATGTATAAAAATGTTCATCCAACGTTTGGATATAAAGAACGTCGATAATAGAGCTCGTATGCGAAAGTTATGGACGAAGCTTAGTCCCTACTTTTCGAGCGCGGCGAATTCGATACAGTTTTATAAATCCGAGATAGAATGAGAATTAGACAACGAGGTCTAAATGAAAGTTGAAGATCTCATTAATAGGAATTCAACGGTAAAAAGACAGACAAAAATGGAGCTCGTATGCAAAAGTTACGGACGAAGCTTGGAGACTACTTTATTATACAATTCCTATAAATAAGAGATGAACTCTCCATAATTTCCTCACACCTTCAAACCTTTCTTTCTCTCTCTAACCTCCCTAAACCCCTCCCAAGTCTTGGAAACCTCCCTATCACGAGAAGAAAGCCCCGGAGCGCCCGACGGCTCCGAGAAGAAAAGCTTTCGGCTCGGAAACGCTGCTCTAGCGAAGCCCCGATTTTTAATAAAAAACCCGTTGTAAGTAAGCTACGCCTATACTATATTTAACATAGATTTTATTTAACTATAGTAACATTATTAGGACCTTAAAATAATTATTTGGGCTATTATTATGAGTTATATTGAGTGTTATTTAACGCTTATATAATAGTAATAATAGCTAGACTATTAAATTAGTCTCGTCAAGCGTTAGACTAAACTCTAGTGGTAATGATACTAGGTTTCGTCAAGGGATAATTGTTTTAAGAGTAACGAAGTGCTGTCCGAGTGTCGACTCACCACCTTTCAGGTGAGTGCATAGTTACTTTCATCTTACACATAGATATGAAGTATTTTATATAAATTACATGCTAAGTGTGCATATTATTTGAGTACTTGCTGTCTATGCTGGATGAACGTTTTTATACATGTTTTAAAGGATTTAAACTATATACATATTTTATATATACGAATATGTTGTGTATGACATGTGTAGATGAACGATGAGAGATAAAAGATGATGTGAGTAAAACATTGGCAGCTATGGACTTAGTGCCTAATAAACATCGGCAACTATGGACTTAGTGCCTATTGGACAAACACCGGTAGCTATGGATTTAGTACCTGCTGGGAATTGATAGCTATGGACTTAGTACCTATTAGATAAACATGAGTAGCTGTGGATTTAGTACCCGATGAATAGACTATAACAGCTATGGAATTAGTGCTTTACGAACGAACATTGGCAGCTATGGACTTAGTGCCAGTCCTATAACCCTGGAAGTAAGGGACTTCGGAATAAACGAATGCAGGATAGATGACTCTTAGGTTAAATCCTTAAGAGTAAAGAAGATAATGGGGATGGGTAATTGGGTTGATTGTTTGATTGTTTAAACATAATAATTATAATATTGTGGGTTGAAAACCCTATGTACTCATCAGGTTTCCCAACCTGACCCACTCAGTTTATTTATATCACAGGTGTTGATACGAAGTCACATTACACTGAGATATTAAAGAGATGTAGATCACTAGTGTAAATAAATGTAAGTTCCGTTTATGCTTATGTTTCTGTATTGACGATGACATCCCAAACATTTTAAAATGAATAAAATATGTTTCTTTGAAAATGTCTTGATAACGTATTTATCGTGTTTTTCTGGAAACAAATTCCACAACATTTTTATGAAATGAAGTACTCTGATTTTTATAAAGCATAAACAAAATCGGTCTTTTCTTCCCGTGAAAATTGGGGATGTCATAGTTAGTATCAGAGCATTAGTTTAAGCGAACTAGGAATATGGATTTATTTCTAGACTTAAACTTAGAATGTTAAGCGATGATTATGAGGTGTGAGCACTAGCTTATTTTAGGAATTATGCCTAAAATGCTTTTATGTGCTAAATGCTTTATGCCTTATATGCTGTTATTTATTCGGATCTATGGTCTGTTGCCGACCGGATCTGGAAACCTTATGTGTTTAGGATTCTAAACGTACGACTATGATATTAGAACTAGCATGTAAACGTTTCGGAGTGATAAGGATGATTGAAACGTCAATCCTAAGCGAAGGTCTAGATTCACCTTATTCGGTGTATAGATCAAGATGGCAAGGACCCGTAGCGGAAACGTGAATGCAAATGAGAATAGGAACCAACCCCCAGTGGTTCAGCAAATACATGTTGTAGAAGAACTTGCACCTGAGCCAGTCACCATGGCTAGAGTTCAAGCCATGATTCGGGCTATGCTAGCTGAACAAAGGGAAGAAATGATGAGGATGTCAAATAGGGACGAACCTACTATGCCCACTGAGCAACCCGAGATGATTCCTGAGCAATCGGAGGAAGGGAACTACAGCCGCCAAGTGAGTCAAGTGGGGACTCAAGATGGCCCGGAGAGGAGAAACGACAAGGATGGGCGAATGTACAAGAATTTCTTGGGTGCGAAACTACCAGGTCTCTCAGTAAGCCCAAAGCCTGTTGAGATTATGGATTGGATCTCCGAGATGGAAATGGTGTTTGAGAGCTGTGACTGTAGCGAGAAACAAAAGACCGTCTTCGCCGTAAGACAACTGAAAACTGGAGTCTTGAGCTTGTGGAAGCTATTGGCAGATACGATGCCACGAGGAGAAGCCTTAAGGATGTCATGGGAAGAGTTCTTGGAACAGTTGAAAATGCAGTACTGTCACACCCCAAAACCAAGAACGGCGGAAACGTTCTGGGGCGGAGGACGTCATGTAAGGTAATCACAACACAGTAAATGTAAATAAGCAAACAACATCATCCATTGCATTAAATATATATTTTTAATACAAGCATGTTCTGTACAGTTTTAGACACCAAAAATATAACATAAATCAAAATAATAATATGATGAGTCTTGAGTGCGCTCCATCATCTCAAAAGCTGGCATCGGTACCTGTCTACTGATGACCTGAGAATACAAGTTATTTTGAAAGAGTTTATCAGCATTAAGCTGGTGAGTTCATAAGTATTTTAATGTCGGTGTTTGTTTATCAAAAACATTTGAACATGTCTCAAGAATAAGTTCATGTATGTAAGTGTTTGTAAAAGTTTGAATCTCTCAGAAAAACCTATATTTTCTAAAATAGTAGCCTTCTACCAAGGCTTTACCTGTTTTGTATGTTCGCTTGTTGTAAAAGTGTGTAATTTCCCAAGTACAACTATCTTTTAACAAAATATAGTTTGTACATTAAAATTCAAGTGAGGTTATCACTAAAAATATGTAATGGGTAAATCATTGTAGTACTGTAGCTTAGTTTTATAGTGACTACTGCTGTACTAATTACCTTAAACCGGATTTATATTAAGGTATAATGTGATAATTGCACCATACTATCGACTGATAACAACGACATAAAGAACGGTCGTAATAACGGAATGACGTTTGGCACCCGCAGACCTGCAGGTCCGGCTGTAGCTAGCATCAAGGTGTAGGATAGTCAATCCAGTATAGATCTATACGCAAACTCAACGCTCTCCCTCCAAGAGAATTCTGGCTACAACTCGGGCCATGACATTTAAGGCATTGTCCGATACAGTGGATCACATTTGTTATCGTATTCTTGCATATGTGATGAAATGTTTCTCGTCCTAGTATAGTTGTATATGTTCTCATAGTATAGTTGCATATATTCTCTTCCTAGTATAGACTCATGAATGAACTAACTCATTGATCTAGCAGTTGTAATAGTATGATTCTGTGTTACCCCGATGGTAACTTACTAATGGTGCGTCTAGTACGTATGAATATGGAAGTACTTTTATGTCTATATATGTAAATTTGATATATAATTAATATGGAAACGACCTTCGGATGGTCACCCGAAATCCCACCAGACCACATCCAAATCGAGAAAAAGGAAATAGGGTGGATGGCCTTCCTAAGCCCTTTAAACATTATTTATACATCTATACATATATGGGCATGCAATTTATAATATAAAAGCGTAAATAAGTATTTATAAGACATTTGAAACATAAGTATTATTTTTAAAGAAAGATCGACTTGATGTCAATCTATAAAACAATTTGAAGCCATAGATTTGATTAACACAGTTTAAGTATAAGGAACATTTGTTCAAATCACAGTTGTAGTATAAATTTGAAAAGTAAATGGGTTTGGAAAACATTTTGAAGTAAAACAGTTTGATAGATAGTTTGAATAGTGATAAAATCACTGGTTTCCCTAGTTATTAATCACATGTGATTAATGCAATCACATGTGATTGAAGCAATAACTATAAGTATTTAACTTGTATCCCCCCTTGAAAGCATATAAAAGAATTTATAGAACATTTAAAAGGTAATTTAAGGGGTATGAACTCACTTGATTGATTGAAGAAAGCGAGATGGAAAACCGGGCAGAGTTTCGTCTCGGGAAATGGATTTTTCGCGGGATTCTCGGGAATCTCGGGAGTAAAATCGACCCTCGGGACTTGAGCAAAAAGACCAGAGCTTCGGGTTTGAACGGGCACGGAAATCGAGGCAAGATCGTGAGAGAAAGGAGAGAAGTGAGCAAAATTTCCGGAAAGCCTCGCATCCCTTTTATAGGGGTGCTGAACCGCCTCGGTACGCTGGGCGTACGAGGGTACGCAGCGCGTACGATACGTCATCGCTTGCGCACTTCGGAAGGGACGACGGGTCGGACGGGCGGGTCGGTAGCTTCGTATAGCGCGACGTGGACGATCCGATGCCCTTGATCTGAGTACGCGGGGCGTACGAAGGTACGCAGGGCGTACTTCGGTCCTATCCGATGACTCCCCTTCGGATAATACCGGGAGTTTATAATTAAATTTATATTTATTTTAAATAAACTTCTAAAATTCATATCTCCCTCATACGAACTCCGTTTTTGACGTTCTTTATATCCACGCGAAGGTGAGACCAAGATATACAACTTTCGTTTAGATTCCGTTGGCAAATTCCGAAATTATTTTTATTATTTATTTATTAAAATGACGTGTTTAAAGAATTTCTTCAAAAATTCATAACTTCTTCATCCGAAGTCAGATTTTAGGGTTCTTTATATGTACGAAAACCTTGATACGATTCCCACTACTTTAATTAACCCAAATAAGATTTTAGGAAAATTATATTTTGATCTAGATTTGATCGGTTTTACATTACATTGTCTCGAAATATCGGGTTGTCACAAGTATTGCTCAGAGACAGATCTGATAGACCTAAACAACGAGTTTCAGAACCTAAAGAAAGGGAAGATGAGTGTTGATGAGTATGCCACCGCATTCACCGAGAGGATGAAGCTATTCCCCTACTTGGTGCCTACTGAACTCTCCAAGATTGATAGGTTTGCTAACGGACTGCCCACTGACTTTTGCCCAATGGTCAAAATGGCAACTACCTTGAAAACAGCTGTTAGGGCAGCTAAGAACGTAGAGGCCCAGGTAAGAGAAAAGTGTCTAGAAAAAGATAAGGCAGGAGAGAAACGGAAGTTTGAAGGATCTTCAAGGTCCAACAAGGAAAGTAAATTCTCAAAGCTTGGAGGAGGAGATGGAGGTGAATCGAGATGGTGTGATAAATGCAAGAAGAAGCATTGTGGGAAGTGCAACGAAGAAGTGACTTGTTACAAGTGTGGGAGGACTGGTCACTATTCCAAGGACTGCACACATAATGATAAATTATGCTACGGATGTGGAGGCAAGGGGCACATGTCCAGAGACTTCCCAAGAAAAAAATAAAGCAGCAAGACCAGAAACGCCACCAAGGCCAATGGCATTTCACATGATCCTCGACGAAGCAGAAAACCATGCGAGGAATCAAGGATGAGGACTTTATACCCGAAGATCAAGTTATGCAGTAGCCATAGTATCATATGATGTAGCAAATTAGAGGCATAGTCCAGGGTGAACTTGAACACCTATGTAATAGTTTCAAGAAATAATAAAATATTCGTTTTGTTATCTGGTGTGTTAATTTGTTATGTGATTTTCTTGTATGGTGACTTGGAAAACTGCGAGATGATACTTGGGACGAGTATGAGTAGGTGTGAATGGTAGTAGATGCCTATACTACCGGAAGCACAGGACTCACGCTTGGATCAGGGAAAGTCACAAGGTTACCAAGAAACTAGTAATCGATTTCGTTTTATTCAAGTATGTCGTTACCATCATTTCGGTAATGACTAAGAAGATGATTGTTATTCCGACCCTAGTGGTCATATCAAATTGAGTCCGACTACGATGAGTATGTTACGTGGTTCAGAGAACCAAGTTCGATGTAGCATCTGACTTAAGCCGAAAGATTGAAATAAAAGATAATCAAAGCGATCAGTAGAGGTATCGTGATAGTTGCTTGTAGCTAGAAATGCTACCTTTTAAGATGTGATTATATCCCATTTGAACATGAAGGAAGCTAGTCTGTTCTGGGATTTAACTCTAAGAGACCTGAGTCTAAGCGTTGCAACATACGATGATAGGTCATTAGAATATGACACAACAGTCCATTATACTAATAAAAGAACTTATTTTAAGTTCGTATCTATTTAGTATTGAGATTGTGACACGAAGGTCATGATTGATAGTCTAACGAGCAGGTACAAGACCGAGCACCGCCTGCAGTCAAGGAGTCCAAGAGTTAGATACTCGTTCGAAGCAACATAGAAGTTACAGTTATTACCTAGGATGAAGAGATAACATATGGAGTCATTATACAATCCTGTTTCGTTGATGATTCCGAGACGTAATCATCCTATGGGGGAGATAATTGTAACGCCCGTAAATTCGGGCTAGTCAATTTAGAGGCAATAGGGGTCGAAAACGACTTTTCGACAAAATATTATTAAGAACAAATAATCTCAACCAAGTTTTAGTATATGTTAAAAGGTTTCCGTACATATAAAGAGCATCGAAATCCGAGTTATAACGAAGAAGTTATGACCCGTCGAAGTTTCGCGACGGAACCGACACGATATCGGGAGGCGTAAATAGTGAATTTACGATAGAGCGAGATTTAGCCTTAGCGATCTAAACGAAAGTCGTAGTATATGTTAAACCGATAGTGTGCATAAAAAGAACATCCAAATCTGACTTCGTATGAGGAAGTTATGATTTTTCTAAGATTTAGCATAGCAGTGCACAACTCGAAATCTGAATTTTAGATCGGTCAATTTTTAGCCAAAATAATCTAAACGATAAATGAAGATATCGTTAATAGGAGTCAAACGATAAAAAGACAGTAAAAAATGGAGCTCGTATGAGAAAGATATGGACGAAGCTTAGTCCCTACTCTTCGAGCGTTACGAATTCGATACACTTTTGTAAATCTAAGATACAGTGAGAATTAGCCGACGGGATCTAAATGAAAGTTGTAGTACTCGTAAATACCAATGTGTGGATATAAAGAACGTCGATAATAGAGCTCGTATGCGAAAGTTATGGACAAAACTTAGTCCCTACTTTTCGAGCGCGGCGAATTCGATACAGTTTTGTAAATCCGAGATAGAACGAGAATTAGCCAACGAGGTCTAAATGAAAGTTGAAGATCTCATTAATAGGAACTCAATGGTAAAAAGATAGTCAAAAATGGAGCTCGTATGCAAAAGTTACGGACGAAGCTTGGAGACTACTTTACTATACAATTCCTATAAATAAGAGATGAACTCTTCATAATTTCCTCACACCTTCAAACCTTTCTTTCTCTCTCTCTAACTTCTCTCTAACCTCCCTAAACCCCTCCCAAGTCTTGGGAACCTCCCTATCATGAGAAGAAAGCCCCGGAGCGCCCGACGGCTCCGAGAAGAAAAGTTTTCGGCTCGTAAACGCTGCTCTAGCGAAGCCCCGATTTTTAATAAAAAAAACCGTTGTAAGTAAGCTACGCCTATACTATATTTAATATAGATTTTATTTAATTATAGTAACATTATTAGGACCTTAAAATAATTATTTGGGCTATTATTATGAGTTATATTGAGTGTTATTTAACGCTTATATAATAGTAATAATAGCTAGACTATTAAATTAGTCTCGTCAAGCGTTAGACTTAACTCTAGTGGTAATGATACTAGGTTTCGTCAAGGGATAATTGTTTTAAGAGTAACGAAGTGTTGTCCGAGTGCCGACTCACCACCTTTCAGGTGAGTGCATAGTTACTTTCATCTTACACATAGATATGGAGTATTTTATATAAATTACATGCTAAGTGTGCATATTATTTGAGTACATGTTGTCTATGTTGGATGAACGTTTTTATGCATGTTTTAAAGGATTTAAACTGTATACGTATTTTATATATACGAATATATTGGGTATGACATGTGTAGATGAACGATGAGAGATAAAAGATGATGTGAGTAAAACATTGGCAGCTATGGACTTAGTGCCTAATAAACATCGGCAGCTATGGACTTAGTGCCTATTGGACAAACACCGGTAGCTATGGACTTAGTACCTATTAGATAAATACGGGTAGCTATGGATTTAGTACCCGATGAATAGACTATAGCAGATATGGAATTAGTGTTATACGAACGAACGAACATTGGCAGCTATGGACTTAGTGCCAGTCCTATAACCCTGGAAGTAAGGGACTTCGGAATAAACGAATGCAGGATAGAGGACTCTTAGGTTAAATTCTTAAGAGTAAAGAAGATAATGGGGATGGGTAATTGGGTTGATTGTTTGATTGTTTAAACATAATAATTATAATATTGTGGGTTGAAAACCCTATGTACTCACCAGGTTTCTCAACCTGACCCACTCAGTTTATTTATATCACAGGTGTTGATACAAAGTCACATTACACTGAGAGATTAAAGAGATGTAGATCACTAGTGTAAATAAATGTAAGTTCCGTTTATGCTTATGTTTCTGTATTGAAGATGACATCCCAAACAATTTAAAATGAATAAAATATGTTTCTTTGAAAATGTTTTGATAACGTATTTATCGTGTTTTTCTGGGAACAAATTCCGCAACATTTTTATGAAATGAAGTACTCTGATATTTAGAAAGCATAAACAAAATCGGTCTTTTCTGGCCATGAAAATTGGGGATGTCACAGTTGGTATCAGAGCATTAGTTTAAGCGAACTAGGAATATGGGTTTATTTCTAGACTTAAACTTAGAATGCTAAGCGATGATTGTGAGGTGTGAGCACTAGCTTATTTTAGGAATTATGCCTAAAATGCTTTTATGTGCTAAATGCTTTATGCCTTATATGCTGTTATTTATTCGGATCTATGGTCTGTTGTCGACCGGATCTGGAAACCTTATGTGTTTAGGATTCTAAACGTATGACTACGATATTAGAACTAGCATGTAAATGTTTCGGAGTGATAAGGATGATTTAAACGTCAATCCTAAGCAAAGGTCTAGATTCACCTTATTCGGTGTATAGATCAAGATGGCAAGGACTCGTAGCGAAAACGTGAATGCAAATGAGAATAGGAACCAACCCCCAGTGGTTCAGCAAATACCTGTTGTAGAAGAAGTTGCACCTGAGCCAGTCACCATGGCTAGAGTTCAAGCCATGATTCGGGCTATGCTAGCTGAAAAAAGGGAAGAAATGAGGAGGATGCCGAATAGGGACGAACCTACTATGCCCACTGAGCAACCCGAGATGATTCCCGAGCAATCGGAGGAAGGGAACTACAACCGCCAAGTGAGTCAAGTGGGGACTCAAGATGGCCCGGAGAGGGGAAATGACAACGATGGGCGAATGTACAATAATTTCTTGGGTGCGAAACCACCAAGTCTCTCAGGAAGCCCAAAGCCTGTTGAGATTATGGATTGGATCTCCGAGATGGAAATGGTGTTTGAGAGCTGTGACTGTAGCGAGAAACAGAAGACCATCTTCGTTGTAAGACAACTGAAAACTAGAGTCTTGAGCTGGTGGAAGCTATTGGCAGATACGATGCCATGAGGAGAAGCCTTAAGGATCTCTTGGGAAGAGTTCTTGGAACAGTTGAAAATGCAGTACTACTCGGAGATAGATCTGATAGACCTAAACAACGCGTTTCAGAACCTGAAGAAAGGGAAGATGAGTGTTGAAGAGTATGTTACCGCATTCACCGAGAGGATGAAGCTATTCCCCTACTTGGTGCCTACTGAACTCTCCAAGATTGATAGGTTTGCTAACGGACTGCCCACTGACTTTGGCCCAATGGTCAAAATGGAAACTACCTTGAAAATTGAAAGATATATTAAAAAATTGCGTAAGCGTAGCTCACTTACAGCGGATTTTAAAGAAAATCGGGATTTGCTCGGGGAAGCGTTTCCGAAACCGAAAGACCCTTTTTCTTGGGGCTCCGGGAGCCTCGGGGCTTCCTTAGGGTGCTAGGGGTTCACCTAGACTTTAGGGAGGGTTTGGAACTTTAAAGAGAGAACGAAATCTAGAGAGAGAAGAAGATTTGGTGTGAAAAATCGGCTGCCCTCGCACCCCTTTTATAGGAGTGAGGCCTCGCAAGTACGCTGGCCGTAGGGAGGTTACGCGGGGCGTAGTCCTCGGATAAGAACAGCAAGTGGGGAGCTCTAGATGGTGCGGCGTAGCTTAAGATGGACCGATGGAAGGGTTTGCGTACGCGGCGCATCCCGAGCTCGGACGCTGGGCGTAGCGAGGGGCGACTTGTCGCAATCCGAAGCGACTTCTGAGACCATCATTGGACGGTTGTGGTGCTGCCACGTCATCGATTTAGCAACAGACTTCGCAATTTCATGCTTCAACTTTAAAAATTCGTAACTTTCGCGTACGAACTCCGTTTTCGACGTTCTTTATATCCACGCGAAGGTGGGAACATACTCTACAACTTTCGTTTAGACTCCGTAGGCTAATTTTGACTCTATTTTAAAAGTTATATTATTAACAGGCTGGGACAGGATTGGTCCGTTAAATTCTCATAACTTCTTCATCCGACGTCCGTTTTCACTCATCTTTTTCTTGTTACGCTACTCTTAACGAGATCTTCGATTCTCGTTCAGGTTGTGTCGGCTAAAAGCCGCTCGATCTAATATTCGAATTTTGGGTTATACACTACTAATCTGAAACTTCGAAAAATCATAATTTCTTCATACGAAGTCAGATTTGGGCGTTCTTTTTATGAACGCTCTCGGTTTAACGCATTCTACGACTTTCATTTAGATCGCTAAGGGTAAATCTCGCTCTATCGTAAATTCACTATTTACGCTTCCTGGTATCGTGCCGGTTCCGTAGCAAAACTCCGACGGGTCATAACTTCTTCGTTATAACTTGGATTTTGGCGTTCTTTATATCCTCGGAATCCTTGTTTCGACCACTACAGCTTTATATAAAGATATCGGGCTTATGTCACACTTTAATTTTGACGCTTATTTTTATTCTTTATTAATTATAATTTATAATTAAATAATAAGCACATAAATACACATAATTCACATAATACTCAAATATTTCATCTTTATTACTTCAAAAAGAGTTACAATAGTTTACTTAGACTATTACATTGTCAAAAATGCTTAGCCCTGAAACCCAGGTGTTACAGAAGTAGAGTAGAATTTCGGCCCTTAGCCTTTCTTGGAGTGCATTGGATGAAATCCAACCCTATAGGGGTTTATATAGGTGATAAGGAAGGTTTAGGATAAGGCAGGTGTATCTTAGATAACCCTAATCCCTTAACTTCCTCCCTAAGGCTTCCAAGGCACCCTTAGATCCCAAGGAAACCATAGGACACTCTAGATTTCGTTCCCCACCTCTAAGGGAGGTTCTAAAATGCTCAATGCATAACTTTTGAACATTGTCACCTTTAGTCCCTACAGTTTCAATTAATTCCTTTAATCCCAAAATTAATTCCAAATTAATTTCTGATTAAATATTAATTAAACTATATGATTTCTAATAAATATATTTTATCCATAATACATTAATAAATCGTTTATCTTGATTATTAATTTATTAACCAAGCAATAAATTAATAAATCATTCTTCTCTCTCCAACAATTATCCTATTCAATTGCCAGGTTTGAAGGCAACCCAAAAGGACATTGCTACTATCAATTCAAGTACATAACAATTATAGTTATGGGCTTAGACACCTAATCCAACAATCACCTGCATGTTCACTAAGAAGGCGATGTTTTTCCCGGAGTTTGTGTCCGAGCAGACTCAGATGATTCGTTATCTGAGCATGCTCAAGACTGACATCAGACAGTTTATTGCTACTCAGTGATGTGATACATTATTGGAGTTATAGGAGGCCGCTAGGCGGTGAGAGCTTGAGATTGAGCTGCAGTTGAGAGAGCAGAGGCAGGCCCTGGCGCAGTCGCAGCCGACTTCGAAGTGGTCCAAGACCGCTGATTCTAGGTCTGGAGGTCAACGCGGCCGCACTTGTGGGAAGTGCGGGAAGGCTCATTCTGGGGTTTTTTTTGATATAGTAGCGGGTGACATAAATGTGGCAAAAGGGGCATTATGCGAGGGATTTTCTCCAGCCCGCGCCGGTTCCGAAATTGAGGATATGTTACCAATATGAGCAGATTGGCCACGTGAAGGCCAACTGTCCGTTGCTTGGTGCCAAGCCGGCACAGGCTCTCACGCCAGCTACACTAAGGATTACTAATGGGAGCTAGGGTAGAGCAAAGCCCCCGAGGACTCAGGGATACGCCTTTCAGCTTACAGTCGAGGAGGCTAGGACAACACCGAATGTGTTGGCTGATATGTTTCTATCCTTTATCTTATTAATTATATATTATTTATGCTTATATGTTTGTACCTATGATTAGGTACGTTCTTAGTGAGCTCCTTACCTGCTTTGGTATTATTTGACTCGGGGTAGAGTCGGTCATTTGTCTCATGATTGTTCAGTATGGAGTTTGGTTTTCCTGTAGGAGAGCTAGAGTGTCTGTTGCGAGTCTCTATCGCCAAAGAACATGGGATTTCTGCTTCTTGAGTCTATCATGATTGCGTTTTGGAGATCTTCGGTGTATCCTTCCTGATAGACTTGATTCTGATTCACATGGGGGATGTGTGTGTGATAGTGGTTATGGAATGGCTGAGTCGTTACAGTGCCATGATCGACTGCGAGGGTCAGCGGGTGGTAGTTCGAACCCCAAGTGGGGGAGAACTGGTTATCTATGACAAGGGCACTAGATTGGGGTAAGGGTTTTGTTCAGTCGCTAGGGCTCGACGGTATATACAACACAAATGTGCATGATACTTGGCGTAAGTGGTGGATACGCGGGTCAGGGATCCGGTTTTGGATGCTCCAGTTATCAAAGAGTTTGTTGATGTGTTTCCGGAGGAGTTACCCAGGGTGCCTCCGGAGAGGCAGGTCGAGTTCGGGATCGACCTAGTGTTAGGTGCGGCCCCTATTGTTGGATAAGGTGTCTAAGTCCATAACTATTTCTGGTATGTACTTGACCCGACCATCGTCCATTTTGGTTGCATGCCATCATGCATTTGGATAGACTAAATGAGAGAAATAACACTTGTGGTTTATTAATATATTATAAGTTCTA
This sequence comes from Lactuca sativa, assembly GCF_002870075.4. Classification (NCBI taxonomy): domain Eukaryota; kingdom Viridiplantae; phylum Streptophyta; class Magnoliopsida; order Asterales; family Asteraceae; genus Lactuca; species Lactuca sativa. The sequence goes on from NC_056627.2 coordinate 275,159,611, forward strand.
ATATATTGATAGTATTATTTAATTAGTATTGATTAAGAATTATTTATGAATTAACTAAGTGATCAAAAGATAACTAATTAAATATATGGGTTAATTATGTAAATCATCCATAACTTGTACAGTGGGCTAAAAGGCTCCATGGATTATCAAGTTGGGTTAAACCCATAGGATGCTCCATGGGAGTTACAAACCCATGGGTCATGGAAATGAAGAGTCATGACACATTAGGGTTTACATGGTGTAACCCTAGATGTGTCACACTATATAAGTAACACCTTCTCCACCAAAAATCGGCTACACACAAGTACAAGAGAGAGCTAGGCCGATTTTGAGTGTTGGCATTATCTCAAAAGTCATTCCAAAGGCATTTGGTGTTATGTGAAGCATTTGAGGCATCACACTTGGGGTGCTAGGCTCTCAAGGTTTTCAAGGAATCAAATCAACTACAAGGTATGTAATTCTAGCCATCCTTTTAGGATAAAGTTCCCCATGTATGCTAGATAGGATTTTGAACCTTGGAAATCATATTTTGCATGTATTTAGAAAAACATAGTTCCAAGGTTCATTAGGGTTGCATGTACACTTAGGAAGTGTTAGAATGCTCAAAACCCATCAGTGGTATCAGAGCCTAGGCTTGTTTGTGAACACTTGATGCAAAATAGTGTTGAAAATCGATTTGTTTGCTGTCTGCACAGGGGACTCGACGAGTCCATGGGGAGGACTCGACGAGTCCAAGTGAAAATGCAACCAACTCGGCGAGTCAGTTCGTGGACTCGACGAGTTGGTCATGCAGAATGCATAAGTTTGATTTATGCTGTTGGAAATGGACTAGAAACATTACCCTAACTGTTTTGGTGTTATAAAACTTGTATTAGCTGGTGTAATGGTTGTTCTAAGCCATTTACAATGGCTAATATCAATTTTTCATGGTTATATGTGTTCATATGTTCTTGAAATTTTGATATGGATGTTCATGTTCTTATGAGTTCTTGATAGATCGTAGGAGTTACTTGTTTATATGATTAATTCATGATCTTTATGTGTTTTAATGGAGTCCATAAATTGTCCTCAAGTTATGGATAACCAAAAGTCTATTTGTGTTAAAAACCATTAAAAGAACACATAAGTTATAAAATGAAGTGACTTCATTTTAATGACTCATAAGTTATGAATGTGAAAGGTTTTGTAAAGTTACAAAACTTGCCCTCAAGTTTTGGAACATGTAAAGTCACTTAATAAACTTTAGTTCCAACCCTTAGAATTTTAAAAGTTAAAATTCAAACCTTATACTTTATAATATTATAAGTTAATATATATATATATATATATATATATATATATATATATATATATATATATATATATATATATAAGATCAAGTTGTCTTACTGCTAGTACGCCTCATTCACGAAGCCGGTCTATAAGGGGGGTATAAGGTTGTTGCCTATAAAATGGCAACTTAATGGGTGTCCACTCTCACCCACCGCTTCCTTGATCGGTGGAGGGTCATTAGCCGAACGGGTAGGACAAGGACTTATAAATTCTCATTAAAAGTATGATGAATATTATAAAGTAACTAAAATGTTTTATTAAATTCCCAATCTTAGTTACTTTAGGAAAATGTGAATAAGGTGCTAATCCATGAAATTACACTTTACACTTTGTTTAAGTCGTTGGTGGGGCGTGTGTGGTTAACCGGCACACTAACTTGGACTTAACAAGGTAGGTAAAGGGTGACTTGAGGTTTATCATAGTATTGGTGGAGCATGTGTGGTTAACCGACACATTGATTGAGTGATGAACTTTAAGGGTACCAAGTGATTTGCATGGTTACTTCACACCTCGTTTTGTGATCCTCAGTATCCCAGTCACAAAACTTGGAGGGCACACTCGATATTGAAACATGCCTTTGAAAAGTTCATTTAATCTCAAAAGAATCTAGGAATTTCTAAGAACCAATTAAAAACCTAATATTTATATTTCTTTTTTCATGGTGGAAATTGGTGAATCGTCATTCACCTACCTTTCAAATATGTTATAGCTTGGATTACGGCATACCTCTTCTAAGTTATAATATATTGTGATTGGATCCTAGCCTTAATATTACATTTGGGTGTTTTATTAAGGACTCTCTTAATATCTAAACTAATCTATTCTTTCTTCTCACTCAGATTTCTTCAAACAATGCTACTTCTGGCTCTAATCCTAATGGCTTCTTTACTCTTATGAACTTGGGTGGGAAAGTCACTTTTGATGGATCCAACTTCAATGAATGGATCAGAAACATCAGGACGATTACCTGCTACGAGGACCAAGAATATGTCCTCGATAAGGAGCTTAAGGAGATTGATGATACCACTGCAACTCCCCAGGAGATCGCTGACTTGCATGCACATGAAAGGGATGCTACCAAAGTGGCATGCATCATATTGGCCACCATGACAACAGAACTCCAAAAGTCCTATGAGGACTTCTACCCTTTTGAAATGCAGCAAGATCTAATGGAAAGATACCATCAAAGTGCACGATAAGAAAGGTATGAGATCATATGCTCCATGATAACTACCATGATGAAGGACAGAGACTCCGTCACGAGCCACGTGCAGAAAATGCAAAGGTATGTGGATCGTTTTCTGAAGCTTAATGTGAACTTTCCTGAGGAGCTTGCAATAGATATCATTTTGCACTCCTTACCCTCGTGTTATGATCAATTCCGCATGACATATCACATGAATAAGGAAAAGGTCACACTCAGCAAACTTCAAGGACTCCTAAAGACCGCAGAAATAGGTCTTAAAGGTAAGTCAGTTGTTAACACTCCTACTCCAAACTTCGCCCTTGTCTTGGCAATCGGGAAAGGTAGAGGGAAGAAGAGGAAGAGCTCTTCAAAGGGTACCAAGGCTAGGACCCTTGATGGCTCTTATTCAAGTGGAACCAAGAAAGGTTTCGTCACTCCTTCTGACCCAAAAGAGGTTGAATGCTTCTATTGCCATGAAAAGTCACATTGGAAGCGGAACTGCCCAAAGTACCAGCAAGATGTGAAGGATAGGAAAGTTAAACCCAACCATGTAGGTATTTACAATATCTTATCTAATAACTCACCCTATTCTAGCTCTTGAGTCCTTGATGCCGGTTGCGGTATTCATATATGTTCTGATTTGCAGGGACTAAGAAGAAGTGAGAATGTGGAGCATGGAAGAATAAACTTAATCATGGGGAATATGAAAGCTTTACCTGTCACCAAGATTGGAGTTTATACTTTATCACTAAGTAGTGGGTTTAGTTTAGATTTGAATAAATCTTGTTACTCACCAGAAATGGCAAGAAATATTATTTCCTTTCATGCATTGTATAAACAAGGTTTCATATTTTCATTTGATAATGAAGTTGGTTTGATTAATGCTTTCTTTAATAGTGTTCTTTATTTTAAAGCATTACCTTGTGATGGTGTGTATGAAACTGTATATGTGGTTGATAACTTAGGAAACAATGTATTGTGTATTGATTCTGTTAATGATAATAACTTGGATAAAACATCATTATGGCATTGTCATCTTGGACATATAAGCAAGAAACGCATAGGCCAACTCCAAAGGGATGGAGTCTTGGTGTCATTTGACCTAAAGTCGGATGATAGTTGCGAATCATGCTTACTTGGAAAAATGACAAAGTCACCCTTCACAGGTTCTTGCGAGAGGGATGAAGGTTTGTTGGATCTTGTACACACGGATGTGTGTGGACCCTTCAAACATGCCACAATGGATGATAATCGTTCTAATTTGACTTTTACTGATGATTACAGTAGATATGGATATGTCTACTTAATCAAGCATAAGTTAGAGACTTTTGAAAAGTGTAAAGAATTTAAACAGGAAGTCGAGAATCAATTGGGCAGGAACATTAAGATGCTTCGATCCGATCGAGGTGGTTAGTATCTTAGTTCAGAGTTCCTCGACTATCTTAGGGAATGTGGGATTGTCTCACAATTGACACCTCCCAGAACACCGTAGTTGAATGGTGTGGCTGAGAGGCGTAATCGAACCTTGTTGGATATGGTTCATTCCACGATGAGTCGAGCTTCACTACCAATATCATTTTGGGGGTATGCCTTAGAGACTGCCGCCCATATCCTTAATCTGGTCTCTACAAAGAAAGTTGCCAAAACTCCTCATGAGATGTGGACTGGTAAAGTACCCAAACTAGACCATATCAAGATTTGGGGTTGCAAGGCTTTCGTGAGATGCGAGACTCATGATAAGCTCGAACCTCAAAGTGAAGGTGTATTTTCATCGGCTACCCACAACAATCCTTTGATTACCTCCTATACAGACCTAATGAAAACGTGGCCTTTGTAGCTAGGAGGGTTGTCTTAAGAGAGAGAGAGAGAGAGAGAGAGAGAGAGAGAGAGAGAGAGAAAGAGTTCATAAGCCAAGGAAACAGTGGGAGGCAAGTTGACCTTGAAGAAATTCAAGAGTCAAGTGGTGAAGGAACTTCAAACCCTAGCACTCAACTTGAGGAGGAAACTCCTGTTGAGCCAATTGACAAGTCTGTACCTCTGAGGCGTTCCACAAGGGTTAGGAATGCACCTGAGCATTACTATGGATTCCATATTACTGTGGAAGGTGATACACTTATCAATGATGAGACACTGATAGGTCTGGATGAACCTAACAGTTATGCGGAAGCCATGGCAGGCCCCGAGTCAGCCAAGTGGAAAGAGGCAACGGACAGCAAGATACAGTCCATGTATGACAATCAAGTTTGGAACTTGGTTGAGAATGTACCAGGTCGTAAGACTGTAGGGTGCAAATGGATCTTCAAGAAGAAGACCGACAAGGATGGTAATGTACACACTTATAAGGCATGACTAGTTGCAAAGGTTTTCTCACAAAATATGGGAGTTGATTATGATGAGACCTTTTCTCCAGTGGCCAAGATTAAGTCTGTTAGGGTTTTGTTAGCCATAGCAGCATTTCATGACTATGAAATATGGAAAATGGATGTCAAAACCACTTTCCTTAATGGAAAGTTGGTTGAGGATGTTTACATGAGTCAGCCAGAGGGTTTTGTCAATACATAGTACCCTAATAGAGTGTGTAGGCTTGAGAAATCCATTTATGGATTAAAGCAAGCACCTCGTAGATGGAATCTTTGCTTTGATGAGAAAGTCAAAGAGTTTGGTTTTTCTAGGAGTGAAGATGAATCTTGTGTATATGTCAAGGCTAGTGGGAGTATAGTTAGCTTTTTGGTATTGTATGTGGATAACATACTACTCATAGGAAATGACATCCCAACTCTACAGGAAGTTAAGTCCTGGCTTGGGAAGTGTTTATCTATGATAAGACCTAGGAGAAGCTGACTATATTCTAGGGATAAGGATCTTGAGAGACCAGAGTAAAAGACTAATTGGACTTAGTCAGAGTACCTACTTGGATAAGGTGCTGAAGAGGTTCAACATGTAGGACTCCAAGAAAGGAGAGTTACCCATCTAGAGTAACACCAGATTGAGTAAGACACAAAGCCTAAGTATTGAGGCTGAGATAGCATAAATGAGTCGAATACCTTATGCTTTGGCTGTAGGATCGATCATGTATGCTATAACGTGTACTCGACCTGATGTAGCCTTTGCTTTAAGCATGGTTAGTAGGTATCAGGGGAACCCTGGCAAGGCACACTGGACTGCGGTAAAGAATATCCTCAAGTACCTACGGAGGACTAAGGACTGGGTCCTTACTCTCGGTGGGAGTGATGACTTGAGAGTTGTAGAGTATAGTGATGCTAGCTTTCAGACTGATAGGGATAATTTCCGCTCTCAGTTAGGTTGGGGCTTTACCTTAAATGGGGGAGCAATTTCTTGGAAGATTTCCAAGCAAGAGACAATGGCTGATTCAACTTGCGAATCAGAGTATATAGTAGCAAGCGAGGCAACAAAGGAGGCGATATGCCTGAAGAACTTCATTGGAGACCTTGGAGTTGTACCAGCTATTAAGGAGCCAATGGAAATTTTCTGTGATAGTGAAAGTGCAGTTGCCTTAGCCAAGGAACCAAGGGATCACGGGAGATCCAGACACATCGACAGAAAATACCATTTCATCAGATATCGAATAGAAGAAGGAGTCCTTGTGGAAAAAAGGGTATCATCGGATGAGAATCCAGCAGATCCCTCACGAAGGGACTGACTCGTGTTAAGCATCTCCAGCATGCTCGGAGCATAGGGCTGAAGGATGATATTAGTTTTAGTAGTTATATAATTTTGAAATTTGTAAAGTTGTTATTGACATTTGATGATGAATAAAAGGTGTGTTTATTTATGAGTAAAGTGTTGTTATCTCTTGTCAATCGTTTACTATATTTCTTTTGCATGTTTTGACTTCCAGAATAATTATGTTTGGTATATCATATTATTCGAACCTCCACAGCCGGTCATATGTCGGAAGTAGGTATGAATCATGACTGTCATGATTGGTTGCAAAGGTCTAAGTTGTTGGACATGGCTACAACACTCATGAGTGCTCATAAGTTCTGAGCATTGGACTCAACCCACACTCATTGGAATCACTTCATGGAATTTACCTCAAGTTATCGTGAGACGGTAATATCATATAAGTCTTCAAACCTAGAGATATGATTTGTTGCCTATGAGTTGGTTATTGTAACGCCCGGGTTTCAGGGCTAAGCATTTTTGTCAATGTAATAGTCAAGGTCAACTCTTGTAACTCTTTTTGAAGTAATAAAGATGAAATATTTGAGTATTATGTGAATTATGTGTGTTTATGTGTTTATTATTTAATTATAAGTGTATAATTAATAAATAATAAAAATAAGCGTCAAAATTAAAGTGTGAGATAAGCCCTATATCTCTGCATAAAGTTGTAAAATATGTCTCAAGGTTTCCGTGCATATAAGGAACGCCGAAATCCGAGTTATAACGAAGAAGTTATGACCCGTCGAAGTTTTACGGCAAAACCGGCACGACACCGGGAAGCGTAAATAGTGAATTTACGATAGAGTGAGATTTAGCCTTAGCAATCTAAACGAAAGTTGTAGAATATGTTAAACTAAGAACGTCGATAAAAAGAACGCCCAAATCTGACTTCGTATGAGGAAGTTATGATTTTTCTAAGATTCGGCTTAGCAGTGCACGGCCCGAAACTCGAATTTTTGTTCGAGCGGTTTTTGGCTTACGCGACCTAAATGAGAGTTGAAGATCTCATTAATAGGAACTCAACGGTAAAAAGATGGACGAAAACGGAGTTCGTATGAAGGAGTTACGAATTCTTCGCGGTCATTTAACAGACTAAACGCCTCTTACTGTTAAATTTGAGATCGGACCAGAATTAGCCAACGGAGTCTAAATGAAAGTTGTAGATCTTGTTTTTACCTACGCATGGAAAAAAAGAACGTCGAAAATGGAGCTCGTATGCGAAAGTTACGGGGTTTAGAAGTTGGCAGAGTGCTGCTGCAAATGGGGTGACGTGGCTGAATATGGGCCAAGGCTTTCTCCCCAAGGAAAGCCATCAGATGATGACACGTGGCACTGACTCGGCGAGTCAGTGAACCGACTCGGCGAGTCCGTCAGGATTTCACCCTATAAATAGAAGCGTCGGGTTCTCTCATTTCTCACACCTTTCCCCACTTCTTTCTCTCTCTACATTCTCTCTCTAACCTCCCTAACCCCCCTAAAAGCCTAGGTAAACCCCCTAGCACCCGAAGGAAGCCCCGAGGCTCCCGGAGTCCCGAGAAAAGAGCCTTTCGGCTCGGGAACGCTGCTCCAGTGAAGCCCGGTTTTCGAGAAAACCCGCTGTAAGTGAGCTACGCCTAACCTATCTTTAGTTTAGCTTACGTTTTAATATAGTAATGTTATTAGGACCTTATAATAAGTACTTGGGCTATTATTATGGGTTATATAAGTATCGTTTAACGCTTATATAATAATAATAATAATAGCTAGACTATTAATTAATCGCGGTTATCGTTAGACTAAACCCTAGTGGTATTGGTACTAGGTTTTATCGAAGGAATATCGTTTTGAGAGTATCGAAGCGCTGTCCAAGTGCTGAGTCACCACCTTTCAAGTGAGTGCATAGTTACTTTCAGCTTACACATAGATATGAAGTATTTTATAAATTACGTGCTATGTGTGCATATTATCTGATTACTTGATATCTATGCTGGATGAACGTTGTTATACATGTTTTCAATGATTTAAACTGTATATGTATTTTATATCTACGAAAATGTTGGGGTAAAACATGGGTAGATGTAATAGGTGATGTGTGATAAAATGATGAGAGGCCTCGATGTTGATGTTGTTGTTTCTGTCATCTAGTGGAGTATGGATGACGACCACGGACTCTTCTAGACAGTCCAGTGGAACACTAGCAGGCTCGCAACCTGTAGGTGTTTGTGAACGATGTGTTCACCGGTGTACTCCATCCCCCACATGGTTGCCTTTAGGACATTTATTGCCGAGGAATCCCCTTAGCAGTAGTGTTCATCCCGATGATGATCCTTAGGCTAGGTCCCTTATGATAGGTGTTTAGGGACGTAAAGTGAGGACAACGGGAACGGGTAATCGGGTTATTGTTGATTGATGAAATTAATAAACTTATTTATTGTGGGTTAAAAACCCTATGTGCTCACCAGGCTCCCAAGCCTGACCCACTCAGTTTTATGTATTACAGGTAGTGGCGCATGAGCATAGGTGTGATGTTTTGGACGAGGGATTACGGATATAGGCTTGTAGATATGAAATAATGTAGTAAGGCTTATATTGTACTGTTTATGCTTTTGATTTGTACGAACATGACATCCCGAGTCTTTTAATGAAATACATTTCTATGGAAATGCTTTTGATAAATCTTTATCATATTTTTGTTTCGGGACAAATTCCGCAACACTTTCATTTAAAATGTAACTCTGATTTTTAAACAAAGCATAAACAAACCGGTCTTTTATGGCCGTGATTTTGGGGATGTCACAGTTATGCATTGATTGTACGAAAACACATTGGTAACTCGATGTTATAAAATGTGTTTTTGTGTATAATTCAATAAGTAGTAGAGCAAACATATGAGTCGAAGTTTATCTGTTCCTTCTTGGATTAGAAGCTGATATCTGGGCCCCTCGATGATTTTGTTTTAACCTATGTATCGGGCCCGGTCAGAATTAAGTTGATGTGTTCAATTAAGTTCTTTGTCAAACAAATCAGAAATTGGGAAACAAACTGTTGGACAATAAGTAAGACGTTTTTCCATGTATTTGTCCGACTGATATCTAGAACAGAGGATTATATTATCACTTATCTTAAATGGTGTATCATCATCTTCTCAGTTCCGAGAGACCTTGAAAGAGCTACGACTATTGATTGGTTCCTGGAGTCATACTTGCAGTTATAGTTATTAGACTTATCCAAGTGGGAGACTGTTGGATAAGGTGTCTAAGTCCATAACTATTTTTGGTATGTACTTGAACCGACTCGGCATGGTCCATTTGAGTTTCATGGCATCATGCATTTGGATAGACTAAATGAGAGAAATAACACTTGTGGTTTATTAATATATTATAAGTTCTAATATATTAATAGTATAATTTAATTAGTATTGATCATGAATTAATTTGGAATTAATTAAGTGATCAAAAGATAACTAATTAAATATATGGGTTGATTATGTAAATCATCCATAACTTGTATAGTGGGCTAAAAGGCTCCATGGATTATCAAGTTGGGTTAAACCCATAGGATGCTCCATGGGAGTTACAAACCCATGGGTTATGGAAATGAAGAGTCATGACACATTAGGGTTTACATGGTGTAACCCTAGATGTGTCACACTATATAAGTAACACCTTCTCCACCAAAAATGGGCTACACACAAGTACAAGAGAGAGCTAGGCCGATTTTGAGTGTTTGCATTCTCTCAAAAGTCATTCCAAAGGCATTTGGTGTTGTGTGAAGCATTTGAGGCATCACACTTGGGGTGCTAGGCTCTCAAGGTTTTCAAGGAATCAAATCAACTACAAGGTATGTAATTCTAGCCATCCTTTTAGGATAAAGTTCCCTATGTATGCTAGATAGGATTTTGAACCTTGGAAATCATATTTTGCATGTATTTAGACAAACATAGATCCAAGGTTTATTAGGGTTGCATGTACACTTAGGAAGTGTTAGAATGCTCAAAACCCATCACCTATCGCCAAGGCGTTGTACCGATTAGCACCACCTGAGATGCAGGAGTTGTCATCACAGCTGCAGGAACTGCTGGGCAAGTAGTTCATTCGTCCGAGCAGTTCTCCGTGGGGAGCGTCAACTCTCTTCGTTAGGAAGAAGGATGGTTCACATCAGATGTGCATTGACTACCAGAAGTTGAACAAGTTGACGGTGAAGAACCGTTATCCACTCCCGATGATAGATGATCTTTTCGATCAATTGTAGGGAGCATCTTGGTTCTCCAAGATAGACCTAAGGTCCAGATACCATCAGGTCAGGTTTATGGAGGAGGACGTGGAGAAGACCGCGTTCTGGAATGGTTATGGACATTACGATCTCGTGGTGATGCCGTTTGGACTCACCAACACGCCGGCAGTATTTATGGACCTGATAAATCGGGTTTCCATACTGATGCTCGATCATATGGTCATTGTGTTTATAGATGACATCTTGGTATACTCCAAGACCAGAGAGCAACATGGGGAGCTTCTCCGTGAGCTATTGGGAGTTTTGAGGTGAGAACGACTGTCTGCCAAGTTCTCGAAGTGCGAGTTTTGGTTACAAGAGGTATAGTTCCTTGGACATCTCGTTAACCAGGAGGGGATTTTGGTCGATCCGGCCAAGATCGAGGTAGTTATGAGGTGGTAGGTTCCAAAATCTCCCTCGGATATCAGGAGCTTTTTGGGATTGGCCGTGTACTACCAAAGATTCATATAGTATTTCTTCAAGATTGTGGTACCCCTCACTCGTCTGACGAGGAAGGGGTTGGATTTCCAGCGGGGCCCTAAGCAGCAGACTGCATTTGAGACGCTGACACAACGACTTTTCGAGGCGCCAGTGTTGACACTCCCTGAAGGAGTCGAGGATTTTGTGGTGTTTTGTGATGCATCGATCACCAGATTGGGAGCGGTCCTTATGTAGAGAGGACAGGTGATAGCCTATGCATCGTGGCAGCTAATGCCGCATGAGACGAGATATCCCACACATGATCTGGAGTTAGGAGCGGTGGTATTCGCTCTCAAGATTTTGAGATATTATCTCTATAGGGTCCGATGTACCATTTATACAGACCACAAGAGTCTAAGACACATCATGGATCAGCCGAACCTAAACATGAGGCAACGCAGGTGGCTGGACGTAGTCAATGATTATGAATGCGAGATCCTTTACCATCCGGGTAAAGCGAACGTGGTTGCGGACGCCCTAAGCTGCAAGTCGGTGTGATCCTCTGTTTCAACAACATGTATGAGAATATCTGTGGATTCTCCACTTGTGAGCTTGATTAGGGAAGCTTAGGCTGAGGGTGTGCAAAAAAACCGCAAAACCGAGCCGAACCGGCCAATCCAAAACCGAAAAAACCGAAATCGAAAAAAACTATAACCGAAAAAAATCGAAACCGAAAAAACCGGATATCAACGGGTCGGTTTTTGGTTTTGATATTTAGGTATCCGCGGATACCCGAACCAAACCATTTGATTATATATATATATATATATATATATATATATATATATATATATATATATATATATATATATATATATATATATATATATATTATGACTTATCCAATAAAATATAAAATATATAATGATATTTCTGAAATTTTCATAATTTTCCTGAATAATCATAATTTATGACCTCTCAAAGTTGCCAGTTACAAATTCAAACAACAAAAATATATCAAAACTTTATATTCTAGAGTTGGTTTTATTACAATTAATTACATGATCATAAGTTTTTATATTTTTTAACCACTTTCAAAACTCAATATATCGTCTAGCTTAACTTACAAAAGACGACGGTAAAAATAAAATAAAATAAAATAGAATGAATAGTGTTTGTGTGTAAATTAAGTTGGGTCCGTGGCACCTTATTTGATACACCAATAATAAAGTGGGGGTGTAAGGTGTCTTTTATCATCAAAGGCAAATGGGTCCAAGAGGTGTCATGTTCCCTGTGATATCTCCCTTCAAAGCAACTGCATCTACTAGCTGTAAAGCTTAGCTTATCTATCCCTCTCTCTTATTATTTCTGGCCTCTGGCCCTTGCTCTTTGCTTCCCGCCAACACCCTTAAATTACTGTTATACCCTTTGTGCAAAATAAAACATATTCAACAACCAACAATACTATAATAGTTCATATGCCCTTTGTTAAACCTTGTAATACAGTGTTGCTTTTTTGGGTTAACAATAGGAGTAGAAGATTTAAAATCTAACGGGGTAGGTTAGATTTTTAATAATATTGTTGTTCAAAAAGAAAAAAGTAAAGAAGTTTGTACAAATATAACTCCTATCGAAAGAAAGATGATCATGGAACACCAAAGGGTATAATTGGAAAAACAAACTCTAAATATTTTATCTAACAAGTTTTAAACAAATAATCCACTTTATGCTTTATATATGGTTAAAGTTGTAATATCTTTTACAGTAAGATTTATTAATCCTTTTTTCTTTGTTTGTATCCAATAATTCCAAAAATACCCTCATGATTCTGAAAAGAAGGATGCTTGTGTCCATATAACTTTTAGTAATTTGGGTTTGGCGTGTTGTTTGCTACCCATGCACAAGATTATTGATACTTGATAGTTAGGTAGCATAAGTTGGGAATCTCATAAAAAACATCAAATGTAACCCTATCTATCTATAACTCCATTAACACAAGAACAAAAGTATCAAGTGATATATACAACTAAAAAGAATATATAGATTCTCCACTATCCCAATTATTGAGTTCAAATGCCTTTAATTTGTTTGTATTATATTTTCTTATTATCTCAATAAATTTGTTCTTGTTTAATTTTGGATGTGTTACATGTATGTCTTGATTATATAAACCATGTTTTTGTGAAATCCACCATGAAAACTAATATAAAACTTGATTTTTTTTCATAATTTATGATAATTTGAAGAATGAGAAAACGGTATAGAAGAAAGACATTGTAGGTAGAGAAAGAGGTGCTTTTTCTTTATGTGATACGGGAAAAGAGAAAGTAGAAAGAGAGAAGTCAAAACCCTGAAAAGGGGAGCGTATTGGAAGTAAATGGTTTTATTAGAAGCCTTTGTTTTAAAAATTTGCTTTTAGTTTTTTATATTTTAACATGTGTGCCCTATTTAACCATAAAAGTTTTGGACTTTTGGAACAAGTCAAAGTAACACACTAACACTGGTAGTTTTGTCGAAATTCCAATGCTTTTTTATATATACTGGGAACAAGATAGTGTGAAACTGTGAACTGTTTTTGTACACCAGTAGCATAGTTTTACATGGTATAAATCTGAATTATAAAAGCTAAAAGGAATTTCCCTGTTTTAAATTTTAATATACTACATAAAATAGTTTGACTAAAAATCAAATTTCAATCATATCATTATTCGGTTATTCTATTAGTTTTACTAAACAAAATGTTGTTAATTCAAACTTTTTATCATTTTTTTAAATTACTTGCTTTACCTTAATATTTAGGAAATATTTTATAAAGCTTTTCTATAATTTGTTGTTTTTTAAACATTTATAATACTTCTAAAAAAAAGAAAAAAAACTTAATAATAACATTAAATAAAATTAATATATCAAAATACACCAAAATTAAAATAAGAGTAAATTACGAAAAAACATTATAAATGGTCCCTGTTGTTTCCCAAAATCTGAAGTTTAGTCCCTGTGGTTTAAAAACTTCATAGATGGTCCCTGTGTTTTCAAAACTTTTGATGTTTGATCATTTTTGCTAACTCCGTTAAGTTTTATCCGTTAACTGAAGGGCATTTTCGTCATTTCACTACCATAGGGACTATTTATGATGTTTTCTTTTATTTTATAAAAATAATAATAATAATATCTACAGGAGTTATACCCTCTCTCTCTCTCTCTCTCTCTCTCTCTCTCTTCCTTTCGTTCTTATATCACCGGCCACCACCACCATCATGTTTCTCACTCTTTGTTGCAGATCGGAGCTAGCCAAACATCCTCACATGTGCTGTTGTTACTGCTTGTGTTGCTCCATCGGACCAGCTCCCATCACGACCCATATTTTCTTCTCCATTCTTGTACCTAGTTGTCGTTCGGTTTTATGGAGGGTTTCCCTCCAAATCTTGATCTCGATGTTTCTACGTCATTGGAAGGACAATTGGATAAAGCAAAGATAGGCTTAAAATCGGTTACTGTTTTCACCTCGAATCTTCCTTCTGGTTCTTATCAAGCTAATAAAGTGTCTATATGTGTTAAGAAATTCAATCCAGATGAAAAATTGGCTAAACCTAGGGTTACCAGTTTGGAAAATAGTGATCTTCTGAAGAAATTGAGCTCCAATCCTCCGATTCATTTACATTACAAGTATGCCCTCCCTCCTTCTTCACTGTTTTTTATTTGATCAAATCCACTCCTCCTCTTTTCCTTTTCGTGTTTTCTGCAAATTTAATGGGTATGCCCTCCTCCCCTATCTACAACCAGGCTCCTTACCCCCTCTGATCATCTCGATGGTTGTCTGATCATCTAAGGAATAATTTAAAAACCCACACGCACACACAAATCGGTACCTGATGTTCTTGGTTAATTTTTTGATTCCTCTTCCATCCAAAATGAAGTTTTGTCTTAAAGTTTTGGTTTTGTTTGACTGTGTTTGATTCTTGGTTTGTCTGTTTACAGACATTAAAATCGATAGCTCATCCTATAAATTTGATTCTAGTATTTGTTTAACTGTTTTTCATTATCGGCTTGCTTCTTTAATTCTTGGCTCTGTTGGATTCTTGGGTTATTTGACTATTGGCTTTGTTTGACTGTGATTGAAATCAATTGATTCTTAGTTTGTTTGATTAATCATGCATATGGTTAAGGATTGTAAAGAACTCTTATCTCCTCTTATCTTGTCTCAAACAGCCGGAACTTTGTCAAATCAAACAGTTGGAGACGAATTGGGTTCAAGATCGTCGGTGCTAAAAGGTTGCTTTGGTTGGAGATGACAGGAGGGAAAAGGGGGGGTCGTGTGTGATGTTTTTGGAATAGAGGGAGGAGAAATGTGTGGTGTTTTGGGATGGAGAAATCAATGGTCAGTAATGGAATGGTACTCACCGGAAGTACCTATGTCTCTTTTCTGGAACAGGGCACCTGAGGGAGAGAGAGAGGGGGAGAGAGTTTATATATTAAATACTTATATTTAGTTTTTTCTTATAAAAAAATAACTGAAAATATCATAAATGGTCCATGTGGTGGTGAAATGACGAAAATACCCTTCAGTTAACTGACAAACTTAACGGAGTTAGCAAAAAGGACCAAACATCAAAAGTTTTGAAAACACATGGACCATCTATGAGGTTTTTAAACCACGGGGACTAAACTTCAGATTTTGGGAAACCACATGGACTATTTATGATGTTATTTCGTAAATTACACTAGATATGGTTTGAACGAAATAACAATTTTAGTCCTACTATTGGAAAAGTAACACCATTGGTCCTTATAGAGGGTTTTGATAACACTGGTGGTCTTCCTCTCTGACATCCCTAAGAGAAAGGGTTGTTAAATATCTTTAAAAAACAAAATGTTCATCTACCATTGGTTCCACCCCACCACTAACCACTTGCCACCATCAGCCCCACCACCACCAATCACCACCATCATCATTGATCACCACCACCACCACACCATAGCTGCTGCCAGCACCCTCACAACCATAATGTCACTGCCATACAATTTGGCTACTGTTATTTGTTGTCATATTCATGTATACATAAGGTGTTCAATCATTTGTCTCTATGAGATTAACACCTTGTAATTCAAATCAAAATTATTCTAAATACCTGAAGTTATTGCCAACAATTTGACCTCAAATCTGGTCGGCGACATCTCCATCGAACAACTCTATAGCAACATCTGTGAAATGCAAAGCTCCAACAAGTCACCTTCCAGGTTCAGTTAATTATCATATGGTCAAAAAGCACAAATAGATCCTGAGCTTTGTTTTCTCGTCGGAGGAGACTTTATGAAACCAGATGGTGGTGCTACAAAAGATAAAACCGTCACAATCAATGAAAAAGAAGTCAAAGAAACATCAAACAACAACAACCCTATTCTTATCGTATCAAAACATGAACAATTTTCTACTCCAAAAACACCAACTTCCTTCTCGTAAAAGGGTTAACAGTTTCAGGGACCATGTATGTTACCAAAACCCTCTATAAGAACCATTGGTGTTATTTTGCCAAAAGTTGGACAAAAAGTATTATTTCATGTAAACCACATGGACCAAGTATTTAACTTACTCTTAGAATAAATATTACTAAATCTAAAATTGATCTTGCTTTTATCTCATTGCACAACATTAGCTATATAATAAAAAAATTTAAAAAATGATGAAATTGAGGGACACGTTTTTGTCAACTCCTAATATTATTAGGCTATAAGCCATTTAATATAAAACTTAAAAAATGATTCAATAGAATAGAAGTTATTGATGTTACTGGTCTAGAAAACAATTCATTTCACTGATAAAGAAACATTTTTTTTGGACTCAATTATTAATATTTTACTTCTCAAAAAAATATTCTATTATAAATGTTCATAAAAATCTTCAATTAAAAAGGTTTATACTAATATTGTGTAATAATGCCTAATAAATAAACGAGAAATTGACTTATTAAGGTAATTAACTTTTTAGGTTTTTCACAACTGGATAACTATTTTTTTGTACCCATCTAGGTAACAAACTTTTTAAAAGTGTTCATACATGACCATTATGACTGGTTATAGTAGGTTACATCCGATCATAATGGTCAATGGTCATATGTGAACATTTTCAACAAGTTCGTTACCTAGATGTATACAAAAAAAGAAGTTACCCAAATACGAACAAAACAAAAAGGTAATTATCCTGATAAATCAAGTTATATTTTTATTAAGGTAATCGATCATAATGTTTGCAATATTAATAGATTCGATTAAATTTCCTTAAAACAATATTTATGAGCATTTATATTGGTCACGACATGCTGGGAGTCGTTTTTGGTCACAACATGGCGGTGCCTTGGTACTAGTCGACCTCTTACTGTCTGTGATTAATGCTAGTAGGTCAAACTAGTTGGAGTCGGTCATGGGCAGTCCTAGGCTACCCTAGGCGGTCCTGGGGGGTCATAGGCGGTCTAACTCGGTTAAAAAGTCAAACAGTCAAAATTTTCAAAAAAAATCCTTTAACATCCCAAAATCTCAAAAAGAAATCATTTTTAATTAAAGAGAAATCATTGTTTTCAATCAACCTAAATCATAAGAACTCAAGATCAAATACAAATGTTCCAAACTTCCAATATCAATGTATCATAATATCTCCAAAATAAGTCACCGAAGGATGTGTACGATCGTACATTTGCTTTTCTCCGACTATCTAAAGTACCTGAAATAAACTGTAAGCCAAAGCTTAATGAGTTCCCCCATATATCACACACAACCATACGTATAACAACATGCATATTTCAGTCTGACTGGACCGCCTCGCAGGGCCTGCAGCTTATCTGGACCGTTCTCAGAGCCTTCAACATGACCAGACCGCCTCGCAGGGCCTACAGCCTATCTAGACCGCTCTCCGGGCCTTTGAAATGACTAGATTACCTCGCAGGGCTTACAGTCTATCCGGATTTCGGACCGCCCCGGGTATCTTGGCTTCCAGATAAAAGCTACTTCTATAAAACGACGATGTGTTTTTTTCCCTGTCAAATCTTGAGTTTTTTTTTAATCAAAGCAGTGTATTTTAAAAAGATATTTATCAAAATGGTGTGGTACAAAAAAGAAGTTACACAAATGTGTTAAAGAAAAAGTTTGTCAGTTAGATGTGTACAAAAAAAATTAAAAAGACAGTAACATATTACCGTCGGTCATAATAGTCATATATGAACACATATGAGGCATTGTGGGAGGGCAAAGTGAGCAGCCGCACAGGGGCCCAATTTTTTTTATTATATATTTTTATTTAAAAATCAAAACTTACAATAATGATAAGGGCTCATTTTTTTGGCTTGTCCAGGGCCTCTGTTTGATATTTGATTTCTTAGGATCGGCTATGTGTGAACACTTCCAAAAAATTTATTATCTAAATATGTAAAAAAAATTAATTAACTATTTATGAACAAACCAAAAAATTAATTACCTTAATAACTAAAATTCCCTAAATAAATATACGATGAAAATCCATAAAGAAAAACGACAATACTGTTTTTATTTAAAACAACCAAATAGAGAAAGGGAAAAAAGCCCACTGGACAATGCTTGACCCAAAGCGCAAAAATATAAGCACATCTATAATCAGCCAATCAGGTGTTCATACTTAATTAAAACAACCAAAATAAATAAATAAATACACCAACTGTAAATGCTTGACTCGAAGCTCACAAATTCAAACACTTCTAAATAAATAAAAAGGACATTTGATCATGTTTTTGACATTTCATAGCTTGAGTAAAAGCTGCAATTAATTATTCGGGATGTTCGTACGTTATGATGGATTTATTAATTATATATTTTCGACATAGTTTCTGTAATTTTCTTTTACGAGCTGACCATTTATATAATTTTGCTATTACATTGAGGCCATTATTATATTTTTGTATGCAAGAGATCATTTCTATAACTAAGGTATTATATAGGGGCCACTTAAGTAATATTTTTTTTACACAATAATTAAGTTTCTCTTAGACCATTGGGTATTGATGGTGTTATAACATTCAAAATTTGTGACTTAGTATGTGACCACAACAATAACTAAAAATGGGAATAGTATTCATATGTTATAACATGTTAAGAAGTAAAGAGAAGAAGAGAGAAAATGATTTGATTGGTTGAATTCACCGTTGCGCTCCATTGTCGTGACCACGAGATTTGCCTTAACAAGATTATGGGTGTCGTTCTTCATGTTATTATGACTTTGCGAGTATTCCACATCAACTTTAACGGCGTTGTGATGATCCATACCGCATGGTCTAACAAAGCCGTAATTTTCTTTTATACATTGTCCATTTTTGTAATTATTCTATTATATATGGCTCATTCTAACAATTTCTGAAATTTTCTCAAACCTATGAATCGTTAGATGATTTTGAAGGAAACGTTTATGTGATTTTCTCATACTTAAGATTGCAGGCCAAGGGTCTTGGCATGCGCCAACACCTCCCCCTAGCGCATGTTAAGGGGATTCACCAATTTTTACATGTTGGTTCATTAGCGTAGAGGGGAGAGAGAGAGAAACTGTGGTGGGTTATGATTACCTTATATTTATTTTAGTTTCTTTTTTCAAATCGAATATCAAACTCACTACCACTCTTTATAATCATGCTAAGTTTAGTTGGAATTAGAAAAATAATGCGATAGTTTAACATAAACACCACCACTCCCTCTAGTCTAGGGACCATTCTTGTAGTTTGAAAACATGGCAATTACTTTCTGGTTTTAGGTGTTATTTGTTTTTTGGAAAATGCTTTTTTTGAGCACTTATGTCTGCGGGCGGAAAAAACATCTACGTCTGCGGAGTGTTGAAGTATATTTGTTTTCTTAAAATACTACAAATGTAAAAACATCTACGCAAGTAAAGACATGGACCAATGTCTTGAGGCGGAAAGACATTTCTCGCAGACCTATACAAAACAAAGAAAAATATAAAACCCTAAAAATTTGGTCCGAATTTTTTTTATAGAAAAATTTTCCAATATTAATTTTTTACAACTTGTTAAAACTTTTTCTACAATTTTTTATAGACTTATTTTACATATTTGTTCACTACCATTTTATAACTTTTTTATAAGGTTTTTTATATTTTTTATAACACTTTAAATGTTTTTGATTATTTTGGATTTTTTTACTTAATCTTTATAACTTTTCTTACAATCTTTATTTATAATATATTTAAACTTTTTCACAAGCTTTTTTTTTTAAATTACATCTATTTTAATTTTTTTCTACAACATAGAAATGTTGAGAAAAACGAAATAAAAATGTTTTAAAATTTTAAAATGTTATTTAAAGTGTTTAACAAAGATAATTTCTTTTTAGAGGTTTCAAAAAAAAAGTTTCAAAATGTTTTTTATAGCTTATGTTTTTGCTAATATGTTTTACTTATATTTTTTTAACGTCCAAATTTTTTATATACTTATATTTTTTTAGCTTCATTAGATTGTATTTTTTTTATAAGAGTTGTAAATTAGATTCAAATAGTTATTGACAACGTTTAAAAAAGGTTGTACAAAATATAAAATTACTAAAATAGGTTTACTAAAGAGAGTCTTGAACTGTAATTGTTATTTTATTTCAATGTTGTTAAACTATATTTATTTAAATTTTGGTATTGAATCAATTTATTTAAATTTTAGTCTATTTCGACAGTTTGTAGAAGTTAAAAAGCAAAGAGTCTTCTTCTTACAGATTGCAAACATTTGGTCTACCTCTTCTTCTACGGATGTTTGTAGATGTGGTCCGCATCCTGCAAGCGTTTTGACTCTAAAATAACAAGCATCGCCTTGTTTAACTTTCAAATACTTATTATTTTTTAGCTTATTAATTTGTTTTGTTTTAATCTTCAATACCAAACTAGTAGGAATTAGATGCATCGTTGGCGCTAGGTTGGATGAAGTTTACCTAAACGTTGATGGATTTTTGTTTTGTATTTGGTTCACTTCACTTTAAAAATGGGGTTGTGTTAAGTAGAGAATGGTTTTCTTTTGTGTACAAAAGTCGTTTATTTTGATAGTAAACACTATGAACTTAATTTATATTCACATTCATTACAACTGCATTGATGAAACAACATACGTTCACTTCTGGAACCGAAAGATAGTGAAAAGAAGAGAGGGTCTACATGCATAAGATCCTTTGATTAGAATAATGTCTGCAATCAACCTCCATGCACCGGACTTCAACAATGTAGTTTCCTTCCTGTAGAATAATTACCATCAACAAAGATAGTAAATAAAACTCGTTTTGCTTTTAAAAAGTGATTAGCACTTCCGATGGAGTACCTTGAGCAAACTGTAAAGGGTATTTTGGTCATTTCAACATGATACAACCAAAAGCCGTTATAATAACTCTTAATTTTCACCTGAAAACCGGTGATCTTTTTGTGGCGTGACTTTTTTCTGTTCTGCATGTTAACCTCACTTTCTGTTGTAATTTATTTTCTAAAAAGTAAATAAAAGTTACCAACACTTGAAAACAGGAAAAAAATTTAAAAAAATATAAAAAATTGAACATAAAAATATAAGTACCAGTTGTGTCATATAAACAGCAACTCCCTTTGTAGGACCCAACTAATGCAACCTTCATGAATCAATAAAAATATATGTCGGACAAAAATACGAAACCATAAATATTATTAAAAAATGGTCAACATTGTATGTCAACCTGACTGCCTAGTGTATAGCAAGCAACAGTGACCATTTCATGCATAATTGCATATCATTCCAATAAACGACCTGATGATCAGGAATACTCCAAATCCGGACTTTGGAATCAAGTGATCCACTAATGAAGCATCTCTCATCAACAGGATTGAATTGGATGCAAGTTACTGTATTAAAAAGATACACCCTTAGTAATCATACTTCATAAAGAGATATATATACAATAATACATATATAAACTTAATTGTTTATATGTATTTGCTTACCATAGTCATTGTGTGAAAAGATCTTCAAACATGAATTGCTAGTCAACTGTCACAACCACACAATTTTGTCCATTGAAGATGACAATAAATGGTGTGGTTTGGACCAAGACAAATCAAGAACATCATCCAGATGTCCAAAGAAAACTTGAATCTTTCAACTTCTCAGGAGTTGGGTTAGAATTAGAAGATGACTTAACTGATGTAGACTGGGAAGTGTCGTCGAAGGAGAGAGCAGGCGACAATGGTGGTGACAGATGAACATAGATTGAATTAAACATAAATAAAAATTAAAAACAAATCAAAATAAAAAAAAAAGATCTAACTTTAACATATATGATCAATACCAATACTACTTGTATACATAGAATCCAAACTAAAATTAACCTCAATAATACTTGTGTCTCAAATATAGCATAACCAGCGTTGATAGCTTCCTATGTAATTGTCCCATCCTTTTCTTCGTCTTGTCTCACAAATAGCAGGATCAATGTTTTCAGATCAAATTTTCAACAAATGCACTTTATTTGTCCCCTGTAGCTTTCCAATACCCTGGAGGCTGGAACAGCTGCTTGATTTGGCCAAACTCCTATATCACATATAGTTGTAAAATTGATCAGATGTTGTGGAACTTTCATGAAGTTGTCAATTTCATCAAGCATATTCACATAAAAAGACCAAATCATCCAATTTTATGCATGTATTTAGTTATTATAAACTAATTTATGCATATATTTAACCAGTTCACCCAAAAATGAGACGGGGTAACAGTAATTTATGCAACGTGAGAGAAGGAACTGAGCAAACGCGATGGTGAAAAGGAAAAAAACAACACAACTCTGAGTTTTTATGTCATAGGTGTTGAGTGTTTTTCAATTTGAAATCTTCATAGAGATAACGATGAAAAAAATAAGTCAACAACAATTTACACGATTACCCTTTTTATTTTAGTCACAAACGTGTCGGTTAAGAGCGCATCAATATGTGCAGATGATTGAATATCCAAAATTAGGGACAGAAATAAAAAATGGAGATTGAAGTTATGGAATGTATAAGAAGAGAAAGAGGGGAAAAAGTTACTATAGTTACATTTATTTGTGTAAATGTACAGCTTCTATGGAATAATTACAAAGAGAAACAAAAATGTACAACTTCTACCCTATTCTTATGTAATAATCAAGTTTTTATGGAACAGTAACGTTTGTTATTGTATTTTTATTTATTTGTGTTATAGTGCAGTAACGTATCAACATCTACTTAAAAACATGTACCAATAGAAATATCTCATAAAGATTGTATGAAGTAAATGGGCAACTGATCTGGTGGGTTTCTTATGTGATGACATGGTGAGCATGTAGAATTCAAGAATAATACATATGTAGTCTGACACAGTCGCACACAATGGTAAAATCAAGATCTAAAGAGATGAATAGTGATACAATACATACGTTGCAAGAGGTATTTGTTTTCTTTATTTTTTGATTTATTGAGAGCGAGATGAAGACAACCTCCATCTCCCTTCTCTCTCTTCCTGGGCAATATTTGTTTTCTTTCCATTCTCAATTTAGCCCTAGGAAACATACACAAATGACATGATAAGAGAAATCATCACTAAATTTTTGAAGCAATCGAGTTTGGAAGACAGATAGATAGAATTAGAAACAATGAAATCATACCTGCTACGAAGACGAGAAATAAGAAAGCAACCCCAAATAGTAAGGGGCAATGGTACCTGGCTGATTAAACGTTTGTACACTGAAAATCACATCATAAGCCCAAAACTCAACCCTAACTTATGAAACTGAGAAAACCAAAGATGAAAGAAAGGGCATCGGTACCTGGCTGATTAAACCATAGTCAACCATATGGTGAACAAACCGATTTCTAGGGTTCAGATCGACTGCTACCTGTTTCTTAAAACCAAATAATTAAAAGCCGAGATAAAACGAAATTGGAATAAACTGAAATAGTGAGAAGAAGTAGTAGAAGTCGACCTCATCGTTCGATTGGAATGCAACAATGGGAATAGAGCGGAGGAGTTATCAAGTGAAGAAATTCGATAAGCATGAGGAACATATTCAGAGACGCAGTCAATGGCGGTGGAGATTCTTATTGGAGGAGAAGGGCGGCACAATCAAAACAGATAAAAGAAGAAAATATAAGAATCGGAAAATATGGCGGTCTAGAATGAGAGGCGGCAATAGACTTTGAGGAAGAGAGCACAAGTTACAAGGGCAAAATAAGAAAAGAGAAGACTTTCATGCGCGGCAAAATAAGAAAGGAGAATACTTCCATGTTAAAAAAAACACAAAAGAAAAGTCTCGTGTCAATTTATGAAAAAGAAGAAAAGTTACTGCAGCTAACAGTTTTAAGCTTTTATGGTATATTTAATTAATATCATTTTCCATTTTTTATAACTATACACATAATAATCATTCAACTCTAAATTTGATAATAATGATTTTAATTATGTATATCATTTTATATATATTTTTTTTAATATTATTGTTAAGTACTTTCTTTTATAAATATTACATGTGTTTAAATAATTACAAACTATATGAAAGAGTTTTTATTAAATATTACACGAATATAAGGATAACTTAATTATTTTCTTTTAAAGCAATCAATGATTAAAGATGAATTAAATTAATAGATACATATTTGATAAAATTACTAGGTGTGAAAAAATTATATATAAAAGTGTAAATATTAAGCATTTTTTAAAGTAGAAATTCGAAATAAATACAAAAAAACGATGAATAAATATATTTATATAGTTGTTAATTTAAATTACAATACATTTCCAAATAATTATCTTTATCTAGTAATATGATTCTATAAAATTTAAATGAAGCAAAGCATTTGAGGCTATAATAATAAACAAAAGAAAAGTACACTGTAATTCCCATTTGTCCCTGATTACAACAAACTCAAATAGGAACATTGTCACAAATTGGAAAGACTTCATATATAACGACTCAAAAAGAATAAAAAATAAAGTTATTCACACAATATCAAATAATAAACTTAAAGAGTTAAAAGCAAGAATGACAGACAACTTACTTCCATTTATTTGTTTATCATAAGAACTTACTTGCACTTAAAGTATGATTCAGTAACATTTGTTGCATTTAGCACAAAGAATTGTTTACACATAAAATTTTATACTGTTGCTTTATTGAACAAAATATGTTTTGATGCTTTAAGTAGGGATGCAATAATTCACTATGGTGAGAAATCTAGATAGTGTTAACTATTAAAACAAGAAAGACATAATATGACAAACATGTAGCTTATATGGATTACATGTATATCAATGTACTAGTTTATAACCCGTAAGAACCACGGTTACAAAATTAATTAAGCTTTTTTAGTGAAAATTCAAAGTTATTAATCAATTATTAATTAGGAGATTTTTTAGTTATATAAAACTATAATTATTGATTTTAAATAAATATGTGAAATTATATCACTTTATAATTTGTATTAATTTTATTTTAATGCTATTAATTTAATGTAGATAGAGTGGAAAATTTAAAATTTAAAATAATAATCAATAGGTTGACATGTGGCAAGTATTAATTAGGAGACATAACATGGTGACACATGACAAAAGAAGAATAAAACATGCATTAATTAAGAGGTTTAATAAGATGACACATGTCAAAAGAAGAATAAAACTATTCTTTTATTAGAATAGGAAGATTTTCTTTCAACATCAACATTGTAAACATGAAATAAGGCCACTAAAAAAAAGTTTAATATTATGATTTTTACACATGCTTTTCCTGCACTTTTCTCTTTTTCCCAAAATACCTCTTCCTTCAAAAAAACCTTTCATGCTCCAGATTATTCATTTCTTCTATTTATATAACTATGCTAACATTTTTTTGGATAAATGTGCTATTGAAATCCAAACATTTCCACCATCAAACCCAAACTATTCTAATAAACAAATATTGTATCAGGTTTCCATGGTTAATCTCCAGAAGAACATACATTCATAATCAAGAACCTCAATATTATAGCTAGTAAATTCTATTTTTTTTCTATGCCACTGAAACGACATGATGTCTAATCCTTTGTATTAACAATTAGTTTGTCTTCATATTAATAAATACTAAAAGTCAAATCTATAGAAATCACTTTGTTGCAAAATGCATTAAGTCTACGTATTTATATATTAATATTATAAATGAGGTTGAACTATACATTCGGATATATGCATTATGAGGCTTCTATGTACTCCATAACACTTGATACACACAAAGTGCTCCAAGATTTGAAGATCTAGTCACACCCGGAACCAAAAACGATATGGAATCAATGAAACAAACCTCAATTTTTTACATGCTTCTGTTTTTTATTGATATCCACAATCTATTTAATTCTAAGTATAAGAACCTCATCAACAGAAAAAAAAAAAAAAAAAAAAAAAAAAAAAAAAAAGTAGCAAATATGATGAAATCTTAGGGGCAAAATGGTCCAATTCCGGACTAAGCAAGGAAAATTTGCATAACAGTAAGAGAACCATGATCTAGGTAAATGGGGCATCAAAGAATCATGAATTATAGTCATATCATGAAATCTCAACACCTTCCATTCTGATCATCAATTGCTGGAACAAAACATCCGGGCAACTGAAACGTCATTCCCAATAGTATAAAACCTGTCTTTCCGGCAACTCAAAGCTCTTGTCCACAGCAGAACAAGTATTAGATTTTTGCAGTTATTGGTTAAAATCAATCACAATATACGCCAACTTCTCTTTCAACTGATTTGCAATAGAAACAACCTCAAAAATATATGACCAAAAGGGTATAAATGTGGAAGTAAAAATTGAAAAATTCAACTTTCATAAAACAAACAAATCAACTGAACTGAATCAAGCACATCATATTTTTTTTTTCAGTCTTTCAGATTACTTGAGGGATTACTATTAGTTTCTATGAATTTCACCAACTATAATTCATATTAGCAACCACATATATTTAAGGGCAGGGGCAGAGTTGTCATGTATGTATGGCAAACACATAAGAAGTTAACTTAGTGACATGATTACCACACCAGTTAAACTTTTCTGTCAACAGGGACGAAACAACAAAATAGAACCAAATCAATTGATTAACCTGTCAATGACCATATTTCTTTGAGGCATGCTATCAAACACCATATATGCATTACAACATACAAAAGGATTCAAATAGTAGTCTTACATCAACACAGACAAATGCAACGAAAAGATAACAAAAATACATAAACTTTGCATTTATTCAATAATAAACTGTTTTGCAAAAGAAGGTCATCATTAAATCAGAATGATTTTCTAACCTTGTGTAGATGGTGGTGTAATCAATTTTGATTATGCAGAGTAAAGGTTAGAACAACAACAAAATAGCATGACTGATATCACCGTTTGAATTCCTTTCATTCAAAAGTGTATAATTTTGGAATTTTTATCAAAGATTAGCTGTGGATTCGAGGAATAGATAAATGATATGATGGATTTAAAAAGGAAGGAAATATATATTTGTATAGCAATTATTATGAGATTTTAATACAATCAATACATAACATATATAACATACGTTCAGTCAACTATGATTTTCAATATTTAAGAAAAAGGAAAAAAAGCAGAAATTGCCAAGTGGAAAATGATAAAATCAAAATAACCAGAAAATGCCATGTGGCATAATACATTATAATTAGAGGACATGTGGCAAAATCATTTTCATTTATTAGGGTAAAAGAAAAGAAAAGAAAAGAAGAAGAGAAAGATAATGTGAAAAATAAAATACAAATAAATAAACAAAAAGAACAAAATGGCTCTATTGCCACTTTTCATCCATTTTGCCGTTTCACGATGGCCTCAATTTCTCAATGCAACCAAAATCACACCACCACCGTCTATGTTCTCCTTCGACGAAACCAAGTCCTATATTATTTGTATTATATGGTTGTAGTCTCATTAGATTTTCTGTGCTTAGGACTAATACCTGAGAGTATAAATAGAAATTTCAAAACACAATTGGAAATCAGTAGTTGAAAAACATCTATTATGGGTTGTGCTCTTCATTTTGGAATGGAAGATTGGTTCTCTCTCTCACCCTCATCTCGATTCACCGGAGCACAGGTTTACACCGATTTCTCTCATCAATTATGGCTTCATGTTTTCAATTTATTCAACGATTTTTTTCTAGAGTGTCATCAAATTTAGCCTGTTCGATAAATTCCTTTCTAGCAACTCAAAGTTGATTGAACAACAAATTGAATCCAAATATCGAGGAGTGTTTCTAATTAGGAACACATGGAGTAAAGGACCAAAAGAAACAACAATTATGTAATGAACAATAACCTCTTATTCAATCTCTTTTTTCTAATAAAAAATTCTAGTATTGTTACTTGCTATTTTTTTTATAATTTTTTTTCCTACTCTCTAAAAATAACAAATATATCTTTTTTTTTATGATTTTACATTTAAATTTAAATCTTCTTCTAAGTCCTTCAAAATCAACATTATTAATATAAATTTTAAAACTCAAAATGTGTGGTAATCAATTATAAATAATCTTCTAGTCCACTTATTTTGTTACAGTTATTATCTACGTTATTTTAATTTATCAACTATGCATTAGACGAGTTATAACCTAATAAAAAATAATAGTTAGAACTAATAAATATTAATTTAATAATTCGTTTTTTGTTGTAATTTGTATTGTATTGGTAGATACACTTGAAGTTATCACACATTGAAATTTTCTTATAACACGGGCACAAAGTTTATCACGCCATATTGTTAGACATAAACAATTATTATTATTAACAATGCAACACACAAGAGATGAAGGCTACAACATTGATGTGACAAATATCTATAAATTCGTTGTTTATATTTTTTTTAAACAAAAATCGAATATAATTTTAAACTATTCTTAATTTCACATATATCTTGGGTAAGATTGAGTTTAGATCTCAAAAAGAAATGACAATACGTGATGTTAATGAGCTAGAAGTCTTTTGATAAATTCATTGTTTATATATATTAAAAAGTAAATTTGATGTATCTTTGAAGTCACGAATTTTAGGTTTATGATAAAAAAGAAATCTGATGTTGCTCGTCAAAGTAGTTTTTCATATTTATACGAATTCGACATTCTTGTTTTATTGGTTGTAGCGATGTTTCAATATTTAAAATAATAAAATAGCCGTTATATTTTGGTTATGTTTACAATTTAATAATTCTATTCAATTATGGCAATAAAAATTACTAAAATATTACAAAACTTTTATGTTGGTCAATTTGACACATTATTGCAAATTACATATCAAATAAAAGATTTATTAAGTCTGAATGAGTTTTAGAGAATTATTTTGAATGACATTATGATTATCATGTGAACAAAAAAAGTTGCTTGGTTGGTTGAATTTTCTCTTATCGTTTTTTTTTAAATAACCTCAAATCATTTTTGTTTAACCTCAAATCATTTTTGTTTAACTTTCATCCATATTTCGAAATTATATTTTTAAACTTAAGCTAAATTGCAATATTATTGTTAAAACATAAAACTTAACGTAAATAAGTAATTAAGTTTAAGCAATTTGGGCCTTTATTTCGAAAGCCCACAGATGTTTGCAATCGGTGAAAATCGTACATGTGTTGCTATTATATGTAAAAAAATGTAATTATATTGGTATTATGGGTAAAAATAAAAGTATGTTACCTATATTAGTAAAAAGAGTAAAGTACTTTGTTGTTTTTTGCAATTTATAACACTGTTTTGCGACTAGGGTATCAATTTTTTACTTTTGTAATCTTTTTGATTGCTCTTTTTGTTTTATAAATTTAATAGTATGTTGTTAAATCAGACAAAAAGGCATGATGCATTGAATAAACTTAAGGCTGAGTTTGAAGCACAGGAAGAGGAGGTTTTGTTACTCTTGGAACGTGTAACAGAGGCTAAACGCTTATCGCTCATAACATGTGAATAGCTTGTTAGGAGGTATATTTTGTAATTCCATTTAAAGCATTGATTTGGAGGGAATTGTAAATTTTGTTGGATTTAAAAGGATGTTTAACTTTGTTACGGATTTTATGTATATATGTTTGATGAGACGTTTGGTTTTTCTATAAAGAAAGAACATGATTGATGCGACAATATGATAATCTGTTATTCGGTCGCTTATATTGTTGAATCAAGTTTGATGTAATGTGTAATGTGATTTGAAAGTATGAAATACCCTCTTAACATGGTTAGGGTTTTGGGATGTTTGTAAGCTTGTCTTTACCGAAGATGGATCAATCGATACGGGTGTGGCCCACTTTGTTTCATGGTCCTTTCGTACTGTACCGGTTGCACCATTGGTTTGTGTGATACTTTTTCCATCAGCTTTTTAGGTGGTTCCTTAAGTAAAAAGTTGTTTCCTTTTAACTTAATGATTGAAAAATGAGATGCTATAATAAATAATTTTCAAATACACGGAAAACACAATCAGAAGTGACAAAGTCGATTCATTTGGTCTTAATCATCATCCTCTCTAATAAATAAATGTTTTTTTTTGCCACTTGTCAATCTCTTATAAGTTTTGACACATATTATTTTGTAGTATTTTTAGAATAAATAATATTCACATGTCATTTTATGGACTTTTTTCAAATTTTAAAAATAAAAAGTCATATAATACTTATATTTATATATGGAAAGTATTTATTGTAATAAATGTGACAGTAAATTGCAATGAATATGTATCTTCCTTACTTATTATTTCAAAATTTTATTTTAAAAAGTATTTAATGTTACACTTTAATACTTAATATTTTTTTAATCAACCCGTGTAACACCTAGTGTAGTTATGAAAATGCTAACTGTTTATTATATCAAATTGTTACACCCTTATTACATTTTGGAAAAATTGTTGTATGACTTGTATCTTAGGAATAAAAGGATTTTTAGGCTCATCGGTGTGGGTGAGGTCCAAGACCGCACTTCGTGCCACATAGGATGGAAACACCGCCCCTAGACCGCGGTCTGGTGCGGTCTTGGCCGCAGTGCGGTCCTCCAAAACCGTGTGTTCTGATTGGTTGAGGCTTGATTCGAAGAATTGAGCCGTTGAGCATTTAATTTTTTTTTTCTTTTGCTTTTTCTTTCCTATATATATATACATATCAACTTAAATTTTTTTTTCACAACACAATCTCCTCTCTCTCTCAAAAAAAAATTAAATCACCACTATCTCAAAAATGTCATCTTCTTCATATTCTGAAGAATTTCAGACTATTTTTTATACCGTTATTGTGTGTGTTCAAATGGCGGAACAAACATACAACATTGTATGTAACAACGCAGCTGCAAGTTCCCAACAGAGAACACGAAGATATATTTACAGAAATCGAGAAGAAACCAACCAACGTTTGGTGCAAAACTATTATGCAGAAAATGCCACTTACCAAGGGTATTATTTTCGTAGGCGCTTCAGAATGCTCAAAGGTTTATTCGAACGTATAGTTGAAGATGTAACGAGGGAGTGCAGTTTTTTCCAACAACGCTACGATGCTAGAGGTACACTCGGTTTCACTCCCTTACAAAAATGCATGGCTGCACTTCGTCAGTTAGCATATGACATTCCGTCTGATGCGTTAGACGAAAGTTTTAGGATGTCGGCTAAGATAGCACGAGACATTCTCCATTTTTTCTGCAAAACTGTGATTCAATTTTATGATCCAAAATATCTACATAAGCCTACACATAATGACATTGTCACACCCCCGAACCAGACGGCGGAAACGTCCGGGGGCTGTTGTGACTCAATTGAATACCATAACATTGAATATATATATGAAACATAACAACATTCGTCACCATGCATTAATATAGTACAACCAGTAGCGTTTACATGAAATACATTGTTTAAACATCACATTCCCAAAAATAAATTGTTCGACTCGCAGATAAATAAACTGCAGGCCACCACTGAATATTGTTTCCCTTGTATCACTGGTTCCCTGAGAATACAAGTATTTTGAAAAACGTCAACATATGAAATGTTGGTGAGTCCATAAGTAGTGTTTGAAATCCAATGTTTTGTATTGTTTGAAAACCACCAGAAAATCCGATATTTTTTGAAAGTAATATGGTCAAAAAGGTGTGAAGATCCATAGGTATGCTTGTTTGTTTCTATACTTGTAAAAATTGTTCATTAACATTGTATGCATTTCGAATCCGTTATGTATTGAAAAACCTTAGGAAAACCCGATGTTTTCCTAATCCTTTGAATTCCATGAAGTTACGTTGAAACCATTGCAAAAAGAGTAGTCTCATTCCCAAGCGACGTTGGATTATTTTTGAGCATGATTAATTGCTACAAACACGCATTACACAAACGACCAGTTTATAGCTATACTAACGATCCCGAAGGCGTCGTCCGTACTAATCACGTTATCCAACCGCCCTGACTACGTGTAGTCCCACATCCGAAGAGAAAGAGGACACGAAGACCTCGATGACTCCATTAACCGGTTGGGGATAAAAAATGTGTACGAGGGGTCCCCGACCCGCCTCGCATAAAATGTAGACTTTACTAGCAATACCAAAGGACCCTTAGGGACCAGTAGTATACAAGCCATTGAAAGTCCCTCTACGTTGTGCCAAGTCGGTGAAACCCAACACTTCGTAGAATAAAGGTCTTCGGGCCTTAAGATCAGGTCATTGGGCTAGCTAGGCCCAACAAGCAAGATTTTACACTTTTGGGGCCCAAAGATGGTGCGTAGACGTCTGTGCACACTCACATGTATATTGAATTCCCAAACGTTACTTGTATGAATCGTAGTGTCGTCGTGTTAGTAGTTTCGGATTTTCATTGGTTCGAGACCGAACCAATTCGTTTTACAACGATTTTGGTATTGTAGTGTATTGTATTTAGTCGATAGTCGCGGTACCATTGTTTGATCAAATTGCATGTATTGAATTAGCCTTGAAAGTTTTCTGTTTTCAGCCCCTCATTGTTTGACAAATTTACTTTTTCAACCCTTTAATTAAATACTTTCCGGTTTGGTCCTTAAATCAACTTTCTTGACATTTTAACACCAAAAATTATTGAAATTGATATTTTTCAGCATATTTTTCAATGAAAACAGTTTAAGTCCCTGAAATTTCAGTTTTCTCGGTTATAACCCTTCTTTTTCGCAACTTTGACAATTTTTAAACCTTTGAAGAGGACTTGGAACACTTATAGTCCACTGTTTTACAGAAAAACACAGTTTTGGCCCTCCAAAACAGAAAATCTCGCATAATGGGCCTCATTGGGCCGAAAATGTCATTTTTAGCCCATTAAGCTTGAAATTTATGTTTTTAATCCTCTAAATGAGTATATTTCCAGAAATTGTTTTATTGAAACTGTTTTGGCACACCTCATCAATCAGAATTCATGATATGTCAATTTGGACCCTTAATTTTATATTTTTCACATTTTAGGCCCAAAATTTGTGTTTTTAGCCCAAAGAAAATTGTTACTAAACCACTTAGCCATTTTTCTTGAACACTTTGTATGTAGAAATATATTTGATGCTAAAATCATTTACCATAAGATATATCTCGGTTTTGAGGGGTTTTATGGCTAGATCCAACATTATAGCACACAAAAGCATACATGTAAGCATGGAAATCATACAAGGCATACAAAACACATATAGATCTACACTTTCACTTGTATCCCCCCCCCCACAAAACTCATAAAAACAGAAAATAGGGGGTATGAAGCTCACCTTAGGGTGTGATTTCGGTTCTTGAAGAAAAGATGGAAGAAAACTTGGTGATTTTTGGCCTTAGCACCCTTTTCTTGATGATCTCGAGTTTGAGATGGCTCTAGGGTGCAAGATCACGATTTTTTGCATAGATTAGGAAAGGATTTTGATAAAACAAAGAATTAAATTCATAGATCCAAGCATAGCCTTACCTTGGATGAAGAGTTGGTGGAAATATCCTCTTGAAAGCCTCCTAATTTTCGAGATTTTTTAGTGGAGAGGGAGGGATGTTCTTGAGAGAGTTTGAGAGATTTTTGTGAGTGTGTGTGTGTGTGAGTATGGCCGAGAGTGAGAGAGAGAGAGGAAGAAGAGATGATATTTGAGGTGATGTGCATGGAAGAATGAGAAATAATGCATGGATGTCCAATGGATAAAAATGAGGTGGCAATGGTAAAGTCAACTCTCCTCTTGGGCTTGATTTGGGCCGAGAATGATGGGGAAAAGAGAATGTTTGGGCCTTAAATACTTAAGCCCAATTTTCATGGTTAAGTTGAGTGATTTTTGGTCCAAATAAATTTAAAGGTGATTTTTATGACTTGTTAGGGTCAAATTAGGTTAATTATGGTTCATAGTCATTAATTTATTTCATTCTAGGCCCAATGTGGTCCAAAATGTTGAAATAAATTAGTGTGGGTCCAATTAGAACCCAATTAGGGTTCTAAGCCCATGATAGTCTAATTGGAAGCTTATTGGTCCACTTGGATCCAATAAGGGAGTCCTAGTCCAAAATGGACTTAAACAATGACTTCTAGGGTCTCCAATTGTTTGATGACTATTTGTAGTACTTGCATGATGTATTTGATTGAAGTTTTTGATTCACATTAGCTTGAATGTATAGATTACATGACACAAAATTTCCAGTTGTGACAGACATCCTGCAATTGCAAGCTCATCATGCTAATGTGCATGGGTTTCCTGGAATGCTAGGAAGCTTAGATTGTCTCCATTGGGCATGGGAAAATTGCCCTACAGCATATCATGGGCAATTTATCCGAGGTGATCATGGTCACCCAACGGTCATACTTGAAGCAGTTGCATCACAAGATATGTGGATTTGACATGTTTTTTTTTGTTCTCCTGATTCGATTAACGACATCAACGTTCTTAACCATTCACCAATATTTAACAACATATACGATGGATCCGCACCAGATTCTTCTTTTCAAGTGCGTGGAACGCCATATAAGTATGGTCATTATCTGGTCGATGGAATCTATCCTGAGTATGCTGTGTTTGTTAAATCGTTTTCAGCTCCACATGGTTCTAGACGAAAGAAATTCAAGAGAGCTCAAGAAAGAGCTAGGAAGGATGGTGAGCGTGCTTTTGGAGCTCTGAAGAAACGATGGTTCATATTGAAAAAACCAGCAGCTTATTTGGGCGAGGAAAAACTTCAAGAAATCATGTATACATGTATTATATTGCATAACATGATTATTGAAGTCGAAGGAAGAGTGATATGTGCGTTTGACGAGGAAGAAACCATAGCAGAGACACAACCAATAGAAATTGGTGGCGAAGAGTATATAAACAGGAGAGCAGAGATACGTTGCACTGAAACATTTCACAATCTTCGCAATGACTTGGTGGAACACATTTACGGGGTTCAAAACATTAACCTTAATTTGGATCCACTGGATGACCCCGAAGACGAGTTCTCGGAAAACGACTTTATGTAGTATGTTTTAGTTATTTTATTTATGTTTTTTAAGTTTCTAAAATTATTTAAATGTCATGTGTGTGGGTTTTTTTTTTGGTAACGCAATGTACTGTTTTTTTTTTAATTTTCAAGTAATGAAAAATTATGTTTTTTTTTTATTAAAATAGAAGTTATATTAAATTAAAATAGTTAAAAAAAAAGAAGTTTTATTAAATTAAAATACTTAAAAAAAACAAAAATAAATAAAAGAAATAAAAAATGTGGCAAGAAACGACACTTGAGTGGTAAAAAATGACATGGTGCTTATGTGGCGGTGAAGGAAGTGCGGTTTCGGCGGCACCTCCCTCTAGCCTTATATCGTGAACTAAAAGAATTACAACATAAGTGGGCTTTTTGGCTTTTTATTTTGTAAACTTTGAATCATTTCTACCGCGGTTTCGTGAACTAAAAGAATTACAACATAAGTGGGCTTTTTGGCTTTTTATTTTGTAAACTTTGAATCATTTCTACCGCGGTTTGCCTTAAATAGCGCTTTCTTTTTTAACTTCGGGTATAGATGGTATCGAATTTTCTGATACAAACCGGATTTAGTTCGCTCCGAAGTAT
Organism: Lactuca sativa; assembly: GCF_002870075.4. Lineage (NCBI taxonomy): Eukaryota > Viridiplantae > Streptophyta > Magnoliopsida > Asterales > Asteraceae > Lactuca > Lactuca sativa. Next base: position 275,195,516 of record NC_056627.2, read on the forward strand.
TAACCCGTTTTAGGGTCCGAATCACTGCAAATGGGCCCGTGGACTTTCCTGAAGACGAATCCACAAATGTGGATCCTTGGCCCAATCACATCGTCTGTTGATATTGTGTTTAAATAATTACAAAAGTAAATTTATAACATGTAAAATACCCTCCTCTATTCCGATGTGGGACAATAAACTTTACACACAAACACCCAAAGTCCCACAGTGTCCCTGAATTCGTATGTGTGTGTATCTCCAGTTGCAAATTTCCCATATTGATTTCAGCTAGATCATATAGTATGTTCATGTGGTAGAAGATAAGATTAGCATTTAGCACACGGACTATATTAAAATTTGCACCTAATGATATTATAAAATATAAATTATTTTAAAAATTGTTACTTTATGGCATCAATTTGAGGTCTCGAAAATGCAGTTGTAATGAGGATAAATTTTGTCCAATAAACCAGAGGCTTAACAATCAGGAGTTTCATATTTGCACCCTTCACATCACTCAGCAATCTTTGCCATTTCCACAATAACTAAACAAGATTTTAAAAAAAAATGTAGAATACTAATCTGAAAGCATCATCATCATCATCATCAAACTCTGCAACAGGAGATTTTTGGTCATTTCTTTTGTAAACAACCTTCCCATATTTCTTAAGCAACTCATCATACATGTCTTATGTATCTTGACTTATACTCTTCTTCTACAGCCATAAAAAACAAATAGTTTCGTTTACAAAATTAAAGTCTCGTGAAATTTTTATATCTGATAAATATGGAATCTACGAGTTGATAGTGCTCATAGAGCCACAGGGGGCTCAACGGTCTGTTTTTAGCTTAATTGAAACCGATTATGAGAATAGGTGACTATTGGACTTGAGTTTAATTGTTAAGATTTTAATAGATCAAATAAAAATTAAACTAGGCATTGGAGGGGTGAGCCAGGCCTTGGCAGTAGTGTAAGACCAAGGCGACACATGAAGAACCCCAGCAGCAAGCTACTGTAACGGGCCTTCCCCCATAAAAAATAAGATTAATATCGAGTGGGCCGATGGCCCACATATCAGATATTAAACTGATAAGAACAGATACTACACTTGATCTTAGCCAAAAGGCCGAGAAAGGTATGCTTATTTTAGTCCATGGCTTCTTCATTTATACACAGCTTTCTCTTGGCTTCTTGCTTTTTTCATCCGATGTGGGATACCTTTCTTCTTGCCTTTTCCTTAACAAAAAAATATCATCGTTATTATTGTATTGGTACATTTCATCCAATCGTTCTTCAATCCACAACATTCGTAACAAAATCAGCAAACCTATCTAAATCGTTACAAAACGCAGCAGTAAAATCTTCTTCTTCACAAAAATCGATGATCGAAATAAGGGCCAAAGTTATGGATTACTAAAGCTTCGTCCCTCCAAATTGCAACGAAATCAGCTACTAATCAACTCGAATCGAACAAAATTATCTATTTAAAATAGCTTGATAACTGATTTCTATAAAGCACAGGCGTTAAGGCATCCATCACCATTGAATATTCAATATATTTACATAACTCTCAATATTCTTTTTGGCTAAGAAATTTCTGGACGTTAACCTTCGTTGCTATCTCATAAACAGATCTCTTTGACTTTTACCTTTGACTGAGAAAGACCTTTCATTTTTTTGAAGCATCAAAAATTTTGGTTAGTCATAGTCTACAAGCGTCTAATCACTGAGGATCTAAATTAATAAAACTACAATCAGTTTGAACCGATTAGAATTCAAGACTGGTAGAAGATTTTTGGTTTTGGGTGCATTATTAACAAAATGTTTCCTTCCACATATGCCCTTGGAATGTGTTCTTGAGAAGATTTTTGGTCAGGGGTATGTATGCCTTTCAGAGCTATGTTCACACAAGATCATCGAATGGAGAGTCACTTGAACCATACAAGAGGCAAACCCCCTTAGAGTTGGATTCCTCAAAAGGAAAAAGGGTATTTTGGGGTTTTCACTATTGGTTTCTGGTGGAAGAAAAATATGAAATTGAGCAGCATAGGTATATTGTTTTCCAGTTGATTAGATCATGGCTTGGTATCTCTTATACTCAATTATACAACACAGAGGTCATTTAGCCCAAAGTTAAGCATTTGGAGTTTTTCATGTCAAAAACACTACTTCTAAATGAAATTTTGACTTGGATTTGGAGGCGCCTCTTAATTGCACGTATCTATGGAATAGCATGAAGTAACAAATTTTATTCCAAATTTGTGTTAATTTCATTTTTCATTTCTTGGATAGAACTATGTTACAAGTTCTTACATTGCCTTTCCTTCATACTTTTAATTTTATTATGAGCTTAAGATCACACTGAACTTCTATAATAGCCAGGGCCGGTCCAGACGGTGGGCAACCCGGGCGACCGCCCAGGGCCCATGACTCCAGGGGGCCCAAAATTTATGGACTATGTAGTTATATATATATATATATATATATATATATATATATATATATATATATATATATATATATATATATATATATATATATATTGAAATGATTTTTAGGACCTAAAGTTGGTTGAAACTCAATTTAGCTCAAAATATAAACAATTTAGTTTGCTTTTTATTTCTAATTGAGAACGTCTATATTGAAGAGTAATGATAATTTTTTGAATCTTTATTATATTTGTATTTGAGAGGCCCTTTTTTTCTTTTCGCCCCGGGCCACATATATGTTTAGACCGGCCCTGATAATAGCATGGTTAGAAGTTCCTAATTTAAAGGATTCATTTGCAACATTTCCTATGAACCCTATTCAAGCATAAGCACTCAAGTAAGATCATATATAAAATCCAAATATCAAATTCATTTGATCTTCATGTTTCAATCCCCTATCCCCTCCCCTGCTCTAATAAAAGAGTGCATCTAATGCCACATGGCAATTTGTCAACCCCCTCCGACTTATTTTCCCGCATATATTCTAAAACTGAATATCCGATCATACCCTTGTTGTGCTCTTATAGACGCCATACCCTGGACGAAATCAATGAAACAGCTATGAAATCCCAAGAAACCAGGAAGCAAAATCGTTTTTAAATTTGAATTGCATTTACTAAGCTTCATCGCCTCCATATATTACCTCAATCGCTTTTATTCTTGGGTCTCTCTATAAAACACATATCTTGCTTATGGAAGAACGGAGAATCAGAAATTGATGGTCATCTTCTTCGACGACTTCAGGCAAACCTAAGTTTGTTCCCTCCACACTACTCTTTTTGGCTGTGATTCCATCCCGATTCTATATTTTCTTTTCTTGATGTCTTGTGTTTAAGGCTTTACGATCGTGATTCATCGATTCAAAAGTAATTTTTGGGTTCAACCATATTTTATTTGTTCAATTTCCATCAAAACTCAATATTTACCTATTATTTGTGTTGAATAGACTTGAAGAAATCATTGATTAGGCTCAAGCTCGGGAGGGTGAATCCGTTTTGATGAAATAAGAATGAATGGTGGCTTATTATAGGATATTCAAGTTATTTTTTCTCTCCATTCTTTACATGTTATTCTTTACATGTTATTGGGAGTTTAACTTAACCCCAATTCAGGAGGTTGAATCTTTTTTCCATTTTTCTAAATTTAAACCATGTGCATTTAGGCTAAAACACATTATCTACGTGAATTGGAACAAAGTAGCAAAAGAAAGAAAACTCAAAAAGCACCCAAAAAGTTTCTTTCATGCAAGGATAAGAACATTTTGGAGGCGAAGCTAACATGAAATCAAAGGACTCAAAGACTATGATTTCCATTGGACCTTAGTGATTATAATTTTGATTATGCGATGACGAGGGGAGGATTTAAGGGAAAAAGTCATAGGCGATATATATAAGTAAAACTAGGTTATAACCCGTGGAAACCACGGTTATTATTTTTATAATTATAATAATTTAGTGTAAGTTAACGTAAAGGAAAAAAAATAGTTAAGATGACTTTGTTTAAAAAGCAACTACATTGGCATAACTTAAATATTCAATAAAATAGAAGGACTAACATAAAAATAAGACTAAACCTACAGGGAGTAAATTAAATTGTATGTTAGATGTAGGAGTGATATTGAAAACGTGTTATTCAAAAACGTAATCTGATTTTGCTATTTATTGGCGGTCCTATTGGATATTGAACCGATGAAGTGGCGACGGCGATTAAGAACCGGTAAAGAATTAGTTTTTTTTTTTTGGAGAAGATGAACAACTTATGGAATACAAAAGTTTAGACATGTAGAATGTAAGTATTATTCGTTGATTTTGGGGCGAAATTGAATCCTAAATTGTCTATTGTATCTCTCAAAAAAATCAAATTCTCGCTCCTGTATTTAAGGGATTTAGTATATGATTTTGGGTAAAAACCTGGTTATACATTCGATAAATGGGTGTTTGTTTTATTTTGGAATCTTGTTCTAATAAACACAAGTGTTATGATAAAAATGAAAAGAAAAAAAAAATTGTAAAAGTTAAGTATATAATTTGTTTTGTTGGTGTCTTTAAAAATCCAAATATTTAATATAATGCCTTAAAATTTTGTTGTAGTCAAATGAGGTACTTACGCATAACCCCTTTGTTAAGGGTCTTGTTGTTTTCTTTTAGATAAACGTATTCGGTTTGGATTAAATGATGATATTTTTGTTCGGCTATTAAGTGTGAAGTTGGTATTTGAAATGGTGAAAACATAAAGGATGCAGAACGTGGTAAGTTTGGTTTCAAATACATTGATGTAAGAAATAAAATTGAATGAAAGGGGAAAAAATTTACTTAAAAAGAAAACAACTTTTTTAGAATTTATAGCAATGTACATTGAAAGTACTTTGATATATGTTATAAAACTTTCTTTTAAATAAATGAAAACAAAATTCAGAAATGGTTGCTGTTTTTCAAAAGTAACAAAAATTACTTCTACTTTTATGGTATAAAGTATAAAAATTCACAGAAAATTTATTTAACGCAAATGGTCCATGTTTTTCAAAATTAAAAATTCATCAAATGCCACTTAATGGTGAGTACGTATTATGTTAACAATGACATAAAGGGTAAAATTATCTAAGTGCTAAATAAACGTGTTCTAGCGGGTACTTTCAAAATGTGTCACCATTTGATATATATTACATGGTCTTTTTCTGAACCGAAGCTTAAAGTTGTCCACTTATGGTATACAATGGCATAAAGGGTAAAATTGTCCAACGTTAGAAATATCCAGATTTTTTTACAATTTATAGCAATGTACTTTCAAAGTACATTGCTATAAGTTGTAAATGTATTTTTCTTTTGTAAAGTTGCAAAGCTTTTTATTAAGTAACAGAAATTACAATAATGTACTTTCAAAATATATTTGTAAAAGAGCACATTTCATTTAAAGACCAATATATGAAACATTTCATAAGTCGTGTCAATTGCATAAATATGTAAATAGGTGAAAATATATTTTACAGAAATGGTCCCTATTTTTAAAATTAACAGAAATTATCCATTTTAAAAGTAAATAGTAATGTACTTTAATACATATTACAAACACACACATATTGTTACTTTTTTAAGTAAATAGTAATGTACTTTAATACATATTACAAACACACACATATTGTTACTTTTTTTAACAAATTGTCCCTGTTTTTTGCTTAAGTAATAGAAATTGCATAAATAGTCCATGATTTTAAAGTAAATTGACAAAAATCAAAATAAATACAAAAATGGTTACTTATACAAAACTCACCCTAGATATGAAAATATACAATATTATGTTTGTTATCAAAATACCTTTGTTATGAACATAAGAAACTAAATAAGAGTACCACGTATGTTTATAAAGCAAAGATAAAAGTAATCAACATAAAAAACCAAATAAGAAGTACTAACCTGGTTTTTTTTTTTTTTTTTTTTTTTTCTTTCGAACTTTTTTCATTTATAAATGATAAAAAAAATGTATAGAGATGTAACAAATGAAAAACTTAAGTTTTCTGTTATAACACTCATTGACAAAAATCGTCACTATGGCAGCAGTTTTTTTACACAAATGGTCCTGTTGGCGATAAACATTTTCAGAAATATCTATGTGGCATGAACAACATGACATAAATGATCATTTGTCAACTTTTACAGAAATTACAAATGCAACAGGATATTTGATGGTATGCAAAAACATCTTACATTATTTGTTTAAGAAAAATAGGACAGATATGCCCTTTTCTTCATAAGTATGGTATCTCCTTCTAACAAAACATATAACATATTTAACGAAAGTAGAATGATATATGAAAGTCAATTCCTCAAAATAAGTAAGATATTGAGAAGAAGAATCGTAACAGAAGGAAAAGAAAAAGAAATAAAGTAAATAAGTTTTTATAGATCACAAAAACACAAATCACTAATTTTTTTTTTGTTGTAGACTAATAAACAGATGGAGATGTACCTTCAGTAGTTTGTAGAGACGACGAAGAATTCTTGAATGATAAGTTTCAAGACGCCAATGAAGAAGTGAAGAAGATAATAAACGGGAATCAATATTTGTATGTTGGAGGATTATGATTAGCTGATTTTAAGGGACTGCATATATCTATTAAAGTTTGAAATTTTTGTTTACATATAGAATACCTAATTTGAATGCAGTGTATTGGATATGAAAACAAATTTCCTTAATCTTAGGGGAAGAGTTATTGACAATTGAAGATTGAAGAATTGTATGAGCGGGAAAATCAGTGAAATAGTATTTCTGAGATTGACACGTGGCATAGAGCAGGTGTAAAAAGATGTCACGTGGCAGTGTATAGAGGCTTTTATTAGGCATGGAGATTTCTTATTTCTAGCGTGAGAGAAAAGGGTAATAAAAGATTGAAAAGGTGAAATAACTCAATAAGTTATCATGGTCTCCTCAACTTAGAGATTCTAAATTTTATTTTTCCTAATAAAGTTTTCATTAATGGTATTTTCATATGATACTTATGTATACCTCAACCGTTCTTTAACCTCGTGATGTAAGGCGTGAGAGAGTGGTCGCGGTTTTGCCACCTCGGCCGCGCACACCACCCCCTGACCGCGGTATCCTGCGGTTTAGGCCGTAGTCGGCCCTTTATAGCCGTGCAATTTGATTGGTTAGGGGGAATAAGACGTTGAACGGTCAAAATTTCGAATATTTAATTTTTTTTCTTTCATTTTTCCTTTCTTTCCTATAAATTATATTACCCACTTCATTGTTTTTCAAACAAAAATCACCATTCTCTCTTAAAATTAATAGAAAAAAATTCATTTTTCTCTCTCAACATGTAGCACATGTAGTATGCGTTAGTTACTTTATTTGTGTTTTTTTAAGTTTCTAGGATTATTTTAATGTCATGTATGTTTTTTTCGTAATGCAATGTAATGTTTTTTGAATTTTCAATGTAATGTTTTTTTAATTTTCAAGTAATGAAAAATTATGTTTTTTTATTAAAAAAAAAGTTTTATTAAATTAAAATAGTTATAAAAAACAAAAATAAGAGAAAATAAAAGTGTGACATCACTCCCTTGGTGTGGCAAGAAACCACACTTGTGTGGTAAAAAGTAACATGGCCCATATGTGGCGGTGAATGGAGTGCGGTTTCGATGGCACCACTCCCTCCAGCCTAAGGTGCATGTCTTACCAAAATTCACAAGTAAAGCATAGGTCACATCAAATACATGTTAATTTTTGGTAAATACTGGTGAAGATTTCAAAAATCCACAATAACTAATCAGTTTTATTCGATTTAAGTAAGAATTGTCTATCTGTTTATGCCTCCTCTATTTATACATCCTTTTTTTAACAGCTGAATGAAATTAATAAAAAAAAGGCTAAAAAAAAGCTATCAGAATCCAGTTACAACAAAATAGTTAAACTAGGGTTTAAAAACCACGACAATTAACTAACACTCACTTTTTTATTCATACACACAAACCAATTATAAGAATAATTAACCAAACTATCAGTTAACATATTCTGTCTAACTATTTGATCATCAAAAGAGTATCATTTCAAAAATTCCATAAAAGCCACCACATTGTCATGATTAGGCCTTCCAACGCTCCTAGTTTCATGTTAGATAAACGAATAAAACCTAACCAAACAATGACGTCTTCGACCCCATGAAAACTTGGAATAGAGATATCACACCACTTGCTCAAAAACTTCCAAAGCTCCTCAACAACTACACAAGAGATCAATATATGGCCAATATCTTCGAAATTTGAACCGCGAATACAAGAAACCATCATAGGAATGTCAATACCTTTGTCGACTAAGTTAAGCTTGGTTGGAAACCTGTTTAGACAACAATGTCAACAAAAAAATATTTACTTTTTGAGGAAGGTACTTGTTCCATCTAGTTGTTGTCACTCCACCAGACAAATAATTGTCATCAATAACTCTTCGAGCAAATGAAACTGAAAATTGATCATCACCTCCTGCATCCCGAATCCATCTATCACTAAAAATGGAAGTGTTGAAATTAGCAAGAAGATCCAACAATTCCATAAGGTGAGAAAATACTGTCCCACCTACAATTGAACGATTCCAATTCCATCTCCAAGCAGTATCATCCCATCGTTGCTTGATAAAAAAAATCTTGCTCCATTTCCAAAAGAAATAATACAGGAAAACGCATTATCAACGGACAACTTATACATTGATCATGTAACGCCCGAATTTCAAAACAAATTTTTGATATTTTTTATTTCAGCAAACATTATTCATAAAACCAAGTCATTACATAAGTTATAAATCATTGTCAAAACACTATCAGAGTATCTCAAAATCCATAAGACATCATGAGCCGGGGAATGTGTAAAATCATGCCTCCGCTTTCCCAGAATCTACAAAGTACCCGAAACATATTTCAAGCAACATTGTAAGCACGCTTGGTGAATTCCCTAAAATACCACATACATAAATAATTAGCCTCCCGTGGCTATATCTCGATAAGGAACCTCCGACCACATGTCTCGGTGAAGACCCTTCGGTCTTACGTCTGGTATGGACCCTCCGGTCCCAACTCAAACAATATAATAGCATAAGTCACAAGGACAGAAATGCAATAACCTGTATCTCAATATAAGAAAACAAGACCCTCCGGTCACACAAGCTACCACACAGGTAAGTATAGTAAGAAGACTCACCTCGAATGTTGAAGCTCACTGAAAGAGATCTCTAGTTGTTGCCCTGACGACTCCCCGAGCTATCAGAACAGATAACACCCAATTAACAATTGATTCCAATCTATGGTCCATAATCCATATCTGGGGTAAAATGACCATTTTAACCCTGGCCTAACTCGAACCAAAATCGAGGCCCAAATCCATAAACTAAAAGGCCCAAAACCCAAAAGATCCACAAAGGCTCGCTTACAGCCAAAATTTCCAAATTGGGCACAACCCCATATGGGCCTTATCCTAAAGCCCAATAATTTCCTTAGTCCCAAAAAGTTGATCTCAGATTGCCCAAAATGCCCAAAGCAACAAGGTGGCCGAAAGATGCGAAGCCCAAAACACAACAAATCCAAAGCCCATTTGAGCGTTATGCGTGGGGTGTACACTCAGCTACATTGGGTGTACTCGATGAATCCTGGTCGCGATCAAAACTAGGCACATTGGGCGTACACCCAGTTACGTTGGGCGTACGCCCAGTTACACGGGGCGTAACCCGACTTACTCTAACACCGATTTATGGCTTAACCACTTAAGCACTTTGCACCCAAACTTTAGAGAACCTTAAAATACAGATCCTAATGCATAAAGTCGACACCTTTATGCATTTGCATGACTTAATGGGACCCAACAACCATCTTAATCCATCAAGGCCCATTCTAACCCAACTAGAACATGCACGGACCAAAAGCCATGATCAAGATACCATTTTTACGAACTTATAAACTTAGAAAGGGATAGATCTAGCAATCTTAGCTCCTGGAGTGGCTCAAAATCACAAGGAGGATTCAAAACCCAAAAATAAGCACAAATCTAGCCCTAAACCCATAAAACATAACAAGAAGCCAAGGTAGGAACTTGATACCTTAAATGCGCTTGAAATGAGGCCAAGAGTCTAGATCTATATGTCACATCCCCATTTTTCTTGGCCAGAAAAGACCAATTTTGTTTATGCTTTATAAAAATCAGAGTACTTCTTTTAATAAAAATGTTGCGGAATTTGTTCCCAGTAAAACATGATAAATACATTATCAAAGCATTTCCAAAGAAATGTATTTTTGTTCATTTAAAACATTTGGGATGCCATTGTTAATACAGAAACAAAAGCATAAACGGAACTTACATTCGTTTACACTAATGATCTACACCTCTTTAATCTCTAAGTGTAATGTAACTTCGTATCGGCACCTGTGGTTCAAATAAGCTTGAGTGGGTCAAGTTGGGAAACCTTGTGAGTACATAGGGTTTTCAACCCACAATAATATAATTATTATGTTTAAACCTCAAACAATCAACCTATAACATCCCGAAAATGATGACCAAAAATTTCGTTTTAATTTAATAATAAACCCATAAGTGTCAACCATTCATTCAAAACATATCATATCAGAGCATCATGTCTAAAACATTATTTTATTTTATCAGAGTAAAACATCCCAGGCTAAGCAAACAATGGTGTGTGTCATGCGATCACCCCGAGCTCCTCCCTCCGCAATCGGAAGCACCTGAAACCAAAACTGAAAACCGTAAGCACGAAGCTTAGTGATTTAACCAACCTACCACATACCACATACATAACCACATACATAACCACATATTGGCCCCCCGTCCGCTACATCGGGACTTGCCCGACTTCGGACTAGCTCCGACATTAGGCCACACCCGGCATCAGGCCCTGCCTGGCATCGAGCCCCGCTCAGTATACATATTTGTTTCTCTCAGGCCCAGCCTGTCTCTAGGCCTCGCCCGCTAAACACATACAAACATATAACATAGCACATAACACATAAACTAAACACTCTACTGCATTCCTGTACTAAGGCCTCACCTATCTTGGGCCCCGCCCCTTTCCTGTTACTAGTGAGTCATGGAACCCCGTCCATGATCCTGCTGATAGTGAGATATGGGACCCCGCCCACATTCACCTCTCTCCTATATCGGGTCTCGCCCCTGCTCTGCTACTAATGAGATACGGAACCCCGTCCATACTCTACTATTGGTGAGATACGGGACCTCGCCCACACTCACCTCCCTACCAAGCACATACGAGTATCCCACAGACAACAAGTATAAATTATCATGCAAACATTTCTCGGGCACCCGCCCGACATTGGACCTTGATCCGGAATCTCATACTAGCATACAGTGCCTAGGGATAACCCTCGGGTCTTCCTACTCATAAACTACATGGGTCGGCATTATGGTCGTAGACCCATTCACACAACGAGGAGACTCACCTCGCACTGTTGAACCCTGTTGATACTCTACTGGCTGCTGACTGGCAGATTCCCGGACTGCTGACCCTTCGGCTTCCCGAACTACCAATGCCAAACATCACTTTGTCCAATACGATAATCCTTCTTAGAGTAAAATGACCATTCTACACCTAGTCCAAATTGGTTCATATCTAAAGCCCAAAACTAAGGCCCAATACAAAGTAAGCTTCCCAAGCCCACTAATGGCCCAATTTGCTAAATCGGGCCTTACCCTAAGCCCAAACATTTCCTTGGCCCATATTATATGACTTCTGTTGGACCACTAAGGCCCAAAGTCCAAATCATGGCCCAATCCGAGGCCCAATAACTCAAAGCCCAAATTGTTAGAGTACGCGGGGCGTACACTAACGTACGCTAAGCGTACTGAGTAAATGTTGAGTACGTTGGGTGTACCTGCACATACGCTTAGCGTAACGCCATGTTAATCCTTTTTCTCATTAAGTGCTTAATACTATGATCTAGAAGCTACAATCTCATATCCAAGTCCTTTTCCATGTCTTAATCCATAAAGTCACTGACTTGGTGACTTTGCATGCCCAAACTATACCAAACTCAAAAATGACTTTTTACTTCCATGGAAATGGTCTTAACTCATGCATGAGCTTATTAAGACCTCAAAGATGGTAACTTTACTGCTTAAGGGACCATTTTAGCTCTAAGGGTGGCAACCATAAGCTCACAAACGAGATTTCCTCACAAAGATCCATCCTTTGGACTAAAAGAGTCCATAAACCCACCCTAAAGAGATCTAAAAGATTAATCATCAAGCTCATGACTTTATACCTTAAAATGGTCTGAAGTGAAGCAACAATCCCATATATGAACCTTCTCCCTTGCACCAACACCTTGCCTTGACCTTTGCTTCTTTGAAGAGTGGATCCAAAACACCAAAATGCTCTCACCAAGCATTCCAAGCTCCAAGAACACTCAAAGAGGATTAGGGTTTCGTGGGGGCTGTATGAACATGAGAGGGAGGATGATAACCAGGGTGTTATGTGTTGGATTAGTGTCTAAGCCCATAACTATTTTAGTATGTACTTGACCCGATGGTGCATGGTCCTTTTGGGTTGCCTTCACCAAAGCAACTTGATAGGATGAATTATGGAGAAAGAGGATTAATTATGATTTATTAATGTATTATGAGAATAATATATTAAAGGAGAAATCATATTGTTTAATTAATATTAGTCAAAATTAATAAGAATTAATTTTGTGGCTAAAAGACATTAATTAAATAAAGGGGACTAGAACTGTCAATTGTGTGATAGTTGAATATTGGGCTAATGGACTCCATAGAGGATGGAGTGGACGAATTCTATGGGGAAACCCATTAGAAATCTTCCAAGGCCTCTAAGAAGGGAGTCCATGGGTTGCTTAGGGCCTAAGCAGTCAAATTAGGGTTTCCTTGTTAGATAACCCTAGTAACCTCACTATTTAAGGATCCCTATAGCATAAAAAACGTGGCCAAGAGTTTCCTTAGGGTTTCTACACGTTTTTGGGTGTCTCCTCTCTTATCATTCTTCATCCTTTTTCTCTTGGTGTTTGTGAGCCATTAGAGGAGTGACACTTGTGACTCTAAGCTTTCTAAAGCCATTACAAAGGAGGATTTGAGATTGTTATTGCTACATAACAATCAAGGTAAGATCTAAAACCCTTTCATATGTTAATATGATTAATTGTATGCTAGATCTAGGGTTTATAGCTTTGGATATTCAATTGCATGTTCATTTGACAAAGTAGATCCAAAAGCTATTAGGGTTTGCATGTACACCATATGAATGATGTTTTGCTCAAAACCCATCAGTGGTATCAGAGCCATGGTTGTTTGTTTGATGTATTTGATGCTATTATGGATTATCCTTGCTTAAAATTCGAAATTTAGGGTTTCTGGGGGCTGAACTCGCCGAGTCCATGCCTGACTCGACGAGTCCGCTGGTTAGAAAGAGGGAAAATCGGGATTTTGTGCTATTTTGGCTTAGGATTATTACCGAAAACGTTTTTGATGAATAAAATCCGATTTTTATTGATTTTGGGTGAATATCCTTACCAAAATAGAAGATAATTACCAATTAATCAAATATTTGTTACCTTATATGATTAGATTTATTTATTTGAATTATTTGGTGAATCATCTTGCAAGAATTTGGACTAGGTCAAATTAGATAACCACCAATTAATTGTTAATTGCCTTAATTGAATTTTGTGATCTAGAATATTCTTGACAAAGTTTGGAAAAGTTTCAAATTAATCCATTTAGGTTTTATAGTTTAAATTTGAACTTAAAAGTTTTGTTTTTGAAATTTAAATAAGTTAAACCCTAATGTTTTGAAATGTTTCAAAACTTGCCCTCAAGTTTTGGAATTTAAAAGTTGATTAAAAGTTTAATTTAAAAATGTTAAATTCTAAAACCCTAGTATTGTTTTGAAAAGTTCAAATCACACCCTTATGGTTTTATTAATTAATTAAGGTGTATAATTAAAAGAGATTTAATAAATCCATAAAGTTTTGGTTTACATTTAATTAAATTAAAAGTATAATTTATTAAATTAGACCACCTAGTATTTTAAAAGTGTAAAATACACCTTACACTATATATAACATTAAAAGTCTACTATTATATATGTATGAGTAAACAGTCAGTCTTACCGTTAGTAGGCCTCATTCACGAAGCTAGTCTATAAGGGGTGTTTAAGAAAATTGCCTATAAAATGGCAATTGAATGGCTATCCACTCTTACCCATCACACTCTTGACTAGTGGAGGTCCGTTAGCCGAACGAGTAAGATAGGACAGAAACATTCCATTATAATTATAATGAAGTACAAAAGTAACTAAATGCTTTTACAAAATTCCCAATCTTAGTTACTTTAGGCAAAAGTGAATTGATGCAATTCCATGAAATTACACTTTGTGCCCTTGCGAAGACGTTAGTGGAGCGTGTGTGGTTAACCGACACACTAAATGGTTCTAAGCAAAGGTAGCAAAGGGTGACTCATTGTTTGTCATAGTTCGGTGGAGCGTGTGTGGTTAACCGGCACATCAAATAGGTGATTGTAACATTAAGGGCACCATGTAATTTTGCATGGTTATTCACACCCTGTTTTGTGATCCTCGGCACCCCAGTCACAAATCGAGGGGCATATTGAGATTTAAACATGTCATTGAAAAGTTCAATGAATCTCAAAAGATCTAGGAATTTTCAATAGATTTAAAACTTAAATTTCTTTTTCGTTTTTGATGGTGGAAATTAGTGAATTGTCATTCACTTACCTTCAAATGTTTTGCAATTTGGGTTACGGCTTCCCTCTTCCAAGTTGTAGAGTATTGTGTTGGGTCCTAGCCTTAATATCTCATTTGGGTGACTTATTAAGGACTCAATCAATCAACTAACTTGATTTTTTTTCTCCCGTTTTGTAGATGTCAAAGTATGACAACTATGATCTTCCCAAATCCCGTGGAACAAGCTTTTCACATGAAGATGATATTCCACGATTCGATCGAGGAACACGAGATCATGCTTCACTTCCTCCACCTCCTCCTATTGTTCTCCTTAACCCACAAGTTTAAAAGATTGAAAAGTTCAAACTCACTCAAGCCCTTTTGGCAAGTAAACATGAAGAAGGAAAGTTAGTGTGTGCACACGTCCTAGAGATGAAGCCACACATTGATAGATTAAGAATGTTGGGATCTGTTGTCTGTGAGGAGCTGGTTGTTGACTGGGTTCTTCAGTCACTTCCTGACTCATATAATGAGTTCGTAAGAGAGTAATATATGATGAACCACGACGTAACCCTCATCGATCTCACCTATATGCTTATTGCTGCTGAATCAGCAATGATTTGGCGCACTGGAAAAGCAAAGTTGATTGGTAGATATGCCTTCCAGACCTCTATGGATATAGGCAATGGCGACGAAAGGCATGCCATGATCGAAAAGTTTGATCATAAGAGAAAGGCAAAGTCAGAAGTAGTTTCGTGTGCTATTCCAAAAGAGTCAATTTGCTTTTATTGCCAAGAAAAGGGGCATTGGAGACGAAGCTGTCCTATTTACCTAAGAGATCTAAGAGATGGGAGAGTCAAAACGTATGACTCTACATTAGGTAAAATCCATTAACTAATTCTTTTAAGTTCCTATTTTAGATTCTTAATACATGATGTGATAAGATTATATTTCGATGTTTTGTAGGATCAAGAAAAGAGAGGAAGCTTAATGGAAGAAATGAGCAGAATCTAATCGTGAAGAAATGGATTTCGATCACATTACTTGAAGATTAGATTCTTGAGCTACTACTTGGAGTTAGAATAAGATTGCTAAGAAATATGTATTAAAATAGTTTTTCAATTGAATTGCATTGTAAGGACAAAATTTTCCGCAGTGAAATAAATTTTGATTTTATATTACTTATTTATCCTTGTATGGGCGTGTATGAAAAATTGACGTTTGAAGGTTTCTATTATTAGCAATAATGGATTTGATTCTTAATTATGTTATTTGTGGAAATGTCAAGAATTTAACAAGTAGGGAAAGTTTATCATTGCCCAAGTTTCAATTGGACATAAACTTGGAATCATACAACTTGGTTGCATGATGAATGAGAAATTTCATATTTGGAAATTAGACTAATTCGTTGACAAAGTGTCAAGTGAAGGACTAGGAGATCGAGTACACAAAGTTGTGTGTTGATCAAGTCCACCACAAGAGTGACAAAGATATTCATCATGATTTACCAAAGGTTTAGTAAATATGATTATAATTATAAGATTAAGTGTAATTATGAGTTGATTGAAAGAGTTTCAATCAATAGCATAACGAATAAGAAGAATCAAGTAGGCAGAAAGATAAAAGTTTCTCTATTAAGAAAGGAGAGTACTTTTTATTATGTTTTATGATAGGTCTTAATGATTAAGAACCATGTCACAATTGATCCTCTAAGTGAGTCTTAGTACAATTGTATGTCTAAGAAAAAGAATAAAAAATTGAAGAAATGGTTAAATCAAGAAGTCAATCATACTTCGTTCCAAAAACAAGTCTCAGAGTTAGGATTGTGAATTGAGTGACAAATCTCAAGAAGGTTTATAACATTCATCAAATGTGGAATTTGGAAAAGGTTTTCTTATTTTTTGCACATTTGAAATTGGAAAGTTGTGATGTCTTGGACAAGACAAAGGCCAACTAGGACCAATTTTGTGAAGTGTTTTGTCTTGATAAAAACTACACTAACTCTTGAATATTTGTTTGTCAAGAAATGTTTATTGACAAGAGAATCTTATATGTCAAGGAGTAAGTGGGAGTCTCAATGGTCTTGAAAGGTTTCAAGAACAAATCAAGAATAAACCTTATCGATCATCACTAGCACACGACTTGAGGTTTACAACCTATCGTGTTGACATTATTTTGTTTTTGTGTCATTCCAATTGAGTTAATTATGCATGTGAGTTCTATGAGTTCTCATTTGAACGTATAAAAGGCAAGCACCTTGATCAATGAAAAGCACATTGATTGGAAAGGTGAGCTGCTAAACTACTTGGAAGACATGGTGGGCACTCGTGTTACCATAAGGCAAGAAATCAAGATTGAGAAAGTTCAGTCCATATGAGTTTGGATTTGTCGCAAACTTTGGTTTTGACAAATCCGCATGGATAGGAACACATACACCATTAAAATCTAAGTGTCATAAGATTCCATCCTTCATGCAAATGACTGTGAGGAAATGCTCTCACTAAGAGAGATTTTAAGAAGATATTGATTGTGAAAATTGTATTCTCGAATTCGATTATGGTTACGGTATCCCTTTCCATAATTCGAATTGTGAGATTTGGTAATTAGTCAGAATTGTTTAGACACACATATGAACTATCTAAGGCAAAAGTGTATAAGTTTGAGAAGATTAGATAAAGGATTATCAAAGCATTAGGTATTAGAAATACGAACTTAAGAAATTCAATAGGTATTGTTTTCTGGAAGTTAAGTTGATTTCTGAATACATGTCAAAGCTAGTGGGAGCATAAGTGTTATGCTTATATGATAATAATCATCATGATAGTGGGAGCATAAATGGTGTGCTTGTATGATTGTTAAGGCAAGTATTGGAAGTTAGCAATATTAATTATAGAAAACAAGAGTTATACTTTGCAAAGTTGTAAGGATTGAATAGTTGTTTTGCTATAATTAAGGAAGAGAATATTGTGCTTCATTTCAAATCTAAAGGCCTAGGTTGTGGAATGTTAATAAATTTAGTCAAGGATACATAGCATGTAAGACATTATGCATCGTATCCCATACGCTTCGGGTAAAGGATCGATTGCAGATGCTATAAAATTTGACCATTCTAAAATTTTTCAAATGTCTAGCGCATTAAGAGGGAAAAAGGACAAGAATCAGTTTTTGACTAAGATAATTAAACAACTATCAAAGGACAATCCAAAGCTCGCTGAGGATTGGTTGCTTGTGAGTAGTTGAAAGTATGGTGTTGGATGGACCATGTCGACATTATTATGAATAGATAAGATTCTATTAAGAATGAATTGCCATATGGCAAATATGGAAATGTTTCCATATTGGGAGTTTGATATTGAGAATCTATATCTAGATTAGAAACTTTTATGCAAGAAGGATGTTCAAAGGAATGCTCTTTGAGTGAGAGACATCATATCTATAGAATTGTTTCTGATAGAGATTAGCCAAGTCTTGATGATTTTGAGCTATGAATTTACGAAAGAATCATTGCATAAAATGTTAGAATCTAGCATAAGTAACAAGAATTTGATATTCTTATACTTATGATAAGGATTGGGAGTTGTGAAATGAGTATGATTGGAAATGTGTTCAGTTGATCTATTTCACAAAGTAAGGACCGTAGGTAAACATTGTGTGCATGCTGAGAGCATGGGACAAGTGTATTAATAATTCAAGTAAGAAGTTGATTACCCGAAACAATTAATAATGAGTAATCAATATGGTGATTAAATAAAATGTTTTATTTATACCCAGAGTTTGGGGCCATATGGGATTAGTATTATTCTTGTGTTTCACTTTGCATGTTTTGACTTCCTGAATAATTAAATTGGTTCAGAACAATCAAATTATTCGAACGGACCACAATCGTTCATATGTTGGAAGTAGGTATGAATGAAGACTGTCGTGAATTGGTGTGTGGATTGTCTAAAGTGTATTAGAAATAAGCAAATGTTTGTTGCAACGTTCATGAGTGCTTATGAATATGATTTGAGCATTGGATTAAACCCACGCTCACTTGGATCACTTCATGGATTTTATCACGAGTGATTGGTAAGACGACAATATCTTATATTCTTGAAATCAAGATGTGTGAGTTGTACCTTGCGAGTCGGTTACACATTGATAATATGTAAACGCACCAGTAACTTGGTGTCATAAAACATACTGCTATGTGTGATTCGGTGAGTGAGTGCAAGCAAACATTGAATCAAAGTTTATCCATTCCTTTTATCCAAAGTAGGATGAAAGCGATATCTGTGGGCCCCTCGATGATTTAGTGATGACATCTAAGCGCTTGGCCAAGCTGGGACTAAGTTGATGTGTTCAATTATAGTCTGTTGTCAGTCGTCATAAATCGGAAATCAGGAAACAACACATAGCTGAGAGAATGATTTAAATCCATGTCTCAGTCTATACGATATCTAGAATGGAGGAATATATGATCCTTTATCTAAAGGACGCGCTTCTGATAGGATCAGAGTTGACAACGGCTTTTGAAAGCTACGATTGCAGATCAGGATCTGAAGTCATATGCATAATAGTTATTAGACTTATCCAAGTGGGAGACTGTTGGATTAGTGTCTAAGCCCATAACTATTTTAGTATGTACTTGACCCGATGGTGCATGGTCCTTTTGGGTTGCCTTCACAAAAGCAACTTGATAGGATGAATTATGGAGAAAGAGGATTAATTATGATTTATTAATATATTATGAGAATAATATATTAAAGGAGAAATCATATTGTTTAATTAATATTAGTCAAGAATTAATAAGAATTAATTTTATGGCTAAAAGACATTAATTAAATAAAAGGGACTAGAACTGTCAATTGTGTGATAGTTGAATATTGGGCTAATGGACTCCATAGAGGATGGAGTGGACGAATTCTATGGGGAAACCCATTAGAAATCTTCCAAGGCCTCTAAGAAGGGAGTCCATGGGTTGCTTAGGGCCTAAGCAGTCAAATTAGGGTTTCCTTGTTAGATAACCCTAGTAACCTCACTATTTAAGGATCCCTATAGCATAAAAAACGTGGCCAAGAGTTTCCTTAGGGTTTCTACACGTTTTTGGGTGTCTCCTCTCTTATCATTCTTCATCTTGTTGCTTTTGGTGTTTGTGAGCCATTAGAGGAGTGACACTTGTGACTCTAAGCTTTCTAAAGCCATTACAAAGGAGGATTTGAGATTTTTATTGCTACATAACAATCAAGGTAAGATCTAAAACCCTTTCATATGTTAATATGATTAATTGTATGCTAGATCTAGGGTTTATAGCTTTGGATATTCAATTGCATGTTCATTTGACAAACTAGATCCAAAAGCTATTAGGGTTTGCATGTACACCATAGGAATGATGTTTTGCTCAAAACCCATCATTATGTTCTTTATATAGTGGCTCAACCATAAAAGTTAGGGTTTTGAGACTTTGAGCGTATGTTGGGCGTACTTCTTGTATATTGGGCGTACGCCTCTCCACACCCGCATTCCCTCACCCCTCTACGTTGGGCGTACCCCAGTTTACGCTGGGCGTACTCATGCTTGCAACCTTCCTTGCCACTTTTTGCATTAAGGGACCATTAATTTCTATAACTTCAAAGTGTTATAACTCCTTCATTCTAAGTCCGTTTTCGACGAACTTTATATCCACGAAAAGGTGCCAAGAATCCCTACGCTTCTAGCAACACACCCGACCCCAAACCTCTCGAATAAAAACTTCAAGACCCATCAAAGACCGGAATTACCCTAGCATGGGCCTATGAAATTCAATACAGATACTTTCAGAACAGGGTGTTACAACTCTCCCCCACTTAAACTAGACTCTTTCCTCGAAGTCCGCTACGACCAACTATCCTGCAATCTGGTCACAATGTTTCTGCCTGGTGAATACATCTCTTACTGAGTCCGATCCTCGAGGAATCACTTCCATTGACCTTTCGCCCGATCACTCGGATAAAACTAAACCTTGAAGGTAAAAAACCTCGCGATCACTCTGAACACTAACAATCCTGAGAACATGGCTCTTATCCAACTGACAATCCCTCCAGTACTCCCTGAGTACTTTCACTTGGCATCCAAAGGGATCAACCCTTTACCCTGCGCCTCTACGGCCTTCCCAAGGCAATGATACACAATCAACTCCTTTTCCTATCTCTGTGAAGGACATACTCTTCGATGTATCTGCATTTCCAGACACTCCCAGTGCTGGTCACTTCACTGCTACCCCCAAATGCTTCCTCATACTATATCTCAGTGTTGAACACCCAGCCTAACAAATGGATTAGATAATCCTTTGAGTAAAAGATTCATCCCTGCAACGGTTAGACTCATACGAGAGTTGTGAAACATGATCAAACCCTCCCTCTGAGATTATTCAACCCTTCTGTGAGTGGCGTACCACCTATCAGTCAACTAGCTGCTCTACTGGGGATTCTCTTAACGTTATCCCCGATCGAAGGTCCTTCTATCTCTTGTCTGCTTTCCAGACGAACCGAGACCACCCTGGTCCCAACAAATCTGCCATAAATTGGGTTACCGGACTCCCGCCGGTTACTGCATCCAAGCTCAATCGCTCTCAGCGACTTCCGAAGAAAACTTCGGCTAACTAAAACTGCTCTATATCCCTTACCACTCTAGCTCCATAAGTCCTGGGATCCTCGATCCCCTATCTTGACTCTAAGGTCTCTACCAGGTCCCACCTGCACTGCTAAAATCTTACGGGCATCGCCCACGGGTCTCACCCAAACCCACTTATCTAGGGCTACACGGATCCTAAACCATCCTGAATCCTCAACAAGCTATCATTTCCCGATCTCTATATGACTAACTAGGAGATATGGGCCTCGCCCACAACCCACTAACTAGGAGATTACCCCCCCCCCCCCCCCCCCCCGCCCACACTTCTCTAACTACTAGCTACCAGCCTAAAAACGTCCAACAATGTGCGCTCTACAGACTAACATCCTGACTAACTCGCGTGCTATCGGGAAACAACAACCTGGTTTCCCAACCAGTCCTCTACTAATGCAAATACATGAACTCAACATCAGGATGTTTCTCAAACTTCCGACTCCCCGCTGCTCAATCCAACGACTACCACGACTGCTTTCCTTTTTATCCAGGAGGTGAACGCATCCATGTTGCGCTCCTACCCCAACGCCTACTACTGGGATAATACTCCCCCACTTCGATTCAACTAGATCCCTACAGGTTCCAGCTTGGAAAGGATTCCCAATCCTTTTCTCCATCCAAAGGTCGATCTACTGTCAGCCATGCTTACCATTGCTGGAGCTCCAAAACTTAACAGTACCAAACCCGAACCACTCATGTAGACTACCAAGACACTTACCGAGTTTCACTCTCACCTGCTACGTCGACTGCGTCCCGAAAACCAACCCAAAAGAAGAGGGTACTGCTATGAACTATCGCCCAAAACCCATGGTATGCAGATGGCATATGATCCGAACATGAACAGAAATAGGATTCTAACATACATTTGCTAACATAGATGCAGTACCATACCAATATGATCATAAATAAAAACTAACATGAAAGCCAAAAGATACTTACTTGCGACGTCCGGTGCTGCTCGAGCCTCCACCGTAGACAACTGAAAAGCCCTGATCCCCATTGCAGGCGCCTCTGCTCGGTTCTGACGGTCGTCGGTGATCCTCATGGTCATAGGGGCAGGTGCCATCACCTGTCCCGCTGGAAACAAACTCAGACACTGGGCCTTCTTGTGGCCCCTCTGACTGTAATGAAAACATATCAGACATGATCCCCGAGTGGTGGTAGCAGTACAATCCCTGCTGAAATGACCAGTCCGGCCGCACTTGAAGCAGTCAGAATCTCCACCACTACCACTCCTGCATGCAACCTCATGCGTCCTACCACACTTGACACAACGACTGTGTCCCTGATGATCCCTCTATCTCACG
This sequence comes from Lactuca sativa, assembly GCF_002870075.4. Classification (NCBI taxonomy): domain Eukaryota; kingdom Viridiplantae; phylum Streptophyta; class Magnoliopsida; order Asterales; family Asteraceae; genus Lactuca; species Lactuca sativa. The sequence goes on from NC_056627.2 coordinate 275,218,138, forward strand.
TCCAACCCCTTGGGTCTCTTGCCTGAACCTGAGGCTATCGATGCCTCCTCCGGCTTCCTCTTCCTGAGGTGCTCCAGATCGATCTCCCTCTCCCTGGCCCTAGCAATCATATCCTCCAGCGTCTTGCAGTTGGACCTGCTCACAAACTCCCTGATGTCACTCCTCGGCATCTCTTGATATCGGGCCTTATTAATATCCTCATCCGCGACATACTGAGGAACAATAAGAGCCCTCTCCCTGAAAATGTCGGTGATATCCGCCATTGTCTCTATAGTCTGCCGCAAATCCTGAAACTCTCGTGCTAACTGTTGCACCTCAATCACTGGTGCAAACTCGGCCCTGCACCTGGTCGACAAATCACTCCATGTCATCACGTCCAATGCGGAATCATCCCCAATGGCATGACCAACCTCCTCCCACCAATCCCATGCTCTGTCCTTCAGAAGACAGGAGGCAATTCGGGCCTTGTGCCCCTCGGGACATTGGCTCGTACGAAAAGTGTTGGCGACATCAGCCAACCACCTGCTGCTAGCAATAGGGTCCCTTGCCCCATGGTAATCTGGAGCTCCACAAGCCCTAAACTCTGGGAATGTCAGTGTACGCGCCCCCATCATGGTCACCATCTCAGTGCGGAAGGCTCCTAGCCTCTCATCCAAAATCTATAGTATTCCCTCCTTGATCATAACAAAGATCAAAGGAGTATGGTCTAGAATACTGCGGGTAATCTCATTTAATATAAACTCCCTCATCTGCTCCCTGAGCGGATCGGCTCTTGAACCCGAGCCTGATCCCTCACCTGCGCCTGATTCACCCACTGGCCTACCTCGTAGCGTCACCATGCTGAAAACATGCCATAACAACCATCAGAATACATATCACTACTAAGAGATCTCACACACTCACTACAAGTTCCCTGGTCTTATCTTAACCCTTCTTGAATCATGTACAAATCCTCTGCTTTCATTAGTATGGGCCCCTACTACCTTCCACATCTATCCATACTTTCCTCAAGAATTGCCTCGACTACACCAAGTCCCTTTCACCGCTACTGACATTGCTCCCAACACTTCTCTCATCATAGGCTTGCTCTAGGGTAACCTCCAACCCACACCCAATCCTCAACTACTTAAGGTATCTTCGTAATGCCAATTAGCCACTACCTGAATACCATCACATGTGACGAGGGTTAGATAATCCTTTGAGTAAAGGAATCCTCCCTACAACGGTTGGACTCAGACAAGAGTTGCGCAATAGGGCCAAATCCAGCACTTTGAGATTATTCAACCCTGGTCACATGTGACTTGGCGCATTCACCTAATGGCTAACTCCCATCACTCAGAGTCCCACAAAGCACAAAGCAAGTAGCATTCAGACAAAAAGAAATCTAACCAGAATATAATTAGGCAATTCTATTCACACATCAAGGACATGTACTAGCATGCGAGTCTAAGCTCATATAATCAGGCATAACCTAAACATGTTGTCCTACCGGTGTCTAATTGATACTAGCATGCAGTTCACAAACACATATACAAGCATATAAGGCATCCTACTAGATCCTTAGCCCTAAATCTAGCATGTTGATCACATAATCATATCATAACATAAACATGTATGGGTAATTTGGGAGAACTTACTTGAGCTCGGCTGATTGCATGCACCACACCCTTTTCTCTTTTTAAAGTTCTTTTCTATTTTCAAAATCCCTTTATAAACATGGTTTTTCTTTTGAAAACATTATACCACTTCCTTAGTTTGAGTTTAGACACACCCTAGAGTGTGCCCGAATCCCTCAAACCAAGGCTCTGATACCAACTTGTAACATCCCAAAAATGATAACCAAAAATTTCGTTTTAATTTGATAATAAACCCATAAGTGTCAACCATTCATTCAAAACATATCATATCAGAGCATCATGTCAAAAAACATTATTTTATTTTATCAGAGTAAAACATCCCATGCTAAACAAACAATGGTGTGTGCCATGCGATCACCCCGAGCTCCTCCCTCCGCTACCAGAAGTACTTGAAACCAAAACTAAAAACCGTAAGCATGAAGATTAGTGAATTCCCCAACCTAACACATACCACATAATGGGCCCCCGCCCGATGCATCGGGACTTGCCCGACATCGGACTAGCTCGGGCATCAGGCTCTGCCTAGCATCGAACCCCGCTCAGTATACATATTTGTTTCTCTTTGGCCCCACCTGTGTCTGTGCCTTGCCCGCTAAACACATACAAACATATAACATATCACATAACACATAAACTAAATACTCTACTGTATTCCTGTACTAAGGCCTCGCCTATCTTTGGCCCCGTCCCTGTCCTGCTACTGGTGAGTCATGGAACCCCGTCCATGCTCCTGCTGATAGTGAGATACGGGACCCCGCCCACACTCACCTCTCTCCTATCTCGGGCCTCGCCCCTGCTATGCTACTAATGATATATGGAACCCTGTCCATACTCTACTATTGGTGAGATATGGGACCTCACCCACACTCATCTCCCTACCAGGCACATACGAGTATCACACAGACAACAAGTATAAACTATCATGCAAGCATTTCTCGGGCACCCGCCCGACATCGGACCTTGATCATGAATCACACACTAGCATACAGTGCCTAGGGCTAACCCCCGGGTCTTCCTACTCATAAACTAAATGGGGCGGCATTATGGTCGTAGACCTATTAACACAATGAGGAGACTCATCTTGCACTGCTGAACCCTGCTGATACTCCTCTAACTGCTGACTGGCAGATTCCCGAACTGCTGACCCTTCGGCTTCCCGAACTACCAATGTCAAACATCACTTTGTCCATTACGATAATCCTTCTTAGGGTAAAATGACCATGATACCCCTAGTCCAACTTGGTTCATATCTAAAGCCTAAAACTAAGGCCCAATACTAAGTAAGCTTCCCAAGCCTACTAGTAGCCCACTAATGGCCCAATTTGCTAAATTGGGCCCAATTCCTCTAATGGGCCTTACCTAAGCACAAACATTTCCTTGGCCCATATTATCTGACTTTTGCTGGCCCACTAAGGCCCAAAGTCCAAAGCATGGCCCAATCCGAGTCCCAATAACTCAAAGCCCAAACAATTAGAGTACGCGAGGCGTACACTAACGTACGCTAAGCGTACTGAGTAAATGGTGAGTATGTTGGGCGTACCTACACGTACGCTTATCGTAACCCCCTGTTAAGCCGTTTTCTCATTAAGTGCTTAATACTCCGATCTAGAAGCTACAATCTCATATCTAAGTCCTTTTCCATGTCTTAATCGATAAAAGTCACTGACTTGGTGACTTTGCATGCCCCAAACTAGACCAAACTCAAAAATGACTTTCTACTTCCATGGAAATTGTCTTAACTCATGCATGAGCTCATTAAGACCTCAAAGATGGCAACTTTGCTGCTTAAGGGACCCTTTTAGCTATGAGGGTGGAAACCCTAAGCTCACAAACGGGATTTCCTCACAAAGATCCATCCTTTGGACTAAAAGAGTCCATAAACCCACCCTAAAGAGATCTAAAAGATTAATCATCAAGCTCATGACTTTATACCTTAAAAAGGTCTGAAGTGAAGCAACAATCCCCGATCTGAACCTTCTCCCTTGCACCGACACCTTGCCTTGACCTTTGCTTCTTTGAAGAGTGGATCCAAAACACCAAAATGCTCTTACCAAGCCTTCCATGCTCCAAGAACACTCAAAGAGGATTAGGGTTTTGTGGGGGCTGTATGAACATGAGAGGGAGGATGATAACCACGGTGTTATGTTCTTTATATAGTGGCTCAACCCTAAAAGTTAGGGTTTTGAGACTCTGAGTGTACGTTGGGCGTACACCTCTCTGCACCCGCAATCCCTCACCCCTCTACGTTGGGCGTACCCCAGCTTACGTTGGGCGTACTCATGCTGGCCACCTTCCTTGCCACTTTTTCCATTAAGGGACCATTAATGTCAATAACTTCAAAGTCTATAACGCATTCATTCTAAGTTCATTTCCGATGAACTTTATATCCACGAAAAGGTAGCAAGGAGCCCTACGCTTCTAGCAACACACCTCGACCCCAAACCTCTCGAATCAAAACTTCAAGACCCATAAAAGACCGAAATGCCCCTAGCCCGGGCCTATGAAATCCAATACGGATACTTTCGGAACAAGGTGTTGCAGAACCCAATTACCCATCCCCACTATCTTCTTTATTCTTAAAGGTCTACCCTAAGAATTATTTATCCTACACTCCTTCAATCCAAAGTCCATTGCTTCCAGGGTTTATTCGACATGCACTAAGTCCATAGCTACCAATGCTCGTTCGTAAATCACTAATTACGTAGCTGCTAAAGTTCATTCATAGGGTACTAAATCCATAGCTACCAGTGTTTATCTAATAGGTACTAAGTCCATAGCTACCAACGTTTATCTAACAGGCACTAAGTCCATAGTTACCAACGTTTATCCAATAGGCACTAAGTCCGTAGCTGCCGATCTTATTTATTAGGCACTAAGTCTATAGCTGCTAATGTTCACTCATATCATCTTTCATCTCTCATCATTCATCTACTCATGTTTTACCCAACATATCCGTAAATATAAAATACATATACAGTTTAAATTATTTAAAACATGTATAAAATCGTTCATCCAGCGTAGATAGCAAGTATACAGGTTATATGCACACATAGCACATAATTTATATAAAATACTTAATATTTATGTGTAAGGTGAAAGTAACTATCCACTCACTTGTTAAAGTGATGATTCCAAACTCGGGCAACGCTTCGCTTCTAACGATTCTATTTTCCTTCGATGAAACCTAGCATTATTATCGCTAAGTTTTAGTCTAATCTTTATTATGACTAATTATTAGTATAGATTCATCACTAACTCAAGGTATACTTTAATGATCTATCAAGTAAGGAACGACCAGGTAGGATCATATCGGAGGTAGGGTTCGTTTGGTATACGAAGTATACTGTTTGGAAATCCCACTTTAAACACGTCACTAAATCACAGCCTAAACATCAACCTGGTAAGTAGATCAATCAGTATAATGACTTGGAATCACTGATAAATCTTGTTTATAAGTTCATAATAACGATAATGAACTTAAACATAAGATATACTTAAAGTAGGATAAGCATAACTCACTTACAACGAGTTTTTCTCAAAACCGGGCTTCGCTGAAGCAGCGTTTCTGAGCCAAAAGCTCTTATTTTCGGAGCCTTTAGGAGCTTCGGGGCTTCCTTCTCGTGCTAGGTAGTTACCCTAGGCTTTGGGGGTTTGGGGGGCTTAGAGAGAGTTTCTAGAGAAGAAAAAGAAGGGTTTGAAGGTGTGAGAAATGAGCTACACCGAAACCTCTATTTATAGGCTGGAAAACATCTCTACACGTCGAGTAGGAGTACCTACTCATCAAGTCCATGCCACATGTCACCTTCTGGTGGCTAGCCTTGGGGAGGAAGCAACAGCCAGGATTTCGCCACATCACCCGATTTCGTACAACTCATTCCCAACTTAGAAAAATCATAACTTTCGCATACGAGCTCCGTTTTCGACGTTCCTTATATCCACACGTAGGTAAAAAAACAAGATCTACAAATTTCATTTTGACTATGTTGGCTAATTCTCGACCGATCTTAAATTTAATAGTAGGAGGGGATTATACTGCTAAATGAGTAAATGACCGCGAAAAATTCGTAACTCCTTCATACGGACTCCGTTTTCGTCTATCTTTTTATCGTTGAGTTACTCTAATGAGATCTTCATTTCTCATTTAGGTTGTTTTGGCTAAAAAACGCTCGATCTAAAATCCGAATTTTGGGTTGTGCACTGCTATGCCAAATCTTAAAAAAAAATCATAACTTCCTCATATGAAGTCAAATTTGGACGTTCTTTTTTTGTATGTTCTTGGTTTAACGTATACTAAAACTCTCATTTAGTTCTTTAAGGCTAAAAAGTCCTCTATCATAAATTCACTATTTACGTCTCCTGGTGTCGTGCCGGTTTTGCCGTAAAACTTTGACGGACCATAACTTCTTCGTTATAACTCGGATTTTGGCATTCTTTATAGGTACGAAACCCTTGTAAAATATACTACAACTTGGTTAAGATTAATCCTACTAAATAATCTTCCATCAAAAACTCATTTTTGACGCTCATTGTCTCTAAATTTACTAGCCCGAATTTGCGGGCGTTACAATTATTTCCCCCTTAAGATGATTACGTCCCGGAATCATCAACGAAACATGGCTTGTATAATGATTCCATATGTTATTTATTCATCCTAGGTAATAACCATAACTTCGATCTTGCACCCACTCTCGAATTATGTTAGACTCCAAACTATGACCTCCAAGTCATAATCTTGATCCTTACTGGAGACTCCTTCTTCTTCTTAACAACTAAAGAATAAGTTCTTTGATTTCTACAATAGATCGACGTGTCTCGTTTTAATGACCTCTCATCGTATGTTGCAATGCTTAAACCCAGGTCTCTTAGAGTCAAATTCCAAAACAGACTATACCTTCCTTCATCTTCTAATGTGATATAATCACATTCTAGCATGTAACACTTCTAGCCACAAGTTTCATATTTCAACAATGATCGCGATACTCCTACTGATCGCTTCGATGATCTTTCACTTCAATCGTGTGGCTTGAGTCAGATGCTACATCGATCTTGGTTCTATGAACCATGTAACACACTCATCTTAGTCGGAATTGATATGAAATGACCTCTAGGGTCGGAATAACAATCATCTTCTCAGTCATTACCGAAACGATGGTAACGACATACTTGAATAAAACAGAATCAATTACTAGCTTCTTGGTAACCTTGTGACTTTCATTGATCCAAGTGCGAGTCCTATGCTTCCGATAGTATAGACCTCTACTACCATTCACACCTACTCATACTCGTCCCAAGTATTGTCTCGCAGTTTTCCAATTCACTATACAAGAAAATCACATAAGAACTTAACACACCATATAACAAAATGAAGGTTTTATATTATTCCTTGAAGCGATTACGTAGGTGTTCAAGTTCAACCTATACTATGCCTCTAATGGGCTACACCTCCTGGCTATTTCATATCTTGATCTTTGGATATGAAGTCCTCATCCTTGATTCCTCGCATTGTTATTTGTTTCGTCGAGGATCATGTGGAACACCCTTGGCCTTGATGGTGTATCTGGCCTTACTGCTTTATTTTTCCTCAGGCAGTCTTTGGACATGTGCCCCTTGCCTCCACATTCGTAGCATACCTTATCATTATGAGTGCAGTCCTTGGAATAGTGACTAGTCCTCCTACACTTGTAACAAGTCACTTCTTCGTTGCATCTCCCACTATGCTTCTTCTTGCACTTATCACACCATTTCACATCACCTCTTTCTCCTCCTCTAAGCTTCGAGAATTTTCTTTCCTTGTTGGACCTTGAAGATCCTTTAAACTTCCTCTTCTCTCCTACCTTATCTTTTTCTATACCCTTTTCTCTTATCTGAGTCTCTACGTTCTTAGTTGCTCTAACGACTATTTTCAAAGTAGTTGCCATTTTGACCATTGGGCCAAAGTTTGTGGATGGTTCGTTAGCAAACCTATCAATATTGGAGAGTTTAGTAGGCACCAAGTAGGAAAATAGCTTCATCCTCTCGGTGAATGCGGTGGCATACTCATCAACACTCATCTTCCCTTTCTTCAGGTTCTGAAACTCGTTGTTTAGGTTTATGAGAACTATCTTTGAGCAGTACTGCATTTTTAACTGCTCCATGAATGCTTCCCAAGACATTTGTATGGCTTCTCCTTGTGGCATTGTATCTACTAGCAACTTCCACCAACTTAACAGTCCGGTCTTTAGTTTTTTGACTGCAAAAACAGTCTTTTGCTTATCACTGTAGTCGCAGCTCTCAAATATCATCTCCATCTCGGAAATCCAGTCCATAATTTCCACTGGTTTTGGGCTTCCTGAAAGACTCGGTGGTTTTGCACCCAAGAAATTCTTGTACATCCGCTCATCCTTCTCATTTCCACTCTATGGTCCATTCATCCTTGCCCCTTGGGTTCTTGCTTGACTCACAGTACGACTATAGTTTCCTTACTCCGATTGCTCGACGATCAGCTCAGGTTGCATAATGGGTATTGTAGGTTCGTCCCTATTTTCTTGCAACATTTGCCTCATCTCTTCTCTTTGTTCAGCCAACATAGCCCGAACCATGGCTTGTACTCCAGCCATTGTGATTGGCTCAGGTCCAACTACCACCATAGGTACTGGCTCAATCACTTGGGGTTGATTCCTATTTCCATTTCCGACTCCGCTTTGGGTTCTTGTCATTTCGATCTTATACACCAAATCATACGTTTGGTGTGAAATGACGAGAATTAAGATAGAAAAGATTTTATTTACGATCAACGTGTAAACCTCCCTATCACTCCAAAAACTTACATGCTAGTTCTAATATCGTACTTAAACGTTTTGAAATTTGAACACATAAATTTTCCAAATTCGGTCGGCAACAGACCATAGATCCGTTCGGACATTTAGCATCATAAAGAATTTAGCACACAAAAGCATGTTAGGGATTTTCCCTAAATTAGCCAGTGCTTGTGTCTATTCAGGTGTATTGCCTAAAATTTATTAGACACACTCCTCACCATCATTGCTTAGCATCCTAAGTTTAAGTCTATAAATAAATCTTTATTCCTAGTTCGCTTAAACTAATGATCTGATACCAACTGTGACATCTCCATTTTTCTCGGCCAGAAAAGACCGATTTTTTTTATGCTTTATAAAAATCAGAGTACTTATTTTAATAAAAATGTAGCGGAATTTGTTTCCAGTAAAACATGATAAATACGTTATCAAGGCATTTCCAAAGAAATGTATTTTTATTCATTTTAAAACATTTAGGATGTTATCATCAATACATAAACATAAGCATAAACAGAACTTACATTCATTTACACTAGTGATTTACACCTCTTTAATCTCTCAGTGTAATGTAACTTCGTATTGGCATATGTGATTCAAATATGCTTGAGTGGGTCATGTTGGGAAACCTGGTGAGTACATAGGGTTTTCAACCCATAATAATATAATTATTATGTTTAAACATCAAACAATCAACCCAGTTACCCATCCCCAATATCTTCTTTATTCTTAAGGGTCTACCCTAAGAATTATTTATCCTACATTCCTTCAATCCGAAGTCCATTGCTTCCAAGGTTTATACGACAAGCACTAAGTCCATAGCTACCAATGCTCGTTCGTAAAGCACTAGTTCCATAGTTGCTAAAGTTTATTCTCTAACACCCAAAATTTCTAGACAAATTTGAACTTTTCAAAACATTTAAAACCCGCAGTTATTAAAGACTTGTTTTCAAAATAGTCTATATTAGAGTTTTTCACAAAAGCATAAATAAAACATGAGGAGTTGTATGATCATGTCTTTGCCTTGCCACGATCCCCCGATATACGTGAAACAATAAACTAAAACTGTAAGCCCGAAAGCTTAGTGAGTTCCCCCAATATACCGATACACTACACATAACACATATATAAATAACAACATATATTAGGTCAACAACTTTACAGACTGGGTTACCTCTTGGGCCCACAATGTGAGTCTGGATTACCTTACGACCCACAACTCACATCTGGATTTCCACCAAGCCCACAGTACGAGTCTCGCTCAGCTCATATCTGCTCCAGGGTTTGTTGATTACCGCACGAAGCAGTATCTCCTCAACCCATCTCACATAATATGTCGACATATAACATAACTAACGCACATACATATAATCATACAAAATCACAGGTAGTTATATAGATCAGCCAAACTAGCATACCACTATTATACATTACAAGCTCAAACTCAACATATCAAAAACTAATAGGACATCGAATCCAATGGGCCGACCTTGGTGCCTTAGACCCCTTAGTATAGTGAGGGTAACTCACCTCGCAAGTAGCTCGGACGATAGTGTCAAACTCCTCCAATTGTAACTCCAACTCCAACACCTATATTCACCAATGTCCTTTGCTATAATATCCAATTTACCAAAAATATCCTCAGAAGTCAACCGGTTGACCCTTGGTCAAAGTCAAAGTCAACTGCTAAGGTCAACAGTCCATGTTGACCTAAACTCGTCGAGTACCCTCAGCTACTCGCCGAGTTCCTTGCATAACTTGCCAACTCGCCGAGTCACTCGTCTGGCACGCCGAGCCCAAGGTAATCTTCATCGGACTCGCCGAGTCATTCTACTGACTCGTCGGGTCTACGACAATCTTCATCGAACTCGCCGAGTCGACCATGCCACTCATTGAGTCCCTTTGATCCTTCATCCATACATATGCTTTTTAAGCCATGCTAAGGCTCCATACTGCATATCCAAGCTCCTAGGGCATGTTTATCACGCAAAGTTGCAAACTTCACTTGCATGCAAGGTGCTAATGACTTAAATCAAGCTAAAGAAGAGGTTTTAGGCAAAATAACTTCACCATCATGCTAAAGACTGAGACTTTATGATGATAAGAGCCAAGATGAGCCTAGATCTGAAGTTGCAACTTCAGATATTGGTTCATCACTCAAAATGCAACAGCAAATGCCCCAAAATGGTCCAAAAACTCAAATATAAAAGGGATCTAGCTAGAAGAAACTAAAGGTGACGACTTGATACCTTCAAATGATGATAAAATGAGGTTGACTTCAGATCCCCAATTGTTCCTTGATCAAAGCTTCTTGATCTGCAAACCTTTCCTCACCAAGATCCACCTTTCAAGCTTAAACACACAACTATGGAGAGAAAATGAAGATTTAGGGTTTTTAGACTCACAGGGGCTGTAAGGGAAGGCTAAGGAGGCAAAGGATCCTTTAAATGGGGTGCAACACCATGGGGATTAGGGTTTCACCCTCCAGCTCCAACTCGTCGAGTCACTCTTCCGACTCAGCGAGTTGGTCACTTAAATACGTTGCCTAATCCCGCTCCTACTCGACGAGTCAGGGCATCCACTCATTGAGTAGACCTTGAAACTTGAAATTTAAAGTCATACTATCAATAATTGAGAACCGGGGCGTTACAATTCTCCCCCACTTGAACTAGACTTCATCCTCGAAGTCCGTTGTGATGAACTGATGGGTTTTGGTCATAAGACATCCTGTGTGCTCATACAAAACCTAATGCTTGGATCTAGGTTTCTCTATTGTACATGCTTTGAATCCAAGACTATAAACCCTAATTCTAGCATATGGAAATCAGTATTAACATATAATTAGGTTTATGATATTACCTTGATTGTTATGTAGCAATAACAATCCCAATTCCTCCTTGAATTGACTTTGGAAGGCTTAGAGTCACAAGTGTCACTCCTATAATGGTTCACAAACACCATAAGCAAGAGGATGAAGAGGAGAGAGGTTAGAAGCTGCCCAAAAACGTGTGAAACCCTAGCAAGAAGCTTAGCCACGTTTTTGGTCCTTAAGGGATCTATATATAGTGAGGCAATTAGGGTTATCTAACATGGAAACCCTAATTTGGTTGCTTAAGCCCTAAGCAACCCATAGACTCCTTTAATCAAGCCCTTGGATGATTTCCTTATGGGCTTCCCATAAGAATTCATCCACCTCTTGATTTAAGACAATCCATGGCCCAAATTGCAATTATCTTATAATTACAATTTCAGTCCCTTAAGTTTAATTAATCTCTTTTAGTCACAAAACTAATTACCAATTAATTATTGACTAATATTAATTAAACAATATGATTTCTCCTTTAATATATTATTCCCATAATATATTAATAAATCATATTTAATCCTTTCTCTCCATAATTCATCCTATCAGGTTGCTTTGGTGAAGGCAACCCAAAAGGACCATGCACCATCGGATCAAGTACATACCAAAATAGTTATGGACTTAGACACTAATCCAACAGTCTCCCACTTGGATAAGTCTAACAACTATTCTGCGTATGGCTTCAGATCCTGATCTGCAATCGTAGCTTTCCAAAGCCGCTGTCAACTCTGATCCTATCAGATACGCGTGTCCTTAGATAAGGGATCATATATTCCTCCATTCTTGATATCGTATGAGATATGATTTCAAATCATTCTCTTTGTACTATATCTCGATTCCCGATTTATGACGACTGACTAATTAAACAAATCAAATTAGCCCTAGCCCGGCCGAGCATTTACGTTTGTCATCACAAAACCATCGAGGGGCCCAAAGATATCGCTTTTATCCTACTTTGGATAAAAGGAACTGATAAACTTTGATACAATGCTTGCTTGCACTTACTAACCAAATCACACACAACAATATGTTTTATAACACCAAGTTACTAGTGTGTTTACATATTATCAATGTGCAACCGATTTGCAAGATACAACTCACACATCTCAGTTTCAAGAATATAAGATGTTATCGTCTCACCAATCACTCGTGATACAATCTATGGAGTGATCCAAGTGAGCGTGGGTTTAATCCAATGCTCAAATCATATTCATAAGCACTCATGAACGTTGCAACAAACATTTGCTTATGTCTAATACTCTTTTAGACAATCCACACACCAATTCACGACAGTCTTCATTCATATCTACTTCCAACATATGAACGACTGTGGCCCGTTTGAATAATTCGATTATTCTTAATAAACTCAATTATTCTGGAAGCCAAAACATGCAAATGTGAAACACAAGAATAATACTAATCCCATATGGCCTCAAACCTTTGAGTATAAATAAAACTCCTTTTTATTTATCACCATATCGATTACTCATTATTTGTCATTTCGGGTAATCAACTTCTTACTTGAATTATTACACTTGTCCCATGCTCTTAGCATGTACACAATGTTTACCTATGGTTCTTACTTTTTGAAATAGATCAAATTGAACACACTTCCAATCATTCTCATCTCACAACTCCAAATCCTTTTCATAAGTGTAAGAATATCAAATTCTTGCCACTTGTAGAGTATGCTAGATTCTAACATTTTATGCAACGATCCATATGTAATGTCACTGCACCAAAGTCACAAAGACTTTTGCCAATGATGTTACAAAGTCCTCTATCGGAGATTGTTACAAGACAATTCCTCAGATATGATGTCTCTCACTCAAAGTACTTTCCTTTGAACATCCTTTTGCATAAAAGTTTCTAATCTTAGACATAGATTTTTCAATATTCAATTCCCAATATGGATACAGTTCCATATTTTCCATATGACAACTTATTCTTAATAGAATCTCATCTATTCGTAATGATGTCGATATGGTCCATCCAATATGGAAACATTTCCATAATTTCCATATGACAACTCATTCTTAATAGAATCCTTTCTATTCATAATAATGTCGATATGGTCCATCCAATACCATGCTTCCAACTACTCACAAGCGACCAATCCTCGTCGAACTTTGGATTGTCCTTTGATAGTTGTTTAATTATTTTAGTCAAAACCAATTCTAGTCCCTTTTCCCTCTAAATGCGCTCGACATTTGGAAAATTTTAGAATGGTCAAACATTAAAGCATTTGCAATCGATCCTATACCCGAAGCGTATGGGACACGACGCACAATGTTTTATTTGCTATGTTCTCAAAATTCGAATTGTGAAGAGGAATGTCGTAATCATAATCGAAATTTTAAGAACACACTATGTACCTTTGACTAAATTTATTAACATTTCTCAACCTAAACCTTTAGATTTGAAATGAAGCATAATATTCTCTCCCTTAATTATAGCAAAACAACTCTTCAACTATTGCGACTTTGCAAAGTATGACTCTTGTTTTCTATAATTAATATTGCTAACCTTGCAATACTTTCCTTAATAATCATACAATCATAACATTTATGCTCCCACTATCATGATGATTATTATAAAACATAACACTTATGCTCCCACTAGCTTCGACATGTATTCATAAACATCTTAACTTTCAGAAAAACAATACTTACTGAATTTCTTAAGTTCATGTTTCTAATACTTAGTGCTTTGATAATCTTTTATCAAGGCTTTTTGAACTTATACACCTTTGTCTTCGATAGTTCATATGTGTGTCTAAACACTTAAGTCTAATTACCAAACCTCACAATTCAAATTATGGAAAGGGATACCGTAACCATAATCGAATTCGAGAATGCAATTTTACAATCACCATCTTCTTAAAATCTTTCTTAGTGAAAGCATTTCCTCACAATCATTTTCATGAAGGAGGAAATCTTATGACACTTAGATTTAAACGGTGTATGTGTTCCTATCCATGTGAATTTGTTAAAACTAAAGTTTACGACAAATTCAAACTCATATGGACCGAACTTTCTTAATCTTGATTTCTTGCCTTATGGTAGCACAGCTGCCCACCATGTCTTCCAAGTAGTTAAGCAGCTCACCCTTTCCTATCAATGTACCTTTCATTGATTAAGGTGCTTTGCCTTTTATGCGTTCAAAATGAGAACTCATAGAACGCACATGCATAATTAACTCGATTAGATTGGCACAGAATCAAAATAATGTCAACACGATAGGTTGTAAACCTCAACTCGTGTGCTAGTGATGATTGATAAGGGTTATTTGATTTGTTCTTGAAACCTTTCAAGACTATTAAGACTCCCACTGACTCCTTGACATATACGATTCTCTTGTCAAAACATTTCTTGACAAACAAATATTCAAGAGTTAGTGTAGCTTTTATCAAGACTCTTCATAAATTGGTCCTAGTTGGTCTTTGTCTTATCCAAGACATCACAACTTTCCACATTTGATGAATGTTACAAACCTTCTTAATACTTTTCACTCATTGTCACAATCTTAACTTTAAGACTTGTTATTGGAACGAAGTATGATTGACTTCTTGATTTAACCATTTCTTCAAATCTTGATTCCTCTTCTTAGACATACAATTGTACTAAGACTCACTTAGAGGATCAATTGAGATATGGTTCTTAATCATTAAGACATATCATAAAGCATAAAAGGTACTCTCCCTTAATCTTAGAATGGAGAAACTTTTATCTTTCTGCCTACTTGATTCTTCTTATTCGTTCTGCTATTGATTTAAATTTTTTCAATCAATTCAGAATTACACTTAATCTTATACGTATAATCATATTTACTAAACCTTTAGTAAATCATGACGAATATCTTTGTTACTCTTATGGTGGACTTTGATCAACACACAACTTTGTGTACTCGATCTCCTAGTCCTTCACTTGACACTTTGTCAATGAATTGGTCTAATTTCCAAATATGAAATTTCTCATTCATCGTGCAACCAAGTTGCGTGATTCCAAATTTCTGTCCAATTAAAACTTTGGGTGATGAGAAACTCTCCCTATTTGGTAAATTCTCGACTTTCCATAAATAACATAATAAGAACCAAATCCATTATTGTTAATAATAGAAACATTTTAACATCAATTTTTCATACACGCCATTGTAAGGATAAATAAATAAAATTTAAAATCAAAATTTATTTTATTGCGGAAAAAATTGTCCTTGCAATGCAACTCATTGAAAAACTTATGCTAATACATCTTTCTTAGCAATCTAATTCTAACTCTAAGTAGTAGCTCAAGAATCTAATATTTTAGAAATGCGATCGAAATCCATTCTTTCACAGTTAGTTTCTGCTCACTTCTTCCCTTAAGCTTCCTTTCTCTTTCTTCGATCCATCAATTGTAATCCTATCACATTATGTATTAAGAATCTAGAATAGAAGCTTAAAAGAGTTAGTTAATAGATTTTACCTATATTAGAGCCATACGTTTCGACTCTCCCATCTTTTAGATCTCTTAGGTAAATGGGGTTGCTTCGTCTCCAATGCCCTTTCTCTTGGCAATAAAAGCAAATTGACTCTTTTGGAGCATGACATGGAACTACTTTAGACATTGCCTTTCTCTTATGATCAAACTTTTCGATCATAGCATTTCTTTCGTTGCCATTGTCTATATCCATAGAGGTCTTGAAGGCAGATTCACCAATCAACTTTGCTTTTCCATTGCGCCAAACCATTGCTGATTCAGCAGCAATAAGCATATAGGTGAGATCTATAAGGGTTACGTCGCGGTTCATCATATAATACTCTCTTACGAACTCACTATATGAGTTAGGAAGTGACTGAAGAACTCAATCAACAGCCATTTCCTCACAGACAACGGATCCCAACATTCTTAACCTATCAATGTGTGACTTCATCCCTAGGATGTGTGCACACACCGACTTTCCTTCTTTATGTTTACTTGCCAAAACGGCTTGAGTGATCTTGAACTTTTCAAGCCTTTAAACTTGTGGGTTAGGGGGAATAATTGGAGGAGGAGGAGGAGGAAGTGAAGCATGATATCTTGTTCCTCGATCGAATCGTGGAATATCATCTTCATGTGGAATGCTTGTTCCACGGGATTTGAGAAGACCATGGTTTGTCAAACTTTGACATCTACAAAACGGGAGAAAAAGAATTCAAGTTAGTTGATTGATTGAGTCCTTAGTAAATCACCCAAATGAAATACTAAGGCTAGGACCCAACACAATATTCTACAACTCGGGAGAGGGATGCCGTAACCCAAATTGCAGAACATTTGAAGGTAAGTGAATGACGATTCACTAATTTCCACCATGAAAAACGAAAAAGAATTTTAAGTTTTAAATCTATGAAAACTCCTAGATCCTTTGAGATTCATTGAACTTTCAATGGCATGTTTAAATCTCGATATGCCCCTCTTGTTTGTGACTGGGATGCCGAGGATCACAAAGCGGGTGTGAATAACCATGCAAACTTACATGGTGCCCTCACATGTTACAGTCATCTATTCGATGTGCCGGTAAACCACACACGCTCCACCGAACTATGACAAACATTGATTCACCCTTTGCTACCTTTGCTTAGAACCATTTAGTGTGCCGGTAAACCACACACGCTCCACTAACGTCTTTGCAAGGGCACAAAATGTAATTTCATGGAATTGCATCAATTCACTTTTGCCTAAGTAACTAAGATTGAGAATTTTATGAAAACATTTAGTTACTTTAATAATTCATTATACTTATAATGGAAGGTTTCGTCCTATCCTACCCGTTCGGCTAACGACCCTCCACTAGTCAAGAGTGCGGTGGGTAAGAGTGGATACCCATTCAATCGCCATTTTATAGGCAATTTCCTTAAACACCCCTTACAGACCAGCTTCGTGAATGAGGTCTACTAACGGTAAGACTAACTTTTACTCATACATATATATAATGTTAGACTTTTAATGTTATATATAGTATAGGGTGTATTTTACACTTTTAAAATACTAGGTGGTCAAATTTAACAATTATACTTTTAATTCAATTAAATTTTAAACCAAAACTTTATGGATTTATTAAACTTCTTTTAATTATACACCTTAATTAATTAATAAAACCATAAGGGTGTGATTTGAACTTTTTCAAAACTATACTAGAGTTTTAGAATTTAACATTCCTAATTAAACTTTTAATCAACTTTTAAATTCCAAAACTTGAGGGCAAGTTTTGAAACATTTCAAACATTAGGGTTTAGAATTTAAATATACATCAAAATTAAACCATTTAATCAAAATTTAAATTCCAAAACTTGAGGGCAAGTTTTGAAACCTTTTTCAAAACATAAGGGTCTCAACTATTTAAATTTCAAAACAACAAAACTTTTGGGTTCAAATTTAAACTATAAAACCTAAAGGGCAAAATATGAAACCTTTCATAACAACAAGGATCAAATAATAAATAATTTAAATTAACATTTAATCACATAATTATCCATATTTGATTTGTTTAATGATTTCTTGCAAAACAATTTATCAATTTACTCAAAATAATTAATCAATTATCACATAAGGAAACAATTATCTTATTACTTGATAAATATCTTAAATTAGATCAAAATTATAGTCAAATATATCATATAAACGGATTAATATTGATCTAACATGACAAGGTAACTATCCTAATGCAAAAACAGCAAGAAATCCCGAGATAACCTCCATCTGATGAGTTGACTCGTCGAGTCAAGCCTGGACTCGTCGAGTCACCTTGGACTCGGCGAGTTCAGCTATGGACTCGGCGAGTTCAACTATGGACTTGGCGAGTCCAGCCTCCAGAAACACCAAAAATCGAATTTTTCAGATATATAATGCATCAATACAATTGAAACCATTTTTCAGATATATAGTGAGGCAATTAGGGTTATCTAACATGGACACCCTAATTTGGTTGCTTAAGCCCTAAGCAACCCATAGACTCCTTTAATCAAGCCCTTGGACGATTTCCTTATGGGCTTCCCATAAGAATTCGTCCACCTCTTGATTTAAGACAATCCATGGCCCAAATTGCAATTATCTTATAATTACAATTCCAGTCCCTTAAGTTTAATTAATCTCTTTTAGTCACAAAACTAATTACCAATTAATTATTGACTAATATTAATTAAACAATATGATTTCTCCTTTAATATATTATTCCCATAATATATTAATAAATCATATTTAATCCTTTCTCTCCATAATTCATCCTATCAAGTTGCTTTGGTGAAGGCAACCCAAAAGGACCATGCACCATCGGGTCAAGTACATACCAAAATAGTTATGGACTTAGACACTAATCCAACATGAACAACTCCGGATAGTGCTCTCGCTTCTCATCCTCCGGCTCCCAAGTCCACTCGGAACCCCTCCGATGTTCCCACTGTACCTTTACCAAAGGTATCTCCTTGTTTTGAAGAACTTTCATCTTCCTTTCCAGTATGGCCACATGCCTCTCCACATAATTCAGGCGTTCATCAACCTGAATATCGTCCAATGACACCACTGCCTCCTGATCCATAATGCACTTTTTGCAATTGTGAAACGTGGAAAGTGTTGTGGATCTGGTTAAGCTCCTCCGATAGCTCTAGCATGTATGCCACCTAGCCAACTTTGACAATGATATTGAACGACCCAATGAAACGGGGACCCAATTTCCCCATCTTCCTGAAGCGAATCACACCCTTCCAGGGTGAGACCTTCAGGAGTACCATATCACCCACCTCAAACTCTAACTTGGATTGGCATCTGTCGGTGTGACTCTTCTGCCGACTCTGAGTGGCCTGCAGTCGCTGCCTAATCTGATGAATCTTCTCGGTAGTCTGCAAGACTACCTCCGTTCATCCCATCACCCTGTGTTCGACCTTACCCCAACAAACTAGGGTGCGACATCTCCGCCCATACAACAGCTCGAAAGGCGGGGCGCCAATGTTGGAATGATAGTTGTTGTTGTAGGCGGACTCTACAAGGGGTAGGTGGGAATCGCAGCTCCCACTGAAGTCAATGACACACACCCTCAACATATCTTCGAGGGGCTGAATTGTCCACTCGCTCTGACCGTCGGTCTGCGGATGGAATGATGTGCTAAAGTGAAACCATGTGCCCAGTTGCTCGTGGAACTTCTGCCATAAATGAGAGGTAAATCAAACATCCCGGTCGGAGACAATGGAGACCGGAACCCCATGGAGATCCACGATCTCGCGGACGTACATGTCAGCCAACTTCTCGGCCGATGAACTCTCCCGTATGGCTAAGAAATGGGCACTCTTGGTCAATCGATCCACGATGACCGATATAGTGTCAAACCCGTTCGCCGTCCTCGGAAACTTGGTAATAAAGTCCATTGTGATCTGTTCCCATTTCCACATGGGAATCTCCAGGGCTTCCTTCTCGTGCTATGGAGTTACCTTAGGCTTTGGGGGGTTTGGGGGGCTTAGAGAAAGTTTCTAGAGAGAGAAAGAAGGGTTTGAAGGTGTGAGAAATGAGCTTCACCCGACACCTCTATTTATAGGCTAAAAAATAGCTCTACTCGTCGAGTAGGAGGACCTACTCGTTGATTTCATGCCACATGTCACCTTCTGGTGGCTAGCCTTGGGGAGGAAGCAACGACCAGGATTTCGCCACGTCACCCGATTTCGCACAACTCATTCCCGACTTAGAAAAAACATAACTTTTGCATACGAGCTCCGTTTTCGACGTTCTTTATATCCACACGTAGGTAAAACAAATATTTACAACTTTCATTTTCACTTCGTCGGCTAATTCTCGACCGATCTTAAATTTAACAGTAGGAGGAGATTATACTGCTAAATGACCGCGAAAAATTCGTAACTCCTTCATACGGACTCCGTTTTCGTCTGTCTTTTTTATCGTTGAGCTCCTATTAATGAGATATTCAATTCTCATTTAGGTTGCATTGGACAAAAACCGCTCGATGTAAATTTCGAATTTCGGGTTGTGCACAGTGCACTGCTATGCCAAATCTTAGAAAAATCATAACTTCCTCATATGAAGTCAGATTTGGGCGTTCTTTTTTTGTATGTTCGCGGTTTAATGTATACTACAACTTTTATTTAGATATCCAAGGATAAAAAGTCCTCTATCATAAATTCACTATTTAGTCTCCCGGTGTCGTGCCGGTTTTGCCGTAAAACTTCGACGGGCCATAACTTATTAGTTATAACTCGGATTTCGGCGTTCTTTATATGTACGGAACCCCTGTAACATATACTACAACTTGGTTAAGATTAATCCTTCTAAATAATCGTTAATCAAAAACTCATTTTTGACGCTCATTGTCTATAAATTAACTAGCCCGAATCTGCGGGCGTTACACTATAAGTCTTCTTTTGAACCACAAGCTAGCACCGAGCACCCTTTTCTTGAAAATCAGCAAAAGCACACCAATATGCACACTTAGATCTCTAAAACACTCAATGAGAGGTTAGGGTTTCTGAAATCAGGCTAGAAGTCAGTGGAGGTTGAGAAATGAAAGAGCATTGAGCTTATAAGAATGCTTAAATAGTGCCCAAACCCTAACAATTAGGGTTTGGCACTCTGCTCATTATGTTGGGTGTACATGACCAACCACGTGTATTCCCCTCCTTGCATGCATGGGACCGATTTGCCATCTTTTTCCATTAGAGGCCAATTCTGCCAATAATTCAAATTGCCATTACTTCCTCATCGTAGATCCGTTTCCAACGAACCTTATATCCACGGAAAGGTGGAGAGAAAACCTACGCTTATATTAACTCATCATAGCCTTAGAACTTCTCGAACAAAACCCAAAATTCATAAAAGGACCGAGTTATCAAATTACGACTATACCTTTGGACTCCGAAAGCACCATCGAACACTTGGACTACTTTAACCATAACACCCACAACCGAAAAGGGCCAACTCCTATCTTCCCCAAGACTCAAGCCTCATGACAACTGATGATTGGGTCGCAACCACAAAAAATGAAGCAAATCCAAAACCGGGTGTTACAGATCCTTACAAAAAAACGTAGAGACCCATCCCCCACCTTCCTCTTAATCACAGTCCTAGAAATAACAACATAATCATGGAGCTACTTTATAATATCAACAATTCTCAACCAAATACCTTTCTTTAAAATTGAATCGTCAACCCATCCCAAACCACCATCTCTACCGTTATTTTTTTAATAACTTTAACCCATAAGGCTTCTTTGTTATTAAAAAAGCACCATTTCCATTTATAGATAAAACACTTATTAAAAGCCTCCATTGAGCCAACATCTAATCACTTTTTTCTTTTGAAGCCAAAATCGAATCCCATTTAACCTAATGTTATTTTCGATCCCCTACTTCTTCACCCCAAAAAAACTGGCTCTCAATCTTTCTAGGTACTTATTAACCACACTTGGCATATGAAATAAAGACATATAAAAATACCAATGGATCTCAACACAGACTTCAACAACATTAACTGACCTCCAATGGATAACATTATGATATTCCAAGAAAGAGAATCACATGCCTTTTCAAAATTCACCTTGAAAATCATAATCTTCTTTTTCTTTAATTTGCACCAGTCGACCACTTCGTCAACATTCAAAGGACCATCTATAATTTGTTTTCCTTCTAATAAAGGCAGACTGCTCAGATCTTACCACCGAATCAACCACCTAAGCCAACCTATTAGCCAATAACTTGGAAATGATATTGTATTGAATGCCAATAAAGGTAATAGGCCGATAATCATTGATCAACATAGGATTCAAAATTTTAGGAATTAAAGTAATGAAAGAAGAATTACATCCCGAGGGAATATAATTCAACCTAAAAAATGAACAAAATTATGAACATCACTGTGCATCAAATCCCAAAATCTCTTGACAAACATAAATGTAAACCCGTTTGGACCCGACGCCTTATCACTCCCATAAGCCCAGATAGCATCACAAACTTCTTCTAAAGCAGACAACTTATCCAACCCTCGAATATGATCTGAATTGAGAGACTTTAATTTAGGATTGTGATTTAAATATCTAGACCCCATAAAACTGTCATTCTTTTTCGTATAAAAATTCATCAAAGCGTCTTTCACCCGATGAGGATGAGATACCCAATCATCATCAACACAAACACCTTTTATAGTCATATGACGTCTTTTCTTCTTAAGCATACCATGATAAAACTTCCTGTACATTCTAAAGTACACAAAGTAGCTTTAGAACGTCTAATTCCTATATTTTTTATGCCAACACTAGCCATTTCTCAAATGAATTCAAATTTAAACATTTTGCATGTTATTTGAATAATTTATTTGTATTTCTAAATTAGGATTATGCTTTTGTCGTATATGAATTTTCATCTAAGTTTGGAACTTAGTTAATTGATGTGATTGTTAGTTAATTTTCTTTATATATATATATATATATATATATATATATATATATATATATATATATATATATATATATATATATATATATATATATATAAACGCATTAACACATGTTTTAACCTATTTATTTAATAGGTTGAGTTGAAACATATATATTATTCGGTGACAACCAATTTGTATGACCTTCTATATAAATAAATAAATTGAAAATATCAATCGATTTAAATAAATAAATAAGATTAGATTGAAATTTTCAAATCAATTAATAAATAAGTCCAACCCAAACTCAATTTAGACCAACTTGCAACTTTTAAATTAGTATGTGGTGATTTTCTTTAAATATGATCACTATAATGAAGTTATGATAAAATTTTGTAATGTATGTTATGATAAAATATTAAAGAATTTGAGAAGGATGATCTATTTTATTAAACAAATTTTGTAATGTATGTTATGATAAAATTTTGATCTTTATTATAAATACCGATCTTTATATATGTTATTTGTGTTAATGCAATAATTGTTGTTTATATATATATATATATATATATATATATATATATATATATATATATATATATATATATATATATATATATATATATATATACAGGGTAAAGTGAATATACCTAACAACCTTATATAAGCTTAGGTACCTAACCCTATTATACTACATTGTTTTGCATTATATTTCCATTGCAATCGTGTAAGGTTCTTAAACTTCAACCCTTAACTTGATTTACTTCCAAGATTTTCAGACATTCACTATTATATTCCTCCCACACCATTTGATTTGTAACGGTAGTATATGAAGCCCACCAGGGGGTCTCCGATAGAAAGACGTCATTTGAAAGAAGATAACGGTGAAAGTCCAAAAATTTTGGAAGCAATCAAGTTATGAGGTTGAATTTTAAGAACTTTGGGTGATTACAATGCAAATACGATACAAAATTACGTAGTATGATGTGGTTAGGTACCTAAGCTTATATAAGGTTGTTAGGTATATTCACTTTTCCTATATATATATATATATATATATATATATATATATATATATATATATATATATATATATATATATATATATATATATATTCTAAATGTGTTTATTACAATAGAAAATATACTTTTTTTACCGAATAATATTATAAAAATTTGTAAATTATATGTATTTTATGCTAAAGAGGTATCTTTGTCATTGTCACTTAATTTCATTATATTGATTTCTATTTTCTTATTTTCATTTTTTGAAGTTAGCAAGCCTCTTCTCTTTCAAAAACAAAAAAAAAGTTAGCAAGCCTCTTAATTCAGGAATCAAAAATGGTTTTCTTGATACATAACATATTTTAACGGTTTTACTTCACAAAAGATGAGATATATTTCAACTTTATAGTAATGGCAAATTTATGTGAAAACTCTGACGGTTTTGCTTTAAAAAGATTGGAATATATAAATACTAGGTTACAACCCGTGAAAACAACGGGTAAAATATTTTTATTATTAAATTAAATCCATGGAAACCACAAGAAATGCACCAAGCTCTAAATCAAAATCGATTACAAACATATCAACGAAAAATATAAGATAAAAGATGAAGAAGGAATTACCATGAAAAATATTCGAAAGTAAGATGGGAGAGTATAGAAAGTATGAAAACAGAAGTAGAGAAAAAATTTAGAAATGACCTCTTGCGATTTCTAAACCAAATCCAATAGCTACGCTATAGTAGAAAGAACTATAAATGACAGAGGATTTGAATCCTAAACATCAAACAAAGTTGACCAAAGTTTTTATTCCTCGTAAATTCGCAACTATTATCAATTAAAAAAAAAAGAAACATTTATTTGGTTCCTGATTTGCAGGGTTACCAGGGTTATCAAATTAAAAGGTATAATTTAAATTATAATTTCCATAAAATCAGGGATCACGTAGATACTTCCGAGATATTCCTAATTAAACGTCTCATAATCAACATAATTACTTTTTAAAAATTAAAAATTATGAGGTAAAATTATGTGGAAAAATATGAAGGGCATTTTTGGCAATTCACTTTCAAAATTTATAGATTGAGGAGATGCCACATGGCATAAATGAATTCTTTTATTAGAGAGAAGATTTTCTTTTTGATCATTGTATATATATAAATAGTTTTTTTTTTTTTTATCAAATACATAATTTTTTTCCTACCAAATAAGCTAATAAACTATTTTACCAAAAAACATTTAATGTTTCAAAACTGAATCCAAACCCTCATTGGCTACATTCTAAAGAAGCAAAGAAGAAACGAATTATGAACTATTATTTTTTCGTAAATTAGTTGAACTTATCTTTGAAAATAAGTTCAAGTAAATTGGATCAGCAAAAGCCCAAAAGTATCTGTAATAGTTAAAAGGAAAGCCCATTCACTGTTCAAACCCAAGCCCGCAAAAGTAGAACTGATATTTACAAATGCCCTGCTCTTACAAAACCCTAATCCCTTATTTCGCCTCTTCATCGTCTACAATCCCTTCGTCGCCGGTGCCGCTTCCAAAAGGTATGCTTCTGTAAGCTCTACACTGAACCAGCATGTGTTATATACCATAGCATCATATCAGTATACCGGCGTTAGTGCGGTGATCTCATAAGTTATTGTCTTCCCTATGAGTTACTGGCGTTGAACTTTAATTTGAAACTATACAGAGGTTATAAGTTTATCATTTTGATGCGTGATTCTGCCAGTTGCTTTTGATTCGAAAACTTAATCAGCACATGTCTCGTTTTGTATCTAGATTTTGTTTTTCTAATGGAAACGATTGCTTTGAAATAATGTTTGAAATTCACTTTACATGATTTATATAAAAAGTGTTTATATTTTTTCTCTCATGGATTGATGAATCGAAGTTTTGACGCAGGTTGAAGAAATGGCTGAAGTTGCCAAGGCAGGACAGCTCGTTCCAGAGTCTGTATTGAAGAAGCAAAAGAGAAACGAGGAATGGGCTCTTGCAAAGAAGCAAGACGTTGAAGAGTTGAAGAAGAAGAACGCTGCCAACAGGAAGTTGATCTTCAACAGGGCTAAGCAGTACAGCAAGGAGTATGAAGCTCAGGTATCATTCTTTAATCCCTTTTTTCATTGTTCTATCGTCTTTGATTGTATCTGATCATTGACTTGTATACATCTCTGTTTAATGCAGGACAAGGAGTTGATCCAGTTGAAGCGTGAGGCAAGGTTGAAGGGTGGATTCTATGTGAACCCTGAAGCCAAGATGCTGTTCATCATTCGTATCCGTGGGTATGTTTTGTTGCCTTTTTTGATTTACAGTTGTGATTCTCACAGTGATAGATCATATTTTGTATATATATAGTAGTGGTATTAATCTTCTTTTTTCCACTCTGTAACATATAGTATCAATGCCATGGACCCAAAGTCAAAGAAGATTTTGCAGCTTTTGCGTTTGAGACAGGTGATTTCCAATGCCCCATATAAACATCATATATATTTTTTTATTTTTTGCTACATAAACCATCAAGAAGCTGAAGTTCATATCTTCATATTATTTATAATTCAATCTTTATGAAACAGATATTCAATGGTGTGTTTTTGAAAGTCAACAAAGCCACATTGAACATGCTCCACAGAGTTGAACCATATGTCACCTATGGGTAATAAACGAGTTCAATTTTAAATTCTTTATGTTTTGGTTTTTTTTCTCTTTATTAAATAAAAACTATCCTTTTTCTCAGGTACCCGAACTTGAAGAGTGTGAAGGAGTTGATCTACAAGAGAGGATATGGAAAGCTTAACAAGCAAAGGATCCCATTAACAGACAACTCCATTGTTGAACAGGTTTGTTTGTATTTATTTGATGAATAATTTTGAAATTTGAAAGATACATATGCTGATTTGGATTTATGAATTGAATGAACAGGGTCTTGGAAAATTTGGAATCATCTGTGTTGAAGATCTTATTCATGAAATCTTGACTGCTGGACCACATTTTAAAGAAGCAAACAACTTCTTGTGGCCATTTAAGCTGAAAGCACCATTGGGTGGAATGAAGAAGAAGAGGAACCATTATGTTGAAGGTGGAGATGCTGGAAACCGTGAAAACTTCATCAACGAGCTAATCAGGAGGATGAATTAAGCTAATAAGCAAAAATCATAATCATTTTGAGGTTTGGTGTTTTTGAATGTTAGGAGGATTAATAGTTTGTTTTACTTATGTTTATGTCTTTTTGAGAGTTGGATACTTTATTTTTTTCAAGCAAAGAGAATGTCACATCATTAAGAATGTTTTCTATCTACTAGTTTTTTTTGACTCATAATGTGCTTTATTGGTTTTATCCTTGATTTGCTATTGCTATCTACTAAATTTGAATTGGTTCACAAATCCCCCATTGAAACAAAACTCAACAAGTTTTAAGAATGGATTCTATGCGATCTACAACAAAACCCACATGCCTCCATATGTAAATAAAGCCTTCTACGCTTCTCTGTTTCTTGTCTTTCATTGAAATAAGGTATACAAATTGTTGCTTTGGGATTTCTATCATATTCGTTTTAAATTTAAACTACAAGGTTTACTTTTAACTATACAATACAACCATCAAATTTTAGTATTAGTTTATTTAAAAAAAATTTAAGGTTTATTTTTTGATATTTCATTTTTTGAGTATACTAAATAAATGACAAACAGAAGTAGCAATTTGTGTCTTTCTAATAGCAAGAAAGACAGAATCATCTCCAGTGGAAGTTCTCATTGGATGAGAACCAAGTTAGTTGTGACCTAAAGGAATCAAACAATACTGTATGTACAGGAAGTGTTGCACACAAAAAAAGTTATTTAATTACCCATTTTATATAAAATATAGTATATAAAATGTATAAATGTCTTTTTATATGGGTCAGGCATTGACGAAGCATGACCATCCGTGTAACAAAAAAAACTTAAGAAAAAAAAGTGAGAGAGAGAGAGAGACCCTGCTAACCTATGTTTTAAAAACTAGTCGGTAGAACCGGTTTGGCCGAAAACCGGAAATCAGTTCAATTAGTATGAGTTTTGTCTTTTTCTAGATTGGAACAAACCGGTCGGTTTTTACAAAGAACCATCAGGAAAAACCTATGACTGGACCAGCTACAAGAAAAGACCTCATGATAGTCAATATGGGACCTCACCACCCATCAATGCACGGTGTTCTTCGACTCATTGTTACTCTAGATGGTGAAGATGTTATTGACTGTGAACCAATATTGGGTTATTTACACAGAGGTATGGAAAAAATTGCAGAAAATCGAACAATTATACAATATTTGCCTTATGTAACACGTTGGGATTATTTAGCTACTATGTTCACAGAAGCAATAACTGTAAATGCACCAGAGCAATTAGGCAATATTCAAGTCCCTAAAAGGGCCAGTTATATCAGAGTCATTATGTTGGAGTTACCTTGTTCTTTGGAAGATATATCTCGTGTCTGGTACTGCACGGTTCCACTCTGCAAGAACTCCGAATCATTCTCTTGAAGCTCATCCTCTTCATCATAAACGATCCGCTTGCCCCGAAATGACCTGGACCAATAGGGAAATCCCAATTCATTGGGCCTTTCGATACAATCAAATAGAAAGCCCCAAGGGCGCCATATTCTAGGAGCCCAAACTATTAAAAAATGGTTGAACTGATCAAATTGAATAAAAATATAACGAAATGAAATGTTTTGCATAAAAATATTGATAGTTGTTTCTCATCTATTTAAATTTATCATAAACTGAATAAAAATACATGCTAAATGTTATAAACTTTTTCATACACATGTGTATGTATTTATCAAAAACTATATTTAGTTTATATATATATGTATATATATATATATATATATATATATATATATATATATATATATATATATATATATATATATATATATAATAAGAATATCAGAGGACTTGTTATTATATACTCCCTCCCCTCCGTCCCAAAATAATAATCCACAAACCAAAAACACACAGTTTAAGAAAACATTAATTACCATTAACTTTATTAAATGAAATGACAATCTTACCCTTCTGTTGCATTTAATTCTATGGTAGTTGCATTTAATTTTATGATAATTTAACTAATAATGAGGGGTATTATGGTAAAAAACATATTTATTTTTAGAAGTAGACAATTATTTTGGGAAAAACCAAAAAGGAAACATGGACTATTAATATGGGACGAAAGGAGTATATGATGAAGAAAATTGGATTGTGTTTGAATGGCATGAGGTAAAAAAAACTAATGACAAAACAAAATAAAAAAAACAATCGAACAACCGAACCATTTTGAAAAACGGTCAGTCTGATGTTTGGAAAAACAAAAAAACAAATATGTGTGTTTGAAAAAAAATATCTTATGTTGATAAAAACTAAAAAATTGAAGAGTGACCCATCTAACCGATTGGTTGATATGATTTACGCTATAAAAACCTATAAATAATAGTTATTATACATTACGGTTCTAAATAATAGATTGATTTACAACTTATGGTTATATATATTTTCTAATGTTTTTGGAGTGATTTATATTTATTTTTATGTGTAATTTTAATGTTTGAACATGTTTTTATGTGTATTTTCATAATTTGAACTTGTGTCTACATGAAAATAACAAAAAAAACATAATAAAAAAAGGATTTTAAAACATTAATATTAACTCGAATCAACTTCAAATTGATCGGTACCAAACACAATGGACCCGACCGTACCCAGCCCAACTAGCTTATATTGAAGCCATTCCATCCGCAGTGACAAAATACTCCTGACATAATAATCACTCTCCATATGCAATAAACACATGTCTATGACCACTCTTCACGGGTATCACCCCACATTTTCTATAGGATTGTTTGTCCAAGTTAATTCAAATTCACAAACTATTTACAAAAATTGTGGTCAGGAAAAGTTATTTCTCAAAGGTAATGTCATTGTATGAGATCATTATTGTAAAATTTTATAGTTATATTGTGATAAACTTAAAAAATATTGTTATTCCGTAGTATTGATTTTCATTTTTCTTCTATATTTTCATGGTTTGCCCAAAACTAAGGGTGCTTTTGGTTGTGGAAAATTTTTCAGTTTTCTAGGAAAATTTTCCAATAAAAACGGAAAATTTGAAAACGCATTTGGTTCGTTCAGTTTTTCAAAATTTTCCAAGAAAATGAAAATTTTCAGTTTTCCAAATTGTATGTAAATTAGAAAAGTGATTTTTATAGTTTTCCAAAGTTTTCCAAAATTTTCAAGATGGAAAATGAAAACTCCCCTTGTTTCAACCAAATGCGTTTTCTAAAAATTTCATTGAAAACTGAAAACGAAAACTTAACTCTATTTTCTAAAAACATTTTCTTAAAAAATGAAAACAGTTTTCTACAACCAAACGCACCCTAAGCTACGTGCCACTTTTTCATAATTTTGAATTAGAAGTTAATGGGCCCAACTGGAATATAAACGTAAACGCAACTTCTTATGATTATACTTTTTATTTTTCTAGATTCTCAAAATTACAAGTTATGTATTATATAAATGTACCTATTCAGAAGTTGACAGATATTAAGATTAAAGATTCAGGTCTTGTTACTTGTTAGAGATGAAAAATATAGATTTAGGAGTAACCTAATGGATACTACATATCGTTGGTAAAAAGAAACTAGATTAAATTTAACAGCGATAGTTCAAGGCCTACACAAACTGTAGATCCAACAAACAAGCTTTTGTAGCAAAACATTTATTTTGACAGCTAAAAAGAGATTTTTACCTATCACCATAAATACATATGACTCAATCACATAAAGTTGTATTCCCATTCACGAGTACATATGATTTTTTAGCCATAAACACAAGATACTTACTTCAGTTGGATAACTGGTATTAAATATAAATTTGAATAATAATTACAAAAAAAATCTACAAACCCCAACCCCATAACTAATCCAATTACAATAAAACCTACAACGAATAATTATAATAATAATAAATGGGTTATTTTGCCATTGCAAATCTTCAATATTCAAACCCCATCATTTTTCTTGCATTGCAAATCTTCTTCAGTATCCAGTGGGGAACTCACACTTTCCAAACTCTGCAACAAAAAAAAAGTGAATTGATATAGTATTAAATTTTAATTCTAATTCTAAAACTTTTTTGTACTTAAATAAAAAGAGTATTTTATTTTAAATTAAATATTCTCAGGACAATGTCAGAGGTAAGTCAACATCATGCACGTGCTATGTCCATGATCTGGCTTCCACTACCACTAGTCCTCACTACAATTCTCATTTTCCTTTAAATTTTTTAACTAAATAGGTCTAATATTTATATAATTATTTTAAAAATATTTATTGAACTTAAATTAATATGGATTTTCTGGTTTGTATCTTAACGATATAGAAGAAGAAGAGATGGGATACGTACTAGGTGGCTGAGTGACTACGTAGGCTGCTCCACCGAAATAACACGCGCCGGACGCGCGTCTCATTTTCTGGTAATAACTATTGAAAGCAAACGATGCGTGTGCTTGTAGAGTATTAGGATCGTAACACGTGGAACCAGGTTGTATCGAACGGCAATCAGCACCTCCTTCCCCACAAGCAAAATCCAAACCCGACTGCAGCTTATCCTTTCCCACATCCCTAGCTACGCACCAAGAAAAACCCGACCCGTTTCCATCACCGGCGACTGGAGTTGAAAACCTCGCTTGAGCAGCATCACCACCACCGGACACTGGCGAACTGTTGTCCTCCCTGTAATTCTTCAGATCGTCCACCGTGAACGGAATCTCGTATACCTTCTCCATATTCGGATAAAACAACCCGTAATTTCGCTCCGATGCTGGCCCGGTTTTCTTGTTTTCGTTAAAGAGAGCGAACAGGAAAACGGTGAGGTTTGCTTTTGGTCGGAGAGGTGTGCCTCCGCCGGTGAGGATTCTTTTTACTAGGTTGCCATTGTAAGCGGCGGCGTTTACTACGCTTGCTCCGATTTCATTCTCGTCACCTTTCGACGGCCATCCCGTCTCCGAAACAACCAACGGAATGTCGTCATATTTCAACGCCGACATTGCAGCAAAAACAGCGTCGATCTGGGCGTCGAAGAGATTGAAGTAACGTAAACCGTTGCCGGCGTCGGGAACACCAGGGTTTTCACGGAAGAGTGAGTAGTCGAGAGAGATCACGTCAGAGTTTGCCTCGTAAGCGAAAAACGGGTACGCATTCACCATCAAGTAAGATCCTGTCTCCCGGAGGAATTCGAACATTGGTTTGAAAACCGATTCGATTAGTTCAGGTCTGAAAGATCCCGCCGATGAAGGGTAGGAGTTTTGCAGAGCGCTTAAAGCAACCGGCGATGAGAGTTTGATATCAGAATCGAGTTTGTATTTAACGAGTGCTTGATGAATATTTTTAATGGCGGTTATGAGGAATCCGGTGGTGTTTTTTGGATCAACGAAGACTTCATTACCAACTGCAATGGCTTCGATTTGAGTACGCGGATAGTAAGCCTTGATGTTCCGTTGGACCCATTTGTTAGCAAACGACTGTTTGCTGGCGGCGGCGTATAGGAGCTCGTTGGGGAGGTTCACCGTCACCTTAATGCCACTCCCGGACAATGATCTGAGCACAGACGGATCAGTATCGTACACCTTAACCCTACCGATTCCTTGAGATTTCAGAAGCTTCACAACTTTGGAAGCAGACGGCAGATCACCACCAATCCGACCATAGTTTATTCCAATTGAACCTCCATCTGCAAGTATAAATCAGAAATTCATACAAAACAATCAAAATCGATGCTCTTCATAACAAATGTAGGACATTCATGACTACAGTTCATGTAAAACTAACACTTAAAATCGAAATCTTCATAAACCGATGGAAATCTATGCTACTCATTGTTAATGTAGGAGATTCATGAATCATGACTACAATGCCATGTAATCTTAACAATCAAAATCATTGTCTGCGATAGACGACCAAAAAAAACGATACTGTTCATAATAAATGTATGGCAATCATGCGTTCATGACTAAATTCGATATAAAACTAACAATCAAAAGCTATGTTGTTGATAAGAAATATAGGACATTCATTATTCATGACTAAAAAACAGTCACAAGCGGAAACCGGCAAGTTCAGCTAGAAATCATAGATTTAAATAACAAATCATAAGATATGAATGATGAATGCAGAGAAAATCATGAAGATTATGAACCTGCAAGTGAGAATATGGCGAGGAGTAAGACGCAGATGGAGCAGAACAGGTGTGTCGCCATGGATAGTGGGAGAGAGTAGAGAGAGATGGGAAAGGGGGGGAGAGGGAAGACAGGGTTTTATGGGGGAGAATTGAGAAGGGTGTGATGGATTGGTGGGCCCTGAATGACAATAGCAGAATATGGCCGTTGATCGGAGCACGTTGTCCGGCATTTAACGGCGGCCGTTGGATTAGTTTTATGGGCCTTTGATTACAGAAATTCGACCGTTCGTATAGGGTGGACAAGATGACCAATCTGCTGATATTGGAAGTCACGCAGGGATCTGCAGCCACGTGGAATCTGATCTAATCGTCTCCGTAGATTATAACTTTTATAAAAAGAGGGTTTGTTGAACGGAAACCTTGTCATTTTCTTTGCGACAAATACGACTAATGTTTATGCCGACTGTACGTACGATTTATTAACGTTCATAAATCCTGATTAAAAAATCGAATTTAAAATTAGAGATTTATATTTATTTTTAAAAATAAGTCTTGTTATAATATCTATATGAACTTTAACTTTATAAAGGTTATATGAAATGTTGGTAAATTAGGTTCTGAAAATCAATAAGACTTTGATAAAAATATGGATTGTGCTGCAAATATTTTTTGAAATTTGTAATTCACACAAATCCAAGATTGCATAAATCGGAATACAATTTTTGTTTCATGTTCTTGTGAGACAACAATTTAGGAGAGGAACGACATGAATTTTGTGTGTAACAAATGTAGGCTGTCAAAAAAACCCGAACCCGATTAACCCGATCTGACCCGAACCCGAATCAGGTAATTAGGGTCGGGTTTAATAGGATCAGAACTCTTAATCGGGTTAACCCGACTAACCCGAATTATTATTATGGTCGGGTTTAGGGTTGATTTTTTCAAAACAATTCAGGTTTCGAGTCAACCCGAATAACCCGATTAAGAATTTTATTAACAAAACTTTTTTTACTACGTTGAATGACATGAATTCAAGATCCCCTGAGATTTTACAACCAATACATATTTCTTATTTAAACAAACCAGATAGTAAAATTACTATGTATAGAGATGTATAAAATGACATAACTTTCCTCTTTTCTTAATGCAGTACGGTTGTGTTGTAACAGTTTTACGAAATTTATTCACTGTTTATATTACTAATATGGTAAAAGAAACTCCAAAAATTCATATTGTATACCAACTTTACATTTTAAGTCCCTATACATGTGGATTATGTATTAAAATGACACAACATAAATTCATCTTACATTTCAACCTCAACCCGACTAACCCGACCCTACAAACCCGAAACCCGATTAACCCGAACCCGACTAACCTGTACCTTATTAGGGTCGGGTTTCGGGTGAATATTTTTTCTAGAAAAACCCGACTAACCCGACCCGTTTAACCCGATTAACAGCCCTAAACAAATGACACCATCAATATATAAAGAAGATGGTAGTTTAATTCGGTTAATTTTTTGAGGGAAAATCATAATTGTTCCCAATAGTTGGCCCCACACCAACAAAGAAGAGATGTTATATTTCTAATTTTATTTCAGCTTAATCGAGTGTGCATTCCGCATCTCTAATATTGGGTTTTAGCCGAAGTTAGACTTAGCATATCTCAAGTTAATCCTAACTATATACCAAAAGAATTGATGACATTATAATTATCAACGTTAAAAATTGACCATTAAAATACCAAAATGGATGTTGCTCAAAATGAAATTACTATATATTATTGAAACATTCATTAATATATATTATTAACGAGACTATGTCTCATATCTTGAAGGCACTACATTCACACCTCCCTGTGACTCAAAATGAAATTACTATATATTATTGAACGTTCATAACAAAATGTGTATCCATTTCAGAAAATTCATATTTGTTGGGAAATTAATTTAGGAACATATATATTAGAAAAGAATTTTAAAATAAGTTATCAAATTTTGTGAAATCATATAATTTTTCGTAAAAAATTTAGAACATTTAAGTTTGCAAAATGTAATTCTCTACGGTTTATTTTTCAAAATAAATGATTATTTTATGATATTTATTGATAACTGAATGACAACACATCGTATAAATGGAATAGGAAAAACCAAAAACGAAAGATAAAATTATTAACAATTTATGTTCTCAGATTCATCTCAATTCTCAAAATTAATAAACAACTTTATCATTCCAATGACCATCAACAATATTTATGTTAGTTTATTATTATTTTTTAAAAAAATAATGAATATTATTAAAAAAAAGTAGTAAGGAGCTATTAGAAAAAAAGAAAACAATTGTATTAAAGTGTTCAAAATTGGATTCTAAAGCCATAAACTTTGATCAATACGAAAACATGATTAATATCTTCAACATGATCGCCACACATCAGACAAAACATGTAAGGGACATCAATGTCACGAGCAACGAGATTATCTTTTGTTTGGAGGCGATTTAGAAGAAATCTCGAACGAAAATTATTCACCATGATATGAGTCAAGTTATTCCAACTCGCATGACGTGATCCATGGGGAAGGTTGTAATCATCTATAACCAGACGGGTATCCTTGAACGCGAACTCAATCCCATTTGTCAAATCCCAAATCTAGCTATCTAACCGATCAACAAACATAATCTTACCTAAAAACTCCATCAAATCCAATTTTAGGGACAACTCAGGCCCACCTCTCAACTCTCTTCTCCACCTGCAACTCCAACTATGATTCTCCCTTCTATAACATTCAAATAATCAGGAACTGTTTCTTAATCTACTGTCTAGGAAAAGCATATTGCAATACCACATTCTTTACCAAACTTCCTTCCATAACAATGTATTTATGCCATTACATAGACTTTTTCAAAGTATGAAAAGGAATGATTTGTCCTTCACAAAGCTTAACAAAAGAAAAAACAATGGAAGACCACACACCTTTCACAACTAAGCCTCATGTAGCCTCTACAAACCATCCAGAAACATCGTGAGTCGATTTAATAACTCTAAACCAAAGCATATCAGGGTTATTCACAAAACGCCGATGACATAAGTAACGAGTTATTAAGCGTGAACAAGCTACCGATACCAAGACCTCCACTAGGGGTGGCAAATCGGGTAGTCGTTCCGTGTTTTTATCTAACACGACACGACACAAATTATTTTCCCTCAACCCGAACACGACACGAAACGATGTCGTGTTTGTTTTCGTTAACACGAACACGGAAAAAATAAAAAACACGAAAACACGAAATAATTTACCAAAAAAAAAATTCCAAAATTTCATTCATAGTTCTTGCAAAAAAAGTTAAATTAAACATAATAAATACGCATTTAGTGACAGAAAATAACATAAAACGTCATAAAATATTGCTAAATGTCTTCAAGCTTGTGACTCCATTTCTTCATGTGTACCATTGGCATTGCTATCCAACTTCATAACATCTTCTGTAAGATATTGTAAACATAATTCTTCATCACCTACAAATAATATTAAAAACATTTTAAAAAATATTAAATACTTTATACAAATGTTTCAAGAAGAATACAAATTACCTTTAATCCCAAACAACCAATCTTTTGCACAAATTAGAGCTTCAACATTTTCATGTTTCAACGAACTCCGATATTGATCAAGAACACGACCACCATTACTAAATGCTGATTCAGATGCAATCGTGGAGACGGGGATGCTCAAAATATCTCGAGCCATGGAAGCAAGTTCCGGATAACGATATTGATGAGCTTTCCAAAAAGAAAGTACATTTATATCTTCAGTTATGTCACTTCTTGGTTCATCTAGATACATCTCTAATTGTGATTTTTGAGACAAAACAAACTCCTTAGTTTCATACACTGTGAACTCCTATAAAAACAGAAAATGAATTAGTATAAATTAAAAAACTTATGAAATAAACTAATTATAAAAAACAATTAATTACTAAAAACAACTTCTTACTTGTAGCATTTCTCTCGTGCTTTTACTAAGTGTCGTGTCATCTTTCTTTTTGTAAACACTGTTACTTGAATCACTTGTTGAAACGGTTGATGCTCTATAAGACATGGGTGATTCAATAACGTATTCACCAAATAGATCATGTAACTTCTCCCGAATACAATCACTATGCTCACGAAACTGCTTCCATAGAGTTTTTTGTAAGTAAACTCAACATATTGCATTTTATAAAACTGCAGCCATGGCCAAAATTGGACTATACTCGGACCAATATTTAGAGAACATCTCATACATTTTGCAAGCCATTATCTTCATAAACGTATCCGAACTTTCTATTTCTTCTTTTAAAGTTCTTTCAACCGTGGATACCGAAGGAAAATATAAGTTTGCTGTGCAATACTTATTTCCAAAAAAAATGCATGTGACTTCATAAAATACTTCCAAAAATTTGAAAATCTTTTCTAATTTACCCCATTCTTCATTACTTGGACAATCTAAGTAATTAGAATCACTTAGTGCTAAACGGAAAAAAGCACGACGATAAAAAAGAGCACTTTCAATCATAAGAAAATTAGCATTCCATCTAGTTGGAACATCTTGTCGCAAGCCTTTTTTTGGATTCAAATTAACCTGTTTCACACAATTCAGAAAGTTTCTTTTCCTTATTGAGGATCCCTTCACGTACTTGATAGATTCTCTAATTTTGACAATCCCTTCATCAATAGCCTTCAAACCATCTTGCACAACTAAATTCAACACGTGAGCACAATATCGAACATGAAAATAATCCCCATTACTACGAAGTGCACCTTCATTACATAATTGACCTTTTAGGAGATTGACAAAAGTATCATTACTTGCAGCATTATCTAATGTGATTGTAAACAACTTTTTATCAATCCCCCAATTGGTCAATAAAGTAGATATTGTTTCAGTTAAACATACGTCATTATGTGGAGGTGGCATATATTGAAAGTTCAAAATTCTTTTTTGCAACTTCCACTCCTCATCAATAAAGTGAGAAGTAACACACAAGAAACCGTCTGTGTTACTAGAAGACCACAAATCAGCACTTAATGAAATCCGACCAGGAAGTAACTCAAACAATTTCTTGAGTTCTCCTTTTTCTCTTTTAAACAAATTCAGCACATCTTCTTTAGCAGTGTTTCTAGTAATTGTGGTAACTTTTTCATTTAAGTAACTAAAGATTTCTCTAATTCCCTCGTACTCTACAAACTTAAAGGGAAGGTCGTGCTTGACAATAACTTCACTAATAAGTTCACGAAATCTTTCGGGTTTAAAAACTGTGGAATTTATTGAAATGGAACCACCTGATTTTGCAAAAATGAATTGTGTTATGTCACTGTTGTCCCTTCTTGGACACTTTGGAATGTGATTTCTTAAGCTACCTGTCCCATTTTTTGTTTCACAAATGTATCTTTTTTTGCACCTATCGCATTCAGCCCTTTCCCTACCATCTATACCAATCGGAAGTCTGGTATAATACTTCGATACCTCAGAGCACCTTTCCCTTTCCATTTTTAATTGATCTTCTTTACCCTCGACTTTAACATCTACCTCCACAACATCAATGTCATCAGCTTCTTCTTCAAGTTCAACATCCTGAAATAAAAAAGGAGGGTCTGTTTTCAGAAATTATATAATTTAGATGGGGAAAAGTTAAAAAAAAATGAAATACCTGAGGAGCTACAACAGCAGAATGTGTATCTGTTTTATCAAGCTTTGCCTTTTTCTTATTATGTGTTTTATCAAGCTTTGCCCTCTTCAAGTCAATTTCTTATCAAGAAGTCTAGAAGTATAAGTAAAATCAGGTATCTTAGAAGCAAATATGGAGTAATATAAGAAGCAAATATGGAGTAATATAAGAAGTAATCAAGAGAAAAGATGTATACAGTTTCTCCTTATCGCAAAATCAATCAAGAATTATCAATCCAACAATCAAGAAATTAAGTCCACATGAAAAAAAATTACCTTTCTTGCGTCGACTGTGGTTGAGATTTGAGAACCAATAAAGCAAGTATATGAGTCGATTGCGATTGTCTGAACGGCTGAACCAGAAGCGAAATTTGTTTAGTAAGCGGTTGTGTTTGAGAAGCAAGAACAGGAAACGGCTAGAGCATTTGGGTTTTGCGATTGCCGATTGTCGACTTGTGGTTGAGAGATGGTAGTTTAAAAACCAATAATGAACTGGAGAATCCTTTAATCGAATCGATTGAGTATGGTTTGCAAATAACACCGCCATCAATGGTTTATGGTTCATTGGTTCTACTGAGTATTGAGAATGGGGAAATGGAAAACGCCGATTAGAATTTCTAAGAGTCTGTTGGGTTTTCAAAGAAGCCGATGGAAAGGCCTAGCCTAGGTCTTGAATCCTTTATTGTTTAATTAGTTTAATGCATAAATTTAAATACCTATTATTATTTTTTATTAAATACCTATTATTCAATAGTGTAAAATGAAATTATCGTTTTATAGTCGTGTTTCATTTCGTTTTAATACCGTGTTATAGTCGTGTATATATCGTGTTATAGTCGTGTTGTTATCGTTTCTAATTTCAAACACGAACACGACATGAACACGATACGACACGACGTCGTTTTTTTAAACAACACGTACACGACACGAACACGAATTCGAATTTCGATTACGTCCCAATTTCGTTTCGTGTCGTGTATTTTTGTCGTGTCGTGTCGACTTTTGCCACCCCTAATCTCCACCATATTTAGAAGCCAACCTCGAAGACCACTTAACCTAAGACATTCTAACGAACCTTATATCCACGGAAAGGTGGTGAGAAACTCTACGCTTCTAACGACACACCATAGCCTTAAAACTTCCCGAACAAAACCCAAAATCCATAAAATACTGAGGAAGTTTGGGGTGATGTTTGCATGGATATCCACCATTCAAACATGAGGTGTCATATGCACAAAATCCCTTCATTTCTCTCTCTCTCTCTCTCTATATATCTCTTTTCTTCTAATATGCATAATTATCTCTATTGGGCCAACGAAATAAGAATGAAATGATTTGGGCTCAACCTTGGCCTTGTTCAAATTTTAAGAAGTCTAACCATATTTTTCGGCTCATTGGGTCTTTATGAAAGTTCACGACCCAATATGGTAAAAATGAATGGGTTTATGAACCATTAGGGTTAATTAAATCATTTATGGCCCAATTTGGCCCATTAGGAATAAAATGAACCATTTTAGGCCCACATGGCCCAAGATGTTAAGTTTTATGAATATGGTCTATTTACAGCCCAATTAGGGTTCCTAGGCCCAAGATAGTCAAGTTGAAGGTTTATTGGTTCATTAGGTCCAATAAGAGAATCCTAGTTCATAATAAACTTGAACCAAAATTTCTAGGTTTTCAACACATAATTGACTATAAGAGATGTATTGAGTGAGCATAGAGCATGATATTCATTTAGAGTACAAGTCATTACACTAGCTGAATGTTTACATGAGAATAGAATTTCCTATCTAAAATGCTAGTTGTAATATGTGTGTATGTGTACGTGTGTTATCCTCATGTATATTGCACATGGGGATGGTATAACGGGACATATGATGCAAACTAATATTGATTTTAGAGATAAAAAACATCAAATATTAAGGATGGAGACCAACTAGCAGTAACGGAACGAGGAACATTCAATAGTAGTGGCACAAAA
The DNA here is from genome assembly GCF_002870075.4 of Lactuca sativa. Lineage (NCBI taxonomy): Eukaryota > Viridiplantae > Streptophyta > Magnoliopsida > Asterales > Asteraceae > Lactuca > Lactuca sativa. The sequence continues at coordinate 275,258,717 of NC_056627.2, forward strand.
AAATTTCGATATTTTTTAATATGGGACCTAATAGTACTTGTACAATAATTTTTTTGTTGCATAATAATACAAAAAAAATTACTCTTCACAGACGAAATCAAGTATGACACGGACCCCAAGACACCGGCCAGATTCGCCAATGCCAAGTAACAATTTTTAGTAAAATATTGTTGCTGTGCATGTAACATAGGAAGTGTGTCTTAATTCTACTAACACCTTTTGGTTACCCAAATTGTTAATTAGCAACTATAATATCACAATGTTTATACCAATGTTTTAAAAACCGGTTTGAACCGGCCGGTTGAACCGGTTCGACCGAAAACCGGTGGAGGGAGCGGTTCAACTATCACCGGTTTTACATTGATTTCTGAACCGGATTGAACCGACCGGTCTTTAGAAAAACCCGGTTGAACCGGTCTAAATAAACTGGTTAAACCGAATAAAAATACATGAAAAAAAATCATTTACGTAATAAACTTTGATGATTTTTTTTTTCAAAACTATTTAGTTTTCTCTAAATAAAAACATATGGTAAATATTATAAAGTTTTTTGAAGTGGTTATATTCATCTAAAATTATATTTGGTTTCGATATTATATTTTATTTTCTTTTTGGCGTATATGGATTGATGTAAAACATTAAAATTTATGGTTATGTGTTATTTTAATGTATTTAGATTCATTTACAACTTATTTTTATGTGTATTTTTAATGTTTCAACTTGTAAACATCAAATTCATAATTTATATATGTATGTGTAGGAAAATAGAAAAAAACATATAAATATAAAAACCAGTTCACTCGACGGTCGAACCAGTTTAACTGAAAAACCGGTTTTTAAAACATTGGTTTATACTTTCGTTTCAAAACTAACAAATCTCTTGATTTATTTGTTGACAAGTTCTTCTATTTGGTACCGCCACTCTGTAAAAGATATTTTCCTTGGACATTATTTTCGAATTTTCTTTCGGCTTTTCGTTTGCAAACATAAAATGAAAGTGAAAGTGCGTCTCGATATTTTTTTGATTTTAGATAACATGAAGATTTATACATCCATCTTGTTATAAAAAAACATTGGCAATATCTAATGATAATTTGTATTACGTAAACAAGTTGTAAACTTGGTTGACCGATAAAACAAATTTGGTTAATCCAGTCAAAATTGGAATGTAACTTATAGTAAAAATTGTTTTTGTCGACAAAATCAAGGGAATTAAAACTCTTTAAATTCCATTAAATTTTGTGTGGAAGAAATTTACCATTATTTAGCTAAATGGAAAGATTTTAGATTATATTATTTATGTTTTATTACAAAAATAAAAGTTCTTCTCATATCCTCTTTATTTTAATCATATTTTATCGAATTAAAACATATTATCATTATCTCTACCACACTTTATCCTATTCTACCCCACACCTATGTACGCATGTACGCATCCCGCCCTACCCAACCCGTACCCAAACTTACAAAACAACGTTGATGCCTACCCCATACCCACTCACCTACGCTCATGCCAACTAACCACATTGCTTTTAAACGATAAGAGTTTAATAAATAATTTTTTTTTATCATTTTTAATAAAAATAATAATAAATTTTAAAAAATCAATAAAATGTTATTTTGGTCCTATTAATCAATTATTTTTACAATTTTACAAACAAAAAAGAAAACACATTGTATTCTTTGTCAACCAAACAGCTATGCAAAGTAAATTTTTTTTTATTATAGAAGTACTTTTTGAACCAAAATCTAATTATAATTTGTTTTTCTGAATTTTTAGACAGAAACTAAGAGCGTAAGGTATGGGTCTCGTTGAGACTCCTTGTGGCTGAGGTGGACGCCAAAAACGGCGTTGCATCTCGTTGTACACCGCCCCCCTTCTTGTTGTGTTGCATCTTGTGGGCGTTACAGCGTATCAAAACGGGAATAAGAACCAATAAAAATCATTTATCTTCCTCTTTCTCTCTCTCTCTCTACCTTTTTCTATCTCTTAACAAATTCTAACATTGAAACATCATTTCCTACATAGTGTTATGGTGGTGTTAAAGCTGATGTGGCATGTAAGAAGACGTTATAACAGTGGCCCATACCCAATGCTCTAAGGTCTTACGAAATTAACAACTAATTTCGTAGGATCCACTACAAAATTAGCAAATGGTGCGGTCGGGGACCGGTCTCAGGTTGGTCTCGAAATGGTCCAGTCTTTTTGTGGTTGGTCTCGAAGCGGTTCGGTTTTTTTTAGGACCGGTCTCGTTCGATCTCGAGCTGGTCTTTTTTCGGTTTTGTCTTTTTTATCTTTTTTCTATCCGATCTTTTTTGGGACCGTTCGTGGTCTTTTTCGGTCGGGTCTCACAGTCTTTCCGTGCGCTTTGCTCGGTTTGGTTTTTGCGTTTTTTGACCCGATTTCGGTATTTGTTGGTTTTTTTAGTTTTGGTTTCGATTTTTTCTTTAATAAATGTGCAATTAACACAAAAATAATAGAATATACTTTATTAAAATAATAAACTAAAGTTTAATAAAAGAAAAAAAGAAATAAAGTTAGATAGTGTGTGATTAAAAGTTATGTAATTAACACAAAAATGATATATTTACAAACATTGGCTTTCGGTATTTTTTGAGAAGTCTCAGACCGGTCTCGGGTTGGTCTTACACCGGTTTCGGGTCGGTCTCAGACAATATGTCTTGTGTCAATCTTGGAACGGTTCGGTTTTTTGGGACCCATATGAGAATAGTCGGTTTTTTCTCGGACCGGTCTTAGACGGTTTCGAGCCAGTCTTTTTTCGGTGCAGTCTGTTTTAGGACCGATCTTTTTTCTGTCCGGTTTCATTTTAAGCCAGTCTGACTTTGATCTTTTTTCGGATTTGGTCCGAGACCGGTCTTTTGTGTGAATGTCTAAAAAATGGTATGCGAAATGGGTTAATACCTTAATAGCTTCAAAATTGTCTAAATGGGCCCTAAATAGTCCGTGATTTATAATGCATTATTTTCACATTTTTATTCATTGTTAAATCATATTTTTTTAATATAATAACTTTTGTTGCCTTGAAAATAACCTTTAAAAATTCCTAACACAAAAAATGTTACTTTTGACTAAAAAAACACCATGATTTTGTAGACGAACAGGAATCGCTGACGTACGATTTTTAAAATTTTCATAGGTAACGATTTAAAAAGAAAAAAAAACTTCAATTTTACATTATATAAAACGATCTTTAATGTGAAAATGGTCTTAAATATTCATACCAAAAAAAACTTTAAAAATATTTAAAAAAAGTCATGATGCAAACAATTTTATATTTTATTTTTATTGGTGTTTTCAAAGATCAAACCTGTAAAAAAATTAAAACGACATCATTTTTTATATTTCAAAAGGATAAATTTACAACCTACTGATTATTTTCAGAAAAACCTTTTTTTTTTATCTAAATTCTTTAAAAAGCTTTATAATAACTAGTTAGACATTTTTCTTTTTCCAATAATTGGTAGATTTCCTGTTGTTATCCTTTTCCACTAAAAGATATTTTTAACTTTTTAACTAAGAATAAAAATTATATAACACCTATTTTTCATAAATAACTAAAATGTGTTGTACCGTATGGAAAGGAAATATCACTTCCTTTTTCGAAAATGGTTTCTTTTTAAAAAATAGGGAACTAAACTTATTAAGGTAATTAATTTTTTGGTATGTTCATATTTAGGTAATTATTTTTTTTGTATATGGTAACAACTTTTTGGAAGTGTTTACATATGACTATTATGACCGACTGTAGCAAGTTACATCCGGTTATAATGATTATAGATGAACATTTCCAAAAAGTTTGTTACCTAGATATATACAAAAAATAAAAAATAAAATAATTACCCAGATGTGAACAAACCGAAAATGTAAGAGTAAATCACACGAATGGTGCATTTGGTTTGGGTAATTTGAGTTTGGTCCCTAACTTATTTTTTAACTCGGATGATTCTTACTATTTATTTTCGATGTGTATTTGATCCATGTCTTACCTCAAAAGATAGTAACATCCCAAAATTCATTGCCGAAAATTTCATTTTTAAATAAGTTATTACATAAAACCATCAGTATAAAAACATTCATTATAATATCTCGTGACAAACCAAAGTGTCGGTAATCAAAACATATTATCATAAAACCATATTAGAGTGTAATCCCAAAGATCTCATGTGCGGAAAACATAGTGTGATGCGCTGCAATCGAGCCGACTCCTTTCCTTGAAAACAAAGTACCTGAAACCAAAACTTAAAACCGTAAGCACGAAGCTTAGTGAGTTCCTCAGATACCACATACCATACAAACCAACTGATCCATACATGCCATACATAGCCAAGAGCCATACATAACCAACATATCCATAATCAAGTAAGGTGTTATGTGTCAAACATAGTCTTGTGGTTATGCCATGGGGCACACGTGGTCTTCCTGGTCAAGCCTGGGGCCACTTCCTAGGTCTTACAGACAAGTGCCAAGGGCCACCCCTGGTCTTTCATGCAACTATCACAAAGACAACTATACATACTACTCTACTAGGCTACTCCGCATATAGTGTGCCAGGAGCCACCTCCTGGTCTTTCATACACAATGACATATTGTGTGCTAGGAGCCACCTCCTGGTCTTTCGTACATATTGCCTAGGGCTAACCTCCAGGTCTTCCTATCATACATAATAACATACTGTGTGCCAGGAGCCGCCTGCTGGTCTTTCATGCATTATGCCTAGGGCTAATGTAACGTCCCAAAATTCAAGACTAAAAAATTTTCTTTTCATTAAAACATTACGTTAAGCAAATTCATCATTTCCAAACATAAACAAAGTATTAGTTTCCAAAATACATATTCGTTATCAGAGTAAACATTCCCAGGCTGTCTAAACTATGGTGTGTGTCATGCGATCACCCCGAGCTCTTCCCTCCGCTACCGGAAGTACCTGAAAACAAAACTGAAAACCGTAAGCACGAAGCTTAGTGAGTTCCCCACCCTACCACATACCATGCATAACCACATACTGCACATACCGGGCCACGCCCGCTATCCTGGGCCTCGCCCCCTACCTCGGGCCTCGCCCCCTACCTCGGGCCTCGCCCGCTACAATGGCCCCGCCTGGTTTCGAGCCCTGCTTGGATACAGATCTGTTTCACTTAGGCCTCGCCTGTCACAGGGCCCCGCCCACTAACATATAATAACACATACACATATCACATATCATCACCTAAGCTAAACATAAACTACGACTCTTGTTCTAAGGCCTCGCCTATCTTTGGGCCCTGCTCTTGTCCTGCTACTGATGAGTCATGGAACCGCGTCCATACTCCTGATGATAGTGAGGTACGGGCCCAGCCCACCCTCACTCCTTCCCTAACTTGGGCCTCGCCCCTGCTCTGCTGCTACTGAGATGTGGAACACCATCCACACTCTGCTATTGGTGAGATACGGGACCTCGCCCACTCTCACCTCCCTACCAGGCACATACAAGTATCACACAGACAACAAGTACAAACTACCACATAAAACATTCCTTGGGCACCCGCCCTTTATCATTGGACCTCGTCCCGAATATCATACTAGCATATTGTGCCTAGGGCTAACCCCGGGTCTTCTATTCATAACTACATGGGCCGACATTGTGGCCGTAGACCCATTCATACAAAGGGAAACTCACCTGATATTGCTGAACTGCTGCTGCTAATTCCTTTGACCGCTACCTGACCACTGACTCCAGACTGCTGCTCCACTAGCTCCCCGAGCTACCAATATCAACATAACACTTAGTCTAACTGACCTTCAAAGGTCAACTAAGTCAACTCTTGTCAAAGTCAAAGTCCTGGTCAAAGTCAACCTTCCAGGTCAACCCTACTCGCCGAGTCCACTTACTGACTCGCCGAGTTCTTATGCTCAAAGTCCTTCCAATCGCGACTTGACTCGTCGAGTCAGCCCCTGACTCGCCGAGTCTACAGATTCCCGAATCCTGTCCTGACCAACTCACTGAGTCCTTGCTCGACTCGCTGATTCGAATCTTAACTCGAAGGGTTTGGGACTACGCGACCTGACTCGCCGAGTCTAAGAACAGACTCGCCGAGCACACGACAATCTTCATCCAACTCGCCGAGCTGTTCATCCAACTCGTCGAGTTCCTCCTTATCTTCATGCTACTCGCCGAGTCCACTAGAAGGACTCGCCGAGTCCATTCAGATCTACTTACATGCAGAGGACTTTCTAGTCATGCATGGACTCCAAACTGTAGATCTACCCCTCCCAAGCCTATCCCCCACGTAAAGTTGCAAACTTTACGTGTAGAGAGGGAGATCTAGGCAAAAAGCACCATAAACTAGGGTTTAAGGCCAAGGGGCTTCAAAATCGACTCAAGGGCTGATACTTTATGCTTCTCCAGTCCATAACACACTTGGATCTGAAGTAGCAACTCCAGATCCGGCTCCTAACTCAAAATAATATCATTATGGCTAAAGAGCCCCAACAACCACACATAAATCTAGATGCAAAAAGGGTCCAGGAACGAGTTTATACCTCCAAAAGCTCAGAAATGTCTTCCCAATCCCGGGTCTACAACCCCCTTCTTGCACTCTCAAGAATCTTCTTCTTTCTCCAAGCTTAATGCACTCTTGAAGGCAATAAATGGCTCAAATAGAGGATATGGCGGCTAGGGTTTGATATCCAGGGCTTAAGAGGCAGTAAGGAACCCTAGGAAGAAGATTAAGACGTTTATATAGGCTCCAAGTCCCGAATTTAGGGTTTTCCATGCACAGACCAGACTCGCCGAGTCACCTTGGCCGACTCGCCGAGTCGGTCACTTACTCCTCAACCCGGATCCCGCTCGGACTCGCCGAGTCCCTCCTTGGACTCGCCGAGTCGACCCCTAAACTTAGGGTTTTCTTTCCTTTCTTGGCCTTCAAAACTTTGGGTGTTACAGCTAACCCTCGGGTCTTCCTATCATACATAACATACTGTGTGCCAGGAGCCGCCTACTGGTATTTCATGCATAATGCCTAGGGCTAACCCCCCGGGTCTTCCTATCATACATAATAACTAAATGGGCTGGAATTGTGGCCGTAGACCCATACAAACAGTGAGGAGACTCACCTCGCACTGCTGAACTTTGCTGATAATCCTCTGGCTGATGTCCGATAACTCTCTGATCCGCTGCTCCACTAACTCCTCGAGCTACTAATATTAATATAACACTTAGTTCCAAACTGAACTCTAGAAGTCAAACTAAGTCAACTCTGGTTAAAGTCAACGTCCTGGTCAAAGTCAACCTTCCAGTTGACTCGACTCGCCAAGTCAACCCGTAGACTTGCCGAGTCCTTAAACTTAGAAGCTCTCAAAATACGACCCAACTCGCCGAGTCACCCCAGGACTCGTCGAGTTCAACGATCTCTGAGTCCCATCCTGTCCAACTCACTGAGTCACCGCTCAACTCACTGATCTACGTCTTAACCAGAAGAGGTTGGGGGTTCTGCGACCTGACTCGTCGAGTCCAAGAACAGACCCTTCGAGTCCTAGGCAATCTTCAACAGACTCGCTGAGTTGTTCTTCCAACTCGCCGAGTCCATGCACATATTCATACAACTCGTCGATTACACCCATGTGACTCGCCGAGTCTCTCCAGTTCTCAATCCAAACAGTGGATTTTCGAGCCATACAGGGGCTCCAATCCATAGATCTACTCTTCTACAGTCTAACCCTCACATAAAGTTGCAAACTTTACGTGAAACCAAGGAGATATAGGCCCAAAACACTCTAGGGCTAGGGTTGAAGACAAAGGGGCTTCACCAATGACTCATTGACTGCTGTTTTAAGACATTATGAACCATTACAACCCTAAATCTGCAGTAGCAACCTCAGATCTAAGCCCCAAACCCGAAATAGACCTCAATCTTGCCAAAATAGCCCCAAATCTCATTCTAGAATAGATCTAGATGCAAAAAGAGTGAAGGTAACAACTTATTACCTCCAAGATGACCTCCTACTGAAGAATAATCCAAATCTCTGTAAACCCCCTTGATCCAAGCTTCTTGATCTTCAAGACCTCTTCACAAAAACCACTTATCTAAGCTCCAAATTGCTTCTAAGGACTCTCACTCACGATTTAGGGTTTCTGGATCTCAAAAGGGTAGCAAAGAGGCTGGGGAAGGGATGTAATGTTCTTTAAATAGGGCACAACCCTCGGGATTAGGATTTTTCTCGTCCAGACCAGACTCGTTGAGTCCACTAGCCGACTCGCCGAGTCGGTCACTTAATTTATGCCCCGGATCCCGCTCCGACTCGTCGAGTTCCTCCCTGGACTCGACGAGTTGACTCTTGACTTAGAGCCTTTCCTTTATTTTCTTGGTCTTTCTGATTCTGGGTGTTACAACTATTGTGCCATTTTTAATTAATTTTCTTATTTATGTATTTATTTTTTTTATATATTTAAAAAAATTAATAGACCTCATATATCTGTATTTCCTCACCCTAAGAGCATCTCCAACCCACTCCTATTCTCCATTTTATCCCCTATTTCTTCCCTCATTCTTCTCCAACCCTCCCCTATTTATTCCCCTATTTTGGGGGATATGAATAGTATTACACCAAATATGGTGTTATACTATTCATTTCTCCCAAAATGGGGATGAACTTTGCGTTGTCGGTTTTAGTCCCTCTGTTATATATTTATACATTTCTAGTTCATTTTTACCTACTAATTATAATTTAAAGATAATATTTAATACTTATAAAGTTTGTTTTTTGTTCATCAAATTCATATAAAAATTTAAATACATATTGAAATTTTAAAAAACGATAACGTATTTTACAAAAACTCATAATTAAAATATATATTACAAACACGATAACATATGCTATTAAACATGTAGTTAACCTATATATTACAATAATAATCTAATAAAATCAATAAGTAACAATACTATTATACTATTATTTATTTAATTAATATTTATTTAAAAGTGTATGTGTAATATTTTTATAAATGCATTTATAATAGTTATTTATAAGTTTATTATAAATATAAGCTTTGTATTTAATATTAATGTAATGAAAAAAATATAGATTATATATTTGTTAAAACTAAATTAGTAGAAGGGTGTGTTTGACAATCTATATAAGTTGGAATAATAGAATACACTAGGAATATACCTTTTTGGGGAAAATGGGGTAAAAAATGGAGTAGGGTTGGAGATGAAACACTATTTGCCCTATTTTTACTCTATTTTTGGGGGAAAATGGAAGTGGGTTGGAGATGGTCTAAACTAGGGATGAGCAACGGGCCGAACCGGGACCGAACCGGCCCAAAGACCGAAAACCCGAAGACCAAAAATCATGAATTGCCTTACCCGAAAACCGGACCGTTTTTGGGTGTAGCGGGTCCGGGTTTGGTCCGGTCCGGTTCCAGGTACTAAACCGGGTTTCGGGTTTTGGACCGAATTAGACTTTAGTAGTATTGTTTACGATTTCGGTCAAATCCTGTACCAAACTAGGTTTCGTATGTTTGTTATTTACAGTTTCAGGTTTTGTTTGTCATGTCACTCTCTAGCATAGTATTTCAAATTATAATCTTATTACGTAACATCCATTATTCGTATCTTTGTTGTTTGCACAATTCAACTAAAAAAATACATAAAAGATGATGAATACAATGGTACGATGCGAGACTCTAATTAGAATACGTGTAAATGAGGTGTATGCAAACAAATAAAAACGTTAGTAAAAAGTCACACTATTTTATTAAAAAAAAAACCTACACTATTTATATATAAAAAATTTACACTTAACATCACTATTTTTATGTAAAAAACTGCACTATTTTTATAAAAAAAAATTTACACTTAACAACATTATTTTTATTAAAAAATACTATTTAAAAAAAACTGCACTATTTTTATTAAAAAAAAATGTAGTAGGAAATAACTTTTGGTTTTTCGAGAAAAAAATCAACACCATAATACGATCAAGAGAAGAGGTCGAAACAAAAAAAAATTGACACTATAATGTGATCCACAGGAGAGGCCGAATCAATTCAATCGGACAATATTTTTTTTTATTTTAGTAACTCTCGCTTACTGTTTGTCGATAAAAAAAGAAAATAATTTTTGGTTTTCCGGTCCGGCCCGGGTTAAATCCTTTAATTCAGGTATGGTCCGATCCAAACCCGAAACCCGATTATTGATAAAAACCAAACCCGAAAACCAGCCCATTAATATGATAATCCGGTTCGGTCCGGGTCCGGTCCCACGGGTCGTATGCTCATCCCTAGTCTAAACGGACTAAACCTGCAACCACATTTGAGAAATTTAAGCTAGGTCCCACCAGTCACCATCCCTCTCTCATCCTCCTCAACCTCTATTTCATTTACATCTTTAGTGACATCAACGTTTTCACAATCCTTTTTTTTCGGTCATTCAACTCTGACGAACCAACACCACAACCCTTCTATTGGATTGTGGTGGTGGAAAAGTCAACGAAGAGACAGTAATTTGTGATGTTGGTTCGTCGGAGTTGAAGGACCGGAAAAAAAGGACGGTGAAGACATTGATGTCACTAAAGATGAAAAGAAAATAAAAGTTGAGGAAGATGAGTGATGAGATGGTGATTGATGGGACCCTGCTTAGATTTCTCAAATGTGGTTTCGGGTTTAAAGTGAGAAGATACAAATATGTGTGATCTATTAGTTTTTTTAATATATAAAAAATAAATACATAATTATAAGAAAAATTATTTAAAAAATAAATTAAAAATGGCACAATAGTCTTTTGAAGTAAGACATTGATCAAACGCATAACAAAAATAAATGGTAAGGGTCATCCGAGTTAAAAAATAAGTTAGGGACCATACACATAAATTACCCAAATCATAGGAACCATTCGTGTAATTTACTCTTATGTTCACAGCGATAACTATTTTTTTTTGTACACATCTAAATATTGAACTTTTTGGAATCTTTACCATTATAACCGGAAGTAACCTGCTATAACCAATTATAATTAGGGGTGTTCAAAAATATCCGCATCTGAAATATCCGATCCGAAATTATCCGAAATTTCGGATATCCGAATTTCGGATATCCGATTTTTCAGATTCGGATACGGATAGTGAATTTATAAAGTTTCGGATATTTCGGATATCCGATATCCGAAAAAAATAATTTTTCTTTATTTTTTAGTATTTTAAAATGAGAAATTAGAAACATTGACATGCTTAATGGACTAATGTTCCCCACCATTTTCGTGACCATTCTTTCCAAACTTTTATTGCAAACCTTTCCATTTACAATCGTTATATATTTGTTTGTTATAATCCTAGTTTGTTGGCTTATAATAAAAAACTATTAAATAAATGCTACATATATTTATTTGTTGCTATCGATATCCATCAATGTCGTAAGATTTAACATAGTTGCTATTATTAATTTTAAGAGTTGCAGTAATTTTACGGATTGGATGTTCAGATGTGGATATTTATTTAAAATTAATGAAATTCGGATATCCGGTTTAATATCCGAATCCGTATCCGAAATTTCGGACACGGATTCGGATATCAAAAATCAACTATCCGAATTTTCGGATATCCGGTTTTGAACACCCCTAGTTATAATGGTCATACGTAAACTCTTCATAAAAATTTGTTATTTAGATGTGTATTAAAAAAAAATTAATCAAATGTGAACAAACCGAAAAGTTAATTACCTTAATAAATCTATTTCCTTAAAAAAATATGTACATTCAAGGTGCCTGATATTGTCTTTACCAATTTCGTCTCCAAAATCACGCCTTCTTGTTGTTAGCCCAAAAATATTCAACACAACAAGCTGCCTGATATTGTCTTTACCAATTTCGTCTTTCATAACAAACCTCCTCGATCTTTATATCAATGGTGTTTCTTTGTATACAACATTTAGTTACTTGTCAACACTGTTTTATGTTTTTAGCAACCAATCCCCTCCTTCTATCCATGCTTTCCACCTATATTATAAATATCCATATATAACAAATTCACGTTCAATGTCAAACCATCATATCATATACACTTTTTAATTTGGTAGGAAACTTTGACACAAACTAACAAGAACAACGTACCAGTGTCTTGCTTCCTGACTTCTTCACTCTTTGTATGGAATTCAAGAGGCGTGACCTCCCTGTAATTGGCTGATCAAGTCTTCTAATTAACTCTTGTACATGATTATATATGCTGCAAATTAATCCATATAACAAAATATTTGTATTAATTTCTATAAATATTGGAGAATTCTGTTTTTTTTTTTATCCAAATACTGCACCTTAGTCGATGCCTATTGCAAGCTGTGAAAAATGCAACAAACCCATTCAAAATGCTCCGAACAGCACGAAAAATCTACCAAAATAAAAATTATACAAACTAATTTATTAACCACATAAACAATATATGAAACCTGATGACATGATACATCCATCCATATGTATATGTACCTGAGAGAAAAGATCATTCCAAAGAGCACGCCACATGGAAACTTCATAAGTGCTAGCAGCTGTTTCAGCATTGGAAGCCACCTTAAATATACCACTCACAAAAATCCATATAACTCCACTCAAATTATACATATGGTTAAACATAAATCCCACAAAATTCGATACCCCAACAACAAGGTGAACTGGAGCACACACTATCCCCCAAACAAACCAAAATACCGGGTACAAGATCGCTGTTGCTGCAATATTAAAAATTTTAAATAAGTTTTCAAACTATCGAGAACCTGAAATAAAGTTATTAACTTACCAATAATCCAAATGATCGATGCGATGAAATAAACAGGAAGCAATATGATATCGATTAGATTCTCAAATGTATTCCAAAATGTTGTCATCAGAATCCAAACGAAAGAGAAAAAATAATCCCCCGTCTGTATGAATATGTTCCAAATGGGAAGAAGGGCCTCCAAAACAACCATTAATGGCCGAGTCAGAAATGAAACATGTGATTGTAGAGTACACGTCATCATCAAGAACCACTTGACTGCTTTCTGAGAGTTATGCAAAAACAACATAGTCCCCAAATACTTGATTCGTGACACCATCTCCCATGTTTCTATCCACCCAAAAAGTGGCCCACATAAACGGGATGCGGTTGCTTTAAGAAGAGGGATGTTTTTATACAAATCATAGAAGCCAATCACAACTGTAACAATTGAAATTGCCACGTATAAAAATCTTGCTAGAGGGCACATCCATGGCCGATATATATGGCAGAATACTGGGTAGGATTGAAAGAAGATAACCCAAGATGGAAGTCCAGCTTCTAATAAAGTAAGCAATCGCAAGTCTGGCATAATTATGTCTTGTAATTCGAAAGGAAGATCATGATCATTGAAACGAAATATAAGTAATGCGTCCATGTATTCAGTAGCTTCATCTACCTCTTCACATGAGTTGCTTTGAGAATCAGTCTCAACATTCATGGAGTTGAGTTGCTGTTTTAAAAGAGAACACTCACTTGGTGTCCCTGGAAACCATGAAGTTATGCCTTTAGCAGCTTGAGATATACTATCGAATTCCCATCTTCTCATATGTTTTGCTTCTATGGCAAGACAAGTATCAGTCTGTTCAAAGAATAAGAAATCCCAGTTAAATCATGAATCAACCAGAAAGATATATATAAAGAAATAAGATGAGAGATTTAAATACCTGAAGTTCATTCAAGTAATTGATGCCACGTACATCTTTCCAGGCGACTTCAAAAACGATGAATCCATATAAGGTTCTATGCAGTTTGCTACTTGCAAGCAAGGAAGTTCTAAGCTTCTCAACAGGTAGCAGGGCCCTTTTTCTTGAGAGAATTGCAGCATCAATCACCAGGAACCATCTTCTCAGATTTTCAGATGGGGTTGAAGTTGAAGTTTCAGAAGAGAACTTCAACTCGTTGAAATTTTGGGTGGTGTCTTTCCTGTCGTTTCTTGCTCTTCTGATCGCGAAAGGGGACATCCGAGACTGAAAACATAATCAAGAAGAGTATTATGATGATATGATTGTTTGACGTATAACAGGTGGAGAAATAATATGATGTTTTAGATTTTTTTAGAGACCTTGGTAACCATTAATTGCCACAGGTGTGCAGGACGTGATACTAAGTCTTGCAGCCATGGTCTGTTATCTACCAATACATAGAATGTCTTGCTATCAGGTGCTAAGAAGAGGCTAAGATCTGAAAGATACGATTGCAAGTCTCTGCAACAAAGAAAAATATGATACCATAGAATTAACTCCGCGATATGAATTCAAGTTGCAAAAAAATTTCATCAATACCACAGATAGAACAATTCAATCTCAAATATGAAGCAAAATCTTAATTCGCAAGTTGCACCAAGTGAAAATAATTGTGAAAACCTAAAATTAATAAATCAGGTATGCTTGACGTGAAGATTCATACCCAATCTGAAGACTGGTTAACCTAAAAAAGTGTCGAGCAGTGCTGCATTTCGCCATTTAAATAGCAATCGAAGCTCTGCTTAGCTCAAAACACAAAAAACAAGCTCAATTTTCAGAAAAAATAAACTAAATCCGAGGATCTATAAAAAGCATATCAAACGTCCTAAACTATAAATCCAATGCTCGCAAATTAACAATAAAACAGTATCAAAGTAATCGGAACCTGATGGAGATCAATCAAGCGAACAATGCATAAGAACTGCGAAGAAGAAGAAGAAGAAGAGAGCGGCAAAACAAAAACACCGTCGAACTTCATAACAATGGAATGGATCAGTCCATGCTTATCAGAGCAACCATTATTAAATACAGCACATATGATATTACAATTTTGAAATTCATAGTCGTTCATGAATCAACGCACACTTCTGTGTGCGATCTCTCTCTTTTTTTCTCTCTCTCTCTCTAAATTTAGAAGTGACGAATTCGGATAACTTCGTCGCTAAGGCTGAGGTGGCGTTTTCCGGCGACGACACGTAGAAGACGAAAGCAGTTTCGAGAGGACGACAGGGGCATTAATGGAAATGGGTAGAAGCTTACTGTTACGAAGATATAGGGGCAGAAGAGTAAATATAGCCTAGGGATCGGAGACCTGTTCCTGCCTGTAGGATAGAGTTATAGGATCAAGTGTGATGACGTGGATAAGGAAGAAATGTTAGCATAAAGAACTACCCACTGGATAATACTGGACCCGCACCCACGCTACGTAAAATAATAGTACTAGTATTTTTGGATTTTAAGTAATAAGTTCTCAAAGTTTGTATTTTTATTTTTGTATTGTTCATATCGACATCGTTTTTGCCCATCTATAGGTTTTCCGATACATAACACGTTGTGGATACTAAATATACATTCTTATTTTAATATTTATTTTAATAGACACACCCTAAATTTGACTTTTTTTGTGTCAAATCAAAGGGAAGTAGCTGACATTATCTCTTTATTCATGTTAATTGCCTTCTAAATTTAAAAATATAACAGTTTTTATTGGTTAGTTCAAAAAACAACTTGTTAGGATGATAACAAACTAATTACTTTTCGATTTTAAAATCATTAGAGATATATCTATATGATTAAAATTAGACATAAACATAGCGTTTGTGGAGGGGAGATAATATATATAATTTGGTATGAGAATTTTCTCACGTGCAACAAATTACAAATACATATATTATGTTGAATTATTAATGCCTTATCATGCATCCCATCTGAAGAGTTGTATTTATATACTTTTATTTGTATATAAGTTTAATCAAATGTTTTAAGAAAATCAATTATAAAATAAATGATATAATTTTCATTTTAGAAACAAAACTTTTCCTTAAACACTATATTTTAAAAGCAGATGTTTGGTAGTGAACCTTTAATATCTTCTAGTTTTGTAGCTTTTAACAAAAAAGTTTTGTTTGAGAATACAAACATTTAACTTTTATTTTAAAAAAAAAAAAAACTTAAAAGCTTGTAGCCTATAAGAAAAACTACTGAGATTTTTTACTAAATTTTTAGAATTACCTTTAAAATATATTTATATATTTATCTAGTTTTAAATAATGTTTTTTTATAAAATTGTACATATTTCAAAATTTTACATCCACTAAACATATAACAAATAAAATTTATTCTATGAGCTACTATCAATTACTGGTTTTTAACTTTCTCTAAGTCCAATAGTAAATGAACCGTTAGGTAGGTCGTTTATTAATGATATTTACAACATGTCAAAGTCCATTTAATGTGATATAACTTTCTTGGGTATCAAAAACATTGCTGCGAATTTTTGTTTGCAAGATTCTTATTAATAATGAGCCTAGCCTGCATAAAAATATATTCTAACTAAATATCTTGAATTAAAGAATCTGAGTTGTCGATTTCATGGTGTTAAATAAACAAATAACATTACATATATGCATGAATGTTCATATTTCATCATATTTAGCATGGTTTTATTATGAAGAACAAATTGTTAAATTCAATACTAAATATACAACGAAAAATCCGTTCCCACACTTTATTTAAATGTCTTTGTTTTCTTCACTTTTTAATTTTATCCTTCTATTAATTTTCCTAAAATGTGTAATTTTAAACCACTTTTTAGGACCATTTGTACATCTAAATCAATTTATATTACACAAAACATTTTTT
This sequence comes from Lactuca sativa, assembly GCF_002870075.4. Taxonomy (NCBI): domain Eukaryota; kingdom Viridiplantae; phylum Streptophyta; class Magnoliopsida; order Asterales; family Asteraceae; genus Lactuca; species Lactuca sativa. The sequence continues at coordinate 275,275,343 of NC_056627.2, forward strand.
TATACAAAATAATCTTGTAAGTTTATGGTTAAATATGGACACGGACCTAGTTACCTTTAAGTTAAAACTATTTTAACTAATTAAATCATTTATTTAATTATAAATTTATGATATCGGCAAACAAACGTTCACTTTAAATGTGCTCTTCTTAAGATAAAGTTAATTAAATATATATTCCTTACGTGAAATTTACCTTTTCTTTTCAATAGAACATCTTTCTTCTTTGATTAATTTCTGACTCGTATAGTTTTCTAAATTTTTTAATAGGCGATGAAGAAGTGAAATAATTGTGAAAGCATGTGGCGTGATTGTGAATTATTTTTGAAAAACAAAACAAATCAACCCCATGTTTCCCACTTACTTTCTTATTATTTATACATAGGATTCGAATTTAAATATTAAGTTATAGCTACAACTAATACTTATATTCTATTATTTATAAATTTATAAATATATAAAAAAGTATGTCATACAAAACACAAACTTTATAGAGTATATTTCAAATTCGGTCTATGGGGTTTGATGATTTTTTTGATACACTTCAATGGCTTTCAATTTTACAAAATTGATCATTTTAACCATGGATCGGGTTTTTAGATTTAACATGTTTGTTTTTGTTTGTTAAATTTGATAGAATGATCACTTTATCCTTATTGTCTTTAAATTTGATAGAATGATCACTTTGCCCTTATCGCACCAGGCCTCCAATCGTAAGGGGCCTCCGATTGAGAATTTTTGTTAATATTATATTACTAAAAAGAGTTAGAAGAAAATAATAATAATAATAAGTTAATTAAAACAGAATTGCATGTTACAAATCTCATTTATATTATAAACAATAAAAATTTTGTTTGATAAAATAGTGGACTCCTTTTGTCTTTAGCGGTAAAAGATTTCCTTAATAATATTTTACAAAAAAGATATAGGGCCTTAATTTAATTTTGCACAGGGTCTCCAATATCTCAGGACCGGGCCTGCCAACACTCACTCTATGGACGCACTACTAAAGATGATGATGAACTGGACATTGGGGATGGGAGACTCCTCCTCATTGTTGTTTTTAGGTTAAAGAATAAATAAATTATTGATAATAAAATACTAATAACAAATAAATAGAAGTTTATTAAAAGTTTGAAATTTAGGGTATATGGTAATTGAACAATCATTTAACATACCAAATACCAAAATAAAACGGATGTTATTTCTAGGAACCAAAAAGACCATATTCACACATTCGAATCAAAACCAACAACTCAAGGACCAATGCCTCTTCACGACTTCAACTTTTGTATTTGAACAAAATTGATATAGAGTTTAGAGTTGTAGAAATGGTCCTACATTTTCCTTTTTTATTTATAAATGGCAAATACTTATTTCTTTTAAATTTTTGGTGTTTTGTAAAGTTACTAGTTAAATCCTTAAAATTTCAATCATTTATACATATTACAATTTTATTTAAATTATCCTTCTTTTTAGTTTCTAGCTTTTTATGTTTTTTTTAATTAATATTTTTTTATAAAAAGTAATCAACTTTCCTTACATTTTTTACAAATTTATTTTCAACGAATTCATTTTTACAAAAATAGTTTTTTAAGTGATCGTTTTTATTATAACTTTTTACATCTATATTTTTATACATAATTTTTTATGATCTGTTAGTTTTAATTTGTTTTGTAATAGTTTCTTATATAAATCACTAGTTTTTATGCGTAATTTTATGATTTGTATTTTTTTTATTTGTTTCTTAATAATTATTATCTATTTGTCACAGTGTAGTTTTTAAATAAATATTAAGTCTTCCCTACTATTCGTGATTGTACAAACCCAGTTGTATACAAACTTTGAAAGTTTTATTATAGATCATGCTAATATTGATGATACCAGTTGAGTTTTGCATCAAGAAATTTACATTACCTTCAAGATTAGTGAAGGAGGACTTTCAACTTGTGGGTGTCATTATTTTTCAGTACGAATCTTCAATTCAAGTCCTACACAAGAGCTGTTCTCTTGATGCAAATAGGTTTTTTTTTTTATTTTGTATTATTAAGAAGAATATGATAGATTCGATCGATATTTATTAGTTTATATGTCAAGATAAACATAACGTAAGCTTTCATACTAGTATTTTTTTAGAACAACAAATCTAATTTATTTCAAACTACTCTTAATTTCATTTTATGTTTCAAACGGCAAATCTAAACTACTTTTAATTTCATTTTATGTCTCAAACCACAAATCTAATACTACTCTTAATTTCATTTTATCATCTTATGTCGTAAACAGTACTTGAATATTTGATCTAATAAAAAATGTTAAACTAAAATCCATTTGGCAGTAAAATCCAAATATAATCTAAAATTCATGAGGATATATTTTGAACCAATCGCGAAATACTCACGTTAGCGACTAATGATTTATTAGAAAATTATTATACCAAACTAAACAAAAAACTGAAAAAGCAAAGACTTTAATAATAAATTGGTGTTTTTTTAAAGGAAAAGATTGTAATAATCACATTGCTACTCTAGTACTCTACTTTGAGATTTTTCGGTGCTCGAGAAAAGCCCATCGATAAATAGAACGTGCAGCATAGTAGCAGATGCCATATTGCCATAATATAGTAAACTATAATTTTATCTTTGTATAAAGATTTAACCATGTAGGTGTAACAAACTTAGTACTTTTCTTAATCAATTTTTGTAACATTGGTTACTATTGTATATAAAACTATCCTTGTGGGAGTCGTAGTAGTTAAGAAATGAAAATTTCATACAGAATGTCCAATGTTCAAACTTTGACACATCTAAATATTAATAGTGTTTTATTATTGACCTCACATATAGATTTTTTAACGGATTGACGTGCATTTCATATGAAACTACAAATTTGCTATACAAAAGTATGTTACATAGATGAAAAAAAATGATATCACAAATGCCAGATGCTTACCTCAAATTCCCAATAACGTCCGTGATTTTATAATGTTCACCTTTTTTTTTTTTTTTCTTAAGATTGAAAGAAAACCCCAAAGCTAAAATATGTGATTTAAACATTGGTCAACTACTTTCGAAGTGCAAAATTTTTAAATGATCAACATTAAGCGACCTTTGTGTTGATTTTTCTAGGTGTTAATTTGTTGTTTATTGATTGTTATGATTAATGATGTTTGTTAAAATGTTATATACACATATCAATCAAATTCCTCTTCTCGACTGAATCAAGTATTCCATTCAATCAAAATTTATACTTCTTGTAAATTTTACAACACCAATGCATGCAAAATCAAACACTTTCTTCTCATCAAACATGGTGAAAATACACACACATACACAATAAAACCAACAAACAAAATCAAATCAATTTTATCATAAACCAGTTGCCTTTCCCAAAGGCCAAGATAATCTTCGGTTACTCATTCCATCTAAATCACTATTGTTTCCAATCTCTTCTTGCTCTTGCCTTTTCGAGCTTCCAAGACCCAAATCATCAAAACTCGATTCCTTTTCCCATGGAGGTGGAGTCATAAAATTGGAATCCAGCGATGTTGTTCTTTGAGAAACATCATTATTTCCCAAGGGCATTATCGTCATTCCAGACTCAGAGGGTCCTAACCTAAGTTTTTGTAGTGTCGCAAAAGATTCTCTCATGGCTGTCATCGCTTCAAAAAACCTCGTACATGATGCCAACGCCACAGGGATTGGCCGTAGCATCTCCTGCATCACACTGTCTGTGTCAATACAGTACAAAACAGAACAGAACAGAACAAAACAAATTTACTAGTACTTTTTATGTCAATGAGACAAAAAATGAAAATTTTGCTTTTTTTTGTAAGCTGAAAAGACGTAAATGCCCTGATAGCCATACCCCCCAAACGGATGGTGGTTCTTTAAAGTTTTGAGTCCACTGGAAATCTGCAACAGATGCTGTTAGAGCACCATAATCACTAGCAGCCTTCATCAATAGTTCGGAGAATTGTTTCTGTAAAATTTTGGAAATGTTAAACATAAAAGTTTTCTTGATATGAAAATAAAATATTGCAAGTATTAAAAGATTAACCTGATATTCTGCTTCCACAGGAATGCAGTCTAAAGAATATGGCTGTTGAAGACGGGCTATAATTCGGTCCTGAAAGTTGAATAAAGTACAAATGAGAAATCTCAAAAAAAGTGTTTGATAAAAAGATTTGAGACAAGGCAGAAAATGTATTACCTTATTCTGGATAACATCTTTTAATATAGTAGTGATTCTTGATAAAGTTTCTATCTTTTTCTCCATTTCACTTACGTGTGTCAAGTGGGCGACATTTTTATCTTCCTGAAAATGCAAAAAGAAATCAGCAATCACAAAATGAAAGTTGGGTTTTTTTTTTTTTAACCCAAAATAAAATTCTAGAATCAATATAGAAAGATTGATGACTTCACCTTGCGACCTTGAAGTTCCACTTGCAAATCTGCAATTTTTCTTTGTACAGAGGTAAGTTCCCTCAAGACTCGTATCAAGTCATCCCCTTTTTCACCTCCAGCTGATAAATTCTGCAAGTCTTCCTAAACAAGAACACAAAAAAAATCAAGGGAAATGCAAGCAGTCTAATATTTTGACAATATAAGTAACCAGTGATGATAAATTACTGCTTCTCTAACTTCAAAGATAAGCATAGATTGCTTTTAGAGAAAAGGACCACAATGTATCCTGATGCACAACTTGTATGTAATCAGGTGGCAACCACTGCATCTTAATTTCTTTCTTTTTAAATATAAAAAACACAAACATTTTCCAATCTATCAGTATGGTTGAAGCACAAGTACGCTAATATTCTTCATTGCATAGTAGACCTACATGTTACAAATAAGTGACTATCTTTCACACATTTCCCAAATATCATATAAAAGAGATTCAGGAAATCTAACAATATACTAAAGGAGACCCTTCCAGTTTTCATACAGTGATTGTATATAAAACATGTCACATACAATAAATTATCGTCAAAACCCCCGATCAAAATCTTCAAATAGGTAAACCTAAATCTTAAATAATTTTGTAACTTGAAAGCCATTAGCAAAGTAACATAAAAATAGTCACTAATTTCACCTCGTTTGGGGATTGCAGACACCTAGAAGGCTAGAACCCTAAATTCACAAATTCAACATGTATTTAAGGCGAATGTGTGTAAGATCACAGAGAAGAAAATTGACCTGGGAAGGAGGAGGAGCTACAGAGAAACCAAGGTCGGCAGCGATTGAGAGGGCATCTGACATGCCACCAAGTCGTCTGAGAGGTTTTCTTCCCACCCAACTACTATCGCTTCCTTGAATCGACGTCATTTCAATAGTAATCGTTCTTACTCCACCGATTTTCTGGATCGAGCACTTGATGAACACTCTGTTTGCCTGATCGTCGTGGATGTCACTTCGGCCGGCTCTCTGTGAATTTTGAAATTGAAAAAGGAGAAGTGGTCGTTGAGGATCGAACATCCAGGCTAAACCGCACTATTAAATATAATGGTCCATTCCAGTCCCTGGACTATCACTCACCCTCCATTTTAGTCCTCCAATGTTTTAACCAACAATGACTTTTTGGGTAGTTAACGGTCGTTTTATTGTTCACGAATTCACGTTTAATTTGAGTGTGTTATGAGGAAAAAGTTTCCGGATTTAAGTGTGTATAAGGATAAATAATTAAATATGCATACTAAGGTTAAATATCATATATCACGATATGAAGAAGATTTGACATATTTTCGTATTTAACAATAACCATGTCTTGAGAAATATATAATATGAAGGTTTTTTTTTGTAATAAAGTAATTAAGTGTGAGACGCATATATTATACGGGTTGATTAAAACAAAATGTTAAATACGAAGGAGTAAATGGAAAGTTTATTTATATTTGAAATTTGAAATAAGTGAAAACTATGAGAAATTTTTTAAAAATAAATAAATAAATTGAAATTATGTGCTTAGTTGTTAATTTTTTTAAGAAAATAAACATACAAAAAATAAATAAATTGAAAGTATGTGATTAGTTGTCAACCCGTGTATTAAATTGGTTAATTATAAAAAAAATGTTAAATAAGAAGGTTTAAGCTATAAATTTTTAGAATTTTAAATTTAAAATTTAAAATTAATATAATCATTATGGTATATTTAATTTATGGAAACTAGATTATTGATATATTAGAAAATGAAAATTAAAGTAAATGACAAGTGACAAGGGCAAATATATATTTTTAAATTACCACAAATTAACATTTGGCAGATTGAAGGAAAGAATGAAATATGACAAAATTATTTTCATTTATTATGGAGGATTTTGTTAGGATAAATACAAAATTACCCAATTATTCGTAACCATCGTAAAATATCTATAAGTAGATAAATATATATCTTAGGCATTGTAAAACTTAAAAGTACACATCTTCACACACTTCAAATGAATGTTTTGATTTACATTTATTGCAACATCAAACAATAACAACAAACTCAAAACCACACAAAACTAAAAAAATGCAAGGTGGATATCAACAATAAAGTATCCATCGGGGTAGAGCGAATATTCATGTAGATGACATATAACATACGTCAGATGTTTGGTTTCGAGTATCATGTCAATAATAATATTTGGAATGCCAATTTTGGAATTCAAACTCTTGGATGCCATTATGGAATACTAACCTTAGTTTTAAAAGGCGTGAAGCGCTCCGAGGTGATTAGCTACCTGAGAGCTTTATTTTTCAAGGCACTTTGAATCGAGGGGTCCACATATGCGGGTCGTCTTTATTTTCAAAACAACTTTAAAGTATTTTAGAACCATACCTCATAGACAAGCAACTTAATAATTAACTTAAGAAGCAAAAACACCAATGTCATATCTCAAAATAACAAATACATAACATAACAAAAATCATCAATAACCAAAATGCCTAAAACTCATCATCATCAACATCAATCCAAGTACCCCCTCCTCCCCGTCATCTTCAGAAAATCCAATATATTATTCTATTTCTTTATCAATCAAGCTAAATCAACCAGAAGCCCATCTACGATGCGAGGTTTCAACAACACCATTTCCTTTATCTCTTAATGAAGTTGAACTTGGTGCATATGTCATCTTAGTAGAATAAGTACGCTTAGATGCCCCATAAGTGCGACAAATATTATTTCAGAATAACAAAACCCTACAGATGTTGTCTTTGTTTGCAAAAAATATCAGTTTATTAAAATATTTTGAGTAGAGATGTTGTTTTAGAATAACAAAATCATAAGGATGTCACAATCAATACACAACATGAGTTACATCGTAAATACATATCAGTCCTAAATACTATCATAGATTGTCTCTTATTCACTCTACATCCTAATCAAGTTCCAACAGTCTTAGCACCACTCCCTGTGATGCATATAATTTGAGTGGATCAGGTTTAGGAACCTGATGAGACACCAATGATTTTCAATCTCACAATATTATTATGATAATAACTCATAATTAATAATCCTACAAACCTACATGACCAACAATATAGATATATAATTCAACGTATATATATATATATATATATATATATATATATATATATATATATATATATATATATATATATATATATAAGACAATATGCCCATACATACCCAACCCAATCTATTCTCACAAATCCTAATCAACGATCATCTGAAAGAATCACCTTACCTAATGAATCATTTAGATCAATGGTTTGAGTACACATCTAGGATATTCCTTGGCAAATGTAAGTTATAAAGGTAACCCAAGCCTTGGAGTATTTGTAACACCATGTTCCGAATTGTTTCCTTATTCGGGGTTGTGACCCGAAGATCGATTATCATAAGGCTTAAGGCCTCAGTAAAGATAGTATTAGACCCCTTTGCGTGTGGAAAGTGTAGATTGGTTGACCCGGGAGTTCGGTTAGTGTTTTGGAGCCCAAGGGTATATCAGTAATGTGTCAGTTCGGGCCTTTATGGGTTTTGGATTTTAATTCGAAAAGATTTAAGGTAATGGTGAGTTGATAGATGTGTAGAGCTCCTCCTTACCTTTCTATGGATATAAAGATTGTCAAAATCGGACTTAAAACGAAGAAGTTATGGCCTCTAGAAGTTTGGTGGTTTAAGGGATAAGCTATGTACGCAGGGACTACAATGGAGTAAGTTGGGTGTACTAGGCAGGGAGGATCGCGGGTACCCTATGGAGTACGTTAGGCATACTAGGAGTACGCGGGGTGTACTCCATCCAGATGAAAATCCCTGGTTTTTAGGGTCTTTTCCATATTTAAACCTCATTATAACACCTCTTGGACACTTATGATCATCCTCCATCTTCTTTTACCCTAAAATCTAAACCCTGGAGCATTTGGTAAGTTTTTAGCTTAAAAGAGTGTTTGTTGGTGGTTTGTTAGGAGAAGAAGAAAATGAACACTTGAGGGGATAGCTTGAGCTTGTAGATCCAAGATTACCTTCTCATTTGCAAGCTTTTGAGGTAAAAATCTCACATCTTTATGATCTTGTTAGATTAGGTGTCTAAGCCCATAACTATAAATGGGATGTACTTGACCCGATAGTAGCATGGTCCTTTTGGGTTACCTTCACACTGGTGACTAAATATGATGATTCTTGAGGAGAGAGGCTGATTTATTATTAAGAATAATAAATTGGGGCATAAATATGATTTATTAATATATTATATGAATAATATATTAATTTGGAATCATATTATTAATTATTATTTAATCAGAAATTAATTTCGAATTAATTTTGGGATTAAAGGAACTGATTAAAAGTACAGGGGTCGTTTTGTAATTATTTGATAGTTGAGGCTTTGGGCCATTGGATCACCCTTATTAGGGATAGGCCGAAAATCCTAGAAGGATCCAAGAGTTTTCGTCCAAGGCCTAATGCAAGGAGGTCCATGGACTTGCTTAGGCCCTAAGATAACGGATTAGGGTTTCCACCCTGAAACCCTAGCTGGCCTCAAGTATAAATAGACCCCTAGGCTTAAGAATTCATCCTACACCTTTATAAACACTATAAGAGGTGATTTCTAGAGCTAGTTACATTCTCTCATCTCTCTCATATTCATCATTTCACTCTTGTGTGTTTGTGAGTCATCAGAGGTACTATATTTGTGGTGCCTGTTCTCAAGAGCAAAGGAACTTCAATATTTAGTTGCTATTACTATATAGCAACAAAGGTATGTTTTCTAATCCCTTTTTTATGATTTTCGATATATTAGATGCATGCTAGGGTTTCCTTTTGAGTTCATTTGTTGTATGTCTAATAGTGAAAACATAGATCTAAAACCAGGGTTGCATGCACAAATAGGATCGTTTGTATAAAACCCAACAGTGGTATCAAAGCCTTTGGTTTTTGTTTTCAATTGGATTTGATACGAAAGTATGAACATGACAAATTAGGGTTTATGGCTAATAAACCATAGGGCTTGAATTTTTGAAATTAGGGTTCCAAACCCCAAGTTTTCGAATTTTGTTAAGGTTTTCTTGAACCCTTTCCTTTGGCATTAAAATTTCGAAAATAGGGTTGTCTAACCCTAGGGTTTTCAAAAAATGTCTTATTCCCCAATATAAGATTCCAAGATTTTAAGAATTAGGATAATGTCATCTTTTGTAATTATCCCTTTAATTGTTTAAATAGATAATTAAAGATCTTTGAATTAACACATCCCAAATTTTTGAATTTTAGGGGATAAAGGGGTTAGGTTAAATTAATTGTTTAATTTAATGGATAATCCTTCAAGATTTAATAATTTAAATTAATTGTTTAATTTTGGATAATTATTAAATAAAAGTTTTAATATTTAATATTTTAAAATTAAAAAGTATTAATCTTCGAAAAATTTATATTTGATTAAAACCCTAGTATTTTGAAATGTTTAAAATACACCCTTATACTATTATAATATTATAAGATTAATAATAATTATATATATATATATATATATATATATATATATATATATATATATATATGTGTGTGTGTGTGTGTGTGTGTTTAAGATTAAGCTAGTCTTACTGTTAGTAGGCCTCATTCACGAAGCCAATGAAAGGGGTATAAGGTTGCTGCCTATAAAATGACAGTTTAATAGGTGTCCACTCTCACCCACCGCTTCATTGACTGGTGAAGGGTCGTTAGCCGAACGGGTAGGATAGGGTAACTAATTCATCATTAAAAGTATAATGATTAATAAAGTAACTAAATATTTTTATAAAATTCCCAAATATTAATTACTTTAGGAAAAATGTGAAAAATGATGCTATTCCATGAAATTACACTTTGCATCCTGTCAAGTCGTTAGTGGAGCGTGTGTTGTTAACCGGAACACTAATCTGAGACTAGCAAAAGTGGAAAAGGCTAACTCAATGGTTATCATAGATCAATGGAGCATGTGTGGCTAACTGGCACATTGATTAGGTGTTAAATGACATCGAGAGTACCAAGTACATTTGCATTGTTACTCACACCTTGTTTGTGATCCTCGGTATCTTAGTCACAAACTTGAAGGGCATATCGAGATTTAAACATGCCACTGAAAAGTTCAATGAATCCCAAAAGGATCTAGGAATTTCAATTAATTTAAAACATAATTGTCCTTTTCGTTTTTAATGGTGGAAATTAGTGAATCGTCATTCACTTACCTTCAAATTATTTGCAATGAGATTACGACATCCATCTTCTGAATTGTAAATAATTGTGTTGGGTCCTAGCCCTAATTTTTCATTTGGGTGTTAAATTGGGGATTCTTATCTAATCAAACTCTGTCTCTTTTTCTTTTTAGATGTCTACTTCTACCAACAACGTTTCTGGCTCGACCCCTTCCGGCTCATTCTTGATGGGTTTTGATCATTCTAACACTTTTATGGTGTACATGCAACCCTAGAAACCTTGGATCTAAGTTTTCTCTAATATTCATGCAAATAAGAATTTTCCAAGGTTTACATCCTAACTAGCATGGCATGGGGTACTTGTAATATAAAAAATAGTAGAATGACATACCTTTGTAGTTGCTTGGATTCCTTAAGACTTTGTGAGCCTAGCACCTCAAATGTGATGCCTCAAATGTTTCACACAACACCACAACTCTTGGAATAACTTGAGAGAAGAACACTTTGATCACAAAATCAGCTAGCCCTCCTTATCTTGCACTAGTGCCGATTTTGCTTACCATGGGGTTCATTATATAGTGTGTCACATGTAGGGTTAAACCCTAATGTACATGACTTTTCATTTCCTCCATGATCCATGGGTTTTAACCTCCATAGAGCACCCAATGGGTCCTAATCCAATCTAGTGAATCATGGACCATAAGCCCACTATATAAAAATGAATGATTTACAAATCAATCCCCATATATTTAATTTGTCTCTTTTTGATCACAAAATTAATTCCAAATTAATTCTTGATCAATACTAATTAAATAATATGATTTCATATTAGAACTTATAATATATTAACAAATCGTAAGTGTATTTTTCTCATTTTTTCTATCCAACGGTTGAGATGTCGATGCAACCCAAATGGACCATGCCAAATCAGGTCAAGTATATACAAAATATAGTTATTGTGACATCCCCAATTTCACGGCCAAAAAAGACTGATTTGTTTATGCTTTGTTTTATAAAATCAGAGTAAATTCTTTTGATTTAAAAGAGTTGCGGAATTTGTTCCCAAAACAAAATATGATAAAATTTATCAAAATGTTTCTCAAAGAGAATGTATTTTCATTAAATAATAAACATTGGGATGTCATGTTCTGATACAGACCAAAAGCATAAACAATATAAAATAGACCTTACAACAGTTATTTATAACTACTGATCTATAATCCAAAATCTCTCGTCAAGTCCACCAACTTATACTCTTGTGCCATTACCTGTAATGCAAAGAAAACCGAGTGGGTCAGGCTTGGGAGCCTGGTGAGCATATAGGGTTTTCAACCCACAATAATATAATTATTATATTCAATCATCAAACAATCAACCCAATTACCCATCCCCATTATCTTCTTTATTTCTTAAGGTTTTACCCTAAGAATCAACTATCCTTTATTCATTCGTTCCTAAGGATTTACCTAAGGAATCGGCATTAAGTCCATTGCTGCCAAAGTTTATCTATCATGTACTAAGTCCATAGTTATCAGGCGCTAACTCCATAGTCACCAATGTTCACTTAACAGTAGGCGCTAACTCCATAGTCACCAAGGTTTATACAATAGGCGCTAACTCCATAGTCACCAAGGTTTATCTAACAGTAGGCGCTAACTCCATAGTCACCAAGGTTTATACAATAGCCGCTGACTCCATAGTCACCAAGGTTTATCTAACAGTAGGCGCTAACTCCATAGTCACCAAGGTTTATCTAACAATAGGCGCTAACTCCATAGTCACCAAGGTTTATACAATAGGTGCTAACTCCATAGTCACCAAGGTTTATACAATAGGCGCTAACTCCAAAGTCACCAGCTATCCCATCTACCCATGTTCTACCCAACATTTTCGTAGATATAAATACTTACACGGTTTAAATCATTTAACACTTGTATAAAACATCAATTCCATGCCCATTTCAAATAGACAAATAATATATAACACATAGCACATATTTCATAGCTTAATACTTTATATTTATGTGTTAGAAAAAGTAAACACACACTGACACATACAAACAACAATATATATACACATAGCATGTATTTTATAAAATACTTCATATCTATGTGTAAGATGAAAGTGACTATACACTCACTTGATTAGACGATGCTCAGACAGCACTACGACTCTTCGTGTAGAACTCTTCGGTGAAACCGGGATATCTTCACACACCGGGTTTCTCACGGACAGAGCTTCAGCTCGGAAACTCTTTTCTTCTCGGGATCTTCGGGCTTCGGGACTTGCTTCGGGTCTCGGGGTTGATACCGGGGCTTCGGGATATTTCTTGCACGTAAATCGAGGTAAAACGGGAGAGAGAGGAGAGAAAATAGCAACCCTAAACGGCTGGCCCTTCAAATATATTTATAGGGCAAAATTGGCCCTTGCCACGTCGTGGCACCTTTTTCCACGTCGTGGGCTTGGTCGTCACTGCATGCGTCATCGCAAGTTGCGTCTGGGGGACTCCCAGAGGTGTCAGAAGACTGGCCACGTCGTGGTATCTGACAATTTTGGGGTTTCACGCCCCGAACTTCAGAAATTCATAACTTTCGCATATGAACTCTGTTTTCGACGTTCTTTATATCGACGCGAAGGTGAGATTATGCTCTACAACTCTTGTTTAGACTCCATTGGATAATTTTGACTTTATTTTTAATATATTATAATTATATTACTTATATATTATTTTTAGTAAGGCCGGGACAGGAAAACTCCGTTATAAACTCATAACTCCTTCGTCTGACGTCCGTTTCCGTCCGTCTTTCCGTCATTGCACTACTATTGATGAGATCTTCAATTCTCATTTAGATTTTTTTGGATAAATATCGCTCTAACGTGAATTCACTATTTACGTTACGCTGTGTCGTGTCGGTTCTGTCGCGAAACTTCAACAGGTCATAACTTCTTTGTTATAACTTGGATTTCGACGTTCTTTATATTTTCAGAAACCTTGAGACATATACTACAACTTGGTTAAGATTAATCCTTCTAAATAATCTTCCATTAAAAAGTCATTTTTGATGCTTATTGTCTCTAAATTGACTAGCCCTAATCTACGTGCGTTACAGTTATGGACTTAGACACCTTATCCAACAGTCTCCCACTTGGATAAGTCTAATAACTATAGGTATGACTTCAAGAACCGACCGACAATCGTAGTTCTTTAAAAGTCTCGCGGAACTGAGATGATGATGATGCGTCATTTAAGATAAGTGATCATATAATCCTTTATTCTAGATATCAGCTGGACAAATACATGGAACAATGTCGTACTTATTGTCCAACAGTTTGTTTCCCGATTTCCAATTTGTTTGACATAGAACTAAATTGAACACATCAATTTAGTTATGATCGGGCCCGGTACATAGGTCAAAACAAAATCATCGAGGGGCCCAGATATCGCTTCTGGTCCTCTAAGGACTAGAAGGAACAGAAAAACTTCAACTCGTATGCTTGTTCTACTACTTGTTGAATCATACACAAAAGCATGTTTTATAACATCGAGTTACCAATGCGTTTTCATACAATCAACGTATAACCAACTCATAGTCAACGACTCATATCTCTAGGTTTGAATACTTATATGATGTTACCGTCTCATGATCACTTGAGATAAATTCCATGAAGTGATATGATGTGTGTAAAACGAACTAGTTTTAATCCTAACAAACTCAAATTTAAACAAACACACGCAGGCAATGTACCTATCGATAGTAGTTTAGTTCAAGCAAGTAAGGTATCGAACACAGGGAACGGTAACAACTAAAATTAATACTAATATTATCTAAATAAAACAATTAATAAAAGAGGGGGGTTTTCTCTAGTTTTGTAAGACTAGAAACTTAAACAAGCACTTTAAAACTCAAACAAAGACAATTAACAACTAAGAAGAACAAGAAAGGACAACTAGATTCAATGATAAAATAGACTTCTGTTCAAATTTGATTCACTTATTCCTATAGTTGATTTCGTGGCAAGTGCAATGAATTAATATGTCAATGGTTACCGATTCCTAATGTGATTGGGTTCAAGTTCATTGTTACCAATCCTTTAGTAGCCAAGTTAATTCAAATAGTGATCAAGTGATTAAATTAACAAGTTTCCTAGTTTTCAGTTCGTATCAAGCAATACTTATAACAATAGTTAATAAAATTTGTTCAATTCAATCAACTCATGTATGGTTGTTCATCACACATGCTCACACATTGATTTACACATTTTCTAGTTAACCCTAGTTTCATATTCGCTATTCCTAGGCATACAATCTTATATTCATAAAACTTAATGAATCAAGTAATCAAGAAGATATTCATGCAATTCAATAACTTATTTGTTAACTGAAAACATTTATCATCAATACATAAGGATCTTTAATAAGCTTAACAAGATGAATAACCAAATCAATATCGATTCAACCACTCAATCAAACGATGTTCATAAGATTATCTCATCCAAACATAAGTAAAAAGCTTTTAGCTCATATCTACAGCAAATAATAACCTAATTTCAAAACCTAATGATTCAAACATGGTTCAAAACAAAGATTAATAAAAGAAGAATGATTGTTTGCATTTGATTCTCTTTGAAATTGTCTCTTATGTTGAAATCTCGAAAACAACAGCTCCAAGAACCCTTCTGATCTTCAAAAGTCGCAGCTAGCCTCCAACAAAAGTTAGGTTTTCGGGCCTAGAAGTTATCTATTTATAGTTACCAAAAATCGATCCAACTCGTCGAGTTTTTTAGAATAACTCGACGAGTTTCTTCAATAATTCGCATATACAGCGTGTATGGCAAGGCATCCTTAAATCGAGAATATTCTAACTAACTCGTCGAGTTTGTGCTATTAACTCGTCGAGTTCCTTCTTTTTTTTTCAGCTTCTTTCTTTAATCTTCAATCTCTAAGCATCCAATTACTCAATCCTCTTCCTTTTTCAATCGAGCATGTCTTTTATTGCTGAAATTGAAATATTAATCTAATTAAGTACCTTTTGTCCATAAAATGATATAAAATCAACAATAATTAATAAGATAATGAATGATTTCTATGACTAAATAAGCCCATATCATGATACAAGTGAGAGTGGGTTGAATCCAATACTCAGAACTTATGAGCACTCATGAATGTTGTAGCAACCATTTGCTATGTCTAGCACCTTAGACATCTACAAACCCAATTCATGACAATCTTGATTCATATCTACTTCCAACATATGACTGAATGTGGAGAGTTTGAATAACCTATTTATTCGGGAAGTCAAAACATGCAAAGTGAAACACAAGAATAATACTAATCTATATGGCCCCAAGCACCTTTGAGAGTAAAAAAACACCTTTTATTTAAACACCATATTGATTACTCATTATTCATTGTATAATGTTTCAAATAATCAACTTTATACTTGAATAAAAACAACAGTCATGCCATGCTCCAAGCATGCACACCCTGTTTGTCCAAACAATAGTTTTGCCATACGCCAAGTATGCACACTATGTTTGTCTGTGATCCTTACTTTGTGCAATAGACCAATTGAACATGATTCCAATGATGCTCATTTCACAATCCCAAATCCTTACCGCAAATGTAAGAATACAATATTCTTTGCCATTTACTGAAATCTGTTAGATTCTAAACTTATATGCATTGATCCTCTCGTAATGACTATGCACAAAAGTCACAAAGACTTGTCAACATATATTACAGAGTATTCCAATGGAGATCAATTCCATGGAAACAAAGTCTCAAATTCAAAGTACATTCCTTTGAGTGTCCTTCTTGCATTAAGTTTTTCTAATCTTACACATATTTAATGAGTATCTTCCTCCTATCCACATTCCCATTTTGACTATCACTTCTGAACAAGAGTCGCCTCTTTTCAGAATATGTCCATATTTCCATTTTGACAATCACTTTCTGAACACGAGTTGCCTCTTTTCAGAATATGTCAATATGGTCCTTTTTAAAATTAACACTATACTTCCAATTGTCCCTGAGCAACCAATCTTTGGTAAACCTTGGATTGTCCTCGACAATTTTTTAGTTATTTTAGTCATATCCAGTTCTACTCCTTTTTCCCTCTTAATGCCCTAGGCATTTGGAAAATTTAGAATTGATGAATATTATAACACATATAATCGATCCTATACCAGAAGCATATGGGACATGATTCATGATGTCTCACATAAAGACATGATCCTAGACCAACCTTTTGCTACAATATATTTTTTTATTTTATTTTCCATGTTTTCATAATTCGACTATGAAGAGGGATGTTGTAATCATGATCGAATTTGAGAACGCAATATATATAGAATTTTCTTATGTTGAAGCATTCCAACATAAAATTCATATATATATATATATATATATATATATATATATATATATATATATCCCTGACTAAAGATGATTAAAATCTCAATCTAAACTTATAGAATTGAAATAAAGTATAATTTCATCTCCCTTAATTGTAGCAGAACAACTTTTCCCAATTGAAACTTTTGTTTTCTATAATTAATATTGTTAACTTGCAATACTTATCATAATTAATTATGCTCCCACTGTAGTGGGGTCCTGAGCTAAGCCTTGGCTAAACCTTGGAAATCTTAATGCCATAATGCCTTTCAAATCCTCCTAGCCATTATCCTACTGCAATAATTCTTGCTAAGAAGAACGCCCATGTTATGGCAATTCCACCCAGAAGGTAATGGGTTACTCCTACAGCACGTCCTTGTACAATGCTTAAGGCGATAGCTGGGTAGCAGGAGCAACTTTTAATTTATTATGAGCCCAAATGATGGATTCAATAAGTTCTTGCCAATGACCGTGTCCACTGAATAAAAACATTAAACTAAAATCCCATACAAAATGAGCACCTAGGAAAAAAAGGCCATATGCGGATAATGAAGAACCATAAGACTGAATTACCTGGGATGCCTGTGCCCATAAGAAATCGCGGAGCCACCCATTAATAGTAATAGAACTCTGCGCAAAGAATGTCTGAGTCCCTCTTCCTTTCCTGAACCTGTGAGAACACTCTAAGAATATGCCAGCAAAGACCTTATTCAAGACTTTATAAATTGCATCCATCATTGTCGTTTTTATGTGGTTGAGTAAGACGACGTAGCTTCCCAGGTTTATTGGGTTTTGGAATAAACGATCTATCTATACATGAAAAGGATATAACGATTATGCTCCCACTAGCTTTGACATGTACTCAGAAATCAACTGGACTTATAGAAATCAATACCTTATTGAATTTCTTACCAAAGTTCAGATTTCTGATACGAGTTGCTTTGATAAAACTTTATCAAGGCTTCTCAAAATCATACACCTTTCCTTAGATAGCTCACATGTGTGTCTAAACAACTATGAAGAGGGATGTCGTAATCATAATGTTTAGACCTGTTGTCATTCTCACAAGTCCATGTTAGTGTCCCGATTACCCAAACACGCTCCACTAACAACTTTGAGAATGCAAATATCACAATTGCTATCTACTTGAAATCTACTTAGTGAAAGCGTTTCATCACCATCATTTTCATGAATCGGAGAGAAACCTTATGACACTTAGATTTTATGGTGTATGTGTTCCTATCCATGTGAATTTGTCAAAACATAACCACAAGAGGAGGTTAGTGACAAATCCAAACTCACATAGACTGAACTTGTTCAATCTTAACTTCTTGCCACCTGGTAGCTCAAGGGCCTACCATTGCTTCCAAGTAGTTATGCAAACCGTTGAGAACTTATAGAACTCACATGCATAGTCAACTTTAACTGGAATGGGCATAGAAACAAGAATTATGTCAGTACGATAGGTTATAAACCTCAAGTTGTGTGCTAGTGATAAACTACAGGTTTTATTCTTGATTGGTTCTTGAAACTTTTTCAGAATCTTTAAGACTCCCACTATCCTCTTGACATATAAGATTCTCTTGCCCAGAACCATTCCTTGACAAACAAATATTCAAGAGACAGTGCAGATTCTTATGAAGACAAACACTTCACATAATTAGCCTTAGTTGGTCTTTATTTTATCCAAAACATCACAAATTACCAATTTCAAATGTACAAGAGCAGAAACCATTTTACTCTTACATTTGACAAGTGTTATAAACCTTCTTTAAGATGTGTCACTCATGTTACAACCTTGGAGCATGACTCTAAGAATTGTTTTGGAACGAAGTATGACTCATCTTCTTGATTTAACCACTTCAACAATTCATGACTCCTCTTCTTAGTCATAAGAATGCACTAAGATGTCCTTAGAGGATGAATTGTGATATGGTTTCATAATCATTAAGATGATCATAAAACATGAAACTAAAGTACTCTCCCATCTTTTCAGATTCGAGAAACTTTTATCTGTCTGCCTAATTTAATTCTTCTCATTCGTTCTGCCATACACTAAAACTTTTCCAATGTTTCAGAATTACACTTACACTTGTAAGTGTAATCATATTTACTAACTTTTAGTGAATCATGATGAATAGCCTTATCGATCTTTGTGGTGGACCTGAGCAACGCACAACCAAGTGTACCCGATCCCTTTGTCCTTCACTTGACTCATATATATATATATATATATATATATATATATATATATATATATGTGTGTGTGTGTGTGTGTGAACAAGGAATTAGTCTTAATTTTCCAAATATGAAAATTCTCATTCATCATACAATACAACTTGCATGATTCCAAGTTTCGGTCCAATTGAAACTTGGGTGATAAGAATCTTTCCTTATTTGGTAAATTTAGATAATACCACAAATGAAGGAATCAAATTCAAATTTCCATTATTGCTAGAAACATACAAACAACAATATTTCAATATTGTTGTCAATGGAATCATATAAACAACAACTTTTCACAAATGTCATTGTAAGGATACTTAAAATCAAAACTTTTCTTTTATTTTAAAACTTGTGGAAAAACTTATCCTTACAATGCAAATGCATATGAAAACAATTGTGTTATCTATTCCTAAGCAATCTATCATAACTCTTAAGCAAGAGCTTAAAATTCTGATCACCAAACCATGCGATTGAAATCCATCTTCGTGATCAGAATCTGAATATTCTTCCTTTAAGCTTCCTCTTTTATTTGATTCTTAAAACATCAACATGTGACCTAGTCACATCATGTAATAAGAATCTCCAAACAGGAACTTAATAGAGTCATATAGTGGACTTTACCCGAAATAAAGTCAAACTTTTTGACTTTACCATCCTCATGATATTTCAGGCAAATAGGGCAGCTTCGCAACCAATGCCCCTTCCTTTGGCAATAGAAACATATGGACTCTTTGGGAATGATACACGAGACTGTCTCAGACTTAGCCTTTCTCTTTACCATTTGGTCAACCGAGTTGACTATGACCCGTCCCTTTCTATTAGGAAGAGAAAGCTTTTATGGATTTCTAATATTACTATTGTCAATGTCCATGTAAGTTTGGGAATTCGATCTTCCATTCAAATTTGCTTTACTAGTGCTCCAAATCATTTTTGATTCAGCAGCACCAAGAAAATAGGTAAGATCATTAAGGGTCATGTCATGGTCTGCCATATAGTAGTCCTAAAGGAACTCACTATGTGACTTAGGAAGTGATTGAAGAACCTAGTCAACAACTAACTTCTTCAAGACTTTGACACCCAACTCTCCCGGCTTGTCAATAGGTGACTTCATCTCCAAGATGTGAGCACACATAGACTTTGCTTGCCAATAAGGATTGAGTGACCTTGAACTATTCAAGTACTTGTGGGTTAGGGAGAATAATTGGAGGAGGTGGAAGAATTGAAGTATGATTTCCATGATCCAATCGCATGACATCATCTTCATTAGGAAAGCTTGTTCCAAGAGATTTGGGAAGATCATAGTTGTCTGAACCAGACATCTATAATGGGAGATATTCAAGTTAGTTGATTTAAGTCCTTAATAAAACACCCAATATGAAATATTAAGGCTAGGACCCAACACAATATTTTATAACTTGGAAGAGGGATGTCGTAATCCAAGCTAGAAAATATTTGAAGGTAGGTAAATGACGATTCACCAATTTCCACCATGAAAAACGAAATAGGAATTAGGTTTTAATTGGATTGAAACTCCTAGATCTTTTGAGATTCATTGAACTTTTCAATGACATGTTTAAATCTCGATTGTGCCCTCTCAAGTTTGAGACTGGGATGTCGAGGATCACAAATAAGGTGTGAATAACCATACAAATTAACTTGGTACCCTTAATTTTATCACCTAATCGATGTGTTGATTACCCACACGCGCTCCACTGATCTATGATAAACATTAAGTCACCCTTTGTTACTCTTACTAGTCCATGTTAGTGTGCCAGTTACCTACACACGCTCCACCAACGACTTGGTAAGGTACAAAGTGTAATTTCATGGGTTAGCACTAAATTCACATTTTCCTAAGTAACTAAGATTGGTAATTTATAAGTGTTTAGTTACTTAGTATTTATCATTATACTTTTAATGAAAGTAGAATTATAGTCCTTATCTTACCCGTTCGGCTAACGACCCTCCACCAGTCAAGGAAGCGGTGGGTGAGAGTGGACACTCATTAAGCTGCCATTTTATAGGCAACAACCTTAAACCCCCCCTTATAGACCGTCTTCGTGAATGAGGCCTACTAACGGTCAAACTGACTTGCTCTTATATATATATATATATATATATATATATATATATATATATATATATATGTATTAACTTATAATACTATAAAGTATAAGGGTTGAATTTTAACTTTTAAAACTCTAGGGTTAGGAATTAAAGTGTATATGAGACTTTACAAATTCCAAAACTTGAGGGCAAGTTTTGAACAATTCAAAAAACTTTTAGATTTTCATAACTTATGAGTTTAATTAAGGTTTAAAAAAAACTTTAATGAAGAGACTCTTGAACATCCTTAACTTGAGGACAAGTTATGGAGTCCATAAAACTATTTATGAGAAAGACTCTTCAATTATTTAACCTATGACTCTTTAATGGATCTTTAAAAGAAATGATTTCTGGTAATCCATAACTTGAGGACAAATTATGGACTCCATTAAAAACATATGAACAATCATATCAACAATTTCAAGAAACATATAAACACATATAAAACTTGAAGTTTTGATAATAACCTTGAAATTTGTTTACCGTAATCATTACCACATAAAAAAACAGGTTTTATAAGTCCAAAACAGTTTAAGGTAATGATTCTAGACCAATTCCAACACCAAAACTCAAAAATATGCACTTAGGCCTGCCAACTTGTCGGGTGCATGAACTGACTCGACGAGTTGGTTGAATATATGTATGGACTCGTCGAGTTCCACGAGGGACTCGGCAAGTCAACTGGGCAGAGTGCAGAAATTCAACATTTTTCAGCAATTTGTATCAAGTATAACGAAAACAAGCCTAGACTCTGATACCGATGATGGGTTTTGAGCATTCTAACAATCCTATGGTGTACATGTAACCCTAGAAACCTTGGATCTATGTTTTCTCTAATATTCATGCAAATAAGAATTTTCCAAGGTTTACATCCTAACTAGCATGTCATGGGGTACTTGTAATATAAAAACTAGTAGAATGACATACCTTTGTAGTTGCTTGGATTCCTTAAGACTTTGTGAGCCTAGCACCTCAAATGTGATGCCTCAAATGTTTCACACAACACCACAACTCTTGGAATAACTTGAGAGAAGAACACTTTGATCACAAAATCGGCTAGCCCTCCTTGTCTTACACTAGTGCCGGTTTTGCTTACCATGGGGTTCATTATATAGTGTGTCACATGTAGGGTTAAACCCTAATGTACACGACTTTTCATTTCCTCCATGATCCATGGGTTTTAACCTCCATGGAGCATCCATAAAGCACCCAATGGGTCCTAGCCCAATCTAGTAAATCATGGACCATAAGCCCACTATATAAGAATGAATGATTTATAAATCAATCCTCGTATATTTAATTAGTCTCTTTTTGATCGCAAAATTAATTCCAAATTAATTCTTGATCAATACTAATTAAATAATATGATTTCATATTATAACTTATAATATATTAACAAATCGTAAGTGTCCTTTTCTCATTTTGCATATCCAACAGTTGAGATGTCGATGCAACCCAAATGGAACATGCCAAATCAGGTCAAGTATATACCAAATATAGTTATGGACTTAGACATCTTATCCAACAATTCTCACTCATGAACTTGTGTGGGAGGGTGATATTTCATGGGTCCAATTTCAACGATTGGATCCGCAACATCCGCATGGTCACCCATTACGAGGACAAAGAGTATGTTCTCGACAAGGAGCTGAAAGAGGTCAACGTGAACACTGCCACTCCCAAACAAACCGCTTCTTACGAAACCCACGAGCGAGATGCTATGAAGGTTCATTGCATTATGCTCGTAACAATGATTGTTGAACTCCAAAAGTCCTTCGAGGACTACTACCCCTACGAGATGCACGAAGATTTGATGGAAGGTACCATCAAAGTGCTAGGAAGGAACAGTATGAGATCATCACTACGATGATCACTACCAAAATGAAGGATTGATAGTCCATCATGTCCCACTTGCAGAAAACGCAGAGATACGTGGATTGCTTGCTGAAGTTGAATGTCAACTTCGATGAGGAGCTAACCATATATATTATTCTACACTCTTTACCTCATTGCTACGACCAGTTTCGTATGACCTACCACATGAACAAGGATGAGGTCACTCTAAGCAAGCTTTAAGGCCTGCTAAGAACTGCTGAGAGTAGTTTGAAAGGCAAATCTATTGCATCTAATCCTACTACTGTTTCCCCTGTCTTGGCAATTGGGCAAGGAAAGGGAAAGAAGAGGAGGGATCTTTCTAAGAGCCACGAGGGAAAGTCTCATGATGGTACCTCTTCTAGTGGAACCAAGGTTGGTCCCGCTGCTCCCTCTTCAAACCCGAAGGATGCAGAGTGCTTCCACTATACGACAAAGGGCATTGGAAACGAAACTGCCCGAAGTATCTGCAAGATATCAAGGATGGGTAGATAAAGCCTTCCTTTGCAGGTATTTATACTATTTAATATAATAACTCATCACATGCTATGTCTTGGGTCCTCGATACAGGATGTGGTTTTCACAATTGTTCTGATTTGTAGGGTCTTAGAAGAAGTCGGGATGTGGAGCATGGGAAGATACACTTGATCATGAGGAATAGGAAAGCGTCGCCTGTCACCAAGATTGGAGTTTACTCTTTAGTGCTTAATAGTGGGTTAGGTTTAGATTTGAATAACTGTTGCTATTCGTCAAAAATGACACGAAACGTTATTTCTTTTCATGGTTTGTATAAACAAGGTTTTAGATTATCATTCAATAATGAAACTGGTTCAATTAATGCTTTCTATAATGGTACTTTCTATTTTGAAGGATTGCCTTGTAATGCTATATATGAAACTGTTATGGTTGTAGACAACTTAGGAAATGATGTGTTGCATATCGATTCTTCCAATGGTCTCGATAAGGCATGCTTGTGGCATTGTCGTCTTGGATATGTCAACATAGAGCGCATAGCCCAACTCTAAAAGGATGGAGTATTGGAGTCATTCGACCTTAGAGGGGATGACACATGCGAGTCTTGTTTACTTGGAAACATGACCAAGTCACCCTTCACTGGTACCTGTGAAAGGAGTGAGGGTTTATTCGATTCCATACACACCGATGCGTGTGGGCCCTTTAGATTCGCCACAAGGGATGCGAACCGCTTCTACGTGACTTTTACCGATGATTATAGCCGATATGCGTGTATCTACTTAATCAAGCACATGTCAGAAACCTTTGAAAGGTTCAAAGAGTTTAAGCAAGAAGTGGAGAATCAGCTGGGCAGGAAAATTAAGATGCTCCGATCCAATTGAGGTGGTGAGTACCTTAGTCTTGAATTTTACGACTACCTCAAGGAATGCAGAATTGTTTCGCAATTGACGCCACCTAGGACACCGTAGTTAAATGGTGTGGCCGAGAGGCGCAATCGAACCTTGTTGGACATGGTTCGTTCCATGATGAGTCGAGCTTCATTACCTATCTCATTTTAGGGGTATGCTTTAGAGACTGCCACCCATATCCTTAATCTAGTCCCGACTAAGAAGGTTGCCAAAAGACCTCATGAGATGTGGACAGGGAAAGCTCCCTTGTTGGCACATATCAAGGTTTCAGGTTGCGAGGCTTTCGTAAGATGATAGACTCACGACAAGCTCGAACCTCGTAGTGAGCGGTGTATTTTCATCGGCTATCCACAAAAGTCATTTGGATATCTCTTCTATAGACCGAGTGAAAATGTTGTCTTTGTTGCGACGAGAGGGGTTTTCCGAGAGCGAGAACTCATACGTCAAGAGGACGGTGGGAGGCAAATTGATCTTGAAGAGCTTCAAGAATCAAGCGACGAAGGAACCTCTAACACTGGCGCTTAACCCGAGGAGGAAACTCCTGTTGAACCAATTAACAAATCTTTACTTTTTAGATGTTCCGGTAGTGTTAGTGTTCCGCCTTTGTTGTATGGTTTTCATATAACAAGTGCGGGTGATACGTTTATTAGTGATATCACACTAATAAATTTGGATGAACCTAACAACTACAAGGAAGCCATGGTAGGCCCGGAGTCTGTAAAGTGGAAAGAAGCTATAGACAGCAAGATTCGATCCATGTATGACAATCAAGTTTGGAACTTGGTTGACAATGTACCGAGTTGTAAGATGGTCGGGTGCAAATGGATCTTAAAGAAGAATACCAACATGGATGGGAAAGTACACACGTATAAGGCGCGGATGGTTGCGAAGGGCTTTACTCAAACTCCCGGAGTTGACCATGATGAGACCTTCTCACCAGTAGCAAAGTTAAATCTATAAGGGTTATGCTAGCCATAGTTGCCTTTCATGATTATGAAATATGGCAGATGGATGTCAAAACTGCTTTCCTTAACGGGAAGTTGGTTGAGGATGTTTACATGAGTCAACCAGAGGGTTTTGTCGATGTGAAGCACCCTAATAGAGTGTGTAAACTTGAGAAATCCATTTATGGATTGAAACAAGCATCTCGCAGATAGAATCTTTGTTTCGATGAGAAAGTCAAAGAGTTTGGATTTTCGAGAAGTGAGGATGAGTCCTGTGTATATGTCAAATCTAGTGGGAGTATAGTTAGCTTTCTCGTTTTATATGTCGATGACATACTACTCATAGAAAACGACGTCCCAACCTTGCAGGAGGTTAAGTCCAGTCTTAGGAAGTGTTTCGCTATGAAGGACCTCGATGAAGCTGCTTATATTCTAGGGATAAGGATAGTGAGAAATAGTAGTAAAAGACTAATAGGAATTAGTCAAAGTACCTACTTGGATAAAGTGTTGAAATGTTTTAGAATGGAAAATTCCAAGAAAGGGGAGTTACCAATCCAAAGCAATACCAAGTTGAGTAAGACTCAAAGCCCGAGTACCGAAGCCGAGATAGCAGAGATAAGCATACTACCTTATGCTTCCGCAATTGGCTCAATCATGTATGTTATGAATTGTACTCACCCTGATGTGGCCTTCGATTTGAGCATGGTCAGTAGATATCAAGAGAACCCTGGTAAAGCACATCGGACCACAGTAAAGAATATTCTTAAGTATCTTCGGAGGATTAAGGAATGGTTTCTTATCCTCGGTGGGAGTGATGACTTAATAGTGCGAGGGTATAGTGACGCCAACTTCCAAACTAACCGGGATAATTTTCGCTCGCAGTCAGGCTGGGTGTTTACCCTGAATGGGGGAGCAGTGACTTGGAAAAGTTCCAAGCAGGAGACTGTAGCTGATTCAACTTGTGAATTAGAGTACATAGCAGCGAACGAAGCGTTGAAGGAGGCAATATGGCTAAAGATCTTCATTGGAGACCTTGGAGTTGTATCGACCATAAAGGAGCCTATGGAGATTTTCTGTGATAACGAAGGCGCGGTTTCCTTGACCAAGGAACCGAGGGATCATAGTAGATCCATGCATATCGACAAAAAATATCATTTCAATAGACATCGGGTATAAGAGGGACTCCTCGTAGTAAAGAGGGTATCTTCGGAAGAAAACCCTGCATATCTCCTTAGGAAGGGACTGAGTAGGGTTAAGCACTTGCAGCACACTAGGAGCAATGGGCTGAAGGACGAAATTAGTTTTAGTGATTAGATAGCTTTTAGAAACTTGTAATAGATAAATTATAATTGATATTTTGATGATTAAATAAAGGTGTTTTATTTATAAGTTGATGAGTTCAAAACTCTTAGATCGTTTAGATCTTTCACAAGTATGATAAAAGAATTCTAACAGTTTAAGAATAAATTAAGAATGAACACAGAACATAATCAAATATGAGCTTATGATTCAAAACTGAGTCATGCCTCATCAGAGCTCGATGAAGAACTTCCGCTGTAGAGGCGAGCTAGGGTTTACAAAACAGTGAATACGAAAACAATGAAAGCGCTACTTGCTAAGTCTGCATGCATGCAACTTATATACTAAACCCCAATGCAAAATAATGCACGGCTAAACAGGCCCAATACCGGCAACTAAAATAGGCTATGGACCGAGCCCATGACGCAATCCACTAGACTCAACAATCTCCCCCTTTGCATCAAATGAGGCGAGAGATTATTTCTTTTGAGCAGGTCTCGCCGTTTTTATAACTTTAAACAGTTTAGGAATAATGGCAAGAAGAGTCTGTCGGAATAGAATGTACCACCTCAGCATGTCGACGAACAACCTTTTATCAGCAGCAGTGTTCTGGTCGCACCTTTATATGATTTCCAATATACGCTCGAGACAGGATGTCGAGAAAAGGTGTTTGTCAACAAGAGCGAACATGCACTTTTGACCTTCGCCCCTGAGAAACATTACTATGTGATACTTGGAATCAATCTTCCCCTTGATCATGGAATTAACATTGCCAGCTCTGCCCATCGGTTTGATCGTTGGTCGCTTGTGTATGGCAGATGCAATTTTCTGGTCCATCTTCGCTGCCTTATGTATGTAGCAAACAAGAATACGCTTGACATGATCAATAATTGGCTGATACTCCTGAGGATTTAACAAAAGTATATTGTTGAGGAGTATCCAGTCATGGGGGTTGAGGTTCGGTAGATCAGCAAGGGAAAAATGGTGAACAGAGCCTTCGGTTACTCTAGTCACTCTGAACTTGACATTGATGAATTTCCCTGCTGAATAGGGATTCATCACCTTGACGATGGTTATCTTCTTCGAACTCCATGTCTGGTATTGAGGTTGAGCAAACTCCAAGTAAACTCTAACAGATCCCTATCTACCTTTGGGTCTGGAGATGGAATGGCAGCAGTGGAGTTGAAACAATGGAAGACGAATGCCTTTCTAGTGATTGGCATATCAAACTGCGCATCCCTGGAGTTGTCAAGGCTGAATGACATTATTGGTTCGAGCCATAAAACAGCTGGCTCATCAATCGCACACCTCTGAAGCGATTCTTTAGTCCATTCAGGGAACATGGCCTTTTTCTTTTCAAGGAGCTCCGCCTCCTTTCGCTTCTATTCTATCTCAGCTCACTCCTTCATAGAAATTTCTTCAGTTTGTTTTTCTGAAGAATCAACCTTTGGGACAGGTTTCATGGGAACTTCAACATAGACATCATCTTCGTTGTCTGTATCATCTTCACCGATGTTCTTCTTTTTCTTTGTAACGCCTGTAAATCCGGGCTAGTCAATTTAGAGGCAATAAGTGTCGAAAACGACTTTTCGGAAAAAGGTTATTTAGAATAAATATTCTTAACCAAGTTTTAGTATATGTTACAAGGTTTCTGTACACATAAAGAACGCCGAAATCCGAGTTATAACGAAGAAGTTATGGCCTGTCGAAGTTTTACGACAAAACCAGCACGACACCGAGAGACGTAAATGGTGAATTTACGATGGAAGACTTTTTAGCCTTAGTGATCTAAACGAAAGTCGTAGAATATGTTAAACTGAGAAAATCCATAAAAAGAACGCCAAAATCTGACTTCGTATGAAGAAGTTATGATTTTTTTAAGATTCGGCTTAACAGTGCACGGCCCGAAACTCGAATTTTAGTTCGAGCGGTTTTTGGCTTATGCGACCTAAATGAGAGTTGAAGATCTCATTAATAGGAACTCAACGGTAAAAAGATGGATGAAAACGGAGTCCGTATGAAGGAGTTACGAATTCTTCGTGGTCATTTAACAGTCTAAACGCCTCCTACTGTTAAATTTGAGATCGGTCGAGAATTAGCCGACGGAGTCTAAATGAAAGTTGTAGATTTTGATTTTACCTACGCGTGGATATAAAGAATGTCGAAAACGGAGCTCGTATGCGAGAGTTATAATTTTTCTAAGCTTGAAGGCTGATACGCGATAGGGGGTGACGTGGCACCACCAGAATTAGACACGTGGCACCACCAGAAGGTTGCCACATGCACCAAATCGGCGAGTAGGTCAGTCAGCACCCCTATAAATAGAGGTTCTGTGCATTCACTTCTCTTCACACCTCAACCCTCTTCTTTCTCTCTCTATACTCTCTCTCTAAGCTCCCTAATCCCCCCTAAAAGCCTAGGTAAACCCCCTAGCACCCGAAGGAAGCCCCGAGTCTCCCGGAGTCCCGAGAAAAGAGCCTTTCGGCTCGGGAACACTGCTCCAGCGAAGCCTGGTTTTCGAGAAAACCCGCTGTAAGTGAGCTATGTCTACCCTATCTTTAGTATAGCTTATGTTTTAATATAGTAACGTTATTAGGAACTTATAATGAGTATTTGGGCTATTATTATGAGTTATATTGAGTGTTATTTAGCGCTTATATAATAATAATAATAATAGCTAGACTATTAATTTGTCACGGTTATCGTTAAACTAAACCCTAGTGGTATTGGTATTAGGTTTTATCGAAGGGAAATTGTTTTGAGAGTATCGAAGCGATGTCCGAGTGCTGAGTCACCACCTTTCAAGTGAGTGCATGGTCCCTTTCATCTTACACATAGATATGAAGTATTTTATTATAAATTACGTGCTATGTGTGCATATTGTCTGAATACTTGTTGTCTATGCTGGTGAAAGATTTTATACATGTTTTAAATGATGTAAACTGTATAAAGTATTTTATATCTACAAAATATGTTGGGTAAAACATGGGTAGATGAATGATGAGGGATAAAAGCTGAAATAGAGGAACATTAGTAGTATGGACCTAGTTCCCTATAGGTATACATTGGCAGTAGTGGACCTAGTACCCTATAGATGAGCACTGGCAGCTGCGCCACAACCCGTAGATGATTTAGATCTATGGTAAACGTCCTAGCAGCTGCGCTCTAAGGACAGTATCGGCAGCTGCGCTTAATAGGGAGCCTTATGACCATGACAGTAGCGTTTAAAGGTCAATACCGGCAGAAGCGCCTCATAGAAAATGTCCCAATTCTGGCAGTTGTGCCTAGGTGACAATATTAGCAGCTGCGCTTGACCAATGTGTCATTGGAAACAATGGACTTCATGTTGTTTCCTTAGGATGATCCTTAGGAATGAATGAATGAGAAATAGCTGATTCTTAGGGTAGATCCTTAAGAATAAAGAAGATAATGGGGATGGGTAATTAGGTTGATTGTTTGATTGTTTAAACATAATAATTATATTATTGTGGGTTGAAAACCCTATGTACTCACCAGGTTTCCCAACCTGACCCACTCAGTTCATTTATATCACAGGTGTTGATATGAAGTCACATTACACTGAGAGATTTAAAAGAGATGTAGATCACTAGAGTAAATGAATGTAAGTTTTGTTTATGCTTATGTTTCTGTATTGACGATGACATCCAAAATGTTTTAAAAGTGAATAAAAATATATTTCTTTAGAAATGCTTTGATAACGCGATTATCAAGTTTTTCTGGGAACAAATTCCGCAACATTTTTATTAAAAGAGATACTCTGATTTTTATAAAGCATAAACAAAATCGGTCTTTTCTGGCCGTAAAAATGGGGATGTCACAGTTGGTATTAGAGCATTAGTTTAAGTGAACTAGGAATATGGATTTATTTCTAGACGTAAACTTAGAATGCTAAGCGATGATTGTGAGGTGTGAGCACTAGCTTATTTTAGGAATGATGCCTAAATTGCTTTTATGTGCTAAATGATTTCTTATGCTATAGTTTGATCGGATCTATGGTCTGTTGCCGACCGGATCTGGAAACCTTATGTGTTTAGGATTCTAAACGTGCGAATACGATATTAGAACTAGCATATAAACGTTTCAGAGTGATAAGGATGATTTAAGACGTAAATCCTAAATTAAGATCTAGATTCACCTTATTCGGTGTATAGATCAAGATGGCAAGGACCCGTAGCGGAAACGCGAATGCAAATGGGAACCGAGATCAGCCCCCAGTGATTGAGCAAATACCAATTGTGGTAGCCGCTGCTGAGCCAATAACGATGGACGGAGTGCAAGCATTGATCCAGATGATGTTGGATCGCCAAATGGAGGAAACCAGACGTTTTCTCCAGCAAAATCGAGAGGAAGCGACTATTCAGATCGAACGGCCCGAGTTGAACGAAGGGCAGACTGAGGAGGAGAACTACAGTGGAACCGTTGGTCAAGTCAACCCACCAGTAGTTCGACAAAACAACCAAGATGAATGGATGCAAGTACAAGGATTTTCTGACTTGCAAGCCATCGACTTTCACTGGAAAAGAAGATCCGATCGGGGTCATGGATTGGATCTTGGAAATGGAGTTAGCTTTCATGACGTGTGGTTGCAGAGGCAAACTACAAACCACATTTGCGGTACGCCAGTTCAGAGGAGGCGTGGTTCGATGGTGGAACACCCTAGGGAATACTTTGAGCCCTAATAAGCCCCTGCAATTGACTTGGGCAGAGTTTTTGGTGCAATTCAAGCGTAAGTACTGCTCAGCCCAAAACCTGCTCGAGCTAGAGAACCAATTCCTTACCTTGAAGAAAGGAAGCATGTATGTTGATGAATACACCAACAACTTCACAGAGAAAATGGATTTTGCCTTGCGTCTTGTCCCAGACGAGCTGAAAAAAATCGACAAGTATGCAAAAGGACTTCCATGGGAGTACGCGGTGCCAGTGCGTTAGGCACCTACTTTGGAGGCAGCTATCTGGGCTGCCAAGTCGGTTGAGGAGATGATCAAGGGAAGAGCCGCCAACAAGATTGAGGTTGGCGAAAAGAGGAAGTTTGAGGGGTCTGCGAAGCCTGATGAGAAAAGCAAGTCCAATACAAGGAAGTTTAGAAGAGGAGGGAGTGAAGAAAAATGGTGCGAGAAGTGCAAAAAGAAACACTCTGGAAAATGCAGTGAGGTGGTAACTTGTTTCAAGTGTGGGAAGCATGGGCATTATGCCAACGAGTGTAAGTTCAACAAAAGGGTGTGTTATGAATGTAATGAGGAAGGGCACTTCAAGCAAGACTGCCCAAAGAAAGAGGGGGTTACAAAGCCAAATGTGCCGCCAAAACCAAAGGCAAGAGCATTCCATATGATCCTAGACGAAGCAGTTGACGATGCAAGGAATCAGGAGTGAGGATGGATATATAGAGATAAAGTTATGAAGAAGCCATGTAGATAGTGTCATATGATGTAGCCTGTTAGAGGCATAGTCTAGGGTGAACTTGAACACCTATGTAAACGTTTCAAGGAATAATATAAAAACCTTCGTTTTGATATTTGATGTGTTAAGCTGTTATGTGATTTTCTTGTATGGTGACTTGGAAAACTGCGGTACAATACTTGGGACGAGTATGAGTATGTGTGAATGGTAGTAGAGGCCTATACTACCGGAAGCACAGGACTCACGCTTGGATCAGGGAAAGTCACAAGGTTACCAAGAAGCTAGTAAATGATTTCGTTTTATTCAAGTATGTCGTTACCATTGTTTTGGTAATGACTAAAGAGATTGTTGTTATCCCGACCCTAGTGGTCATATCACATTGAGTCCGACTACGATGAGTAGGTTACGTGGTTCGGAGAACCAAGTTTGATGTAGTGTCCGACTTAAACCAAACAATTGAAATCAAAGCGATCAATAGAAGTATCGTGCTCGTTGTTAAAGAAGTTGGTAGCTAGAAATGCTACGTGTGATTACATCACATTAGACCATGAAGGAAGGCATATTCCATTTCAGAATTTGACTCTAAAAGACCTGGGTCTAAGCGTTGCTACAAACGGTGATAGGTCATTAGAATATGACACATCGGTCAATTGTAGTAATCAAATTAACTTATCCTAAGTTTGTTAATAAGAAGAAGGATCCCATGATAAATAATGAGGTTGTGACACGAAGGTCATGATAGAAAGTCTAACGAGCAAGTGCAAGATCGAGCACCGCCTGCAGTCAAGGAGTCCAAGAGTTAGATACTCATTCAAAGAAACAAGGAAGTTACGATTATTACCTAGGATGAAGAGATAACGTTTGAAGTCATTATACTGCCCTGTTTCGTTGATGATTCCGGGACGTAATCATCCTAAGGGGGAGATAATTGTAACGCCCGTAGATCCGGGCTAGTCAATTTAGAGGCAATAAGTGTCGAAAACGACTTTTCGGCAAAAGGTTATTTAGAATAAATATTCTTAACCATGTTTTAGTATATGTTACAAGGTTTCCGTACATATAAAGAACGCCGAAATCCGAGTTATAACGAAGAAGTTATGGCCTGTCGAAGTTTTACGGCAAAACCAGCACAACATCGGGAGACGTAAATAGTGAATTTACGATGGAGGACTTTTTAGCCTTAGTGATCTAAACGAAAGTCGTAGAATATGTTAAACCTAGAAAATCCATAAAAAGAACGCCAAAATCTGACTTCGTATGAAGGAGTTATGATTTTTCTAAGATTCGGCTTAGCAGTGCACGACCCGAAACTCGAATTTTAGTTCGAGCGGTTTTTGGCTTACGCGACCTAAATGAGAGTTGAAGATCTCATTAATAGGAACTCAACGGTAAAAATATGGACGAAAACGGAGTCCGTATGAAGGAGTTACGAATTCTTCGCGGTCATTTAACAGTTTAAACGCCTCCTACTGTTAAATTTGAGATCGGTCGAGAATTAGCCGACGGAGTCTAAATGAAAGTTGTAGATTTTGATTTTACCTACGCGTGAATATAAAGAACATCGAAAACGGAGCTCGTATGCGAGAGTTATGATTTTTCTAAGTTTGAAGGCTGATACACGATAGGGGGTGACGTGGCACCACCAGAATTGGACACGTGGCACCACCAGAAGGTTGCCACATGCACCAACTCGGAGAGTAGGTCCTCTTACTCGGCGAGTAGGTCAGTCATCACCCCTATAAATAGAGGTTTCGTGCATTCACTTCTCTTCACACCTCAACCCTCTTCTTTCTCTCTCTATACTCTCTCTCTAAGCTCCCTAACCCCCCTAAAAGCCTAGGTAAACCCCCTAGCACCTGAAGGAAGCCCTGAGGCTCCCGGAATCCCAAGAAAAGAGCCTTTTGGCTCGGGAACGCTGCTCCAGCGAAGCCCGGTTTTTGAGAAAACCCGCTGTAAGTGAGTTATGCCTGCCCTATCTTTAGTATAGCTTATGTTTGAATATAGTAACGTTATTAGAAACTTATAATGAGTATTTGGGCTATTATTATGAGTTATATTGAGTGTTATTTAGCGCTTATATAATAATAATAATAATAATAATAGCTAGACTATTAATTTGTCACGGTTATCGTTAAACTAAACCCCAGTGGTATTGGTATTAGGTTTTATCGAAGGGAAATTGTTTTGAGAGTATCGAAGCGATGTCCGAGTGCTGAGTCACCACCTTTCAAGTGAGTGCATGGTCCCTTTCATCTTACACATAGATATGAATTATTTTATTATAAATTACGTGCTATGTGTGCATATTGTCTGAACACTTGTTGTCTATGCTGGTGAAAGATTTTATACATGTTTTAAATGATGTAAACTGTATAAAGTATTTTATATCTACAAAATATGTTGGGTAAAACATGGGTAGATGAATGATGAGGGATAAAAGCTGAAATAGAGGAACATTAGTAGTATGGACCTAGTTCCCTATAGGTATACATTGGCAGCAGTGGACCTAGTACCCTATAGATGAGCACTGGCAGTTGCGCCACAACCTGTAGATGATTTAGATCTATGGTAAACGTCCTAGCAGCTGCGCTCTAAGGACAGTATTGGAAGTTGCGCCTAATAGGGAGCCTTATGACCATGACAGTAGCGTTTAAAGGTCAATACCGGCAGAAGCGCCTCATAGAAAATGTCCCAATTCTAGCAGCTGTGCCTAGGTGACAATATTAGCAGTTGCGCTTGACCAATGTGTCAATGGAAACAATGGACTTCATGTTGTTTCCTTAGGATGATCCTTAGGAATGAATGAATGAGAAATAGCTGATTCTTAGGGTAGATCCTTAAGAATAAAGAAGATAATGGGGATGGGTAATTGGGTTGATTGTTTGATTGTTTAAACATAATAATTATATTATTGTGGGTTGAAAACCTTATGTACTCACCAGGTTTCCCAACCTGACCCACTCAGTTCATTTATATCACAGGTGTTGATATGAAGTCACATTACACTGAGAGATTTAAAAGAGATGTAGATCACTAGAGTAAATGAATGTAAGTTCTGTTTATGCTTATGTTTCTGTATTGACGATGACATCCCAAATGTTTTAAAAGTGAATAAAAATATATTTCTTTAGAAATGCTTTGA
Organism: Lactuca sativa; assembly: GCF_002870075.4. Taxonomy (NCBI): domain Eukaryota; kingdom Viridiplantae; phylum Streptophyta; class Magnoliopsida; order Asterales; family Asteraceae; genus Lactuca; species Lactuca sativa. The sequence continues at coordinate 275,310,751 of NC_056627.2, forward strand.
TAACGCGATTATCAAGTTTTTCTGGGAACAAATTCCGCAACATTTTTATTAAAAGAGATACTCTGATTTTTATAAAGCATAAACAAAATCGGTCTTTTCTGGCCGTAAAAATGGGGATGTCACATTCTTATCCTTATTACTGACCGAAGCTTCATTACCCTTCGGTTCAGCAGCTGGCTTGGAGGTAGACGGAGGAGGTTGATTTGTCTCATGCTTTTCTTGCTTCAAGTCTTTCTCTCCCCCTTGTTGCGGTTGGACACCAATCATCGGAACACCCTCGATACGGCTGAGGACGTCTAGTGTCGGTCGGAGCTTGTCTGCCAGATGCCTTCGGATGGTGATAGTGACAAGTGGATCATGACCTTCAATAAGATGAAGAAGGATGGAGTGAACGTCTGCAGCAGAACTCCTTATAACCTCCCTCTCTGACTTGAGGTCATCAATCTCAGCGTGAGCAGTTCGCAGCTTGTGAGTTTGCAATTTAAGCTGATTTGTGCATCTTGCAAGCTCATCCATAACACCATTTTCCATAGCTAAGTCCGCTTGTAGTTGAGATAAGCATTCATTGACATTAGCATGGAACGCGTCATTCGCCTATTCAATAGCAAGGCGTGCTGCTTCAACCTTCGAGCACTCAGACTGAAGAGTCTATTGAAGAGATTCTACAAAAGAAGTAACTGTAGCAGCATTCTTGGCAGCAGCAGCCTGCAAAGAGTCTAAGAATATGTGAGCCTGGGAAACTAGTTTATCGACTTTTGCAGTCGCTTCCTTGCACTCCTTTGTAGAGGCATCAACAGCACGAGAGGCCTGTTGACACTGAGAAGTGGAGGCTTCAATGGCCTTGGCTGCAGCAGTTAAGGAGGCTGAATGTTCAGCAACAACTGATGAGAATAGGACCTTCAATGCAGCATCTGAATAAGCCCCAGAGAAAGAGGAGGAAAGCAGTTGATCTAGCTTGTCGTTTACCGCTTTGAGATGACGTTTGGTGATAGGCTCATCATCATCCTCTTCACTCTGGACTCGATAAGGACTGAAGTATGTGGAGTCGAACTCCAAGTCCTCACCGCCCAAAATCGGGGTTGTTTCTGTAGAAGGTGTGGGAGATAAGGGTTTGGAAGAGGTTGGAGGTTCGGTTGTTGGTGGAGGCTCGGTCGTAAAGGTAGGTTCAGTTACAGGTGGTTTGGGAATAGTGAAGGTAGGTTTTGTAGTCGTGGTAGAGGTTGTATCTGTGAAAATGGGAGTAGGAATAGGTATTGAAGTGAAGGGTGGAGAGGTGGTTGTTTGAGAGATATGAGAGATAGAAGCAGGAATTGTAACAGTTGGAGGTGAATGAGGCAAAGAGCGAACCGGAATTTATGGAGTAGGGGAGCGAGGTGGAGTGTCCCCTCGACCCTAAGCCTCTTCGTCAGAACTTTCGTTCTCAAAGTCTGAAGATGGAGCGTTTTTCTGCCTAGGAGGAACATATTCTGAATCCGAATCGCTTGAGGATTGAAGAATAAGCTTCCTAGCAGGCTTCTTCTGCTTTTTGGGTTGTGGTTGAGAAGGAGCAGCTTTATCAGATTTCCTCTTCTTGGGGGTCTGCCCCTTAGATGGTTTTGTTACAGGTCCCTCCTTCTATGATTCAGGTTTCTTGCCCCCTTTTGGCTGGTTTATCAGCTTCCTCAATGGAACGAAGCATTGTAGGAGTAAGCTCACGTGGACCAACGGACTTACATTTTCTGTACTGCTGAAGAAGATTGCTTGATGCTGAGATAGAACCAAGCATTGTTTTAGGAATAGAGCCAATGTACGAGAATTTGGTAGGATCAGTGACGATGATCTTCGTCGTATGAAAGGTGGCGATGGAGGAAAGCAAGGAATCCACCATAATAGGGACACGATTGCAATCCATTGCCCACTTGGTGATAATGGTCCAGAAACGCCCACATGAAATTTCTGAGTGCTTTGACGAAGAGAGTAGACTTTGAACCAGCTGCTGCCAAATTATAGACCCATAGTCAAGGTTGAGCCCGCTGTACAACCCATACAACACTGTCATAAAAGCCTTGCTAGCACCGTCAGAACCAACACTTCGCTCAGATAAACCCTTGAATAAAAGAGTGAATAGGCCATTCCACTGAGGAGGAAGGCAAGACTTCTTGAACTTCGTGACAGTAGTTAGGGTTTCAGTATACCCCATCTGATAAAACATAGTAAACAGTTGGCCAATTGTAATAGAATCAGGGTTTACCAAAGACGGATCTTGTGAGAGACCGATTAGGGCACAAAATTGGCTCTTGGAGATGGAGACCTTCTCATCGTGAAGCTCGAAGTGGATACGTTCATCGGCCTTGTCGTAGAACGCCGTAGAGTAGACATGGGATAAGAATGACATAGGGACAATTTCAACCTTTGTCAGTGCATTGACAAGTGGAGAGTGTTTGAGACACTCAACCACATACAGCATGTACGACTCATAAACGAAGGGAGTGAGATCGATGATTAGGTTTTGTTGGGGGTTTTATAGTGAGTAGGGGTTGACGAACTGAGGTATCATGAACATATGAAGATTCTGCCATTGTAGGAGCTTGAGAATGACGATGAACAATGCAGAAAATAGGCGGGTTTCTTTGAGAGCTTTTTGGAAGTGATAAAGGTTGAGAGAGTATTGTTTCAATTCCTTTTATACGTACAAGGAAGAGAGAGAAGAATCCGGATGAAATCTTGGATTATCTCTAAAATCGCGCCTGAATTGATGTGGGAACAGTTGGCATGCCGAAGATGACGCATGAGAGAGAAAAACGTTTCCCCTTTTTCACGCCTTTTCATAAAGTCACCTTTTGCAAATCGCCAAACCGTTTGAATTTCTGCTGAGTCAGCTACCTTTTCATCCCTATCGTTTCACCTAATGACGCTTGAGTGTTTGTGCCTTGATAATCTGTGTAAAACTTAGAGTTTTGGAAAATTAAAAATTTTCGTGCAAAGGGTGTAAAAGATAAAGAAATAAAACAAGTATTTTGGGATTATCTGTGATGTCGTATTTAGACATAAACCAATTGATTCTGGACAGAAATCACTTCCTTCAACGTCAAGAGACATTGAAGTGCTTGCTTGGTTTCCCATGAAATAACGATCAAAAACTTGTTGAGAAGTTTTGAAAGGCATCTTTTAAAGGTTAAAGTGGGTAGCTTTCACTTTAATTCATAATTTCGATACTTAACATAAGATCAAAAAGAGAATGAAGTACTTGTGAGATCATCGTGATCTGTTGAACAAGTAGGTGAGAAATAATTTATAGTGACAAGAGAATTTAAGAAATCTCAAAAAAAACATAAACTGGATCTTTTAGGGTTAGAGAAACCTTGGTGAAAGGCAATCTCATAAAGATCACTCAAAAAGAAAAAGAGATTCCATTAGGTAACAAGTAATATCTTGAATTTGTGAATTCACCATCAATTCATTAGTGGTGTTGAATTTTGGGTTTCGCTTAGTACATAGTAACATGAAACTAAGATCATGAACACATATTTTGTATAACCATAAACCTCAGTGGTTAAAACTGAGAGTCTTAGGGGTTATAGTGATGAAACGAAATATAATGGAGAAAGATGATGGAGATGGTATAAGAAGCGAATGTACCTCTGCTTATTAAAGAAAAGATGGTCTAAGCAGACAACTCTAAACTCAGTTTGAGTAGATTAAGGTAGATCATGATTAGAGTGAACTTGATAGCCTGGATTGGGAAAACATGATTGGTGTAGATCATGTTATTAAGGCTTCACTCAGAATCAGTTGAGGCTTGAGTCTACATACAGCAGCATGCTTCTAGGGACACCTAACTAAAAAAAATTTACCTGCCGGAGATGCGTCATCGAGAATCACACTTAGATAAACAGAAAAAAGTTAGAAATATGGAAAATAGTAAAAACACAAAAAATATTTTTGGGTTTTTGTGAAAATTGACCAATAGAACGAGAAAAAGAAGGAGAAAAAAAAATATTTTTGGGATTTTAGAAATGGAAAAAGAATTAATAAAATAATATACAAAAGAATATATTTGAAACGCCTTAAAAAAAGGAAGTTCAGAAGGAGCGAACCCGAAATAGACCGAATGCTCGGTTCATTTCGGTTCATGGACCAGCTTCACCCGAAATAGACCGAACGCTCGGTTCATTTCGGTTCATATAGGTTCGCTCTATTTCGCTTGTTACCTTTATGGGAGCGAAGACGATTTCGGTACTGACTTGGCTTGTATCATTCCTATGCCTTGTAAGATCTTATTGAAGCTTGCTTCAGGTAAAGCCTTTGTGAATATGTCTGCCACTTGATCAGTCATTATGATGAGGTGAATTTCGACGTTGCCATCTTCGACGTGATCCTTGATGAAATGATACCTCAGTGCGATATGCTTAGTCTTCGAGTGTTGCACTGGGTTGTCACAAATTCTGATTGCACTTTCAAAGTCACAGTATAGGGGGATTTTCTTCATGTTTAAGCCATAATCCCAGAGTTGACTCTGTATCCATACGACTTGAGATGTACAAGATGCTGCAGCAATGTATTCGACTTCTGCAGTGGATAATGACACGCAAGTTTGTTTCTTGGATTGCCAACTGACTAATTTTCCATCCAGAAATTGACATCCTCCGGTGGTGCTTTTACGATCTAATCCACAGCCACCTAGATCAGCATCTGAAAAGGCTTGCATGAAAAATCCGGAATTGGCTAGATACCATAGACCGAGAGAGGAGGTTCGCTTCAGATAGCGAAAGATTTTCTTCACTGCTTGAAGATGAGGTTCTCAAGGATTGGCTTGAAATCGAGCACAATAACATGCAGAGAACATGATATCAGGGCTACTGGCTGTAAGATACATCAAAGACCCAATCATCTGTCGATAAAGCGTTGTATCAGCTGCTGGTTTCTCCAATGATGGTGTGAGTTTCGTTCCAAAAGCCATCGACACTTTTACTTTAGAGTCTCCTGTCATTCCAAACTTGGTGAGCAACGTCTTGGTATATGCTTCCTGATTAATAAAAATGCCTTCGGGTCCCTGTCTAATGTTCAATCCAAGAAAGAATTTAATTGGACCCATTGAGCTCGTCTCAAACTTAGTTTCCATCAACTTTCTGAATTTAGCTGTTAAGCTAGGATTCGTGGAGCCAAAGATGATGTCATCAACATAAATTTGGACTATCATAAGGTGGTGACCTTCTCGCTTACGAAAGAAGGTTGGGTCAACCGAACCTTGTTTGAATTTTGACAATTTTAAGAAACGAGTAAGAGTTTCATACCATGCTCTGGGAGCTTGTTTCAGGCCATATACAGCTTTGTCGAGGATATAACAATGATCATGATACTTTTCGTTTACAAATCCCGGCGGTTGCTCAACATACACCGTTTCTTCAAGTTCACCGTTGAGGAAGGCACATTTGACGTCCATTTGATAGACTTCAAAATTCTTGTGAGCAGCGTACGCTAGAAAGATCCGAACAGATTCCAATCTAGCCACTGGAATGAAGGTTTCTTCATAATCGATTCTCTCTTCCTGACAATATCTTTTGACCACCAGTCTTGCTTTATTACGAATGACATTTCCTTCTTTGTCCATCTTGTTTTTGAATACCCATTTGAGACCGAAAACCGAAGCATCCTTTGGTGTTGGAATAAGACGTCATACCTTGTTTCTTTCAAACTCATTTAGCTCATCCTGCATGGCTTGAACCCAGGCTGAATGATCAAGAGCCGAATTAACAGTCTTTGGCTCGATTTTGGACACGAATGAATTGAACATACAAAACTCGACTTTTGAAAATAGAGCAGCCTGTTTCGCTTTGATTTGAGATCGTGTCAACACCTTTTCAGAGGATTCCCCAATAATCTGAGTATGGGGATGATTTTTAGTCCATTTCACAAGTGGAGGATATTTTGGATCATAGATGGGATCCAATTCAGCATTAATTTCTTCTTCGAGTTCAGACAAGGTGTCATCTTCACTAACTGTTTTCTCCCCCTCGAAGAATGATTCCTGTTCAGGACCAGCATTTGTACCTCCTTCATTTGTTGGAGTTGCAGTGGAGGTGGATGAATTTGTTGATGAGTCCTCCCCCTGGAAAGAAAATCCTTGATCACAATGAGGAGAAGAACTCTCCCCCTCAACAGTAGAATGGTCATCAGAAGGTTGGCTTCCATCTATATCTTCGGTTCCTTTGGATTGTTCATCAGCCCTTTTCTTGGCTGCATCATCTATAACTTGTTTCATATTGTCAACTTTGTTGTCTTTTGCAGTTGACTCTGAGTCGATCGCTTTCTGAGGCTCATCAAACAAGAGCATGAATTGGTCAAAAAGATTTGAGATTGAGACAGTAACCTGACCGTTCTTTGGAAATATGTCTTGTGATGCATCTTCGGTTGCCCTTAACTTGTTAACATAACTATCATCAAAAGTGACATAGTATGTTTCTTCAATTTTCTTCGAGCGTTTATTGAGAACTCTATATGCCTTGGAGTTCAGGGAGTAGCCTAAGAAACTTCCTTCATCCGCCTTAGCATTGAACTTGTTGCGATTCTCTTTGGAGTTGAAAATGAAACACCTAGAACCGAACACATGAAAGAATTTCATGTTTGGTTTTCGATTGTTCAGAATCTCGTAAGGAATAATGGAGAACCGTTTATTCAAGTAAGATCGATTCTGAGTATAGCATGCAGCCGCAATTGCATCAGCCCAGAAGTATAATGGCAGGGATGCGAAGCATAACATGGTGCGAGCAGCTTCACACAAGGGTCGATTTCTCCTTTCAACAATGTCGTTTTGTTGTGAAGTATAGGGGGCTGAGAAATTGTGAGTTGTCCCCTTTTCAGCAAGAAAACTTTCGAAATCTTTGTTTTTGAATTCCAGGCCATTATCGCTCCTTATATTACGAACAATCTTTCTGAGTTGCGTCTCTATCTGTTTGATGAAGATCTTGAGCTTTGTTACAGCTTCAGACTTTTGATTGAGAAAGAAGGTCCATGTGAACCTTGAGAAATCATCTACTATAACCAGAATATATTTGTTTCCTCCAATGCTTTCGATGGACGATCGAACACATAAATCAATATGCAGTAACTCCAATGGCTCTATTACCTTAGTGTTGATTATTGAAGGATGGCTCTGCCGACTTTGCTTTCCCATTTCACATGCTGCACAGAGATGTTCTTTATCAAATTTCAGAACTGGCAGTCCTCTAACATGACCACCTAAGACTAATTTTTTGATGTCCTTGAAGTTAAGATGAGAGAGCCTCCTATTCCATAACCAGCTTTCATCGGAGTGAGCCTTTGTGAGTAACAGATTGCTGGTTTACCTCTTATCGGATTGAGGTTCAGTGGATACATTTCTCTTTTTCGCTTGGATCTTAAAAGAACGTTGCTTGACTTCTTCTCGACAATTTCTGAGCCTTCGTCGTGGAAAGATACTTTCAACCCGGTACGAACCACCAGCAGTGATACACTTATGAGATTGTGTTGGAGCCCTTCAACGTATGTTACCTTCCTTATGGAGAATTCGCCATTAGCGATCATTCCGTAGCCTTTAATAGTTCCAAACGAGTTGTTGTCTGTGACATCCCCAAAATCTCGGCCAGAAAAGACCGATTTTCATTTATGCTTTTAAAATAATTTCAGAGTAAATCCTTTTGATTTGAAAGAGTTGCGGAATTTGTTCCCAAAAACAAAACGTGATAAAATAATATTTACCAAAGCATTTCATAAAAGAAATGTATTTTCATTATATAATCAAAACTCGGGATGTCATGTTCCGATACAGACCATAAAGCATAAACGATAACATTACAAGTCATTCAACAAATATATACATATACAGACTTGTAAACAAAACAACTTGATGGTTCATCCATCTTATGCCCTTGCGCCACTTCCTGTAATACAAATAAAACTGAGTGGGTCAGGATTGGGAGCCTGGTGAGCATATAGGGTTTTCAACCCACAATAAATAATTATATTTAATATCCACCAACCAACAATAACCCAATTACCCATTCCCGTTATTCTCACTTTATGTCCCTAAGACAACTAACATAAGGGACCTAGTCTAAGAATATTTCATCGGAGCGACAACACATGCTTCGGGGGTTCCTCAGCAATATAAGTCAAATAAGGCAACCATGAGGGGGATGGAGTACAGCGAATGAACACCCAAGTTCATTAACACCTACAGGTGGCGAACCTGCTAATGTTTCCACAAGACTATCTAGAAAAGTCCGTGGTCGTCATCTAAACTCCGCTAGATGACTAAATCAAACAACAACGAGGCCTCTCATCTGTTTATTACACACCAACTATCTACCCATGTTCTACCCAACATATTAGTAGATAAAATATACATTTTTATACATAGTTTAAAAACCTGTATAGCATGCTTTAATCAATACATATTCCACATAACAGATGAGGCGCACACACACATAACACGTATTTCATAGAGAGTAAATCTTATCCATGAGATAGAAGAAAGTGAATACACATTCACACACATAATCACAAAATTATACACATAACACGTATTTTATATAAAATACTTCATAATTATGCGTTAGAAGAAAGTAACTACACACTCACACGTATAAACCACAATATACTTAATACACTCAAACCATACTTGTATTATTATCGTGTTTATGAAAGGTAGTATACACTCACTTGATCAGAAGATGATCGGACAACACTACGACTTGCAGAAGTAGTAATCCTCAGCGGATCTGGAAGATCTCTACAAAAATCGAACTTCTCGCGGGCAGAGCTTCGGCTCGGGAATCGCACTTCTCGGGATCTCGAGAGCGCGAAACTTCCTTCTTAACTTGGATATGAGATCCGGGGCGTCGGGATGGCTTCGGGAGTTTACACGCAGAGCTTTGACACAAAATGGAGTAGAAATGAGCAAATAAGCCCGGAACCCTCGCATCCTATTTATAGGAGGCTTGAGCCTCGGAGTACGCGGGGCGTACGACCTTACGCGGGGCGTACTGGTCTGAAATCGTCATTGCGTTTGTCATCCGAAGTCACTTGAGTGCGAGGCGATGCATGCATCGGGGTACGCTAGGCGTACACGAGTACGCGGGGCGTACCTCGGATCAGATTGGTGACTCCTCTTCGGATAATGCTGGCTTTTCTAATTAAATTTAAATACAAATTATTTAATAAACTTCGGAAATTCATATCTTCTTCATACGAACTCCGTTTTCGACGTTCTTTATATCCACGCGAAGGTGAGACTACGCTCTACAACTTTCGTTTAGACTCCGTCAGCTAATTTTAACTTTATTTTTAATAGGTCGAGACAGAAAAACTTCGTTATAAATTCATAACTTCTTCGTTTGACGTCCATTCTCGCCTAACTTTTTATCGCTTCGATACCAACAACGAGACCTTCGATCCTCGTTTAGATTGTTTCGGCTAAAAACCGCTCGATCTCAAATCGAGTATTTCAGGCTGCATACCGCTAAGTCGAAACTTTGATAAATCATAACTTCCTCATACGAAGTCAGATTTGGGCGTTCTATATATATTCGGAAACCTCGTTTCAACTACTACAACATTATCCAAAGATATCAAGTTTATTTTACACTTAAATTTTGACGCTTATTTTTATTCTTAATTAATCAAACCACATAATTAAGCAATTAAGCACAAAACACATAATACTCAAATAATACACTCTTATTATTTCAAAACGGGTTACAAAGGTTAACCTAGACTATTACATTGCTAAAAATGGCAAGCCCAGAAACACAGGCGTTACAATTCTCTCCACCTTAGAATGATTTTGTCCCCGGAATCACATATCAACAAACAAATGCGGATAGTGACTCAACATGTCACTCTCCATCTCCCAGGTGAGATTCGGCCCATTCGTGTGTTTCCATCGGACAAGCACTAACCCAACCATTTTGCGTCGCAACTTCTTAGTCTTTCAGTCAACAATTGCCTCTAGTTCTTCAATCAACCTTTTGTTCTCATCAATTCTCAATTCAGAAATTGGAATTATGTAGGGAACTTCTCCCTTGAACTTTCTCAAATAACACACATGAAAAGTGTTGTGAATTCCATTCAGTTCTTTTGGTAGTTCGAGCTTGTAAGCTTGGTTCCTAATTCCCTGAAGAACTTTAAATGGTCCAATAAACCTTGGACTCAACTTTCCCCCTTTACCAAATCTTATAAGTCCCTTCCACGGCAAGACTTTAAGCAAAACCGAATCTCCAACCTCAAAAGTCACCGGTCTTCGTTTGTTGTCAACATAGCTCTTTTGACGATCCTGAGCTGCTAACATTCTTTCCCTAATTATTTTCAACTTTTCAGCAGTTTGATGAACCATCTCGGGACCCATAAACTGCTTTTCTCCAGCCTCAAGCCAACAAGACGGCGTACGACACTTCTGTCCGTACAAAGCTTGATAAGGTGCCATCTTAATGCTCGAGTGAAAACTATTATTATAGGAAAATTATACCAAAGGTAAATGTTCATCCCAGTTACCTAGGAAATCCAGGGTACATGCTCTCAGCATATCTTCAAGTGTTTGTATCGTTCTTTCACTCTGACCATCAGTCTGCGGATGGTAAGATGTACTTAAACATAACTTGGTACCCATTTCCCCTTGTAGACTTTTCCAAAACCTTGAGGTGAAACGACTATCACGATCCGATACAATCGTTAACGGAACACCGTGAAGCCTCACAATCTCCTTCACGTAAGAATTTGCAAGCTTTTCCATAGACCATTTCTCCTTGGATGCTATGAAATGCGCACTCTTAGTGAATCGATCAACGACCACCCAAATCATGTCGTGACCATTCTTTGTTCTGGGCAGTTTAGTGACAAAATCCATAGCAGTGTCTTCCCACTTACCCATAGGCACATGCAATGGTTCTAAACTCCCGTACGGTTTCTGATGTTGTGTCTTTACTCTCGTACAAGTCACACACTCAGCCACATACTTTGCAACATCAAGCTTCATCGTCGGCCACCAGTAGTAGGGTTTTAGGTCCCTATACATTTTAGTGCTACCGGGATGAATCGAGTACATGGTCTTGTGAGCTTCTTCCATCAGAAGATCTCTGATTCCTCCTATCTTAGGTATCCAAATCCGATCTTGGAACACCTTCAGTCCATGACTGTTTACACCGAACACCAACGTTTTGCCCAAACGTTCCTCCTTTCGTTCATTCTTTTCAGAAGCTTCCTCTTGAGCTTTCTTTATACTTTCCACAATGGTCGAGACAACTTCAATTCTCAACGCTCTTGGTCTTTTCCTTTCAACATTGACTTTCCGACCGAGAGCATCAACAACAACATTAGCTTTACCGGGGTGGTAAAGTATCTCGCAGTTGTAGTCTTTAAGTAATTCTAGCCAGCATCGTTGCCTCATATTCAATTCCTTCTGATTAAAGAGATATTGTAAACTCTTATGATCAGTAAAAAGTTTGCACTTCGTGCCATAGAGGTAATGCCTCCATATTTTGAGAGCGAAAACTACCGCTGCCAACTCCAAATCATGAGTCGGGTAATTCTTTTCATGCTCCTTCAGCTATCGAGACGCATATGCTATCACCTTTTCTCTTTGGGTTAAAACACAACCCAATCCAACCCCAGACACATCGCTATAGACAGCAAAGTCTTCAACTCCATCGAGTAGAGAAAGTATCGGTGCCTCGCATAGCTTCTACTTTAACTTCTCGAATGCTTCTTTATGCTTATCACTCCAAGCATAAGTAGCTCCTTTGTGGGTCAAAGCTGTTAATGGAGTAGTAATCGAAGAAAAGCCTTGGATAAACCTGAGGTAATATCCGGCTAATCCTTAAAAGCTTCGGATCTCCGTGGGACTTTTCGGTTGTTCCCACTTCATCACAGCTTCGATCTTTGCTGGATCAACCATTATCCCTTCTTGGTTGACCACGTGACCCAAGAATTGGACTTCACGAATCCAAAAATCACATTTGGAGAACTTTGCATACCGCTTCTCCTGCTTCAAAACTTCTAACACTTCTCGCAAGTGTCTGCCATGCTCCTCCTGGCTTTTCGAGTAAATCAGAATGTCGTCTATGAACACTATCACAGATTTATCAAGGAAAGGATTACAAACCCTATTCATTAAATCCATGAATGCTTCCGGAGCATTGGTTAGTCCAAACGACATAACCAAGAACTCGTAGTGTCCATATCTAGTTCTGAATGCAGTCTTCTCGATATCTTGCTCTCTTACTTTTAGCTGATGATATCCTGACCTAAGATCGATCTTCGAGGAATAGCTCGAACCTTGCAATTGATCAAATAGGTCATCAATCCTCGGCAACGGATATCTATTCTTTATTGTTGCCTTGTTCAGCTCTCTGTAATTGATGCACATTCTCATACTTCCATCTTTCTTCTTCACGAATAACACTGGAGCTCCCCAGGGCGATGAACTAGATCTAATGAAACCTTTATCCAATAACTCCTGAAGTTGCATCATCAGCTCCTTCATCTCCGTCGGTGCTAAGCGATAAGGTGCTTTTGCTATTGGCGTGGTTCCTAGTAACAAGTCAATTCTGAACTCCACTTGTCTATCAGGTGGTAATCCAGGAAGATCTTAGGGAAATACTTCTGGATAATCACACACCACTGGAATACTCTGCATCACCTTCTTTTCCTTCTTAGCATCAATCACGAATGCTAAATTTGATGTACATCCCTTGGTCAAACACTTCCTGGCTTTCATTAGGGAAATGATTCCAGAATTTACTCGCTGTTTGTCCCCGTACACCATAAACAAATCTTTCCCAGGTGGGTTTACTTTAACTATCTTCTTCTTGCATAAAATTGCGGTATCATTCGCGCTAAGCCAATCCATTCCCAACACGATGTTGAAACCATTTAGTTCGATAGGCAATAATTCCTCGTGAAACTTATTCCCATTAAGGTCGATTAAGATGTCTTTCATACGATGGCTAATAGGTACAAACTTGCCACTAGCAACTTTGACTAATAAAGCATTATCTAGTCTATCAACAGGCAAAGCTAGTTTTCTACCAAACTCATGCGAAATAAAGGAGTAGTTGGCTCCATAATCAAACAAAATTTGAGTAGGTAATTCGTTTACGAGAAAGGTACCTGAAGCAACATCAGCTTCATCTTTCGCAGCCTCAAGTGTCATCTGGAAGGCTCTCGCCTTCAGCTTTGGTGGAATGTTGGGCCTAGCTGCCTCCTTCTTCTTCGGACAGTCTTTCAAAATGTGCCCCTCTTCATTGCAACCAAAACACATCCTTTTGTTGTTCGGACACTCATTGGCAAAATGCCTAATTTTTCCGCACTTGTAGCAGGTTACATCCTCACTACATTTCCCAAAGTGCTTTTTCTTACACTTATCACACCATTTCGCTTCGCCTCCTTTTCCTCCACCAAAATTTTTCGAATCAGATTTCGAAAATTTGCTTTTCTTACCGGAACCAGATGTTCCCTCAAACTTTCTCTTCTCACCAACCTCAACCTTGTCGGTGGTTCTCCCCTTAATCATGTTCTCAATAGACTTGGCAGCCCAGATAGTTGCCTCTAGAGTATGTGCCTGATGTACTGGCACCTCGTACTCCCATGAGAGTCCCTTCGCATACCGGTCCACCTTTGTCAGCTCATCTGGAACGATGCTGTCACAACTGTAAATTTTAAGCTATGTAATCTATACATTCAAGTTAATGTGAATCAAAAACTTCAATCAAATACAACATGCTAGAACTACAAATAGTCATCAAACAATTGGAGACCCTAGAAGTTCTTATTAAGTCTATTTTGGACTAGGACTTCCTTATTGGATCCAAATGGACCAATAAGCTTCCAATTAGACTATCATGGGCTTAGAACCCTAATTGGACTCTAAGTGGACCCATATTTACTTATTCCAACATTTTAGGACATGAATGGAATGGATTAAGAGCCTTGATACATGAATAACCTAAAACTAGTTCAAGAAAAACATAAAAATCCTACTACACTCCTTTAGACTTAAAACACACCCTAATTAACACTAATATTGGGCTTAGGAGCAAAAAGCCCAAAAACTTTTTTTTCCCCACCATTCTCGGCCCAAGGCCCAAATCCAAGGGAGGTTGACTTTGGTTGCCACCTCACTATTATCTAATGGATTTCTAGGCACAAATCACATACCTCCATGCATGTATCACTTCAAGAGTCACTTCCTTCCTCTCTTCTCTTCTTGTTTGGCCGAGAGCAACATCACACACACCAAAAATATCTCAACTTTCTCTCTAGAACACACAAGAACTCTCCTTCCTCCCCTCTCCAAAAATCTCGAAATTTAGGGACTTTCCAAGAGGATTTTGCAAGTAAATCATCATCTAAGGTAAGATTATGCATAGATCTATGGTTTAAATTCTTTTGTTATCAAAATCCTACCCTAATCTATACAAAAATCGTGATCTTACACCCTAGAATCATCTCAAAACTCAAGATCTTCATCAAAGGGAGCCAAGGCCAAAAATCACTTCATTTTTCTCCCATTTTCTTCCAAAAACCGAGTCAACACCCCAAGGTGAGATTCATACCCCTATTTTCTGTTTTTATGAGTTTTTGTGGGGGGGAATACAAGTGAAAGTGTAGATCTATATGTATTTGTATGCCTTGTATGATTTCCATGCTTATATGTATGCTTTTAGTGTTTTTATGTTGGATCTAGCCTTAAAACTCATCAAAACCGAGATATATCTTGTGTTAAATGATTTTAGCTTCAAATATATTTCTAAACACAAAGAGCTTCAAGAAAAATGGCTAAGTGGGTTAGTGATAATTTTCTTTGGGTTAAAAACACAAATTTTGGGCCTAAAATGTGAAAAATGCAAAAATAAGGGCCCAAATTGACATTTCACAGATTCTGATGGATGAAGTGTGCCAAAACAGTTTCTATAAATAAATTTCTGGAATTATACTCATTTGGGGGATTAAAAATATAAATTCCAAGCTTAATGGGCTAAAAATGAAAATTTCGGCCCAATAAGGCCCATTATGCGTATTTTTCTGTTTTGGAGGGCCAAAACTGTAACTTTCTGTAAAACAGTGGACTATAAGTGTTCCAAATCCTTTTCAAAGGTTTAAAATGCTTTTTAAATTTAAAAAGGACCAAAGTTGCAAAAATTTTCCATTTTGGGCCAAAATTGTCAAAATTGCGAAAAGATGGGCTAAAACCGAGAAAAACTGCATTTTCAGGGACTTAAACTGTTTTCTTTGAAAAATATGCTGGAAAATATTAATTTCAATAATTTTTGGTGTTAAAATGTCAAGAAAATAGTTTAAGGACCAAACCGGGAAATATTTAAATAAAAGGGTTGAAAATGTAAATTTTACAAATAATGAGGGGCTGAAAACAGAAATATTTCAAGGCTGATTCAATATGTACAATTTGATCAAATAATGACACCTCGACTATCAACGAAATACAACTCATTACAATACCAAAAGTCGTTGTTAAACGAATTGGCTCGGTCTCGAGCCAATGGAAATCTACAACTACTAACTCTTTGATACATACAAATAACGATTGGTAATACATATACATACGAGTGTGCACAGACGTCTACGCACCACCTTTGGGCCCCACAAGTGTAAAATCTTGTTCGTTGAGCCTAGCTAGCCCAATGACCTGATCTTAAGGCCCGAAGACATTTTTTTTTACGGAGTGTTGGGTTTTACCGATCCGACACAACGTAAATGGACTTTCAATGGCTTGTATACTACTGGTCCCCAAGGGTCCTTTGGTACTGCTAGTAAAGTCTACATTTCATGCGAGGCGGGTCGGGGACCCCTCGTACATTTTATCCCCAACCGGCTAATGGAGTTACCGGGGTCTTCGTGACTTCTTTCTCTTCGGATGTGGGACTACACCTTGTCCGGGCGATTGGATAACGTGATTAGTACTGACGACGCCTTCGGGAATCGTTGGTATATCTATAAACCGGGCGTTTGTGTAATGCGGGTTTGTAGTAAATAATCATTGCTCGAGAACCTTCCAACGTCGCCTGGGACTGACACTACTATTTTCGTAATGGTTTCAACGCAACTCAATGGATTTCAAAAGAACTAGGGGAACATCGGGTTTCCCTAGGGTTTTTATTACATACAGATTTGAAACGCATGCATCTTCAACGAACATTTTTTTACAAGTATAGAAACAAACAAGCATACCTATGGATCTTCACAAACGTTTTCGAAAGCTTTTCTTTTCAGAAAATATCGGATTTTCTGGTGGTTTTTATTCAAGCAATATAAACATTCGATTTCAAACACTACTTATGAACTCACCAACATTTCATATGTTGACGTTTTTCAAAATACTTGTATTCTCAGGGAACCAGTGAATCAAGGGAAAACATACTCAGTGACGGTTGCAGTTTATTTTTGTATGAACCAAACAAATTAATTTTTGGGAATGTAATATCTTAAACAATGTATGACATGTAAACACTACTGGTTGTACTATGTTGATGAATGGTGACGAATGTTGTTTTGTTTCATATATATTCAATGTTATGGTATTCACTTGAGTCACGACAGCCCCCGGACGTTTCCGCCGTCTGGTTCGGGGGTGTGACAGGTTGGGATCAGAGCTTTGTTTATAGTGAACTAGCATGTCGAGCCATACATCGATATGCAACTATAAACCAAAAAGAGGGACTAACATAACTCTGAACAAAACAAATAAATAAAATACACTTGCTTGCATTAGGAGTAAGGACCTAACACTGAATCAAACACCATAATGCTGGTATCCCGGTTAACTCGGGACTGTTCTTAGTGATACCAAGGGGTGAATGTAGCCTGATCAACTACATTCTCTCCAAGGTAAAGCTAACACATGTCTTGATGAGATCGGAATAGCCGGGGAACCTAAAAATTTTACCCTCTATCACTCAAAAGAGAATATTTGCCTAGTCTGTGTAATAGTCATAGTACCCTAGGAATAATGTAGCATAATTACGTACTCGCGCAGAGAGCATGGCTGGTTTTCATCACCCGGGAGACCCCTACTTCCCTAATCAGGGAAACAACGGGTGGCTAGAGGAGGAGGAGGAGCCCGAGGAGGAGCAGCAGGGTATCCAGTTTCATCAGGCCTTAGTAGCTCACGGGATGCTTGTGGAGGAGCCAGGAGGGAATCCAGGCGAAGCACACGATGTCGGACCTGACGAATACGTAGACACTGACTACGAATTTGGAGAGCTCGACGATGACGACGAAGACGGCCGGGTCGGGGACCAGGACCCCATCCCGCCATGCGAGGACGAGGCACAACCAGATCACCCTGCCCCACCAGTGAACCCCCCGAGAGAGAACCGTTCCCTCGAAGCTGAGATCGCTGCACTGCGACAACAGCTGTATGCTATGGAGGCTCGGGCAGTGCAAGCAGAGCATGAGAGGGATGAGGTTATAGGAGACATGGCAGAGATGGCGCAGCTACTGGCACAACATTTCGGCATATGACTTCGGCACCACCTCCTGACGCAGCTCATCGCGGTTAGGGATAGACCTATTGTAGTAGGATATTAGTAACTATGTTATGTACTCCGGCTCTATGTTTAAGTGACTACACTACTCATGGAGCCGTTATGCTGTCGGATTAGTGTTACTTATGTATGCTCCTACGAGCAAATTTTCTTGTACTAAATGCGGATAATATTAATAAACTTTTGTGTGTTTCGCTATGATATTCTCAGTTGTTATGTGTTGAGGTGTTATGATTATATGCTTGATGATAGTAATGCTTAGGTTCATACCCTACACCTAGTTAGTAGGATCATAACCTCACCGAAACCACGTACACTCAACATCTTTCCGTTTCATGACAGAAAGATGCCTCGCCCAGCTACTCGCGGAAATCCCGAACCAACCCCGCCGGAAGTTGACTCCACTGCTTTCCAGGCAGCCGTGTCTGCTGCGGTCACAGCGGCTATGGCACAACTTCACCGAGAGAACAACGGAGGAGGTAACGGGCAAGGATCCGGAAGTTCGAACAACGGGACGAACCAAGGACTCACTAAAACGTGCACCTACAAGGATTTTGCGAACGCTAAACCCCGAACTTTCAACGGTACCGGAGGAGTGATCGCCCTAAAGCGATGGATCGAGAAGGTAGAGTCGGTATTCGAGATATGCGAGTGCCCCGAGCAGATGAAAGTGAAGTTCGCGGCCTGCACTTTTGTGGACCAAGCACTCACTTGGTGGAATGGGCATGTGGAAGCTATGACACTCCCTGTCGCCAACTCTATTCCCTGGGCAGAGATGAAAGAGATGTTGACGGCTGAGTACTGCCCCCGAGGCGAAATACAGAAGATGGAGCAGGAACTATGGAATCTCACGGTGCAGAATGGGAACATCGATGCTTACATATCGAGATTCAGCGAACTATCTCTGTTGTGCCCGGGTATGATCACATCAGAGGGGAAGAAGATTGAACGATTCATTTGGGGACTGACATCCCCCATTCAAGGGAATGTGATAGCTGCGAACCCTGAAACTTTTGACAGTGCGAAGAGATTGGCAAAGAGGCTATATGATCATAACCACAAAAAGGGCGAGAAACTGGTAGAGACTGAGAAGAAGAAGGAGAGCGATGGTAAGAAAGGATGGAACAACAAGAGGAAGGGGCGTCAAGGTCCCGAGACCTCTAAAAAGCAGCAAACGGTGGCAGTTCACGCTGTCACTGCGCCGGTACCAGTCACATCACATGCTCCAGCCTCAGCTGCTTCAAATACTTCAAGACCCTATTCCGGCACTCATCCCAAATGCAACAAGTGCGGTTTCCATCACCAAGGAGAATGTAGGGAGTTCCATTGCACCAGTTGCAATCGAAGGGGACACACTGCAAAGTTCTGCAGGACTTATCCTTCTCAGAACCAGAGTCAGGGAAACAACCAGAACAACAACAACAACCACCGCAATACCAACAATACCAATGCCGGCAGTAACAATGCAGGGCCTAGCCACACCTGTTTCGGGTGTGGAAGGACGGGACATTTCCGTCGAGACTGCCCTAACAACAACAACAACTCAGGAAACAGAGGAGCAGGAAGAATGCTGACTATGGGTCAGAGTGATGCAGTTCAGGACCCCGCAGTTGTGACCGGTACGTTCCTCCTAAACCACACTTATGCATGCATCTTATTTGATACCGGAGCGGAGCGAAGTTTCGTAAGCGAGAAGTTTAAACATTTATTAAAACAACAACCCCAGAAGCTAAATGAAACCTATACGGTGGAAATGGCCAATGGGAAGACCAAATCCACTAGGGAAATCTACACTGGATGTACCCTAACCCTTAACCAGCACGTCTTTCGAATAGATCTGATGCCAGTGTCAATTAGGAGTTTCGATGTGATTATCGGCATGGATTTGTTAAGCCCCCACCATGCTGAGATTATGTGCCACGAGAAGGCCGTTCGCCTTCGTCTCCCGAATCACGAAACCCTAGTAATTTACGGAGACAAACCTAGCACGAATCTTCGTCTTATCTCGTGCATCAAAGCACAAAAACATCTGCGAAAGAACAACTTAGCGTTCTTGGCCCACATAGTGGACAAGACAAAAGAAGAAACTAACATCCAAGACATCCCGGTAGCGTGTGAATTTCCGGACGTGTTTCCCGAAGATCTTCCAGGAGTACCCCCAGAGAGACAGGTTGAATTCCGAATCGACCTCGTTCCAGGAGCAACTCCCCTCGCTAAATCACCATATCGACTGGCTCCTGCTGAAATGCAGGAATTGTCCAGCCAACTCAGTGAGCTTCTGGACAAGGGATTTATCCGACCCAGCTACTCGCCGTGGGGAGCTCCGGTGCTCTTTGTCAAAAAGAAGGACGGATCTTTCAGAATGTGCATCGATTACAGAGAGTTGAATAAACTCACTGTTAAAAACCGCTACCCACTCCCGCGAATCGATGATCTATTCGACCAGCTCCAAGGAGCTAGCTATTTTTCTAAAATAGATCTACGGTCCGGATACCATCAACTCAAGGTCCGAGAAGAAGATATTGCTAAAACCGCTTTCCGAACCCGCTATGGACATTATGAATTCGTCGTAATGCCCTTCGGTCTAACAAATGCACCCGCTGCATTTATGGACCTAATGAACCGAATCTGTCGACCGTTCTTGGACAACTTCGTCATTGTGTTTATCGATGACATCCTCGTCTATTCTCGAAGCAAAGAGGAGCATGGCCAACATCTCCGACAAGTCCTAGAAACGCTGCGATTGGAAAAGCTTTACGCCAAACTCTCCAAGTGCGAGTTCTGGCTTCGGAGTGTGAATTTCTTAGGCCACGTAGTTAGCCAAGACGGAATTCATGTGGATCCCTCTAAGGTCAAAGCTGTGGAAGGATGGGCAACTCCGACTACGCCCACGGAAATTCGTCAGTTCTTAGGCCTGGCAGGCTACTATAGGAGATTCATCCAAAACTTCTCAAAAATTGCCAAGCCACTTACCTTGCTTACGCAAAAGAGTGTGCCATTCAAGTGGACAGATAGACAAGAGATTGCGTTTCGAACCTTGAAGCAAGCTCTTTGCAGCGCTCTTGTACTATCTCTACCTGAAGGAACGGAAGATTTTGTAGTTTACTGTGACGCGTCAAATCAGGGCTTAGGTTGCGTTCTCATGCAACGTGGAAGAGTAATAGCATATGCGTCCCGCCAACTAAAGGCGCACGAAGTAAATTACACAACCCATGACCTAGAACTGGGAGCTGTGGTCTTCGCCCTAAAAATTTGGAGGCACTACCTGTACGTACAAAGTGCACCATCTTTACGGACCACAAGAGCCTCCAGCACATCTTGAATCAGAAGGAGCTGAACATGAGACAACGAAGATGGGTGGAGTTGTTAAACGACTACGAATGCGAGATCAAGTACCATCCAGGCAAGGCCAACGTGGTAGCTGACGCATTAAGTCGGAAGGAGTACACAAATCGCCGTACGAAAACGCACTCGATAACCATTCAGTCTCATTTGACCGTTCAAATTGCATCAGTCCAGGCAGAGGCTATGAAAGCGGAAAATAGAACTAGCGAGGCATTACGCGGAATGGAGAAGAACCTGGAAGTCAAAGAGGATGGGGTATACTACTTCATGAACCGTATTTGGGTTCCAAAAATCGGAGGATTCAGGGAGATCGTTATGAAGGAAGCCCACAAGACACGATACTCCATTCATCCTGGTTCGGACAAGATGTATTTGGACATTAAGCAGCACTATTGGTGGCCTAACATGAAGGCGGAAATCGCAACTTATGTTAGTACGTGCCTTACGTGTGCCAAAGTGAAAGTGGAGTACCAGAAACCTTCCGGATTGTTACAGCAACCGGCAATCCCTGAGTGGAAATGGGAGGGGATTTCTATGGACTTCGTGACCAAGCTGCCCAAGACGTCGGACGGATTGGACACCATATGGGTAATAATCGACCGACTGACGAAATCTGCCCATTTCCTGCCCATCAAAGAGTCCTACAAGATGGAGAGGCTGACGCGATTGTACCTACGAGAGATTGTAAGACTTCATGGAGTGCCAAAATCTATCATCTCGGATAGGGACAGTAGGTTCACGTCACGCTTTTGGCAGTCGCTCCACAAGGCAATGGGAACTCATCTTGATATGAGCACCGCGTATCACCCACAAACGGACGGTCAAAGCGAACGAACCATTCAGACGCTTGAAGACATGCTTCGTGCATGTGTGATAGACTTCGGAAAGTCTTGGGATACCCACCTACCGTTGATCGAGTTTTCATATAACAATAGTTATCATTCGAGCATTAAGGTGGCCCCTTTCGAAGCACTGTACGGGCGTAAATGTAGATCACCGTTATGTTGGGCTGAAGTAGGTGACACCCAGCTAGCAAGAACACATACGTCGGATAGGGCAATGACAGGACCGGAAATCATTCGCGAGACCACAGAAAAGATTGTTCAGATCAAAGCTCGATTACAGGCATCGCGTGACCGGCAAAAGAGCTACGCTGATAAACGGCGAAAGCCCTTAGAGTTCCAGGTCGGTGATCGAGTATTGTTGAAGGTCTCACCCTGGAAAGGGGTTATACGTTTTGGAAAACGAGGAAAGCTAAACCCACGGTACATTGGACCTTTCGAAATCGTCGCCCGAATAGGTCCGGTAGCCTACAGACTACAACTACCCCCGGAGCTAAACGGTGTGCACCCCGTGTTTCATGTTTCTAATCTGAAAAAGTGCCTATCAGATGAAACCCTTGTCATTCCTCTGGACGAAATCGAAATCAATGAGAATCTCCTGTTCGTCGAAGAGCCAATCGAAATCATGGACAGGGAGGTGAAGCGTACTAAACAAAGTCGCATCCCGATCGTGAAAGTACGGTGGAACGCAAAGCGTGGGCCAGAATTCACGTGGGAACGCGAGGATCAAATGAAGCAGAAGTACCCGCACCTATTCTAATAATTCTCAAACCTAGCTTTCAAACGGAATTTCGGGACGAAATTCCCTCTAACGGGGGGATGATGTCACAACTGTAAATTTTAAGCTATGTAATCTATACATTCAAGTTAATGTGAATCAAAAACTTCAATCAAATACAACATGCTAGAACTACAAATAGTCATCAAACAATTGGAGACCCTAGAAGTTCTTATTAAGTCTATTTTGGACTAGGACTTCCTTATTGGATCCAAATGGACCAATAAGCTTCCAATTAGACTATCATGGGCTTAGAACCCTAATTGGACTCTAAGTGGACCCATATTTACTTATTCCAACATTTTAGGACATGAATGGAATGGATTAAGAGCCTTGATACATGAATAACCTAAAACTAGTTCAAGAAAAACATAAAAATCCTACTACACTCCTTTAGACTTAAAACACACCCTAATTAACACTAATATTGGGCTTAGGAGCAAAAAGCCCAAAAACTTTTTTTTCCCCACCATTCTCGGCCCAAGGCCCAAATCCAAGGGAGGTTGACTTTGGTTGCCACCTCACTATTATCTAATGGATTTCTAGGCACAAATCACATACCTCCATGCATGTATCACTTCAAGAGTCACTTCCTTCCTCTCTTCTCTTCTTGTTTGGCCGAGAGCAACATCACACACACCAAAAATATCTCAACTTTCTCTCTAGAACACACAAGAACTCTCCTTCCTCCCCTCTCCAAAAATCTCGAAATTTAGGGACTTTCCAAGAGGATTTTGCAAGTAAATCATCATCTAAGGTAAGATTATGCATAGATCTATGGTTTAAATTCTTTTGTTATCAAAATCCTACCCTAATCTATACAAAAATCGTGATCTTACACCCTAGAATCATCTCAAAACTCAAGATCTTCATCAAAGGGAGCCAAGGCCAAAAATCACTTCATTTTTCTCCCATTTTCTTCCAAAAACCGAGTCAACACCCCAAGGTGAGATTCATACCCCTATTTTCTGTTTTTATGAGTTTTTGTGGGGGGGAATACAAGTGAAAGTGTAGATCTATATGTATTTGTATGCCTTGTATGATTTCCATGCTTATATGTATGCTTTTAGTGTTTTTATGTTGGATCTAGCCTTAAAACTCATCAAAACCGAGATATATCTTGTGTTAAATGATTTTAGCTTCAAATATATTTCTAAACACAAAGAGCTTCAAGAAAAATGGCTAAGTGGGTTAGTGATAATTTTCTTTGGGTTAAAAACACAAATTTTGGGCCTAAAATGTGAAAAATGCAAAAATAAGGGCCCAAATTGACATTTCACAGATTCTGATGGATGAAGTGTGCCAAAACAGTTTCTATAAATAAATTTCTGGAATTATACTCATTTGGGGGATTAAAAATATAAATTCCAAGCTTAATGGGCTAAAAATGAAAATTTCGGCCCAATAAGGCCCATTATGCGTATTTTTCTGTTTTGGAGGGCCAAAACTGTAACTTTCTGTAAAACAGTGGACTATAAGTGTTCCAAATCCTTTTCAAAGGTTTAAAATGCTTTTTAAATTTAAAAAGGACCAAAGTTGCAAAAATTTTCCATTTTGGGCCAAAATTGTCAAAATTGCGAAAAGATGGGCTAAAACCGAGAAAAACTGCATTTTCAGGGACTTAAACTGTTTTCTTTGAAAAATATGCTGGAAAATATTAATTTCAATAATTTTTGGTGTTAAAATGTCAAGAAAATAGTTTAAGGACCAAACCGGGAAATATTTAAATAAAAGGGTTGAAAATGTAAATTTTACAAATAATGAGGGGCTGAAAACAGAAATATTTCAAGGCTGATTCAATATGTACAATTTGATCAAATAATGACACCTCGACTATCAACGAAATACAACTCATTACAATACCAAAAGTCGTTGTTAAACGAATTGGCTCGGTCTCGAGCCAATGGAAATCTACAACTACTAACTCTTTGATACATACAAATAACGATTGGTAATACATATACATACGAGTGTGCACAGACGTCTACGCACCACCTTTGGGCCCCACAAGTGTAAAATCTTGTTCGTTGAGCCTAGCTAGCCCAATGACCTGATCTTAAGGCCCGAAGACATTTTTTTTTACGGAGTGTTGGGTTTTACCGATCCGACACAACGTAAATGGACTTTCAATGGCTTGTATACTACTGGTCCCCAAGGGTCCTTTGGTACTGCTAGTAAAGTCTACATTTCATGCGAGGCGGGTCGGGGACCCCTCGTACATTTTATCCCCAACCGGCTAATGGAGTTACCGGGGTCTTCGTGACTTCTTTCTCTTCGGATGTGGGACTACACCTTGTCCGGGCGATTGGATAACGTGATTAGTACTGACGACGCCTTCGGGAATCGTTGGTATATCTATAAACCGGGCGTTTGTGTAATGCGGGTTTGTAGTAAATAATCATTGCTCGAGAACCTTCCAACGTCGCCTGGGACTGACACTACTATTTTCGTAATGGTTTCAACGCAACTCAATGGATTTCAAAAGAACTAGGGGAACATCGGGTTTCCCTAGGGTTTTTATTACATACAGATTTGAAACGCATGCATCTTCAACGAACATTTTTTTACAAGTATAGAAACAAACAAGCATACCTATGGATCTTCACAAACGTTTTCGAAAGCTTTTCTTTTCAGAAAATATCGGATTTTCTGGTGGTTTTTATTCAAGCAATATAAACATTCGATTTCAAACACTACTTATGAACTCACCAACATTTCATATGTTGACGTTTTTCAAAATACTTGTATTCTCAGGGAACCAGTGAATCAAGGGAAAACATACTCAGTGACGGTTGCAGTTTATTTTTGTATGAACCAAACAAATTAATTTTTGGGAATGTAATATCTTAAACAATGTATGACATGTAAACACTACTGGTTGTACTATGTTGATGAATGGTGACGAATGTTGTTTTGTTTCATATATATTCAATGTTATGGTATTCAATTGAGTCACGACAGCCCCCGGACGTTTCCGCCGTCTGGTTCGGGGGTGTGACAGATGCGCAAAGCAAACTCTATCTTATCTATAAAGTTATTAGTGTATTCATCAACTGACATGCTGCCTTTTGTCAATGCCAAAAACTTATTCTCCAACTCCAACAGATTTTGAGCCATGCAAAACTTGCGTTTGAACTGCACCAAGAATTCTGCCCATGTTAATTGTAGTGGCTCATTAGGGCTTAACGTTTTCCCTAGAGTGTTCCACCAACGAACGACTCCACCTCGGAACTGACGCACTGCATAGATAGTATGCAACTTGCCTCTGCAGCCACAAGTCATGAAAGCTAACTCCATTTCAGAGATCCAATCCATAACTCCAATCGGATCCTCCTTTCCATTGAAGTTCGATGGTTTGCAAGTTAGAAAGTCCTTGTACTTGCATCCCATTCCATCATTCCTTCCATCATGGTTGTTTTGCCTAACTATCGGTGGGTTGGCTTGACCAACAGACCAACTGAAGTTTCCACCTTCCGAGTGCCCTTCATTTAATTTAGTCTCTTCCACACGAATTGACAGTTCTTCACGATTCTGTTGAAGCAACCGCGTAGTTTCATCCATCTGACGATCCATCATTGTTTGAATCATCATTTGCACACCAGCCATGGTTATTGGCTCAGGTGCTGCTGCTACGACAGGTATTTGCTCAATCACTGGTGGTTGATTCCTGTTTTCATTAGCATTTCCAACTCCGCTTCTTGTTCTCACCATTTTTGATCTATACACCGAATAAGGTGAAATTAGATCCTCAATCACGGTAGATATTCAAATCATCCTTATCACTCCGAAACGTTTACATGCTAGTTCTAATATCGTAGACGTACGCTTAGAATCCTACACACATAAGGTTTCTAGATCCGGTCGACAACAGACCATAGATCCGAACAAATAATATCATATATGGAAACATATAACATTTAGCACATAAAAGCATTTTAGGCAACTTTCCTAAAATAAACTAGTGCTCGTGTCTAAAACATAACAGACACACATTTCAAAACTTCACTTAGCATTCTAAGTTTAAGTCTAGAAATCCTACAAATTCCTAGTTCGCTTAAACTAATGCTCTGATACCAACTGTGACATCCCCAAAATCTCGGCCAGAAAAGCCCGATTTTCATTTATGCTTTTAAAATAATTTCAGAGTAAATCCTTTTGATTTGAAAGAGTTGCGAAATTTGTTCCCAAAAACAAAACGTGATAAAATAATATTTACCAAAGCATTTCATAAAAGAAATGTATTTTCATTATATAATCAAAACTCGGGATGTCATGTTCCGATACAGACCATAAAGCATAAACGATAACATTACAAGCCATTCAACAAATATATACATATACAGACTTGTAAACAAAACAACTTGATGGTTCATCCATCTTATGCCCTTGCGCCACTTCCTGTAATACAAATAAAACTGAGTGGGTCACGCTTGGGAGCCTGGTGAGCATATAGGGTTTTCAACCCACAATAAATAATTATATTTAATATCCACCAACCAACAATACCCAATTATCCATTCCCGTTATTCTCACTTTATGTCCCTAAGACAACTAACATAAGGGACCTAGTCTAAGAATATTTCATCGTGGCGACAACACATGCTTCGGGGGTTCTGATGGGTTTTAGCCATAAGAACTTTCCTATGTGCGCATGCAAAACCCTAATGCTTGGATCTAGGCTTTCTAATAAACATGCTTTGAATCCAAGACTTCTAATTACTAATTAGATTAAACAAGAACATTAAAACAGATCTAGAATCATACCTTTGAGTTCCTTGTTGATCTTGAGGTCTTGGAGCTTCTAGAGTCACAAATGTCACTCCTCTAATGGCTTACAAACACCAAAGCAAGGAGGATGATTTGGGAGAGAGGAGAGGGGAGGAATTCGACCAGAGTTCTCTTGCTTTTTCAGAAGTATCGAATTCCCTATGCCATGGGGTCTATTTATACTTGTAGATTCCTTAATGATTACAGATAAGTCCCTATCAGATAATCTTCTCTTAAGGCTATCCAAATCCATTCCTAGATAACTCTAATGGACAATTTTAGCTATCCTAATCCTCTTAGA
The DNA here is from genome assembly GCF_002870075.4 of Lactuca sativa. Taxonomy (NCBI): domain Eukaryota; kingdom Viridiplantae; phylum Streptophyta; class Magnoliopsida; order Asterales; family Asteraceae; genus Lactuca; species Lactuca sativa. The sequence goes on from NC_056627.2 coordinate 275,338,300, forward strand.
ATTCGTCCATAGTATATCCAAATGGATTTACAGTTTAAAGCTTAACTATCAAACAATTGACAGTTTATACCCCTTTATTTAATTAATCTCTTTAAGTCACCAAATTAATTCTAATTAATTCTATGACTTATATTAATCAAATAACAAATATATTATTCATTATATTATTCCCATAATATATTAATAATATTTATTCTCTCTTAATAAATCATCCTATCAAGTTGCTATGGTGAAGGCAACCCAAAAGGACCATGCACAACCGGATATAGTTACAGCCTTAGACACTATTCCAACAGTCTCCCACTTGGATAAGTCTAGTAACTATACAAGTACAATTCGGTTTGCAATCGTAGCTCTCAAAGACGCTGTCAACTCTGATCTAATCAATCTTGTCCTTTAGATAAGGGAACGTACAGTCCTCTGTTAGATATCATGCTGACAATCCTATGGAATGGTTAGTCAAGCATTTAGGTTTCTCGATCTCTGATTTATTTGACATAGAACTTAATCGAACACATCAATTCAGTTCTGACCGGGCCCGGCACATAAGTCAAATCAAATCATCGAGCGGCCGAGATATCGCTTTTACCTTCTTAGATAAAAGTTACAGATAAACTTCGACTTATATGCATTTACTTATTCATTTACCAACTATACACAACAATACGTTTTATAACATCAAGTTACTGATGCGTTTTCGTATTATCAATGTACAATCAATTAACAAATAATAAACCATATATCTAGGTTTTAAGACTATATGATATTATCGTCTTGCGATCACCTTTTATATCTTATTCCATAAGGTGATTCCAGCAAGCGCGGGTTTATTCCAATGCTCAAAACTAGTTCATAAGCACTCATGAACGTTGCAGCAATCCTTTGCTATGTCTAACATCATTTAGACATTCTACACACCAATTCATGACAATCTTCTTTCATATCTACTTCCAACATATGAACGATTGTGGACCATTTGAATAATTCGATTATTCCTAATAACCTCAATTATTCTGGAAGTCAAAACATGCAAAGTGAAACAATAGCTTAAACAATTAACATAAGATAGTAACATTACTCATAAATAAAACTCCTTTATTTAATCATCAAATGTCAATTACATTTATCTATTACACGTTTCTAATACTATCTTATCTATGCTAATATCATCCTTCAGCCCAATACTCCTAGCATGCTGCAAGTGCTTAACCCTACTCAGTCCCTTCGTAAGCGGATCTGCTGGGTTATCTTCTGATGATATCCTCTTAACTACGAGTTGTCCTTCTTCTACACGATGTCTAATGAAGTGATACTTTCTGTCGATATGTCTTGATCTACCATGATCCCTCGGTTCCTTGGTTAAGGCGACCGCACCTTCGTTATCACAGAAAATCTCCATTGGCTCCTTTATGGCAGGTACGACTCCAAGATCACCGATGAAGTTCTTTAGCCATATTGCCTCCTTCGACGCTTCGCTCGCTGCAATGTACTCTGATTCGCACGTTGAATCAGCTACGGTTTCCTGCTTGGAACTTTTCCATGTCACTGCTCCTCCATTTAGGGTAAAGACCCAGCCCGACTGCGAACGGTAGTTGTCCCTGTCGGTTTGAAAACTGGCGTCACTATACCCTCGCACCTTCAAGTCATCACTTCCTCTGAGGACTAAGAACCATTCCTTTGTCCTCCGAAGGTACTTAAGGATATTCTTCACCGCTATCCAATGGGCTTTGCCAGGATTCCCTTGATATCTGCTAACCATGCTCAAAGCGAAGGCTACATCAAGGCGAGTACAAGTCATAGCATACATGATTGAGCCAACTGCGGAAGCGTATGGTACTCGGCTCATTTCTGCTATCTCAGCTTCGGTACTCGGACTTTGAGTCTTACTCAACTTGGCATTACTTTGTATCGGTAGTTCTCCCTTCTTTGAGTTTTCCATGCTAAAACGTTTTAGTACCTTCTCTAAGTAAGTATTCTGACTAAGTCCAATTAGTCTCTTACTTCTTTCTCTTACTATCCTTATTCCCAAAATGTAAGAAGCCTCTCCGAGGTCCTTCATAGCGAAACACTTCCCGAGCCAGGACTTTACTTCCTGTAGAGTCGGGATGTCATTTCCTATGAGTAATATGTCATCGACATATAGAACGAGGAAGCTTACTATACTCCCACTGGCTTTGACATATACACAAGATTCGTCTTCGCTTCGTACAAAACCAAACTCTTTGACTTTCTCATCGAAACAAAGATTCCATCTGCGAGATGCTTGCTTAAGTCCATAAATGGACTTCTCAAGCTTACACACTCTATCCGGATGCTTCGGATCCACAAACCCCTCTGGCTGAGCCATGTAAACATCCTCAGCCAACTTTCCGTTGAGGAAAGCGGTCTTGACATCCATTTGCCAAATCTCATAATCATGAAATGCGGCAATTGCTAACATCACTCTAATAGATTTAATCTTCGCAACTGGTGAGAAGGTCTCATCATAGTCAACTCCGGGAGTTTGAGTAAATCCCTTCGCGACCAATCGCGCTTTATATGTGTGTACATTCCCATCCACGTCGGTCTTCTTCTTGAAGATCCATTTGCACCCAACGGTCTTACGTCCGGGCACGTAATCAACCAAATTCCAAACTTGGTTATCATACATGGATTGGATCTCGCTATCCATTGCCTCTTTCCACTTTACAGACTCCGGGCCTGCCATGGCTTCCTTATAGCTATTAGGTTCATCAAGATTTACTAGTGTACCATCACTAATATACGTGTCCCCTTCGGTAGTAATATGAAAGCCATAGAACTGGGGATGAACTCTAACTCTATCGGAACGTCTAAGAGGTAAGGATTCGTCAATTGGTTCAACCGGAGTTTCCTCCTCGGGTTGAGTGCCAGCGGTAGAGGTTCCTTCATCCATCGACTCTTGAATCTCTTCAAGTTCGATTTGCCTCCCACTGTCTCCTTGGCTTATGAGTTCTCGCTCTCGGAAAACTCCTCTCCTCGCAACGAAGACTACATTGTCCTTCGGTCTATAGAAGAGATATCCAAAGGATGTCTGCGGGTAGCCGATGAAAATACATCGCTCACTTCGAGGTTCAAGCTTGTCGTGAGTATCTCGTCTTACGAAAGCCTCGCAACCCCAAACCTTGATATGTGCCAACGAGGGAGCTTTCCCTGTCCACATCTCGTGAGGTGTTTTGGCAACCTTCTTAGTAGGGACTCGGTTAAGGATATGGGCGGCAGTCTCTAAGGCATACCCCCAAAAAGAGATTGGTAGTGAAGCACGACTCATCATAGAGCGAACCATATCCAATAAGGTTCGATTACGCCTTTCTGCCACACCATTTAACTGCGGTGTCCTAGGAGGCGTCAATTGTGAAACTATTCCACACTCCTTGAGATAATCGTGGAATTCAAGACTTAGGTACTCTCCTCCTCGATCGGATCGAAGCATCTTGATTTTCCTGCCCAATTGATTCTCCACTTCATTCTTGAACTCTTTGAACTTTTCAAAGGTGTCTGACTTTTGCTTGATTAAGTAGATATACCCATATCTACTATAGTCATCGGTAAAAGTCACATAGAATCGGTTCCCATCTTTCGTGGTTGATCTAAACGGTCCACATACATCGGTATGTATTAGGTCCAATAGACCCTCGCCCCTTTCACAAGTACTTGTGAAGGGCGACTTAGTCATCTTTCCAAGCAAACAAGACTCACATGTGTCATCTTCCCTAAGGTCGAATGACTCCAACACTCCATCCTTTTGGAGTTGGGCTATGCGTTTCTTGTTGACATGTCCAAGACGACAATGCCACAAGGAAGCTTTATCCATACTAGTGGAAGAATCAATATTCAAAACATCATTTCCAAAGTCATCAACAATCATAACAGTTTCATATATTCCATTACATGGTATAGCTTCAAAGTAAAAGACACCATTTAGATAAACCAAAATAGAACCATTCTCATTATTAAAAGAAAATCTAAATCCTTGTCTAAATAAACCATGAAATGAAATGATGTTTCTTGCCATTTCTGGCGAATAGCAACAATTGTTCAAATCTAAAACTAAACTATTCCTAAGCACTAAAGAATACACTCCAATCTTGGTTACAGGCGACGATCTTCTGTTCCCCATGATTAGATTGATCCTTCCTTGCTCTACATCCCTACTTCTTCTTAGTCCCTGCACATTAGAACAAATGTGATAACCACAACCGGTATCAAGAACCCAAGAAATAGCATGATTAGAATCGTTAGATTTGATTGTATATATACCTGCGAAAGATGGCTTGATCTTTCCTTATTTGATTGCTTGCAGGTAATCTGGGCAGCTTCTCTTCCAATGTCCTATCTTGTGGCGGTGGTGACACTCTGCCTCCTTCGGGTTAGAGCAGGGCTTGGCGGGATCAACTTTGGTCCCACTAGAAGAGGCACCATCTCGGGCTTTCACCTTGCGATAGTTCTTCGATGAAGCTTTCCTCTTCTTTCCCTTCCCTTGTCCAATAGCCAAGACAGGAGCAGCGGGCGGATTGGGAGTAGGTGCAACAGACTTGTCTTTAAAGTTGCTCTCAGCAACCCTCAAGAGGCCTTGGAGCTTGCTTAGGGTGACCTCTTCTTTGTTCATGTGGTAGGTCATCCTAAATTGATTGTACATCGGAGGCAAAGAGTGAAGCACCATGTCGATCGCCAAATCCTCACCGAAGTCAACATTTAACTTTCGAAGGCGGTCGACATACCTTTGCATCTTTTGCAAGTGCACGGTAAGAGATTCTCCATGACCCATCTTTGCGGAAATCATGTTAGTGAAAATCTCGTACCTCTCTTGTCTCGCGTTTTGGTGGTACCTCTCCAATAAGTCTTGATGCATCTCGTACGGGTACATGTCCTCGTAGGACTTTTGGAATTCGGAGTTCATGGTGGCGATCATGATGCAATGTACCTTCGTTGCATCTCGCTCATGAGTTTCAAAGGCGGTGATTTCGGCTGGAGTAGCGATTTCGGTGTTGATTTTCTCGAGCTTCTCATCAAGGACATACTCTTTGTCCTCATAGCGAGCAATGGTGCGAATGTATCTTATCCATTCGCTAAAGTTCGTTCCATCGAAGGTGACCTTTTGGCAAAGGCTCATCAATGTGAAAGAACTAGCAGCAGCGTTGCTTGCGTTCGACATCTACAATTAGAAAAGGACAAAGATAGATTAGAATAAGAATCCCTAATTATCACCCAATAAGAAAATTAGGGCTAGGATCCAACAATAACATTTACATACTAGAAAAGGGATGCCGTAATCTAACATGCAAATAAATTGAAGGCAAGTGAATGACGATTCACTAATTCTCCATCACGAAACTTAAACTATTAGTCCTAAGTGTTTTTGAGAATTCCTAGGTTCGAATGAGATTCATTGAAACTATTCAATGGCATGTTTAAATCTCGATATGCCCCTCTTGTTTGTGACTGGGATGCCGAGGATCACAAAGTGGGTGTGAATTACCATGCAAATTCACATGGTGCCTTCATTGTAACAATCACCTATTCGATGTGCCGGTAAACCACACACGCTCCATCGAACTATGATAAACAATGAATCACCCTTTGCCACCTTCGCTTAGAACCAATTAGTGTGCCGGTAAACCACACACGCTCCACTAACATCTTAGCAAGGTGTAAAGTGTAATTTCATGGGATTGCATCAATTCACTTTTCCTAAAGTAACTAGGATTGGGAAATTTTAAAATATGTGTAGTTACTTTATATTTCTTATTATACTTTTAATGAGAGGATGAGGTTGCCCTATCCTACCCGTTCGGCTAACGACCCTCCACCAATCAAGCGAGCGGTAGGTGTGAGTGTACACCCATTAAGCGCCATTTTATAGGCCGCAACCTTATACCCACCTTATAGATCGGCTTCGTGAATGAGGCCTACTAACGGTAAGACTAGCATTTAGTTATACATATATATATTATTCTAGTAATATCATATTAGTATAGGGTTATATTTTAAAACTTTTAAAATCTAGGGTTTGAAATTTAAGTTGTCTAAATTAAACTTTTAATCACAAAAGTAAATTTCAAAACATGAGGGTAGGTTTTAAACATTTAAAACATGGAGGATCAAATAACAAATAATTCCAATTAACAATTAATATCCTAATTATCTATATTTGATTTATTCAAGATTTCTTTTTAAGATAATTACCAAAATAATCAAAATAATTAATTAATTATCATATAAGGAAATTAAATATTTAATTAGTTGATAATTACCTTTAATTAGATCAAGATAATAGTTATATTTATCAGAAAAACGAATTAATGTTGATCTAATTAGTTTATGGTAAGTTAAGATAAGATAAACACAAAGAAATCCCGAATCTGGCCATTCCTGACGCCTGGACTCGCCGAGTGCACAAATGGACTCGCCGAGTCAGGCCTACTCGCCGAGTCCACTTTGAGACTCGCCGAGTCCATGACTCAGAAACCAAAAAAATTCGAATTTTGCAGGTTTGTTTCAGTTAATCAAGCAACAATTTACAGAAAACCAAGCTAGGCTCTGATACCACTGATGGGTTTTAGCCATAAGAACTTTCCTATGTGCGCATGCAAAACCCTAATGCTTGGATCTAGGCTTTCTAATAAACATGCTTTGAATCCAAGACTTCTAATTACTAATTAGATTAAACAAGAACATTAAAACAGATCTAGAATCATACCTTTGAGTTCCTTGTTGATCTTGAGGTCTTGGAGCTTCTAGAGTCACAAATGTCACTCCTCTAATGGCTTACAAACACCAAAGCAAGGAGGATGATTTGGGAGAGAGGAGAGGGGAGGAATTCGACCAGAGTTCTCTTGCTTTTTCAGAAGTATCGAATTCCCTATGCCATGGGGTCTATTTATACTTGTAGATTCCTTAATGATTACAGATAAGTCCCTATCAGATAATCTTCTCTTAAGGCTATCCAAATCCATTCCTAGATAACTCTAATGGACAATTTTAGCTATCCTAATCCTCTTAGAATTCGTCCATAGTATATCCAAATGGATTTACAGTTTAAAGCTTAACTATCAAACAATTGACAGTTTATACCCCTTTATTTAATTAATCTCTTTAAGTCACCAAATTAATTCTAATTAATTCTATGACTTATATTAATCAAATAACAAATATATTATTCATTATATTATTCCCATAATATATTAATAATATTTATTCTCTCTTAATAAATCATCCTATCAAGTTGCTATGGTGAAGGCAACCCAAAAGGACCATGCACAACCGGATATAGTTACAGCCTTAGACACTATTCCAACAGGTTCCTCAGCAATATAAGTCAAATAAGGCAACCATGAGGGGGATGGAGTACAGCGAATGAACACCCAAGTTCATTAACACCTACAGGTGGCGAACCTGCTAATGTTTCCACAAGACTATCTAGAAAAGTCCGTGGTCGTCATCTAAACTCCGCTAGATGACTAAATCAAACAACAACGAGGCCTCTCATCTGTTTATTACACACCAACTATCTACCCATGTTCTACCCAACTGTTGGGTCGTGTTTTGAATGTTGCGTCTATTGGGCTCGTTTGTTAGTCCGTTTTTGTATCTCCGGTATGGGCCTGTCCATCTGTGAGTATAGTAGGGTTTATTATAAATATAGGTGCTTGCATGCATCTTAGAAAAACGAGAAAACGATAGTAACGATAGATCAGAGCATTATTCAGAAGTTTAATTATTGTTCTTGTAACCCTAAATCCTCTACAGCGGAAGTTCTTAGTCGAGCTCTGCTGAGGATTGTTTGAATTAATCATTCGACACATTGTGATTCAATCTTGTCTTGTTTATTGTTTTATGTTCTTCGTACTACCTGTTACAAAGATCTAATCGATCTTTAAATTTATTTAATAACTCATCAATTGGTATCAGAGCAGGAGGCTGTGTAATTCATACACTTCTTTTCTGTGAAAAAGGTTGCGATTAGGGTTATTCCGCATTTACTGATATTTATTGAGCCGTCATCCCATAATTGACGTAACTCAACATTTATTTGTGTTGCCCTAATTTAATATATTACAAGTCTGATCTTTTAAACAGGTTTTTCGATCAAGCATGGACGAGTCACAATCTAATCCCATTAACATCTCAAACAACATTGGATCAACGACAAAGATTCCCATCCTTTACACCCAGGATTACGAAGTCTGGGCACATCACTTTGAAGATTATGTCATCGGATCTGAGGACAATGGATATCTCATCTGGGAAGCAATCGTATCTGGACCATTCGCTCATTCAACAACTTCAAGAATTATTAAAAATCAGAAGGAGTATAATGATCTTTTGAAAGACGTTAAAGATATTGCTCAAGACGAAAAAGATAAATTTCAGTGCAATATTAAAGCATTGAGATTAATCAGATTCGCTCTTCAATCTGACACTTTCAGGCTGGTGAGTTCATGCAGCTCTGCCAAAGAAATATGGGATAGGCTGCGAGAGTTATATTCTACGGACGAAGATCTCGAGCATTCCATTCAAACCTTGCTATTGTCCGGATTTGGTGAATTCAAGCAGAGTCCTGAAGAAACCGTAACTCAGACGTTCGATCGCTTCAATCATCTTCTTAGTAAGATGATTAAACATGATATTGAAAGGAAGTTGATTGAACAAAAGGTTACATTTTTAAACGGTCTCAGATCTGAGTGGAGAGCGGTTGTGTCCACTGTTAAAGCGCATGAGCAATTCAAATCTTACTCTTTGGCGAAACTGGTAGGGATTTTGAAATCCCAAGAAAAGATTGTGTAACAGGAGAAAAATGTGGTTTCAAGCTTGGGATCATTGGCCCTTCTGTCCAAAAGCAAAGTTGTGATAGAAGATGAAGACCTCAACCTAGAGGATTATGACCTTACCTCTGAAGACTATGCAATGATGGTGTCAAACCCAAAGAGGTTCATCAAGAAAAGGTTCCCTACAAATAAGAACCAAAATTGGCAGGAAAGTTACAGTTCTGAAAAGGTTAGGGAAGAACCGAAGGCAGAAGAACCAAAGAAGGAACCGAAAGCTGAAGGAGATTCGGGTGTGAGCTGCTATTATTGTGGAGGAAAGAACCACTATGCAAAAGATTGTGTTCTCAAGAAAATGACAGAAAAGGATGAGGAGAAAGACGAAGAAACTGTGTTGTTGAAAAAGATGGAAGAGATCAAAAGAAAGAAATCCACTGCCAACCCTTCTATGAATGCTTTAATTGTGCAGGGTTCGGTAGCGGATGATGAGTTCGGTGGAGTGGAGGTCTGGTCAACCAATTCTGAGGACGATGAAGTCAGGAATCCATCTCATGGAAAGGCCTATGTTGCAAAAGGTGAAAGGAGCGGTGGAAAGTGTTTAATGGTGTCAGACGTGTCTCAGATGAGGGGATACAACACAGATAGTGGGAATGAAGACACAAAGGAGCGAGAGGACTTGTGCTTCACAGCAAAACCTCTCAACGTGCAGTTTAACGAGCTTAATGAATTAATCAAGAAGGTTATTAGTGACGAGCAGTTTGACGAAGAATGGTATATTGACAGTGGCTGCTCACGTCACATGACAGGAAGGAAGGAAGAGCTGAGGGAATTTCGGTCTCTTTCAAATGGTGGAAATGTCAAGTTCGGGAACAACTCCTTCGGCACCATAAAAGGCTATGGAATGATTACAAATGGTGATTTTACGATTAGGAAGGTTGCATACGTTGAAGGACTACAACACAACCTCATCAGTGTATCTCAGCTTGTTGGAGGTACCAGTCTCACGGTTTCATTCGATGATGAGGGTTCGGAAATAATTGAGAAGAAAATGAAAAGAGTCATTCTCAAATCAGAGCGCAAAGGTGAAATGTTTCCTCTGAACCTCAAACCCATCAAAGGGAATCCAGCTATTTGCCTGTTATCCAAAGCACAATCTAACGAAAGTTGGCTGTGGCACCGAAGGCTCTCTCATCTCAACTTTAAGGACATCAACAAACTTGTCACTGGAGGTCATGTTCGAGGTCTTCCATTGCTCAAGTTCGATAGAGAACATTTATGTGTTGCGTGTGAAATGGGGAAGCAGAGTCGTCAAAGTCACCCATCGATTGTAAACACTAAAGTTGTTGAACCATTAGAGTTAATTCACATTGACTTGTGTGGTCCATCATCTATCGAAAGCATCGGCGGTAGCAAGTATATTCTTGTCATCGTTGATGATTTCTCGCATTTTACATGGGTGTTCTTTCTGAAGCACAAATATGAAGCGACTCTCAAGCTGAAGACGTTTATCAAGCAGATCGAAGTACAGCTAAAGAAAGTCGTTCGCAACATCAGGAGCGATAATGGTCTAGAGTTCAAAAATAAAGAATTCGAAGAATTCTTAGCCGACAAAGGAACCAGTCATAACTTCTCAGCTCCCTACACTCCTCAACAAAACGGGATCGTCGAAAGACGAAACCAATCTTTGTGTGAGGCGGCCCGAAGCATGTTAAGTTTTGCTTCTTTACCTTTATATTTTTGGGTTGATGCTATTGCTGCTGCTTGTTTTACGCAAAACATGTCATATGTCAATAAGCGATTCACTCTCACTCCTTATGAGATCATCAACAACAGGAAGCCAAATGTCAAAATTTTCCATGTATTCGGCTCACGGTGCTTCATCTTCAATTCTAAAGAGCATCGTAACAAGTTCGATGTCAAAGCCGATGAAGGGATATTTATGGGCTATTCTCTCACTTCTAAAGCCTACAGGGTATTAAACAAGCACTCGAGGAAAATAGAAGAAACCTATTATGTGACTTTTGATGATAGTTATGTCAAAAAGCTTAAGGCCAAAGAAGACACAGTTGGAGAAATCTTTTCTCACACAGGCCAAGTCACAGCCTCCATTGCAAACCTATTTGAGAAGTTCGTCGAGTTATTTGATGAACCAGAGAAGGCAACTCTCTCAGAAGCGAGTGCAGCAGACAACAAAGTAGATCATCTGAAGCAACTCATCGAAGATACTGCAAAGAGAATGAATAAAGGAGGATCAAGTTCTGACGACCCTCCACAGCACGATACTTCAGTTGAGGGGGAGGGCACATCTTCGTCATTACAGGCGAGCTCACATGTTGAGGGGAAGAACTAGTCTCCAGCTGCTCCCGAAAGCTCATCTACACCCGAAAGTCTAGTGGTACCCGAAAGCTCAACACCGCACGAAACTCCTATAGCTCCAGAAACTCAAGACACACCTGAAAGCTTATCTATCGAGGGGGAGAATGCAGATATGTCTTATGACTATGATAGTCAATATGAACTAGAAGAGATGGTAAACGCTGAATTGGATCCATCTTATGATCCTAATTACCCTCCTCTTGTCAAATGGACCAGAGATCATCCTGTTTCTCAGGTTGTCGGTAATGTCTCTGAAAAGGTCCTGACCCGATCACAACTAAAGGCAAAACAAACTTCCTTATTTTCAAAAGTAGAATTTTGTATGTTTAACTCCTTCGTCTCAAAAGTTGAACCAAAGACAGTTAACACTGCTCTTGATCACTTCGATTGGGTTCAAGCTATGCAAGATGAACTGAATGAATTCGAAAGGAATAAAGTTTGGCGTCTCATTCCAACTCCTCCAGATGCCTCAGTTGTTGGTCTCAAATGGGTCTTCATAAATAAGATGGACAAGGAAGGCAACGTGATACGAAACAAAGCTCGTCTGGTAGTGAAAGGATACTGTCAGGAGGAAGGAATCGACTATGAAGAAACGTTCGCTCCTGTAGCTAGGCTGGAATCCGTTAGAATATTTCTTGCCTATGCTGCACACAAAAACTTTGAGGTCTACCAAATGGATGTCAAGTGCGCATTTCTAAATGGAGAACTTGAAGAAACCGTGTACGTGGAGCAACCTCCTGGATTCGTCAATGAAAGGTACCCTAGTCACTGTTACATTTTGGACAAAGCCGTATATGGACTGAAACAAGCTCCGAGGGCCTGGTATGAAACGCTAACCAAATTTTTAAAGATGTCAAAATTCAAACAAGGTTCGGTTGACCCAACCTTCTTTCGTAAGAAGGAAGGTAACCGCCTTATGATCGTTCAAATTTATGTCGATGATATCATCTTCGGCTCAACGAATCCTAGCTTAACAGCTGAATTCAGAAAGCTGATGGAGACTAAATTTGAAATGAGCTCAATGGGTCCAATTAACTTTTTCCTTGGTTTAAACATTAGACAGGGACCCGAAGGCATCTTTATTAATCAGGAAGCTTACACGAAGACTCTCCTTGCAAAATTTGGCATGATGGGAGACTCAAAGGTTAAAGTTCCAATGGCATTCGGCACCAAGCTCACTCCATCATTGGATAAGCCAACAGTTGATATTACACTATATCGCCAGATGATCGGTTCACTGATGTATCTTACTGCTAGCCGGCCTGATATCATGTTCTCGGTTTGTTACTGTGCTAGATTTCAGGCGAATCCATGTGAACCTCATATGCTTGCAGTGAAGAACATACTTCGTTATCTCAAGCGCACTACCTCTTTAGGCCTATGGTATCCATCCAACTCAGACTTCTTCGTTCAAGCCTACTCAGATGCAGACCTTGGAGGTTGTGGACTAGACATGAAAAGCACCACGGGAGGCTGCCAATTCCTAGACGGGAAGTTGGTTAGTTGGCAATCAAAGAAACAGACATGTGTATCTCTGTCTACCGCTGAAGCAGAATATATCGCAACTGCCTCTTGTACCTCTCAAGTGATTTGGATCCAAAGTCAACTCCGGGACTATGGACTCAATATGAAAAAGATCCCACTATATTGTGACTCTGAAAGTGCAATTAGGATCTGTCATAACCCAGTGCAACACTCGAAGACTAAGCACATAGCACTAAGGTATCACTTCATTAAAGATCATGTGGAAGATGGGAACGTCGAAATTCATTTTGTTCGAACCACTGATCAACTGGCTGACATCTTCACCAAAGCTCTTCCTAAATCATCGTTCAACAAAATTCTACAAGGGCTAGGAATGATGGAATCGGAGTCAGTACCAAACATTACCTCTCAAACTCAAAAGTGAGAAGCGAAATAGACCTAACGTTCGGGTTCGGGTCTTGTACTAATGTACCGAAATGAATCGAACGCTCGGGTTCGGTTGAATAATTTGCTTTTCGCTCATCAATCAAAGGTAGTTTTCTTGGTTGTAGATCTTATGTATAATTGCTCAAATTGCATTTATTTTATCATCAAAGTTATTCTCTTTTTAAAACCTATTTTCTTTGACAACCGAAATATACCGAACGTTCGGGTTCGGTTCCAAAAATTTTCTTACCCGAAATAGACCGAACGCTCGGGTTCGGTTCCAAAGTTTTTCACAAACCGAAATAAACCGAACGCTCGGGTTCGGTTCCAAATTTTTTTTCTCTCTGTAATTTTTTTTCTTATTTCATATTTTATTTATTCATAAAAACTCCAAAAATATTTTTTTTATTATAAATTCAAAAACTCCAAAAATATTTTGTTCTTTATTTTCTTTCTTTTTGGCTTTAATTTTATGTGTGTGTTCGTTTATGGGGAAATTATTGAATTAGCTAAGTGTCCCTAGAAGCATGTTGCTGTATGTGTCCAAAGCCTTACCTGATTCTGAATATTAGGCCTTACTGACTTGGTATAAACAAACCTTGTCTTCCCAATTAGGCTTCCTTATTTATTCTAATCATGAGCTACCTAACTCTCTTCTCACATGATATAAGAGTTTTCTGCTTGGTCCTATTTTTCATAGCAGAGGTATTTTGTTTTCTTACACCATCTAAATTGCATTTCTCCATCACTTTCGTTTCACAAAAGTAACCCTTGAGACTCTCAGAAATTACCACTGAGGTTTATGGTTACACAATTTCTGTGTTTATGATCTTAGTTTCGTGTCACTACGATCTAAGTGAAACCCTAAATTCAATACCCAATACGAATTGACGGTGAACAATTAATTTGCTCTAGTTTTCACTAATGAATTAACGTACGTACCTCCTTGAAATCTCAAAATTTTCTTTTGTGTGATTCCTATGAAATTGTTAACACCCATAACATTTCTTCCCTTGGGATCCAGTTTTAAATTTTTGTTGAGATTTTTTTTTTAAAAAAAATGTCCTAGCCAAATTAAATTATCTCCAACCTACTTGTTCAATAGACTACACCGGTCTCACAAGTACTTCGTTCGATTTCTGTCTTATATCAAGACTAGGAATTTTGAATCGAAGCGATAGCCACCTTAATAAGCCTAGTTAAAAGAAGCCTTTCAACACTTCTTAATAAGTGTTTGATCGTTATTCAACGGGAAACCACACAAACACTTTAAGGTCTCTCTTGACTTTGAAGGAAGAGATTCGTGCCCGGGATCATTTGTTTCGTGTCTTAATTGACATCACATATTTTCTCAAAAATTTTGTTTTATTTCTTTTCTTTTACACCCTAAGCACGAAAATCTTTGATTTTCCAAAATTCAGGTTCTATTGATTACAAGGCATTTTACTTGGATTGGCAGTCGATTAAAGGCTGTGGTTGATTTTAATCCACGTGGCGGTATTTTTCAAAAGATGCCGTTACAATTTAAAGGGATAAGATGAAGACATGCTGACTCAGGCGGGAGTCTAATCGATTTGATTTCAAACGGCGCTAAAAGGGAAAGCATGCGAATTGGAACAGTCTCATCTCCAAATGGCACAGAAGGGGCGCGTGTGAATCTGAAACGGTTCATATCCAAACGGTGATTGATGGAAGGCGTGTTATTTGGGATCTGACACTCTCTCTCATGCGTGATCATCGGCAACCCCAATTGTTACGCATCAGTCAACTCCGCGAAAACCCTTCATTTTTCGATAGAAGATTTAGGAAGATCTTTCTCTCTCCTTACCCCACAGTATAAAAGGCAACATCCTCCACCGTTTACCTCTTTACTGCAATTAAAATTCCCAGAGCGCAAGAAATCCCTGAACCTTCACTGTTCATCATCTTCTCCACTTTCTTCAAGCAATGGCAGATTCATCTTCTGTTCACGCAACATCCCACATACTGCCCATTCGCCCACAACAAAGCCTAATCATCGATTTATCCCCTCATGTTTACGATGCCTTCATGTTCCCTATTATCGAGTGTTTGAAGTTTTTTCCGATTGCTCCTGCACTTACAAGAGCTGAATCCGTTCCGATGGAGTTCTTGTCGCAGATCTTTGCGACTGCTCACTACGACAAGGTCGTTGACAGAATCTTCTTTGATATTTTTCAGCACAAGGCCTCAATTTCAAAGCAAAGATTTTGCTCGTTGTTAGGGTTTGAACCTGATTCCTCGAGGGTTAATCCTGAAACGATTCCAATGGGGCATTTGTTCAACATGTTTTACAACATGGGTTATACAGAGGTGCTTACTACGGTCACGAAGTTCAAGAAGTCGTGCCTACCGCCACAGTGGAATGGGATGTTCATTGTTCTATTTAAAGGGTTATCTGAAAGAAATGCTGGATCTGATGGTGCCAGTAGGTTGTTTTTGTCTATAATGTATGGTGTCTACAATGGCATCAACATGGATTATGGGTCTGTTCTGTGGCAACAACTCATCCAGAGTCTCTCCTTTACATCCAGGCATTTTGAAATTTCATATGCTAGGTTCTGGACTTTGATCACGAAATGGGTGATGGACAAGTACCAAGTTCCCATTGTTGCTGGTGCTCCAATGTCTTCGATTGGTACATTCCATACCACGAAGATCATTGTCTCGAACGCTTCAAAGTTTCCATTCAACGGTTCAATTCCGGAAACTATGTATGGCGATGTTCCTGCTGATAGCTGGATTATCCAGACGTACAAAGGATTTAAGCGTTCTGGTCCGAGGGATCTTACTCCGCAGTTGTTGAAGTCTATTCATGACGCCGACAAGCCTGCTCCAAGAGGCAAGAAGGCTGATAAGGGGAAACAGGTGGCGAAAGGGGCTAAAGGTCCTTCTCCAAAGAAGAGGAAACCAACCAAGGCTGCTCAGTCTCCGCAGCAAAAGCGCCGAAAAACTCAGCCCAAGCGAAAGTTGATCATCGCTTCCTCCTCAAGCGAGTCTGTGACATCCCCAAAATCTCGGCCAGAAAAGACCGATTTTCATTTATGCTTTTAAATATTTTCAGAGTAAATCCTTTTGATTTGAAAGAGTTGCGGAATTTGTTCCCAAAAACAAAACTTGATAAAACATTGTTTACCGAAGCATTTCATAAAAGAAATGTATTTTCATTATAATCAAAACTCGGGGTGTCATGTTCCGATACAGACCAATAAGCATAAACGAATACATTACAAGTCATATAACAAATATAAACATATGCAGACTTGTAAACAAAACAACTTGATGGTTCATCCATCTCATGCCCTTCCGCCACTACCTGTAATACAATTTAAAACTGAGTGGGTCAGGCTTGGGAGCCTGGTGAGCATATAGGGTTTTCAACCCACAATAAATATCATATTTAATTTTCACCAACCAACAATAACCCAATTACCCGTTCCCGTTATTCTCACTTTAATGTCCCTAAAACAACTAACATAAGGGACCTAGTCTAAGAATATTTCATCGGGGCGACAACACATGCTTCGGGGGTACCTCAGCAATATAAGTCAAATAAGGCAACCATGAGGGGGATGGAGTACAGCGAATGAACACCCAAGTTCATTAACACCTACAGGTGGCGAACCTGCTAATGTTTCCACAAGACTGTCTAGAATAGCCAGTGGTCGTCATCTAAACTCCGCTAGATGACTCAATCAAACAACAACGAGGCCTCTCATCTGTTTATTACACACCAACTGTCTACCCATGTTCTACCCAACATATTAGTAGAGAAAAATATACATTTGTATACATAGTTTAAAAACCTGTATAGCATGCTTTAATCAACACATATATCACAAAACAGATGAGGCACACACACACATAACACATATCTCATAAAGAAATAAGCAGATCTATAAGATAGAAGAGAGTGAATACTCATTCACACATAACACAACCAAATATATACACATAGCACGTATTTTATATATAATACTTCGTATTATTGTATTTGGAAAGAAAATAACTACACACTCACACTTATAAACAACAATACTCTTAATACACTCGAACCAAACTCGTATTATTATTGTGTTTATGAAAGGTAGTATACACTCACTTGATCAGAAGATGATCGGACAGCACTACGGCTTATAGAAGTAGAAATCCTCAGCAGATCTGGAAGATCTCTTCAAAAATCGAACTTCTCGCGGGCAGAGCTTCGACTCGGGAACCACACTTTTCGGGGTCTTCGGGATCTCGGGACTTGCCTCGGGGCTAGAGTATGATACCGGGGCTTCGGGGTATTTCTAGCACGCAAAACGATGCAAAACGGGAGAGAGAAGAGAAGAAATTGGCAATTGGGTCGGCTGCCTTCGGTTCCTATTTATAGGAGGCTGGAGCCTCGGAGTACGCGGGGCGTACTGCGTTACGCAGGGCGTACTGCCCAAAACGTCATTGCTTACGTATCCGAAGTGCTCGAGTGCGAGTGTCGACATCCCTCGGAGTACGCGGGGCGTACTCGAGTACGCGGGGCGTACCTCGGATCAGATCGGTGACTCCTTCGGATAATGCTTCCGAATTTTGATTTAAATTTAAATACAAAATGATTAATAAACTTCAGAAATTCATAACTTCTTCATACGAACTCCGTTTTCGACGTTCTTTATATCCACGCGAAGGTGAGACTACGCTCTACAACTTTCGTTTAGACTCCGTCGGCTAATTTTGATTTATTTTTATTAATTATTTTTAATAGGCCGGGACAGAAACTTTCGTTATAAATTCATAACTTCTTCGTTTGACGTCCGTTCTCGCCTAACTTTTTATCGCTTCGATACCAACAATGAGATCTTCGATTCTCATTTAGATTGCTTCGGCTAACAACCGCTCGATCTCAAATCGAGTAAAACAGGTTGTATATCGCTAAGCCGGAACTTCGATAAATCATAACTTCCTCATACGAAGTCAGATTTGGGCGTTCTAAATATATTCGGAAACCTCTTTTCAACTACTACAACATTATTCAAAGATATTAAGTTTATTTTACACTTAAATTTTGACGCTTATTTTTATTCTTAATTAATCAAACCACATAATTAAGCAATTAAGCACAAAACACATAATACTCAAATAATACAATCTTATTATTTCAAAACGGGTTACAGAGGTCAACCTAGACTATTACATTGCTACAAATGGCAAGCCCAAAACACAGGCGTTACAATTCTCTCCACCTTAGAATGATTCCGTCCCCGGAATCACACATCAACAAACAAATGCGGATAGCGACTCAACATGTCACTCTCCGACTCCCAGGTGAGATTCGGCCCATTCGTGTGTTTCCATCGGACAAGCACTAACCCAACCATTTTGCGTCGCAACTTCTTAGTCTTTCGGTCAACAATTGCCTCTGGTTCTTCAATCAACCTTTTGTTCTCATCAATTCTCAATTCAGAAATTGGAATTATATCGGGAACTTCTCCCGTGAACTTCCTCAAATAACACACATGAAAAGTGTTGTGAATTCCATTCAGTTCTTCGGGTAATTCGAGCTTGTAAGCTTGGTTCCCAATCCTCTGAAGGACTTTAAACGGTCCAATAAACCTTGGACTCAACTTTCTCCTTTTTCCAAATCTTATAAGTCCCTTCCACGGCGAGACTTTAAGCAAAACCGAATCTCCAACCTCAAAAGTCATCGGTCTTCGCTTCTTGTCAGCATAGCTCTTTTGACGATCTTGAGCTGCTAACATTCTTTCCCTAATTATTTTCAACTTTTCAGCAGTTTGATGAACCATCTCCGGTCCCATAAACTGCTTTTCCCCAGCCTCAAGCCAACAAGACGGCGTACGACACTTCTGTCCATACAAAGCTTGATAAGGTGCCATCTTAATGCTCGAGTGAAAACTATTATTATAGGAAAATTCTACCAACGGTAAATGTTCATCCCAATTACCTAGGAATTCCAAGGTACATGCTCTCAGCATATCTTCAAGTGTTTGTATTGTTCTTTCACTCTGACCATCAGTCTGCGGATGGTAAGCTGTGCTTAAACATAACTTGGTACCCATTTCCTCTTGTAGACTTTTCCAAAACCTTGAGGTGAAACGGCTATCACGATCCGATACAATCGTTAACGGAACACCGTGAAGCCTCACAATTTGCTTCACGTAAGAATTCGCAAGCTTTTCCATAGACCATTTCTCCCTGGCCGCTATGAAATGCGCACTCTTAGTGAATCGATCAACGACCACCCAAATCATGTCGTGACCATTCTTTGTTCTGGGCAGTTTAGTGACAAAATCCATAGCAATGTCTTCCCACTTACCCATAGGCACAGGCAATGGTTCTAAACTCCCGTAAGGTTTCTGATGTTGTGTCTTGACTCTCGCACAAGTCACACACTCGGCCACATACTTTGCAACATCAAGCTTCATCGTCGGCCACCAGTAGTAGGGTTTTAGGTCCCTATACATTTTAGTGCTACCCGGATGAATTGAGTACATGGTTTTGTGAGCTTCTTCCATTAGAAGATCCCTAATTCCTCCTGACTTAGGTACCCAAATACGATCTTGGAATACCTTCAGTCCATGACCGTTAGTACCAAACACCAACATTTTACCCAAACGTTCCTCCTTTCGGTCATTTTTCTCAGAAGCTTCCTCTTGAGCTTTCTTTATACTTTCCACAATAGTCGAGACAACTTCAATTTTCAACGCTCTTGGCCTCTTCCTTTCAAGATTGACTTTCCGACTGAGAGCATCAGCAACAACATTAGCTTTACCGGGGTGGTAAAGTATCTCGCAGTCGTAGTCTTTAAGTAATTCTAGCCAGCGTCGTTGCCTCATATTCAATTCTTTCTGATTAAAGAGGTATTGGAGACTCTTATGATCAGTGAAAAGTTTGCACTTCGTGCCATAGAGGTAATGCCTCCATATTTTCAGAGCGAAAACTACCGCTGCCAACTCCAAATCATGAGTCGGGTAATTCTTTTCGTGCTCTTTCAGCTGTCGAGACGCATATGCTATCACCTTTTCTCTTTGGGTCAAAACACAACCCAATCCAACACCAGACGCATTGCTATAAACAGCGAAGTCTTCAACTCCATCGGGTAGAGAAAGTATCGGTGCCTCGCATAGCTTCTTCTTTAACTTCTCGAATGCTTCTTTATGCTTCTCACTCCAAGCATAAGTAGCTCCTTTGTGGGTCAAAGCTGTCAATGGAATAGCAATCGAAGAAAAGCCTTGGATAAACCTGCGATAATATCCGGCTAATCCTAAAAAGCTTCGAATCTCCGTGGGACTTTTCGGTTGTTCCCACTTCGTCACAGCTTCGATCTTCGCTGGATCAACCATTATCCCTTCTTGGTTGACCACGTGACCCAAGAATTGGACCTCACGAATCCAAAAATCACATTTGGAGAACTTCGCATAAATCTTCTCCTTCTTCAAAACTTCTAACACTTCTCGCAAGTGTCTGCCATGCTCCTCCTGGCTTTTCGAGTAGATCAGAATGTCGTCTATAAACACTATCACGGATTTATCAAGGAAAGGATTACAAACCCTATTCATCAAATCCATGAACGCTGCCGGAGCATTGGTTAGTCCAAACGACATAACCAAGAACTCGTAGTGTCCATATCTAGTTCTGAATGCAGTCTTCTCAATATCTGACTCTCTTACTTTCAGCTAGTGATATCCTGACCTAAGATCGATCTTCGAGAAATAGCTCGAACCTTGCAATTGATCAAATAGGTCATCAATCCTCGGCAACGGATATCTATTCTTTATTGTTGCCTTGTTCAGCTCTCTGTAATCGATGCACATTCTCATACTTCCATCTTTCTTCTTCACAAATAACACCGGAGCTCCCTAGGGCGATGAACTAGGTCTAATGAAACCTTTGTCCAATAACTCCTGAAGTTGCATCATCAGCTCCTTCATCTCCGTCGGTGCTAATCGATAAGGTGCTTTTGCTATTGGCGTGGTTCCTGGTAACAAGTCTATTCTAAACTCCACTTGTCTATCAGGTGGTAATCCAGGAAGATCCTCGGGGAACACTTCCGGAAAATCACACACCACTGGAATGCTCTGCATCACCTTCTTTTCCTTCTTAGCATCAATCACAAATGCTAAATATGATGTACATCCCTTGGTCAAGCACTTTCTGGCTTTCATTAGAGAAATGATCCCAGAATTCACTCGTCGTTTGTCCCCATACACCATAAACGAATCTTTTCCAGGCGGGTTTACTTTAACTATCTTTTTCTTGCATAAAATTTCGGCATCATTGGCGCTAAGCCAATCCATTCCCAAGACGATGTCGAAACCATTAAGTTCGATAGGCAATAATTCCTCGTGAAACTTATTCCCATTCAGATCAATTAAGATGCTTTTCATACGATGACTAACAGGTACAAACTTGCCACTAGCTACTTCGACTAATAAAGCATCATCTAGTCTATTAATAGGCAAAGCTAGCTTTCTACCAAACTCACGCGAAATAAAGGAGTAGTTGGCTCCATAATCAAACAATATTTGAGCAGGTAAATCATTTACGAGAAAGGTACCTGAAGCGACATCAGCTTCATCTTTCGCAGCCTCAAGTGTCATCTGGAAGGCCCTCGCCTTCGGCTTTGGTGGAATGTTGGGCTTTGCTGCCTCCTTCTTCCTCGGACAGTCCTTCAAAATGTGCCCCTCTTCATTACACCCAAAACACATCCTTTTGTTGTTCGGACATTCATTGGCAAAATGTCCGACCTTTCCACACTTGTAGCTGGTTACATCCTCACTACATTTCCCAAAGTGCTTTTTCTTACACTTATCACACCACTTTGCTTCGCCTCCTTTTCCTCCAAACTTTTTCGAATCTGATTTCGAAAATTTGCTCTTCTTACTGGAACCAGATGTTCCTTCAAACTTCCTTTTCTCACCAACCTCAACCTTGACGGTGGTTCTTCCCTTTATCATGTTTTCAACAGACTTGGCAGCCCAGATAGCTGCCTCTAGAGTAAGTGCCTGACGTACTGGCACCTCGTACTCCCATGGAAGTCCCTTCGCATACCGATCCACCTTTGTCAACTCGTCTGGAACGATACGCAAGGCAAACTCCATCTTATCGGTGAAGTTATTGGTGTATTCATCAACTGACATGCTACCCTTCGTCAATGTCAAAAACTTATTCTCCAACTCCAACAGATTTTGAGCCGAGCAGAACTTGCGCTTGAACTGCACCAAGAACTCTGCCCATGACAATTGCAGTGGCTCATTAGGGCTTAAGGTCTTCCCTAGAGTGTTCCACCAACGAACGGCTCCACCTCGGAATTGACGCACGGCATAGATAGTCTGCAACTTACCTCTGCAGCCACACGTCATGAAGGCTAGCTCCATTTCGGAGATCCAATCCATAACCCCAATCGGATCCTCCTTTCCATTGAAGGTCGATGGTTTGCAACTTAGAAAGTCCTTGTACTTGCACCCCATTCCATCATTCCTTCCATCATGGTTGTTTTGCCTAACTATCGGTGGGTTGGCTTGACCAATAGACCCACTGAAGTTTCCACCTTCCGAGTGCCCTTCAATTAATTCAGGCTCTTCCACACGAATCGACAGTTCTTCACGATTTTGTTGAAGCACCCGTCTAGTTTCATCCATCTGACGATCCAACATCGTTTGAATCATCAATTGTACACCAGCCATGGTTATTGGCTCAGGTGCTGCTGCTACGACAGGTATTGGCTCAATCACTGGTGGTTGATTCCTGTTTTCGTCAGCATTTCCAACTCCACTTCTTGTTCTCACCATTTTGATCTACACACCGAATAAGGTGAAATTAGATCCTCAATCATGATGGATATTCAAATCATCCTTATCACTCCGAAACGTTTACATGCTAGTTCTAATATCGTAGACGTACGCTTAGAATCCTACACACATAAGGTTTCTAGATCCGGTCGGCAACAGACCATAGATCCGAACAAATAATATCATATATGGCAACATATAACATTTAGCACATAAAGCATTTTAGGCAACTTTCCTAAAATAAACTAGTGCTCGTGTCTAAATCACAACAGACACACATCTCAAAACTTCACTTAGCATTCTAAGTTTAAGTCTAGAAATCCTACAAATTCCTAGTTCGCTTAAACTAATGCTCTGATACCAACTGTGACATCCCCAAAATCTCGGCCAGAAAAGACCGATTTTCATTTATGCTTTTAAATATTTTCAGAGTAAATCCTTTTGATTTGAAAGAGTTGCGGAATTTGTTCCCAAAAACAAAACATGATAA
This sequence comes from Lactuca sativa, assembly GCF_002870075.4. NCBI lineage: Eukaryota > Viridiplantae > Streptophyta > Magnoliopsida > Asterales > Asteraceae > Lactuca > Lactuca sativa. Next base: position 275,361,663 of record NC_056627.2, read on the forward strand.
AACATTGTTTACCGAAGCATTTCATAAAAGAAATGTATTTTCATTATAATCAAAACTCGGGGTGTCATGTTCCGATACAGACCAATAAGCATAAACGAATACATTACAAGTCATATAACAAATATAAACATATGCAGACTTGTAAACAAAACAACTTGATGGTTCATCCATCTCATGCCCTTCCGCCACTACCTGTAATACAATTTAAAACTGAGTGGGTCAGGCTTGGGAGCCTGGTGAGCATATAGGGTTTTCAACCCACAATAAATATCATATTTAATTTTCACCAACCAACAATAACCCAATTACCCGTTCCCGTTATTCTCACTTTAATGTCCCTAAAACAACTAACATAAGGGACATAGTCTAAGAATATTTCATCGGGGCGACAACACATGCTTCGGGGGTACCTCAGCAATATAAGTCAAATAAGGCAACCATGAGGGGGATGGAGTACAGCGAATGAACACCCAAGTTTATTAACACCTACAGGTGGCGAACCTGCTAATGTTTCCACAAGACTGTCTAGAATAGCCAGTGGTCGTCATCTAAACTCCGCTAGATGACTCAATCAAACAACAACGAGGCCTCTCATCTGTTTATTACACACCAACTGTCTACCCATGTTCTACCCAACATATTAGTAGAGAAAAATATACATTTGTATACATAGTTTAAAAACCTGTATAGCATGCTTTAATCAACACATATATCACAAAACAGATGAGGCACACACACACATAACACATATCTCATAAAGAAATAAGCAGATCTATAAGATAGAAGAGAGTGAATACTCATTCACACATAACACAACCAAATATATACACATAGCACGTATTTTATATATAATACTTCGTATTATTGTATTTGGAAAGAAAATAACTACACACTCACACTTATAAACAACAATACTCTTAATACACTCGAACCAAACTCGTATTATTATTGTGTTTATGAAAGGTAGTATACACTCACTTGATCAGAAGATGATCGGACATCACTACGGCTTATAGAAGTAGAAATCCTCAGCAGATCTGGAAGATCTCTTCAAAAATCGAACTTCTCGCGGGCAGAGCATCGACTCGGGAACCGCACTTTTCGGGGTCTTCGGGATCTCGGGACTTGCCTCGGGGCTAGAGTATGATACCGGGGCTTCGGGGTATTTCTGGCACGCAAAACGATGCAAAACGGGAGAGAGAAGAGAAGAAATTGGCAATTGGGTCGGCTGCCTTCGGTTCCTATTTATAGGAGGCTGGAGCCTCGGAGTACGCGGGGCGTACTGCGTTACGCGGGGCGTACTGCCCAAAACGTCATTGCTTACGTATCCGAAGTGCTCGAGTGCGAGTGTCGACATCCCTCGGAGTACGCGGGGCGTACTCGAGTACGCGGGGCGTACCTCGGATCAGATTGGTGACTCCTTCGGATAATGCTTCCGAATTTTGATTTAAATTTAAATACAAAATGATTAATAAACTTCGGAAATTCATAAATTCTTCATACGAACTCCGTTTTCGACGTTCTTTATATCCACGCGAAGGTGAGACTATGCTCTACAACTTTCGTTTAGACTCCGTCGGCTAATTTTGATTTATTTTTATTAATTATTTTTAATAGGCCGGGACAAAAACTTTCGTTATAAATTCATAACTTCTTCGTTTGACGTCCGTTCTCGCCTAACTTTTTATCGCTTCGATACCAACAATGAGATCTTCGATTCTCATTTAGATTGCTTCGGCTAACAACCGCTCGATCTCAAATCGAGTAAAACAGGTTGTATACCGCTAAGCCTGAACTTCGATAAATCATAACTTCCTCATACCAAGTCAGATTTGGGCGTTCTAAATATATTCGGAAACCTCGTTTCAACTACTACAACATTATTCAAAGATATTAAGTTTATTTTACACTTAAATTTTGATGCTTATTTTTATTTTTAATTAATCAAACCACATAATTAAGCAATTAAGCACAAAACACATAATACTCAAATAATACAATCTTATTATTTCAAAACGGGTTACAGAGGTCAACCTAGCCTATTACATTGCTACAAATGGCAAGCCCGAAACACAGGCGTTACAGAGTCTGAGGGTGAGAGTTCGGATTCTGACGAATCTCCACGAGGCAACACTCCACCCAGATCTCCTACACCAAAAGTTCATGTCTCTACTTCTCCTATTAACTCTCCACCTAAAACCATTCCTATTTCTATTCCCCCCATAACTTCCACTACTTCAATACCACCCACTTCCATCCCAATACCAACACCAATATTCACCGAAGCAACCACAACATGCACTGCAGATGTTCGAGCCAACGTATCTGATACGGGGGTTCATACTGATGCACCCGAAACCACCCCAGCACCCGAAACCACAAAAGCATCCGAACCTACACCAATACCCGAAACAACCCAACCTGAACCAACCCATACTTCTACACCACCAGCTTCACCACCACCACCTTCTCCTGGTCATGTTTCAGAGGGTGAAGAACCATTCCTTGGCGGGGAAGATATGACGTTTGACTCGGTCTACTATAGTCCGTTTCAAATACAGAGTGATGACGATGACGATGCTCCTATCACAAAACGACATCTCAAGGAGCTCCATGACAAAGTTGATTTACTCATCGCCTCCTCTTCCACTTCTCAGTCATCCCTTTCTGAAGATGCAGTTCAGAAGATTGTTGACGCTTTCTCTAAGGCTCAACAAGATTCCATTGCTTCTGCAACCTCCGCCATCGACGCCTCAACAAAAGCCTATCAGGCTGCGACCGAAAAAGTCGATAAACTATTTTCTGATGCCTCTTCCTTGTTAAAGTCTTTACAGGAGAGTGCAAATGCTGCAAAGACTACGTTGGAACCAGTTGTTCAACAGCTAGCAACGTCAGTTTCTACTGAGTTGCAGTCATTCGCTTCTTTTCGTCAATTGCTTTCAGACGATAACTCAGCATTTCGTGCAACCATTGACGAGCGTCTCTCGAAGCTCCAAGAAGATTTGGCTGCTGAGAACACTCTTATGGATGTTCTTTCCAAGAAGACCACTGCTCTGAAGGTCAAGAGTGTTCAACTCTCCCACTCTCAGCAAGAGATTGACTCTCTTCGGTCCGAAAGGGAGGTGATAAAGACGTGTGTTTCGGATGTCCACTCTGCCATCTCAAACATCCTCGAAGCACATGATCCTATCCTTAACTATTCTGTGAGGCGTACCCTTTCAGAGAAGCTCGCTCCCGCCCTTGCCCTGCTAAGCAAAATTGAAGGGCTACTTGATTTCGTGTCCATTCCGAAACAAGGGGGATAGAAGGAATCTGTATCCCAACCACCTCATTCCTCAAAGGCAACTCACACTACCGAACCTCCTCCAGTAGGCCAAGCCTCCGGTTCGGGTGTGAAAGACAAAGGCAAAAATATTGCTGAGGAAGAAGACAAAGAAACAATTGCCAACTTGTTGAAGCGTATAAGTCGACGCAATGAGGCTGATGTCAGTGCTCGTGTGGCAAAAGAGGCTGAAGAAGTTGAACGAAAACAGAAGGAAGCCCACGACCTTCTTGAGAGTAGGAAAACTCTTTTTCCTGCATGGACTCTCGAGAGGATGATTAAAGAAGCCATTGACACACCGAGTATCTTGTGGCTGGAACCGGTAATCTCTTTTGATTGTTCCAATACTGTCGACTCTCAGTTTGACATGCCACTGACCCGAAAGGCGTTCATCTTTCATGCCTTCTCCAACGTTGCAGAGTTCCCTCATCCTCATCCACAGGTTGATCGGGACTTAATCGATTTCTATCTGAAGGCTGCTCAACCTCAGTATCAGACTTGGAGCGCTCAGAAGATTATCAACGTTCGGGTCTTGAAGCCGTATACTGAAGGGAACTTCATTAACATTCGGTTCAAGGTACTTCGGGGATCTGCCAAAACTAAACATGCAATTTCTCTTGCAGATCTTCCAAACCTCAATCCCCATGATTGGATTATCTTGCACACCATCCTTCTCACCAACGAAGCTGAATATGGTCCGATCATCGACCATCTCAAGAGGATGCTGGTGTGCTACATCATGGAAGTTGCACTGATGGATCAGGAGATAACAAGCGTATTCAAGAAGAAACCAAAAATATCTCTTGTTGGCTCGGCCAGTGATCTGAACCAAATGCAGATGGGTAGAATTGACTCAAGAAGGAATTCAGTCATGTTCACCAGGAACGAAGGACAGAAATGTCTTTTTGCCTTGGCTGACAAACATCTGTACACTACTGCTTGCTTAGAGCATGTTTTGGGGATCATCCACAGATGCAAACAAAACTCAGCGGATGATGTCAAGTACTTCGATGACATGATTCAATGGTACATTCGGTTCAGACAGACTATTCTCGCTCTTATCACACGTCTGTTTGATACTGTAAAGAAGACACCCACTGCTGGCCCGAAGAAGAAGTAGTCTCGCTCCAATTTGATGCAAAGGGGGAGATTGTTGGGTCGTGTTTTGAATGTTGCATCTATTGGGCTCGTTTGTTAGTCCGTTTTTGTATCTCCGGTATGGGCATGTCCATCCGTGAGTATAGTAGGGTTTATTATAAATATAGGTGCTTGCATGCATCTTAGAAAAACGAGAAAACGATAGTAACGATAGATCAGAGCATTATTCAGAAGTTTAATTATCGTTCTTGTAACCCTAAATCCTCTACAGCGGAAGTTCTTAGTCGAGCTTTGCTGAGGATTGTTTGAATTAATCATTCGACACATTGTGATTCAATCTTGTCTTGTTTATTGTTTTATGTTCTTCATACTACCTGTTACAAATATCTAATCGATCTTCAAGTTTATTTAATAACTCATCACCAACATATTAGTAAATAAAAATATACATTTTTATACATAGTTTAAAAACCTGTATAGCATGCTTTAATCAATACATATTCCACATAACAGATGAGGCACACACACACATAACATGTATTTCATAGAGAGTAAATATTATCCATGAGATAGAAGAAAGTGAATACACATTCACACACATAATCACAAAATTATACACATAACACGTATTTTATATAAAATACTTCATAATTATACGTTAGAAGAAAGTAACTACACACTCACACGTATAAACCACAATATACTTAATACACTAAAACCATACTTGTATTATTATCGTGTTTATGAAAGGTAGTATACACTCACTTGATCAGAAGATGATCGGACAACACTACGACTTGCAGAAGTAGTAATCCTCAGCAGATCTGGAAGATCTCTACAAAAATCGAACTTCTCGCGGGCAGAGCTTCGGCTCAGGAATCGCACTTCTCGGGATCTCGGGAGCGCGAAACTTCCTTCTTAACTTGGATATGAGATCCGGGGCGTCGGGATGGCTTCGGGGGTTTACACGCAGAGCTTCGGCACAAAATGGAGGAGAAATGAGCAAATAAGCCTGGAACCCTCGCATCCTATTTATAGGAGGCTGGAGCCTCGGAGTACGCGAGGTGTACGGCCTTACGCAGGGCGTACTGGTCCGAAATCGTTATTGCGTTCGTCATCCGAAGTCACTTGAGTGCGAGGCGGTGCATGCATCGGGGTACGCTGGGCGTACGCGAGTACGCGGGGCGTACCTCGGATCAGATTGGTGACTCCTCTTCGGATAATGCCGGCTTTTCTAATTAAATTTAAATACAAATTATTTAATAAACTTTGGAAATTCATATCTTCTTCATACGAACTCCGTTTTCGACGTTCTTTATATCCACGTGAAGGTGAGACTACGCTCTACAACTTTCGTTTAGACTCCGTCAGCTAATTTTAACTTTATTTTTATTATTTATTTTTAATAGGCCGGGACAGAAAAACTTCGTTATAAATTCATAACTTCTTTGTTTGACGTCCGTTCCCGCCTAACTTTTCATCGCTTCGATACCAACAACGAGACCTTCGATCCTCGTTTAGATTGTTTCGGCTAAAAACCGCTCGATCTCAAATCGAGTATTTCAGGCTGCATACCGCTAAGTCGAAACTTCGATAAATCATAACTTCCTCATACGAAGTCAGATTTGGGCGTTCTATATATATTCGGAAACCTCGTTTCGACTACTACAACATTATCCAAAGATATCAAGTTTATTTTATACTTAAATTTTGACGCTTATTTTTATTCTTAATTAATCAAACCACATAATTAAGAATTTAGGAAAAAACACATAATACTAAAATAATACACTCTTATTATTTCAAAACGGGTTACAAAGGTTAACCTAGACTATTACATTGCTAAAAATGGCAAGTCCATTACATTGCTAAAAATGGCAAGTCCGGAAACACAGGCGTTACATTGTCATACTTTATAATGCCGCCATCTTTTAGAGAGCGAAACTCCCTTAGTTCCTCCTTCCTTCCTGTCATGTGACGCGAGCAACCACTGTCAATGTACCATTCTTCGTCAAACTGCTCGTCACGTATAACCTGCAAAAAATTAAGCAGATTTAGGAACCCAAAGTTTCTTGGGTCCTTGTGAGCCTTTTACATGACATGGTATAGTAAGAGAAATATGAACCATATATGTGCATTTAATTAAAGTGGTTTCATCTTTTCTTTTAATGGTGAAAACTTTAATTTTTGTTGACTTAGGAGAACTAGGGCTTTTGACAGAAGGACTAGAATTTAGAAATTTGGAATTAGGAGAGACGTTAGGTTCTTGATTCTTGAGATCAGACTTGTAGGCTTGAGGAACGAAACTTTTCTTTCGGTTGGAGTTGGATGAGGGACCAAAACTTCCCTTTCGGTTGTTTAGGGATGAGGGACCGAAGTTTCCCTTTTGGTTGTTTAAGGATGAGGGACCGAAACTTCCATTTCGGTTGTTTAGGGATAAGGGACCGAAACTTTCCTTTCGGTTGTAGTTGGAAGATGAACTGAAACCACCCTTTCGGTTGTTGATGGGTGATGGACCGAAACCACTCTTTCGGTTGTATTCACTTGAGGAACCGAAACTACCCTTTCGGTTCCAATCTTCTGAAGGACCGAAACCGCTCTTTTGGTTCCTGTCGTAACTGTGCTTCTGGTTCCTTGGGTTTTCCTCCAATTTAGACTTTCTTTCAATCCTTACAAAATCAGGATTTTGAGAGTTCCAAAATCGTTTTCTTTCGGAGAGATTCTTCTTGTATCTTACGTTCCGTTGATGCTTTCGATCGGCGACCTGTTTGGGATTTCTATGAATGTTGTCCTTTCTTTTAGAAGCATGAGCACAACATTCACTCTTTGTTGAAGAAGTTTCACTTGTAGTTTGCATCGGTTCATCCACATATGGTTTAATTCCACTTGTGCTCGACGCATCGTACTTTGTAGGCTCATTTAGTGGTTCAGGTATGTATCTACCTTTCACTCTCCATGAGGTTTTCTGAGAGAGACCCTTCGTCTCATCTGTGTTGTCGATTGGGGCTGACCAAAAGTACTCATCACATCCACCAACATTGTCTTCTTCTACCATCGCTGTTAACTCTGCAGTTTGTTGTGGAGTGACCCCCGATACAGTGTAAACTTGATTTGGGGTAGTTTGAACCTTTTGGTACATAACAGCTTTAGCTTTGAGAGTTTTGGACCTGTCAGTAGTGGAGCGAGCAAACTCAACAGAGTTTTCAGAAATGAGGTTCTTATTGGACTTTGGTTCATTCTTGGCTAATTCAGAACAGTCTATCAAATCTTCTACAAAAATTTCACTCATATCATCGTCCTCATTAAGTTCTGATGTATTTTCAACATCAATTTTGTTATCTGAACTTAAGTTGGCATTCAATGAGTCAAATTTTTGTATAGTTTCGGTTCTCAGTTTCAATCTATCATTTTCATCTAGTAGATTTTTGAGCATGTCCTTGTGGTCCTTGGACTTTATGTAGGATTTAGTTTTGTCCATACCTATCTTATATGTTGGGGACACTTCATCAGAGGACACGACACTTTCACAATTGTATGCTTCTGCATCGATTTCATCCTCCTTTAATTCAAGGAAAGGTAAAATCATACGATGATTTTTCTTCCCTATTTCACAATCAAGATGCAACTGAGTAATGTTAAAATAAAGCCTCTTTGCAATTAAAGAAAAAACGTTTCTCTATTTGAGAAGTTTAAGATTATCTCTTTGCAAATAAATAGAATCATCTTTTGATCTAATTAATTCCTTTTCCTTTTGCTCGATCCACATTTTTCGTTCCTCACTCTTTGATGAAATCCTGCTGATTTGATCAGTTAGGTTAGAATTCGTGACACGGGTTTGGGTGAGACTGCTACTTATGCTAGAGAATTTTGACTTCAAATTATTTAATTCCTTTTCATAATTATTAGCAGGTATTTTTAGAGAGGCAAGAATATCTTGTACCTTTTTGATCAACTCATCGCATTCATTGATCTGAGTACTGACAGGCTTGGTAGCGAAACATCTGTCCTCTCGCTCTCTTTCTTCTTCAACTCCCCCATCAGTTGTGTATCCTTTCATTTGGGACACACCCTCGGTCACTGCAAAGCATCTTCCCATTGACTGCTCTGCTTTTGCCATCATAGACTTTCCGTGAGTAGGTTTCCTAACTTCATCATCCTCCGAATCTGTGGACCAAACTTCCACACTTCCAAACTCATCACTGTTGGTTAAACCTTGCACAATTAAAGCATTCATAGTAGAGTTATTAACAACAGACTTTCTTTTCTTTATCTCCTCCAATCTTCTCAGGAGGCTCGCTTCCTCGTCATCTTCGCCTGTCTTCTTTTCTTTCTTTCTCAGCATGCAGTCTTTGGCAAAATGATTTTTGCCTCCACAGTAATGACAGTCAAATCCTGAGTCGCCTCCAGTTTTAGTCTCCTTCTTTGACTCTTCATATTTTGATCCCATCTTCGGTTCCTCCTTGACTCGTTTGACGCTATAACTTCCTTGCCAATTTCGGTTTTTGTTGGCTGGGAATTTCTTCTTGATGAATTTTCTGGAGTTCGACACCATCATTGCATATTCTTCGCCGGTTAGATCAAAATCAGCAAGATCTAATTCCTTTTCTTCTTCGATTGGACTCTTTCCTTTAGAGACAAGAGCTAGAGAACCAAGACTCGAAACAACATTCGTTTCCTTTGATAAGGCATTCTCATGGGATTTTAAAATACCCACATGTTTTTCCAAAGAGTATGAATTGAACTGTTCATGAGCTTTGACAGTTGACACAACGGCCATCCATTCAGATCTGAGACCATTCATGAAAGTGACCTTTTTTTCAATCACCTTTCTTTCAATCCCATGCTTTATCATCTTGCTCAAAAGATGATCGAAACAATCAAAAGTTTGCACAAGCTTTTCTTCAGGCTTTTGCTTAAAATCACCAAACTCTGATAACAGGAGCGTTTGAATAGAATGTTCCAGATCTTCATCTGTGGAATATAATTCTTTCAATCTATCCCAGGTTTCCTTAGTTGTAGTACATGAACTTACCAGTCGAAACGTATCCGATTGCAGCGCAAACCTTATCATCCTTAGAGCTTTGATGTTGCACTGAAACTTCTCTTTTTCATCCTGAGGAATGTCTTTGACGTTATTAACAAGCTGATTGTACTCCTTCCGCGTTTTAACAATCTTTGACGTGCTAGAATGAGCGAATGGGCCTGAAGTGATTGCTTCCCAGATTAGATACCCATTGTCCTCCCATCCAATCACGTAGTCTTCAAAGTGATGCGTCCAAACTTCATAGTTTTGTGTATACAAGATCGGTATTCTTTTTTTAGACCCTATGCTATTGGAGATATTGATCGGATTGGTTCGAGAATCGTCCATAGACATCGTGAATACTTTTGATCGAAAACCTGTAAAATATCAGACTTGTAATTTTTCAATTAGGGTTGGATAAACAATTAATGAGATACGTCAATAAAGAGTGACGGCTCAATAAATATCAATCAATGCGGAATAAAAACCCTACAAACTTCTTCGACAAAAGAGGTGTGTATAGATTACACAGTCTCCTGCTCTGATACCAATTGATGAGTTCAAAACTCTTAGATCGTTTAGATCTTTCACAAGTATGATAAAAGATTTCTAACAGTTTAAGAATAAATTAAGAACGAACACAAAACAGAATCAAATATGAGCTTATGATTCAAAACTGAGTCACGCCTCAGCAGAGCTCGATGAAGAACTTCCGATGTAGAGGCGAGCTAGGGTTTACAAAACAGTGGATACGAAAACAATGAAAGCGCTACTTGCTAAGTTTGCATGCATGCAGCTTATATACTAAACCCTAATGCAAAATAATGCACGACTAGGCAGGCCCAATACCGGCAACTAAACTAGGCTATGGACCGAGCCCATAAAGCAATCCACTAGACTCAACATAAGTAATGTTACTGTATTGTGTCAATTATTTACTATTGTTTCACTTTGCATGTTTTGACTTCCTAATTAACAATATTATTTAAACTATCCACAGTCGATCATACATTGGAAGTAAGTATGAAAGAAGACTGTCATGAATTAGGCTTGTAGATTGTCTAAGCGTTTAGATATAGCAAAAGTTTGCTGCAACATTCATGAGTGCTCTTGAAATAAGGTTTGGGTATTGGATTAAACCCGCGCTGACATGAATCACTGCATGGAATTTAATCACGAGTGATTATGAGATGATAATATCATATAGTCTTTAAACCTAGATATATGAGTTGTTGTTTACGAGTTGGTTATGCATTGATAATGTGTAAACACATAAGTAATTTGATGTTATAAAACGTATTGTTGTGTACGATTTGATGAGTAAATAGTACAAGCATATAAGTCGAAGTTTATATGTTCCTTTTATCCTATGAGGGTGAAAGCGATATCTTGGGCCCCTCGATGATTTTGTTTGACTTATGTGTCGGGCCCGGTCAGGACTGAATTGATGTGTTCAATTAAGTTCTATGTCAGACAAATAAGAGATCGAGAAACAAATTGTTGGACAATAAGTATGACTATGTTCCATGTATTTGTCCACACAATATCTTGAGAATGGAGGACCGTACGATCCATTATCTAAAGGACGTGTCATTGACTAGGTCAGAGTTCGACAGTGACTATTGAGAGCTATGATTGTTAATCGAATTTTGAAGTTACATTGATAGTAATAGTTATTAGACTTATCCAAGTGGGATACTGTTGGAGTAGGTGTCTAAGCCCATAACTATAAATAGGATGTACTTGACCCTATAGTAGCATGGTCCTTTTGGGTTGCCTTCACACTGGTGATTAAATAGGATGACTGTTGAGGAGAGGCTGATTTATTATTAAGAATAATAAATTGGGGCATAAATATGAGTTATCAATATATTATATGAATAATATATTAATTTAGAATCATATTATTAATTACTATTTAATCAGAAATTAATTTGGAATTAATTTTAGGATTAAAGGAACTGATTAAAAGTATAGGGGTTGTTTTGTAGTTAGTTGATAGTTGAGGCTTTGGGCCATTAGATCACCCTTATTAGGGCTAGGCCGAAAAATCCTAGAAGGATCTAGGAGTTTTCGTCTAAGGACTAATGCAAGGAGGTCCATGGACTTGCTTAGGCCCTAAGCTATGGGATTAGGGTTTCCACCCTGAAACCCTAGCTGGCTTCAAGTATAAATAGACCCCTAGGCTTAAGAATTCGTCCTAACCCTTGAGAAACCCTATAAGAGATGATTTCTAGAGCTAGTTACATTCTCTCATCTCTCTCATATTCATCATTTCACTCTTGTGTAGAGGTACTACATTTGTGGTACCTGTTCTCAGGAGCAAAGGAACTTCAAGATTTAGTTTATTGCTATATAGCAACAAAGGTATGTATTCTAATCCCTTGTGTTTATGATTTTTGAAATATTAGATGCATGATAGGGTTTATTTTTGTGTTCATTTGTTGTATGTCTAATAGTGAAAACATAGATCCAAAACTAGGGTTGCATGCACACATATGATTGTTTGTATAAAACTCAAATGATCTTTGGTGTTAGATCTGGTTTATGTTGTTATTTATGCAGTTTGAGCCTTTTGAGTTAAAGATGAGCTTTTGATATACTCCATAAGTTATGGGTGTTAGATCTAGGCTCCATAAGCATGCCTTGGTTATAAAAATGCAAACTTTATGGATGTATTTTGTTCATGCAAGCGTTAAGACCATTATTAAGCTCCTTTTTGAGTCTTGTATCCCATTAAGCTATGCATGAGTGTAAAGTTGCCAACTTTACGAGATAAGTCGCCCTTTAGAGTCAGATTGGAGAGTTTAGCATGTTGTCTTAATCGATTAAGTGCTTAATGGAGTGAAAAGTTGATCTGGGGAGTATGTTGCGCGTTCTGACCCCGGACGGAGTACGCTTAGCGTAAGAGCGATGGGCGTTTGGGGTTGGTATTCTCGAATTGGACCATTGTTTGGGTTTTCATAGTTTGAGCCTTTTTGGGGCATTAGACTTGTAATTTGGGCTGTTGTCTAGTATTTTTGGGCTCCTTTGGATTTAGGCCCATGGGTGTTGGGCCCAATTTGGAAGATTGGGCCATATTGGTTTTGGACTACCATTTAGTATTTTGCCACGACGTGAAGGTCATACGAGTTGAGTTTCACCGTTTACTTTTTGACCAATTTGACTTTTGGGTAAACTTGGGTAAATTTGAATATTTAACTAAGGTATGGTCTTGGTTTGGCTTTAGGAAGCTTGGGTTGGTTGTTCAGTTGTTGAGGTAGCTGTTGAGCTTCTATTGAGTAGTTCATGTGAGTTTTCTCACCATACTTTGTATTACAATATTTGTCCTTGTGTGTAGGATGTTGTTATGTTGTAATGTTTTGTTAGACTGTTAGATATGCTATGACTACCTGTGTTTGCTTGTTATTGTTTTGTGCATACATCAACATAGTATGGTTAGGTTGAGGCGGTACTGATTTGTGCTGTAAGTCAACAAACCCGAGAGCAATCTAGTCATAAGTTGAGGGTCCTGGAGGGGCAATCCAATCTTATACTGTGGGTTCGGGAGCAAGCCAATTATAAGATAAAATTGAGCCCAAAACCTAAAGCCCAACTGGTATATGAATCCCTAAAGGCGATACATTGGCCCCTAAAAAAACCGCTGATTCATAGCAAAAATCGATGCCTCCTATACACGACATCGCCTTGGAGGCCGGAGGCGTTTGTATTGTCTCCTAGCGCCTTAGGTGTGGTTTTCAAAACACATATGCCAACTTTGGAATTTGGACTAGACGCGATGTTTGAAGAAATTTGGTTATTTTATAAAAACAAAAAAATTAATTAATTCAGTTAAAATTCTATTTATAAGTCGATGCGAGATATTTTTTTTAAGGAGATACATGAGGTAACATAAAAAAATCATTTTCGTCCCAATTTCGTTTTGTATCGTATATTTTTACAATTGTTACCACTAATGTAAATGTTGAAAGTGAGAGACGAAAGAATTAACGACATGTTTTTGAAACCTCCACTATAAATATTAGTTCAATCAATATTTCAAGCATAGAAAGTGAATTAGCGATCACTCTTGGATTCTACTTTAATATATTACTGGATAAACCCTTTAAATATACAATTTATTAAAATCTAAAATAGAAAGTAGAAAGTTCTACTATTACATGTATTAGATATTCAGAGATCTCAAACAATTTATGGGCCTAATAGCCCGATCCATCCAAAATTAGGGTTCATTGTTCTGCGCTTCTTAATATAAAGCCATCGGCGCAAGTCCCTTTCCTTCAATACACCATCACAATTTCTATTCTATTTGATCGCTTTAGTTTATCATTCACAGCAAGTAGTTTGTTAATCTTGTTTCGAGAATTTCCCTTTTTTTCTTTTTTCTTTTCCAGTAAATATTTGGTAGAGAAGTTCCAATGAGGAAGAATTCCCCAATAAAGATAGGAAGTGCCGTATGACACATTAAACAGCAGCGGATTACGGCTGCGCGTCGTCTCATCCACCAATTGGCAGGTCCTCCGATCCTAACCCGATCTTATGGGTTTGTTCTTTGGTCGAGATTCGTGATTTTGCCGTTTCCGTTGTGTGGGTGATTTGGAACGGGTCTCTGAGGAATTTCTCTTGTCATAGTTTTTGAACAAAAAGTTATGATTTTGAATTAAAAGGTTCGATGCCACGTCGCCGGTAGCCATATTTGCATTGACCCGCGATGCTATGATTGAACCGATAACAAGCTTTTGTGTTTCGCATTTTTATAGGAACCTGTGAACTGATGATTTTCCGTTCATTCACAGAGCCGTTTTTTGCGATTACAACTTTAAACAAAACGAATGCATTTTTTTCTTTGATTTGGTTTTGCATTTTACTTATCTTTGTAATTAACGTTTTTTATTTTTGAGAAAGAATTTCGTTTATTTATATCCTTATAAACGTTAAATATTTACTTATATATCCTTAAACTATAAAATTCATTGTTTATATAGTTTAATTAGGTTTAAATTAACTTAATAATAAAAAATTTATCTAAATATTAAAATTCCATATAATTATACAAAATTACTCTCCTAAATTAGAGGTTACGATTAATGGGGTGTGTTTGGCCTGTCTTTTTGAGGGACAAAAATAACTTTTAGAAAAAAATAGGGGGAAAAGATGTGTGGTAAAAGTATTTTAAAATCAATTTTTGAAATTTTGATATAAAAAAAACGGATTTTTTGGAAAAGTCAGGAATTTCTAGTTTTTTGTGACTTTTCCTAAAAGTTCTTTTGCCATGTGAAAAGATTAGCCAAACACCCCCTAAATCTAATTAAAAAATCTTTATCTTCTATTTGTTCTTTAAATGTGGAGAAAAAATAAAATGGGATATATATGGAAAAGCACAAATTATATATGTATATGTTAAAAAACCTTTATATTATTTTTATCTTAGAAAAACTCTTTTATCAATAAAAGACCAAAATACATGCTTTTAAAAGAAATTGACAACTAAAAATTTAATGATTCTTACATTTTATTTTTTGAAATAGAACATTGATTTTAATTTGGGATAAAGACAGAGAGTAAAATCAACTATATAGATAATACAAACAAGTGAAAATAATCCAAATGTATGTTGGTTTGAAATGATCTAACTTCTTATTACTTATTTTCAGGTATGTATTTTTAGATGTTAACATGTATAATGATTACAAATTATTTTATAAAATTTATTAACTAACAATTTCTTAACATACAAATCTTTATTTTGATTAGTATTTTTACTATGGAGAATTATGCTATGCTAGAGAATTTTTTTTACTATTTTTCATGCCACTAACATGATTCTGCACAACAATATCATGAGAGTTATTTATTTATTTTCAAAATAAACTATTCTTAGTTCATATCATGTATTCTTGTGGCTAAACAAAATAATGAGTTATTAATGAAAAATCACCAATCAATTCCGATTAGTTTTAGTGCATTCGTTAAAGTAAATGCAACATCATAAGTCATGGGTCTAATCGAGGTCATTATAGTTATCATGAAAATAACTAGATTACAAGTAACCACCAGAAGTTGGAAAAAAAATCCACATCCTAATGATAAAATTGGTCAAAGCGAAAAAAGAAAATTCATAATATTTGTCACCGATGTGGAATGACTGACTATTGGTCTTGTACATGCTGCTCTCCAAAGCATTTTGTTTATTTTTATCAAGCTTTTTTAAAATTTAAAGAAAAATAAAATATCAAAACAAACTTTATTCAAAATGATTTTCATGAAGATTGGATGTTGTCCTCCAAAGCGTTTTGTTTATCTTTATCAAGTTTCTTTAAAATTTAAAGAAAAATAAAATATCAAAACAAACTTTATTTAAAATGATTTTCACGAAGATTGGATGTTGTCGATTTTCTTGTCTACCAAGAAGGGACAAATGGTGTTATGAATGGTGATGGAAAAATAATGTGTAGTTTTGTTTCATGTCATTTTATTATGTTTTTATGTCATATTCATTTCATTAGAAATAATGTCATCATAATCTTCTCAAAATAATAAAATATGACTTTATTTCTCTGAGTCGAATTTTTTATGTTTTATTTACTTATAGAAGAGAAACATGGTTATTCGCAAAAAGAGAGAGATAGAGAGAGAGAGAGAGAGAGAAAGAGAGAGAGAGAGAGAGAACACATAATATTTTTAATAATTGAAGTATTTTACTTACTTATCAGTTAGAGAAGCAAATGATAATACGGGTAATGCAAAAATGATTGAAGGCTCCATAAAAACAAATATAGTATTACAACAAAGGACAATAATGACAATTGGTGATGCATTATTTTAATCAAAATCACCAAGAAATTTATTAAGTTTTAAGGATATTCGATCTAATGGATATCATGTTGAAACAACTAATGATGGTAATAAATAGTATCTCAACATAACAAAAATGATATCGGGTAAGAAAAGTCTTTTGGAAAAATTACTTGTATTGTCCTTCGGATTGTATTATACAAATATTAAAATGATAAAATCTCATTCTATTGAAAATGAAATGTATGATAACATATTCAAAGTTTGTCATGACTGGTTGGGTCATCCCGGATCAATTATGATGTGTAGAATAATTATAACTTTAAGTGGTCATTTCTTGAAAAAAACAGAAGTTTTTTCAAGCTAATGGATTGTCTTGTGATGCATGCGCTCAAGGAAAATTAATTTCTCATCCATCATTGAAACAAAGTTGTCACACCCTAAAACCGGAACAGCGGAAACGTTCTGGGGTGGATGACGTTATGTCAAGTATCACAACATATGCAGTATAGTAATCATAGTACAACAATCATTGCATTAATAGTAAGAGCTTTACATTGGTGTACATTACATAGAACATCAAAGTAATACAAGTAATAATAAAGGTGCAGCTTGGTACTAAACGGTCTTCATCAAAAGCTCCGAGGATGTGCCTGTCTATTGCTGACCTGAGAATACAAGTTATTTGAAAAGCAAGTATCAGCATTTTTACAAATGCTGGTGATTTCATAAGTATTTAATGTCATTTTATCCAAATAACTTTATATAAGTGGTAGTTTAGAGTCTACAATGGATTAGATTCCTTTCCAGAAAATCCTATATTTTCTTATTTAAAAGCAGTCTTCTACCAAGACTTGTCAGAGTTATGTTGTAAAAGAATTTTTCCCTTAAAAACTATCATTATCAAAAATAGGGGATTTGATTTTAAAGAAAGTAGGAGAATATCAGGGAAAATAACATATGCCTCAGTAGTGAGGACTGCTGACTAAGGCAAAAGGAATCATAGACTCTAGGAGAGTATCAACTGAACGACACGCCTGGCTCAGTCTAACAAAAGGAGACACAGACCCCAGACGGTATCAAATGAAAGATACGTCTAGTAAGGTCCAAAAACAGTGAAATACAGACCCCAGACAGTATCAAATGAATGATATGTCTAGCAAGGTCTAAAAACAGTGATTACAGACCCTAGACAGTATCAAATGAAAGATACAGCTAGTAAGGTCCAAAACAGTAGAGACAGACCCCAGACAGTATCAACTGAATGATACGTCTAGTAAGGTCCAAAACAGTAGAGACAGACCCCAGACAGTATCAACTGAATGATACGTCTAGCAAGGTCTAAAAACAGTGGAGACAGACCCCAGACGGTATCAACTGAATGATATTTCTAACAAGGTCTAAAAACAGTGGATACAGTGAACACAATGTTAAAACCCGTCACCTTAAGAACATGAATTATAAGGTAACCCTGAGATACTCGTAACCATACTGATAGACACTAGAGAACTAGACGCCCTACAAGCGTCTGTGTAAGTATGACATTTGTCACCCCTTGGCTTGGTAGGCCGTAGACTGTAGCTAGCAGTCAGGGTGCGGGCATGTCAATCCCGTATAGATCTATACACACAATGTCCGCTCTCCCTACAAGAGACTCTGGTTACCAACTTGACAACGGAGAAGGCCTTGTACTGAAGATGTATCTCGTGTAGTGAGATCTGATGTAAAATATTGGACTAATGATAGAGACTCACAACTGAACTGACTAATGTAAACCTATATGTCTATGCTTGTATACATAATATATAACTAATGATCAAACGACCTTCGGACGGACATCCGATCCCACCAGACCACATCTCAACGAAGAAAAGGAAATAGGGCGGACAAGCCTTCCTAAGTCCTTTAAACATTACTTATATATATATATCTATACAAGCACACACATACATTTAACTAAGTAGAATCGAAGTTAAGTGTTTAACGAAGTGGAAGTGTTTCCCAAAGTATAAGTGTTAACAAGTAGGAGCTTATCGTGAAGTAGAAGCGTATCGTGAAGTATAAGCGTATCGTGAAGTATAAGCGTATCGTGAAGTATAAGTGTATCGTGAAGTAGGAGCATTAACAGTATAAGTGAAGTAGAAGCGTTAACAAGTATAAGCGTATCACGAAGTGAAAGTGTTATCAAGTAGGAGTTTAAACTAAGTAGAAGTGAAGCAGTAGTATTTTAACCAAGTAGGAGTATAATAACATGGGAGAAATTTTTAATGAAAAACTTGGGAAAACCTTTATACTTGAGAAAATTACGACTTGGTATTCTTTTATAAAATAAGTTTGAAAACCTTTAGAAATTCCTTGGAAACCTATCATAAACAAGTTTTTAATCATAACTTTAATAAAAACAATATAAGTACGTGTCACACCCCAAAACCACGAACGGCGGAAACGTTCAGGGGTGGAGGACGTCATGTACAGTATCACAACAATTTAATATAATAAACAAGCAACAACATCATCCATTGCATTATAAGTAAAGTTTAGTACATGTGTGTTCTTTCATTGTAATAAGCCACCAAAAATATACAATCAAAATAAAAGACGAAACTTGTCTGCTCCGTCTTCTCAAAACCTGGCCTCCGCACCTGTCTACTGATGACCTGAGAATACAAGTTATTTTGAAAGCGAATATCAGCTTTAAAGCTGGTGAATTCATAAGTATATAAGTGCCATTGCCTTGTTTGTGAAAATCTGTTATGAAAGCCATGTAAACCTTTAAATGAAAATGTTGAGGTAAGTATGAATTCCCTAGAAAAACCCTTATTTTCTATAAGTATGAAATGTAGTCTCCTACCAAGACCCGAATGTTCTGTATGTATGAAGTGTAGTCTTCTACCAAGACCCGAATGTTTTGTAAGTATGAAGTGTAGTTTTTCCTTTGTATTGACTAGTACTAAAAGTGCTTAGTCTAACTCATCGTTTATGTGAAAGGTATCACAAAATAAAGTAATAGGAAATACGTAATAAAGTAAATGTTAGCCGGAGGTACTGGTGCTAACATGTACTTATATAACCTAATGAACATCCGAAGATTGTCCAATTGTCCTCTGTAGCAGCAGCAGGGCGAGGGAAGGGTTAGTCCCCGTAAAGGTACTCCTAGTATAAGTAATAACCGTAGGCATCCGTAGATGTTCATCACCCACTGTTGCTAACAGATGGGTTCCGGAATGGTTAGTCCCGTCCATATATCCCGAGGTACTAGGGATAGAGACCCATCTAGGTATCCCGAGGTACTAGGGATAGGGTCTTGTCTAGATATCCTGAGGTACTAGGGATATGCAGGAAGATTTACACAGAAGGTACTAATAAATCATCCTCGCAATTTGAGATACAAATATTCACTATAAACAAGTATACACAGGTAAAGGTATCTACGTAAAGGTACTCTTGTAATGTGTTCATGTATCATGTAAGCATATGTAAAGGTACTCATGTATCAGGTAAGGTTCTAGTAAGAACTCATGAATGAACTGACTCTTGTGTGATTCCTTGTAATAGAAGTAATGTTTGATATCTTCAAATTATCCCTATGATAATCTACTGTAATATAACTGGATGATCATGTAGGTTTGTACACTCTTACTACTCAAGAGTGTGGGAAACTAAATGAAAGATGTACGCTATAACATCAATACATATATAAGAATATAAGTGTATATGCATAATTTAGTTCAAGAATGAAAAATGGTTTTTGTAAGACATCTTATGGGTTTTGAACAATAATTAACAATGACTTGATGTCATTTTAATAAACATTTCAAAGGTAAAACATTTGGTAACGATGTGTTTTTAAGATGTACAACCATTTCATGCATCACATTTTGTAGCATGTGAAATATGTTAAATGACAAACACAGTTATAAAATACATATCAATGATTAAATAACATGTTTGTTTCTACTTGTATTCCCCCCCATTAAAGCATTTAAAATCATTTAAAATATCTATTAGGGGTATGAACTCACTTGAAAGTTTGAAGATAGCGAGATGGAAAACCGGGCAAAGTTTCGTCTCGGGAAACGGATTTTTCTCGGGATTCTCGGGAATCTCGGGAGTAAAATCGACCTTCGGGACTTGAGCAAAAAGACCAGAGCTTCGGGGTAGTGCGGGCACGGAAAACGAGGCAAGATCGTGAGAGAAATGAGAGAAAAGGGGTGATTTTTCCGGAACCCTCGCATTTCTATTTATAGGGGGTCTGAGAAGCCTCGGTACGCGGGGGGTACGCTCGTACGCAGCGTGTACTCGTACGTCATGCATGACCGAGTCCTTGACTGCCTCGGCTTCGGATGGGACGGATCGGGTCGGTAGCTTCGCATAGGGGCGACGTGGACGGACCGAGACCAAGGCCCTCGGGTACGCGGGGCGTACGAGGTTACGCAGCGCGTAACTCGGATGAGGACGCTGACTCTTCCTTCGGATATTACCGGATTTTTTATTTATATATATATATATATATATATATATATATATATATATATATATATATATATATATATATATATAAATTATTTAATAAACTTCAAAAAATCATATCTCCTTCATACGAACTCCGTTTTCGATGGTCTTTATATCCACGCGAAGGTGAGACTACGCTCTACAACTTTCGTTTAGACTCCGTTGGCAAATTCCGAAATTATTTTTATTATTTAATTATAAAATGACGTGATTGAGAAATTTCTTTAAAAATTCATAACTTCTTTATCTGACGTCGGTTTTTGCCAGATTTTTTACCGCTGGAATACCATTGTCGAGACCTTCGATTCTCGTTTAGGTCATTCCGGCCAAAAGTCGCTCGATCTCCGATTCGAGTTTTTAGTTGTCTGTTGCTAAGCCGAACTTGTAAAAATCTTAAATTCAATATACGAAGTCGGATTTGGGCGTTCTTTTTACGTACGATCATGGTTTAATGACATTTAAACATAGAGGGAATTTAAATATAACTTTTTGGACATTTTATTATCAAATTTAATTTTATTAACTCAAAAGTGGTTACAATACTTGACCCCTTTTAGGTCATTTCAAAGAGTTGAAATATCGGGTTGTCACAGTACGAGTTGAACAAGTAAAGACATTTTAGAAAACCATTTACGGTATCATTCTTGGTAAAACAGTTAACAGTGTAATAAATCCTTGTGCATGCGGGTTATCAATCACATGTGATTGATATGATAACTGACATGTTTAACTTGTATCCCCCCATTAAAACATGTAAAACATTTAAAAGGTTCATTCAGGGGTATGAACTCACCTGATGTAAGTGGATCCGACGAAGGTGCCGGTTGGGTGCTCGGTGTCAAGTAAGGACTTGAACACTCTTAGTGACCTATTAACATATGATAACATACGTTTACATACAATTAGTACACATAATACTAATTAAACAAGTATACGCATCCTAAAGTGCGGAAAACACTTTGGTTAAGTGCTTGGAGTGTCCCGGGTAACATTTAAGGGTGTGAATGGCTTAAATAGGGAGTTTACTCTCCAAGAGTAAACTCTTTATAGAGTTCATGGCCCTAGGACTAACTCCCATGAGTTTACGGCCATAAACTCATGGTGAAGGTGTTCTAGGATGCCAAAGTGTCTTATATCACTTGTGGAATTATGCTAGGCTCAAATCTAGGATTTATAAAAGGTTTAAGGCCTCAAAAGCACCATTTTAGGGAGCTTACGACCCTAAACAAGGAGTTTACGGCCGTAAGCTCTCATGTGCTCATTTCTTTTGTGTTTTAAGGTCTTAAATGGTAGAGAATAAAATCCTATGCATTTTTCCAAGTCAAATGGGGAGTTTAGGGTATCATTTGGGTGCCTTTTAGAAGTTTACAACCCATGGAACTTTCCTAAGGGGGTTTACGGCCGTAAACTCCCATTCCTTGGTTTCTTTAATGTTTAAAGCATTTACATCTATGGGATTTGCTTCTAGACATTTTTCCAAGGCCATAGGAGGTGTTTGGGGGCATTTCTAACACATAAACTTGAGTTTACTCCCCATGAACAGGAGTTTACGGCCCAAGCATGATCTTGGGTAGTAAACTCAAGTTTACTCCCTAAAATGTTAGTTCAAGGTGTTCTAAGTCCGACTCCATAAGCCATTTAGCCATATCTAAGCCTTAGGGGTAGTTTAGAGGGGTTTTGGGGCTTAAAAACCCCATTAAATGGTGTTCACGGTCCAAGAGTGTTATTGGGCCGTAAACACATAACTTGGCCCCTATTTAATGTCTTAAACACGGATTTGTATGTTAACTAAGCTACACAACAAGTTAGAATAGATTACTCACTTGTTTGGGGCTCGAAACGGACGATTTTGGCTCGAAAAATAAGTTGTAGAGAGAGAGAGAGAGTATAGAGAGAGGGTGAAAAGGGTGGAAATGAAGTCCACTCCCCCTTATATAGGGGTTTGAGTTGGGTCTCAGTGGAAATCTACCCGATACTGCCGTTAAACGGGGCTTTTGGTCGCACCCGATTTAGTGGTCGTATTTTGCCTTGGTTGAAACTAAACATTTTTAAGGGCATTTTGTGGGTGTTTCTAATTTGTTTCAACCCTTACCAAGTCATTATGAAAGTCCCAAATTAATTAACCTCTTCCAAAAGGTTAACGGGCAAATAAATAAAGCGAGGCTTATTAACGGAAGGAGGTTAAAAATGATGGAATAAATTTCGGGTTGTCACATCATCCCCCCCGTTAGAGGGAATTTCGTCCCGAAATTCAGGTTTAGGCAAGGAAGTAGGTATGAATGACCGAGTAGAGGCAAGAGAGTGTTTCCTATTCGGTTTGTCCTCGCACTCCCAAGTGAACTTTGTCCTGTGTTTGTCATTCCAACAAACCTTCACCTACGGGATGCGGATTCCGTCTCGTGCAGTTATCGATTTCCTACAGGTATGTCTACGAAGTTAGGGTTCTTAATGGTTTCTATCAAGATGAGTGGGATACAAAGTGTGACATCGGGCAAGCAACTGTCAAGTCTAAGAAGTGGATCGATCTGCGGTGAAGCTTG
The DNA here is from genome assembly GCF_002870075.4 of Lactuca sativa. Classification (NCBI taxonomy): domain Eukaryota; kingdom Viridiplantae; phylum Streptophyta; class Magnoliopsida; order Asterales; family Asteraceae; genus Lactuca; species Lactuca sativa. The sequence goes on from NC_056627.2 coordinate 275,384,953, forward strand.
TGGAATTTCCGAAAGTAGTAGTGGTCTGATGAGGGTTGGAACAATCTCCGTAAAGGATCTCGGATGGTCCAAAGCTCTCGGAAGGGTAGAGCTTTTCAGTACTTAGAACATAGTGTACTTTTATGGCAAGATCACCACTGGCGTGATCGCCATTCCGAAGTTCCTAACATTCTCTCTCATACTGGAAGTGTAGTCTTTCAGGTTGGTTCTTAGAAAGCTCGGGTTGTCCTTGGTTTCGCGTTTCCTGTCAATTGGCTTTTAGAGACTTTCTAGATCATCAGATGGGTTGCGTGTCTACGGTATCTTTTGTTGTAGAGTGGCTATCTCAATCTTGTGCAAGATGAGCCTTCACTCCTGATTCTTGAGATATTCTAACGGAAACCCTCAGGGGCAGGGAGATAGGGTTTCACCAGACGAGTGTTGGACTATCTCGGGAGGTGGTTCTACTATTTCTGGGCGAGATAGTATTCGTGGAACACCTAGTAGTCCAACGAATCTCTAAGATATGCCCTACTATCTATGGCGTTGGCTTATTTTAGTGCGGAACGCGCGTGCTCCTATATAACCCATCGACTAACACCTAGACTGGTGTCAAGTCTATAATCTCTTCGGGATCTGGGTTATAAGGCTTAACGCAACTACTTTTGCACTTTGATCAAGTATTCTTGGCTGCGGAGGTTATCCTGTGGTTCTCGGTATTCTAGTGTTCACTTCGGAGAATGTAGTCTATCATTTACAAGGCGACAACGATTTCCTCCATGTAAGAGACGGAGGGTTCTAGGCACTACTCGTCGGTAACGGGATGGACGAAGTGCCTAAGTAGTGTGAACATCTTCTGCAACTACTCTTCCGAAGGTTCTGAGTTTTCTCGGTCTAAGTCAAATCTAGCGGGTATAGGGTTCCATCACTCGGAACTTTAATCTCCTCATCCATTCTTCTAAGAGTTTAACTCATCGCAGCTTTCGGATTTCTGGGATATCCGCTGCGATGCATAATTCGGGGGATTAAGCGTGAATGGATGGTCGTAGTCAATGTCCCTGACTCTTACGACTCAGATTTCTTCACCAACTGAGGGTGCTTAGCTACTATGTTGGCTTAACCGGGATGACAACAAGCTTCGGATCTATGGTCATTATAGTAGCTCAACCCGCAAGGGTTCTCTTGACTCTAGCTCCCGTTCCATGGGATAGGATGAAGGGTCTTTCTGGGGAACCTATGGAGTATGCTTCGGGTGGTTATCGTCTTCTGGAATACCTGCAGTGTCTTTTGCTTCGGTTCCAATCTGTCTGAGAGGGGTTGGTTAACAGCGCATGGTACCTTTCTCCTGGTTACTTCGGAAGGTTTGAGATAAGAGTGACGACTGATGGATCGCATTAGTTTTTATTGTTCTTATTTTGTTTAGGTTCGGAAGAACCTTTATTTGCCGAAATGGCTATGGAGAAAGTTCTTTTTACACAACACTAAGGATTTACACATGGTTGCACGAAGTCGAACTATAATTGATAGAGTCGTCGAAGTTGGCACACTTCGACATGATACAGTAGGAGGGTCGATAGAGTCATGTGCCGAACGAGCACACAAGTTCTAGGCGTCTCGGGTTTCGTCCTGTGTATCACTGTCGCGGATACTTGGACCGATAGGGTCGGCGCGGAACTATAGAGGGTCCTGAATGTTTCTGAGTAGAGTACCTTTTTATGAATGGATTCTCACAAGGCATTTCTATAATCGCCTCACATATACTAGTCATGTATAATTAAGGTGGGGAGGACTGTTGACTGAGCGACTCCGCCTTAAATCCACAACCAAACGAGGAACAGGAAATGAGGCGACATTCACTCACTCTAGGTCTATCCATCTCAATTATACATGGCCGTAACATATATACTCAGCCATTATAGTTTTACCTAATGAAATTTTAAATTTTATAACAGTGCTGCGACTTTCGCCTTAATGGGGGAAAATAATTACATTTAAAATTATCCTTTTTAATGTTTTTGGTTAGTTATTTGAGATTGAGAGACGTACCAAAATCTACCGAGTTCCTTGATGCTTCTCCCTAAGCATTAGAGTCAGACTCCTCCTGTGTCCTTGTCTTTTCTTTCAGTTGGACAGTCCTTCTTGAGGTGTCCAATCTCTCCATATAGGTGGCAAACTGTATTGGTTGCCACATTGGTGGTTGATGTAATAAACTCAACCGGGGTTCTGCAGACGTGAGCAATATGCCCCTTCATGCGGCACCTAGCACAATAGAGTTCCCGACATATACCATGATGATGGTAGCTACACTTGCTGCAGTGGGGAAGGTTTCCTAGATATGGTCTCCTAGGTGTAGGGATGGAAGGATTGGCAAGGATATTGACTGTCTCAGCTCGTTGCCCTTCGGAAGGTCCTTGAGTCGAGGTACTTCCCTCTTCGATCTTGATCTTTCTCTTCAGTGGATTTGAGTGAGGTTCTTGGGTGGCTGGGTATGCAGAGGTTGGTTGCTGCTGTCCACCACTAGGATCGGAATTCCCGATAGGGCTCTTGCTAACATTGGCGTTGTTAGCATTCAGGTGAGCCATGACAGCTGCTACGGCTGCCAAGACTGCAGCTTGGAACGTAGCTTCATCGAATAGGAGAGTAGGTTTCTTGCCGGTGGATGGGTTACGCTTCTTCGGAGGCATGGTTTTTCCTACACGGAAAAGGAACACAAGCTGATGAGAGACGAAGGTTAACCCTGGACATATCTATCCTTACTATGTTAGGCCTAAATTTTTCCCGTGCCTCGGATATTGGCTGTCTGAGTGTCGACCTACATCCCTATGATGTAGTCCTGGTATTCAAGGTAGGAGTATGAGTATCAGAAAAAGGCCATAAGGTGGTAGTCGTTCCTACTAAGTTACCTTTTTACCGGGAAAGGTTTCACTCTCCGGCCTGGAAAGATTTGAGAACAGTTCGGAACGAACACCTCGGGAAGAGAGGCTCATGAAGGCTTATGGCTAAACACTCTCAATAGAGGTGTGGGGATCCGCTCTAATCGTGTAACTGGCAACGGGAAAAAGGCGATTTTACCTAACACATAGCGTGAGTAGTGTAACCACTAACTCACTAAATTGTATTATTTTATGGGTGTATTAGCGTGACGAACACGAGGAAGAGACATTTCTCGGGTTCCATGCACTGGCTCCCTCTGTCTACCTCGTATCCCTGACTGGGACCGACGTTGGTTTCCTTCGGGTAGTTACCTAGGGTTCTCTTCTCTTATGGACATTTTGAATTTTCTACTTCGCCTTACTTCCGAATCCGACTCTGAGTGTCATCACTTCATGATGGATGACTGGAAATCTCGGAAGTTTAGGCGAATTTCCCACCATGTCCCTAAAAAGATATAGGCACTTGGTGGTTTCAATAGTCTCGACCTTGTTCATTTATTTCCGAACTGGAAATCTTCTCAATGAACTTTTCCTGGATCTGCATCACCTCTTCTGCCGAGTACTGAAGTGGATAGGGTTTTCTACAGGGTTCGTGCGAGAATGGAAATGTCTAAAGAATCCTAAGAGATTATTAACATTTCACTGGGTGATCCATATCGATTCCTGCTACGATTACACAGGGTATACAAATCATATATAGCTTAGATCCGACAGGCCTTTGAATATGTGATACTACTCTAGATCCACATCCCAACGAGGAAAAGGAAATAGGGCGAAACCACATATTCTTAGCCTATGGGATCCTTATTATATATAACCTTGGGAGTATACTCTCTGTAATTGTAGGTATATCAATAAGGATCTTTTTAGTTCTTCACACAAGGTTGTCTATGGATCCTAAAATACCCCTATGGTATTTTAATTTCTTGTTTGTTTTTTTTATCTTCTGAATATGATTCTGGGATTAATGTGAGTCTTTTAGTATTCCAAAATACTCCCATAGTATTTTAAACTTTATGTTTGGCTCTAGCATTCATAGTTGGTAAGTTTCAGACCTGTTGCAACACCACTATCACTCCCAAGCACACGTTCATCGCATCTCGTATAAATGTAGTTGATCAGGTTACATTTATTCCAGCTTACGATTACATAAATTCCCAGGTTTGACGGTAATGCTCAACATCCGAAGACTTTTATTCTTGTTCTTCTTGTGATACTTGTGTTCGAGTGTTTAGATTCTGGATGTTCTTATACTTTGATAAAATATGGTTATATTTTAAAGTATAATTCTTGGTCAGAGTGTTTTATCCCTATGTATTTATAGGCTGTATATCTTTTATGAATTGATATACTTAGCTCACTATAAACAATGCTCTGATACCAATCTATCACACCCCAAAACCGGAACGGCGGAAACGTTCTGGGGTGGATGACGTTATGTCAAGTATCACAACATATGCAGTATAGTAATCATAGTACAACAATCATTGCATTAATAGTAAGAGCTTTACATTGGTGTACATTACATAGAACATCAAAGTAATACAAGTAATAATAAAGGTGCAACTTGGTACTAAACGGTCTTCATCAAAAGCTCTGGGGATGTGCCTGTCTATTGCTGACCTGAGAATACAAGTTATTTGAAAAGCAAGTATCAGCATTTTTACAAATGCTGGTGATTTCATAAGTATTTAATGTCATTTTATCCAAATAACTTTATATAAGTGGTAGTTTAGAGTCTACAATGGATTAGATTCCTTTCCAGAAAATCCTATATTTTCTTATTTAAAAGCAGTCTTCTACCAAGACTTGTCAGAGTTATGTTGTAAAAGAATTTTTCCCTTAAAAACTATCATTATCAAAAATAGGGGATTTGATTTTAAAGAAAGTAGGAGAATATCAGGGAAAATAACATATGCCTCAGTAGTGAGGACTGCTGACTAAGGCAAAAGGAATCATAGACTCTAGGAGAGTATCGACTGAACGACACGCCTGGCTCAATCTAACAAAAGGAGACACAGACCCCAGACGGTATCAAATGAAAGATACGTCTAGTAAGGTCCAAAAACAGTGAAATACAGACCCCAGACAGTATCAAATGAATGATATGTCTAGCAAGGTCTAAAAACAGTGATTACAGACCCTAGACAGTATCAAATGAAAGATACAGCTAGTAAGTTCCAAAACAGTAGAGACAGACCCCAGACAGTATCAACTGAATGATACGTCTAGTAAGGTCCAAAACAGTAGAGACAGACCCCAGACAGTATCAACTGAATGATACGTCTAGCAAGGTCTAAAAACAGTGGAGACAGACCCCAGACGGTATCAACTGAATGATACGTCTAGCAAGGTCTAAAAACAGTGGATACAGTGAACACAATGTTAAAACCCGTCACCTTAAGAACATGAATTATAAGGTAACCCCGAGATACTCGTAACCATACTGATAGACACTAGAGAACTAGACGCCCTACAAGCGTCTGTGTAAGTATGACATTTGTCACCCCTTGGTTTGGTAGGCCGTAGACTGTAGCTAGCAGTCAGGGTGCGGGCATGTCAATCCCGTATAGATCTATACACACAATGTCCGCTCTCCCTACAAGAGACTCTGGTTACCAACTTGACAACATAGAAGGTCGTGTACTGAAGATGTATCTCGTGTAGTGAGATCTGATGTAAAATACTGGACTAATGATAGAGACTCACAACTGAACTGACTAATGTAAACCTATATGTCTATGCTTGTATACATAATATATAACTAATGATCAAACGACCTTCGGACGGACATCCGATCCCACCAGACCACATCTCAACGAAGAAAAGGAAATAGGGCGGACAAGCCTTCTTAAGTCCTTTAAACATTACTTATATATATCTATACAAGCACAGGCATACATTTAACTGAGTAGAATCCAAGTTAAGTGTTTAACGAAGTGGAAGTGTTTCCCAAAGTATAAGTGTTAACAAGTAGGAGCTTATCGTGAAGTAGAAGTGTATCGTGAAGTAGAAGCGTATCGTGAAGTATAAGCGTATCGTGAAGTATAAGTGTATCGTGAAGTATAAGCGTATCATTTGGGTGCATTTTAGGTGTTTACGGCCCATGGACCTTTCCTAGGGGGGTTTACGGCCGTAAACTCCCATTCCTTGGTTTCTTTAATGTTTAAAGCATTTACATCTATGGGATTTGCTTCTAGACATTTTTCCAAGGCCATAGGAGGTGTTTGGGGCATTTCTAACACATAAACTTGAGTTTACTCCCCATGAAGAGGATTTTTCGGCCCAAGCATGATCTTGGGTAGTAAACTCAAGTTTACTCCCTAAAATGTTAGTTCAAGGTGTTCTAAGTCCGATTCCATAAGCCATTTAGCCATATCTAAGCCTTAGGGGTAGTTTAGAGGGGTTTTGGGGCTTAAAAACCCCATTAAATGGTGTTCACGGTCCAAGAATGTTCTTGGGCCGTAAACACATAACTTGGCACCTATTTGATGTCTTAAACACAAATTTGTATGTTAACTAAGCTACACAACAAGTTAGAATAGATTACTCACTTGTTTGGGGCTCGAAACGGACGATTTTGGCTCGAAAACTAAGTTGTAGAGAGAGAGTATAGAGAGAGGGTGAAAAGGGTGGAAATGAAGTCCACTCCCCTTTATGTAGGGGTTTGAGTTGGGGCTCAGTGGAAATCTACCCGATACTGCCGTTAAACGGGGCTTTTGGTCGCACCCGATTTAGTGGTCGTATTTTGCCTTGGTTGAAACTAAACATTTTTAAGGGCATTTTGTGGGTGTTTCTAATTTGTTTCAACCCTTACCAAGTCATTATGAAAGTCCCAAATTAATTAACCTCTTCCAAAAGGTTAACAAGCAAATAAATAAAGCGAGGCTTATTAACGGAAGGAGGTTAAAAATGACGGAATAAATTTCGGGTTGTCACAAAAGTTGGGTATGAAAGTCCTAGTTTCTTAGAAAGAATTCAAGGGGATATATGTGGACCAATTCATCCACCATGTGGACCATTTAGATATTTTATGGTTTTAATTGACACATCAACTAGATGGTCACACATATGTTTGTTGTCTAGTCGTAATCTCCCTTTTGCAAGATTACTTGCACAAATAATCCGCCTAAGGACACATTTTCCCGATTACCCAATTAAGAAAATTCAACTTGACAATGTTGGAGAATTTAAATCACAAGCTATTAATGATTATTGCATGTCGATTGAGATAACTATTGAACATCTTGATGCACATGTTCATACTCAAAATGGTATAGCTAAGTCGTTAACCAAACACCTTCAATTAATTGCAAAACCATTACTAATGCATTCTAACTTCCTACATCGACATGGGGACGTGCAATTTTACATGCATCATCATTTATACGCTTCATGCCAAGTTGTTATCATAAGTTCTCCCATATTCAACTGGTTTGCGGTCAAGAACCAAATATTTCCCATCTAAGGATGTTTGGATGTACAATTTATGTACCCATTTCTCGACCTCACTGCACAAAAATGGGTTCTCAAAGAAGAATGAGAATTTATGTTGGATATGAATCTCCATTTATAGTAAAATATTTAGAACCATCAACTGGAGATTTATTTACAACCAGATTTGATGATTGTCATTTTGATGAATCAATTTTTCTAACATTAGGGGAGAAATAAAGAAGTTGGAAAATAAAATTTCTTGGAATGAATTATCACTTTCAGTTTTAGATCCTCGTTTAAGTCAATGTGAACTTGAAGTAAAAAAAAAATTCATTTATAAAATGTAGCAAATCAATTGCCATAAGTATTTTCTGACCCTAAGAGAGTAACAAAGTCTCATGTACCAACTATAAATACTCAAATTATAATTGATATACCAGAAAGAAAAAATACAACTACAAATGAATCTTAGGCATGCCTGAAGCGTTGAAGACCAACCAGTTCCAAAGATAAAAAAAACTCGAAAATGAAACGGAGCAAATATAATTGATTGTCCAAAAGAGAAAACAAAATCTCTTGAAAATATTAGTGAAACTCTAGAAGAGTCCAATGACAAAAAAAAAACTAAGGTACCCGAAAATTATGACAATGAAGAGATCACAATAAATTGTGTCATGACAAGAATAAGATGGAACTGAAATAAGACAGTCGTCGACGATAATTTTTCATATCATGTTGCGCACGAGATTATGGAAGAAAATGAGGATCTTGAACCCGAATCTATAGATGAATATAGAAATAGAAAATATTGACCAAAATGGAAAGATGCAATCATTAAAGAGCTTAATTCACTTCCTCAGCGAAAAGTTTTAGGACCTGTAGTCCGTACACCAAACGGAGTAAAACCAGTGGGACACAAATGAGTATATGTGCTTAAAAGAAGCGATAAAAATGTAGTTATGAGATATAAAGCAAGACTCATTGCACAAGGTTTTACCCAAAGACCCATAATTGATTATGAATAAACGTACGCTCCTTTGTTTGATGCAATTACATTCTGTTATCTAATAAGTCTGGCAACACATGCAAAACTAGAGAAATCCTAGAAGGATTGAAGGTGCAAGAAGCACAAACTTCTAATTTTCGAGAAGTATATTCAGTAAAATTAAATAAATCTTTGTATGGATTGAAACAATATGGCCATATGTGGTTCAATTGTTTAAGTACATTTTTGTTAAAAGAGGGCTAAAAAATGATCCATTAAGCCCATGTGTATTCATAAAAAGATCCAGATCAGAATTTGTGATAATTGTTGTTTACGTAGATGATTTAAACATAATTGGAACTCCTGTAGAATTGAAAAATGCCGCTTCTTATTTGAAAGAAAAATTTGAAATGAAAGATTTTGGTAAAACAAAATTTTGTTTGGGTCTTCAAATTGAGCACACCAAAAAAATAGAGTTTTTGTACATTAATCAAATTATCTAGAACATGTGCTTAAGTGGTTTTTATATGGATAACTCACATCCATTAAATAACTTGATGGTGGTAAGGCACTTAGATGCCAAAAAGAACCAATTCCGGACTTGTGAAAAACATTGAAAACTTCTTGGTCCTGAAGTACCATATCTTAGTGTTATTGATGCACTAATATATCTTACTATTAATACAAGACCTGATATATCTTTTGTCGTAAACTTATTAGCAAAATATAGTTCTTTTCCAACAAGAAGACACTGGAATGGAGTCAAACACATTCTTTGGTATCTTTGAGGTATAGTGGATATAAATTTATACAAATCAAATTCATCAAATGCGAAGTTAATTGGTTATGCAGATTCTAGATATTTATCTGATCCACACAAAGCTCAAACTCAAACAGGTTATTTATTCACTTATGGAGGTAAGAAAATTTCTTGACATTATGTTAAACAAACTTTAGTTAATGCTTATTCTAACCATGCAGAGATTATAGCAATTCACAAGGCAAGTCATGAATGTATTTGGTTGAGAAAGTTAACTCAATACATTCACAAGAATTGTGGTCTAACTTCTAACATGGATGTTCTAACCATACTATATGAGGATAATACGATTTTTATAGCTCCATTCAAGGAAAGATTTATCAAAGGAGACAACTCCAAACATATATCGCCCAAGTTCTTTTTCACTAATGATCTTCAAAAAGAGTGTGACATCAACATCCAGAAAATTCAATCAAGTAACAACTTTCCCGATTTGTTCACTAAACCACTTTCTACATCCAAATTGGAAAATATGGTATGAAACATTGCTATGCGGCGCTTCAAGGAAATCAAGTGATGTGCTAGTCAGGGGGAGTTGGAAACATATTGTACTTTTTTCCTTAGCTATGTTTTTTCCACTGGGTTTTCTTAGCAAGGTTTTTAACGAGGCAATTGTTTCCAATATATATTATTAATCATGTACTCTTTTCCTTAGTAAAGGGTTTTTCCCATGAGGTTTTACCTATTAAGGTTTCAACAAGACATGATACAATCGACAATCGTCATTCAAGGGAGAGCGTTATGAAATATTAGTTTGTGAATGACCATTGGATTCCCTATTTCTCCCATAACTCTCTATTATTATTTAGCATTAGTAACAACCATTTCAATATGTTTTATGAGTGTAATAATGCACCATCATAATGTGCATTCATTTTTTATCTTATTTTGGTTGTATAAATAGTGAGCCATATGTATTAGAAAGTTTATGATTTTCATCATAGGTATTGGAATAAAAGTTCTCTCCACTCTCATGTCTTTCTTTACTCTATAATTTATCTTGTTATTTCATCATATTTTATAACACATCATCAACACGACTCTACTATAGAGCTCTAACTCCTTATCGCTCTTGTTATCAACACGACTCTACCATAGAGCCCCACTCTCATGTCTTTCTTTACTTTATAATTTATCTTGTTACTCTATAATTTATCTTATTTTTGTTGTATAAATAGTGAGCCATATGTATTAGAAAGTTGATGATTTTCATCACAAGTATTGGAATAAAAGTTCTTTCACTCTCATGTCTTTCTTTACTCTATAATTTATCTTATTATTTGATTATATTTTATAACAATGATTAACTTAACCAAAATTCCTAATTACTTCTTGCTTAATAGCCAAAATTTTACAAATAACTAAAAGTAACCATGAAAATCGTAGTTTATAAAAAAAATAGTTATAGTTTTCTGAGTTGTTTACGTTTTAAAGGTTTAGTAAAAAAAATTAATTTTGGGAATGAAATCGTAGGTATTGAAATAACCTACGGTATGCATGTAGGTATTGAAACGGTATGCTGATATGCTATGTAGGTATTGAAACCTTATTCCAAACCCTAGGTATTGAAACAAACAAAAAAAACAAAAATAATAGAGGAAACAATAGGTATCGAAAATTGCCTACGATGTATAAGTTCTTAATACACCTTTTGTACATTAAGAACTTGTACTCTGTACGTGCTTTCTGTAACCTATGGTTTTCTACTTTTAAGAGCCCCATTGAAAGAGTTTCTTTAGTCTTGTAAGATGAAAAATGACCTAAAATGAAATTTTCGATTTTATATATTTAGGGTTAATAAGCCATCAACCGATAGATTCTAAAGTTCCCGTTTATCATAAATGATAGTTCATTTAAAATATTTTTGGACCAAACTCTAGTTTTCTAAGGAAATACTACTTTTTATTAATTAACTATTATTATTAACTATTATTTTGTTTGTTATTTTTGGTTAAGTGTAACGCCCTGACCATCAGGTATTAAAATTAACATTTCGGTTTGGGATTTTTGAAAACCTACTCGGCGAGTTGGCCTCCCTACTCGTCGAGTAGTAGCGGGTTTGGGGATCGAGGTTAATGATCTACTCGCCGAGTCTATTATGGTACTCGATGAGTAGATGCTGGCAGATGAAACCCTAGATTCCAGGGCCTTGCACCCTATTTAAAGGGTCATTAGCCTCCCTTGGCCTCCCCTTTTACAGCTCTATACCTCCCTAAAACCCTGATTCGAGTGTGAGTGTGCTTCTTGGTGGTTTTAAAGCTTGAAGGAGGGATTTGGTGAAGGAATCACTTGAGGAATCAAGCTAGAAGGAGTAAGGGACTCGTGGGGATTCAAGATCTACTTCTGTAGAGCACTTTCTGAAGGTATTAAGCTGTCTCTTGGCTCATTTCCACCCAAAACCCTCTTGTGCATGGATTCTAAGAAAGGGCTTTTGTGTTTAAGCCAAGATCTGAAGTTGTAACTTCAGATCTGAACCCCTTTTGGCCTTAAGATGCATAAAGTTATCAGTTGAGCTTAGCATGTGCCTTCCCTTAAGTGTATGACTCCATTCCAAGCTTAGACTTGCCATTTTAGGGCCTTAAAGCCTTGCATGCACGTAAAGTTTGCAACTTTACGTGGAAAGCATGCCTCAGGAGCCTAGATCTGTAGTTTGGAAGCATTGCATGGCTCAAAAAGGGTCTGTATGGCTTGAGATCCGATAGGACTCGGCGAGTCACAGGGGGCGACTCGGCGAGTCATATGAAGGCAGGCATGGACTCGACGAGTTGGACGAACAACTCGGCAAGCCCGATGAATATTGCTATGAACTCGACGAGTTGGATGAACAACTCGGCGAGTCGGATGAAGATTACCTAGAACTCAGCGAGTTGAAGGAACAACTCGGCGAGTCGAGTAAGATTTCCCCAATGGTTGGATGTTCGTAGACGTATCGAGTGGCAAGCAAGGAAACTCGACATACGACCTTAGATTATCGATCAAGACCGCATGAAATCGAAGAGTCACCTTAATGACTCGGCGAGTAGATGTTATCCCGGGAAACTCAGCGAGTCACGAGTTGTACTCGGCGAGTTAGGGTCAACAGGGACCGATTGACTTGATCTGGGTTGTGGTTGACCAGGATGGACTTTGGGGAAATGACTGGATATTGTATGACATTTTTAGGCAGTTGCGTGGAGCAGCCTGTGGGGTATATTTGGACGCAAAGTGTCAGTTCAGCATTCGTGACAGGTGAGTTTCTCACCATACCTATGGGTCTAAGGCACCAAGGCCAGCCCATTATGTGATTATGTTATATGTGTTAGACATTCTGGGTTTGTTATGTGATTTCATGTTTTGTATGAAGACCCCGGGGGAAGCCCATGTCATTGGATGTAAGACTATGTGGAGTAGCCCATGGCAGTCCTAGGTGAAGACCACGTGGGGTAGCCCATGGCATTGGATGTAAGGCCATGTGGGGGAGCCCATGGCAGTCCTAGGTAAAGACCATGTGGGGTAGCCCATGGCAATCTAACAGTTTTCATGTATGCATGGCTTACATGATATGTGTGTAGCTTTTATAGCTAACAGGATATATGATATGTGGTTTGTGTATGTGGTATGCTCTGGGAAATTCACTAAACATTTCGCTTACAGGTTGTTAATTGTTTCAGGTACTTCAGAGCCAAAGGGCAAAGGCAAGGTGTGATGACGTGGCGTGCACTCTACCTCTCTTTTTGTGTGTTGAGACTCTCTAATGTTTTCAAAAGTACAATGAAATTGTAATAATTGTGAATTGGGAAACAAATGGTTTGGAAATCTACGGATTATGGGAATTGTTTGAGTAATTAAAAATGAAAAAAATTCTTGATAAAAATTGGGTCGTTACAAGTTGGTATCAGAGCCTTGGTTTGAGGAATTCGGGCACATTCTCGGGTGTGTCGGGACTCAAACTAAGGAAGTGGTAAAATGTTTTCAAAAGAAACTTAAAAAGGATTTTAAGCCAAAAATAAGAGAGTGCAATGCGCGTGATCAGCCGAGCCAAGTAAGTAGTTTCCCAAGTTGAATAGCCATGTTATATGATAGTGAGCTTTGTCAATTATATGAAATTGCTAAGTGTATGTTTTAAAATTATATACGGTTAGGAGCTTATAGCCCCAGGATGATTGATTTAGTCTATTGGTCCTTTCTGTGTATAATTTGCATGCCTAAAAGCAACTTGTAGTGATTGGTCGGACTGTTATGAGTAGGACAACCATAGGGTGTCCGGGTTTGATCCATGTGAGGGTCGTGGGTCATGGTTTGTGTGAATAGCTTTGGAAGTACCAGTTAAAGCAGCGGGGTAAAATACGAGTAGGTGTGGAAGGTAATATTGGGCCCGTACTACTGGAAGCACAGGACTTGTACCCAAACCCATGTTCTACCTGGGAATTTCAAAGGAAAACGGTATGGAAGTAACCTCGCTACGGGTAACCTGGTCATTATGTTTTATGAAATGTCAGTCCAGCATGGTGGTTACGCGATTGGGATCAGGATCGGGATCCGGGGCTGGGTTAGGCGGCCCAACTGATGGTATCGATGAGAGGCTGTGTGTGCTGATTGCGGCCGAGGTTACGAGGGGTATCATTGACGCTACCCCAGTCATATTTGGGACGGTCAAGGAGGGCATGATGGAGATCATGGAAGAGAGGCTTAGAGCATTCATCTCTCTTATTTCTGCTAGTGCCGTTATCAATTGATTCTGAAGCGTCCCTGTGTAGATTTGGGTGTTCTCATGTAGTCCTTCCAGACGACGGATGTCTGCGGCGTTACCTTGAGTAGCAACATTGATCTCGCGAACTCTGGCTGCTTGCTTGTCCGTCTGGTAGTTCTGGGTAGCTATAGCGCCCACAATAACAGGAAGTGCTCGATCAGCTGAGCCTCCCCCACTGACATTGTAAAAATCTCGACACATGCCGAAGGGAGGGCGTACACCTTGCTGGCGGCTCCAGTAGTAGAGGTGGCTTCCCTACATGGGAATGGGTCCCGGTTGATATGGTCTGATTTCGGGAGGATGAGGGATGGGAGGGTCGATTACTTCCGGCTCGGAGTCTGTTCCACTAGTAATTTCCTCGACCTCCTCGTCGACTTCGAATTCCTCTCCGACTTCGACTTCGAATTCTTCTTCGACTCCCTCTTCGAGTTCTTCCTCGACCTCCTCTTCGATTTCCTCTGGGTCTTCTTCCGGGTCTTCTTCTATCCAGCTGCCGTTGCCTTGGTTTGGGTAGTAGGGATCTCCCGGTAAATGGAATCCGGCCATTTGTCTGTACTAGGATAGAGGTATGAGAATTTTATAAGAAAAGAAATTTCTATTTAACGACTTCCTACGTTTAACTATATCCTTACGGAGTGCAAATGTTTCATTGTACAATTATTTTTAACAATACTCCTATAGTATTTCAAATTGGCGAATCTAAAATAATTTGTATTTGGTAAGTTTTTGGCTTGTTGTCCACTATGACCATTCCTCGACGTACGTTGGTCAAATCTAGGATAAATATAGTTGATCATGCTATATTTATTCTCGACCTGATTACATACCCCGAGGCCCAATCGTAGTGTCGCAACTTGCCTTAATACTTTTTAGAAAACTTGTCATGATACGAGACCAATACATGCGAGTAAAAATGTATATCTTTAAAAGGAAATATATTGTTCATGAAAACGTTTTGTCAGAGGGTTTTTGGTCCCCTTTGCATTTATAGTTTGTATATCTTATGTGGTTCGATATACTTAGTTCACTATAAACAATGCTCTGATACCAATCTGTCACACCCCCAAACCAGAATGGCGGAAACATTCGGGGGTGGATGACTTCACGTAGTATCACAACAATTGAATATTGTAAAGAAAGTAACACAACCATCATATATATAATAAAAACGTATATTGTTGCGTTATACATATTTGCAAAAGAATATTACAATATGATGATATAAATGTTTAATGATAAACGTCCTTAGCGTTCCTTCTTCAAAAGCTGGTGGTTACCTGTATTACTGATTCCTTGAGAAATACAAGTGGTTTCGAAAAAGTGTCAACAATTAAGTTGGTGAGTTCATAAGTGTTTTGTATTGAAAAGTATGCCCTTTTGGTAGTAAATCAATGAATGAGGTTTTCAGAAAATCCAATATTTTCTATAAATGGTTTGAAAAGTTCCCAGAATTGGACTGCGTTAGTGTGTTTCATATTTGAATAATAATGATAAACTTTGTGCTAAAAATAACGTGGAAAAACTGAATGCATATATGAATCTCGTAAATCAAACTTGTTTTTATACTTTTATGTGAGTTTTATAACCATACTATTGACACTGACTGCCTGTAACAACATTCTTCAGGTGTTGTAGTGTTATGACATTTGTCACCCCAGACCTGCCGGTCTAACTATAGCTAATAGTTTAGGTGTGGGGTTGTCAATCCCGTATAGATCTATACACAAGTATCACGCTCTCCCTCCAAGAGATTATGGTATATAATACAGGACTTGAAATGCATACATAAGAGTACGTTGAAGTTTGAATGTCTCACATTGCTTGGTATAAATAGATTTACGATAAGAAAGACTTTACTTTATTTGAAAGTATTTCGCTTGTCAAGATGTATATGTAAAAATGTATGAATAACTTGTTAACTATACTCATTATAGTTTCTCAGAAAGTATGTTTCCATTTAGTAAAAATAACTTGGTGATATAATAGCCCTTTAAACATAAAGATGTTTGTATCAATACTCTATAAGATAGATATTATATTTATGTTTATAAAATGATACTTTGACTTGTAATGTACTTGTATTTCCCCCCTAAAACATGAAAAGAATTGAAAGGTTGGGGTATGAACTCACTCGTTTGGTTTGAAGAGAGAGAGGCTAGAGTTGAGCAGAACTTCGACCGCAGAAAGTTGCGTCTTCGGGCTCTTCGGGGGTCTCGGTAGCGTAGATCTTTCGTCGGGGGCTCGGGTGTGGAAACCGAGGGCGTCGGGATGGTCTCTGGAGCTTGGAAGTATGAGAGAGTGACTGGGAGTTTGAGAAAGTGTGCAAAAACCCGAGGCTCAAACCTTCTATTTATAGGGCTGGAGGATGGCGTATGCGGGGCGTACCTCCGGAGTACGCTGGGCGTACGCGGTATGCGGGGCGTACTTTGGTTACGCGGGGCGTAAAAATGCGTCACGGCTTACGACTCCGGTCTAGCTAAGCGTAGAGTTGCAGCCGATGGGACTCAACTCTGGGTCTAGTACGCTGGGCGTAATCTGGGATTAGGCTGGGCGTACTCCAGTCTCCCATCTTCTAAATTCCGTAACTTTCGCGTACGGGCTCCGTTTTTCGCGTTCTTTATACCCACGCGTAGGTGAGATTATGCTCTACAACTTTCATTTAGACCCCGTCGGCTAGTTTTGACTTTATTTTTAATGATATATTTTTAATAGGCCGGGACTCCTAAAGTCCGTTAAAAATTCATAGTTTCTTTATTCGACATCGGTTTTCGTTTGTCTTTTTTATCATTTTACTCCTATTGTGGAGATCTTCAACTCTCATTTAGGTTGCGTTAGCTAAATAACACTCGATCTTCAATTCGAGTTTTTAGCCCCCTACTACTGTTACGAAACTTTGGAAATTCGTAACTTCTTCATACGGGGTCCAATTTGGGCGATCTTTTTATGTACGTTTACAGTTTAACGAACTCTACATCTTTTGTTTAGATACTTAAGGCAAAAATGCATTTTATTGAAATTTCACTTTTTACGTTAAATAGTGTTTTAACGGTGTGTCGTAAATATACGAGTGGTTATAATTTCTTCAATATAACCCGGTTTTGAACGTTCTTTATGTTTTTGGAAACCTTGGCACGATATCTAATATTTGATGCATCCCAACTTAGATATTTGAACACTTTATTTTTGAGGTTAATTTAGTTGATTCCAAATAGTTTTCGTTGTATTTGACATTTGAGCGTTACACTGCTTTTGGAAAAATATAGGGTTGTCACAGATGTGAAGAATGCAGTCACAAGAACTGGAGGGGAGGAGAGGAAGAAATTGGAGAAAGCTGATGAGAAACAAAAAGATGAGAAAGAAGTGAAGAAGCTGAAAGGTGATTCAGGAATTTACTGTCACTACTGCAACGGTGCGAATCATTTTGCAGCTGATTGCATGTTGCGAAAGAAAGAAGAGAAGAAGGAAAAAGTTAAAGATGAAGCATACTACTCTGAAAAGATTGAAGAGATACGTGCTAAGACCAAAGGAGTGTCTTTGGTTGCGAAAGGTGAAACTGACAATGAAGAAAGTGGTACGTATCAGATCTGGTCTTCAGGATCTGATGACGAGGAAATGAGGCATCCCACATATGGAGCAATGTTCACAAGTTTTGAAGATTGCGAAGAGGAAATTTCAGGAAGGTGCATCGTATCCAAATCCACAGACAAATCACCCATGACAACCAAGGTACGTGCAATACTTGAATCTTTTAATATTCCTTTATCTGCTTATGATGCTGAAATTGTTTCATTTGATGAAACTGTGGCTTATTTTGATTATGTTATTGTGTCTGCTAGTACTGAAGCTCAAAAATTAAGTATGCAACTAGGTGAGACAATGAGAGAATTAGAAATAAAGAGGAGCAGAGTAGAAAAACTTGAAATGCAGATCAAAAATATAGATTGTGATAGGAATAATCTTACAAATGATGTTAGGTTGTTGCTAGCACAAAGGAACATATATTGTAATTCTGCCAAACGGCTATATGCAAAATTAACTGCTTTACATCATTCTTCTGACATTAGCAAAGAACAACATAGAAAACTGTTACCTTTTCTTGAATATGAACGTGAAAAAGTTGATGTTGTTTCTTATGATTGTGAAAGTACAATTGCTCAATTTGACGAAATACATGATGATAGATATACATATGGTATTGTCAAAATTGATGAATTTCTGAATGCTGATGAGTTAGTTAACATTGTCAATGAAAGTTTGACAAAGAGTGAACAAGTGAAAATCTTAAAGAAAACAGAAAATTCAACTCTTGCCTCTCAATTCAATTATGCTGATATTGATGAAAATTCAGATAATATGAGTGAAATCAGTGAGATAGAAGAGGAAGAAGAGGTAGATTGTTCTCAATTGTCAATAGTTAATATCACATCTAAGATTAAAGGTAAAGAAATTATTGTTGATTTGATAGTAGAGGATGAAATTGATAAACCTTTAACTTCACAACATTGTAAGTTTGATAATGTGGAAGTTGAAAGCTGGAAATCTGATGATAATGAAGAAAACAGAGAAGAAAAGAAAGATTCAAATGAAACACCTCAACGAGTTGTGGTTGATCAAGTGTTTAAAAATACAAAAGAATTTGACAAAATTTTAAATGACAAAGGCGCACATTATTTGGAAACCAACACAGTGGTATATCCAAATTTTGTATGTACTGATAAAACCATTTTTCCAAATCAAGTTTTTGTCACTACTGGAAATGCTGAGAAAGTTCATCCTGAATTCAACAAAATGATTGAAAAAGATAATCTAAAGTCAACCACAGAAGGTTTTTTCGCAAATCAAAACACAGAAGAAAACTATTTAACTCAAAATTCTTATGTGTTTCAAAAACAAAAATCATTACAAAAATGGGTGGTTAAAGGTGAAAAACCAAACAAAATTTTTGAAAAAGATGAAAAATCAAACGCTGAAGTGAAATTAAATTCTCATGAATTCAAATTGATGGTTGGAAATTATTCAACAGAAAATAATGTTTCAAAAAAAAAGCAAGAAAAGCAGTTTTCTGGCAAGTTGTGTCAAATGACAAACCAAGAGATGAAAAAGAACAAATTTCAAAAACAAAATCATCTAAATTTCAGAGCAATAATAAACAAAACAAATTTTGTTGATAAAAGTCCATATGTTCGCAAATATGACAACAATCGAAAATTTGAGAATTCGCAAAAATTTGCAAATAATCAAAAGTTTCAAAATGTTGGCAAATTCACGAAAACTTCATCAAGTTTGACAGATTCAACTTAAGCAAAAATAAAATTTTCACCAAAACTACCAAATTTTCCAAATCCTTCAGTTTCAAAACAGACCAAAGTTTCATATACAAAAGGAAAATCTGATGTAAGTACAATCAATCGATGGTTTGAAGGGAAAGGAAGAAAATATCAAAGTGGGAAGTTTTCAGAGCAACAAATCAAGAATGCATTTGACAAGTTCGCAAATAACTCTTCCACTGCTAGTTCATCATCTTATCATTCGCAAGTTCCAGTTCAAAAATGGAAACCAGTTATCAAAAATGTGAATGTTGTGAAGGATAAGATTACAATCAATGAAAATCCAAAACTATTGAATGATTATATCTCAATATCTAGATCTGATGATGTTGATATAATGGATTTTGTCACAAACAAAGTGAAAACATGGTTTTTAAATTCAAAGAATTTGTTTCATTCTACTAATGATGGACCCAACAAGTCTTGGGTTCCTAAATTCTTTCAATAAATGCAGGTGATGTGTGACGAGCAATATGATTCGAAATGGTATATTGATAGTGGTTGCTCTCGTCATATGACTGGAAGAAAGGAAAACTTGCGAGATTATAGAAGCTTGGAAAATGCAGGAGTAGTCAAATTTGGGAATAATCACAAGTGTCAAGTGAAAGGCTATGGGAAAGTCACAAATGGAAAATTCACTGTGAATAGAGTTGCTTATGTTGAAGGACTTCAACACAATTTGATAAGCGTGTCACAACTTGTTGTTGGTACTGGAAATCAAGTTGTATTTAATGAAGATGGAAGTATCATTTCAAATGCGAAGTCAAATGAAATACTTCTCAAATCCAAAAGATATGGTGATATGTTTACACTGGACATCAAACCAATTGTGGGAAAACCTGCTGTGTGTTTACTATCAAAAGCATCTAATGATCTCAGCTGGCTTTGGCATAGAAGATTGTCACACTTGAACTTTCGAAATATTAATAAACTTGTCACTGAAGATCTAGTTCGAGGGTTACCAGTATTAAAATTTGACAATGATTCTTTGTGTGCAGCTTGCGAACAAGGAAAACAACATCGAAAAGGTCATTCGATTGTGATAGATTCAAAAATCGTAGAACCATTGGAACTTCTTCACATTGACTTATGTGGACCATCGACTGTTGCTACAATCAATAAAAAGCGGTATATTTTAGTTGTTGTAGATGATTTCTCTCGATTCACATGGGTGTTTTTTCTCAGGTTGAAATCTGAAGTTGCTCAGACGATGATTGATTTTATTAAAAAGATTGAACTTAGTCTAAAGAAGAATGTACGAAAAATTAAAAGTGATAATGTTTCTGAGTTTAAAAATCAAACTCTTGATATTTTTCTCACAAGCAAAGGCATTTTGCATAATTTCTCATCACCATATACTCCACAACAAAATGGTGTTGTTGAAAGAAGAAATCGATCTCTATGCGAAGCAGCCAGGACCATGTTAACATATGCGAATCTACCTCAATATCTTTGGGCAGAAGCAATGTCCACTGCATGTTTTACTCAGAATCGATCGTTCATTCATCGAATATTCAATGTTACTCCATATGAAATAATCAATAATCGGAGACCTAATGTAAAATTCTTTCATGTTTTTGGTTGCAGGTGCTTTATCATGAATCTCAAAGATAATTTGTCCAAGTTCCAAGCTAAAGCTGATGAAGGCATATTCTTAGGATATTCACAGAATTCAGTTGCATACAGAGTGCTTAATAAAAGAACAAGAAAAGTTGAAGAAACTTTCAATTTAACGTTTGATGATTACTATCTTAAACAAATAGACAGTAAATTTGAAAATAAATCAATACTTGTGGATTTAAATACTCAAATTGATAATTCTGAAATCAATGATTATGATTATGACTTAATTTTCGGAATTCCTAACAGGGCAATTGAAGCAGAAAATAAAGCTCCTGATAATCAAACATCAGAATCCTCAAAACATACTGATGATTCGACAATAACTACAACATCAATAACTTGTGAAAGTACGCCTGATATTCGTATGGAGGAGGAACATACGAGTATTAATGAAGATAGTCAGCCAACTTTCGAGGGGGAGAATGAAATTATGAATCATCAAGTTGAGGGGGAGCATTCGCAGAATCAACAGGAACATCATTTTGAGGGGGAGCATCAAGATGAAGATCATGTTGAGGGGGAGCATGATGAAACAGAGACAATTAATCTTGATGAAAATGATGAGTTTCATGAACTAAATGATAATTTTTCTGTTGCAGGATCTGAAAATGAAGATATGTATGAAGATGCACCATTAGAATTTGATCCTAATTTTCCACCACTTGAGAAATGGACAAGAAATCATCCAAAAGAACAGGTAATTGGTAATCCACAAGATGGTGTGTTGACTAGAGCTCAAATTCGTGCGAAAAATGAGGTACTGAATGCGAACCAAGAACTATGTATGTTTAATGTCTTTATTTCGAAAATAGAGCCAAAGACAGTAAAAGATGCTATGGAACACTCAGATTGGGTTGTTGTTATGCAATCTGAACTGGCTGAATTTGAACGAAACAAGGTTTGAAGATTAGTTTCTAAACCTTTTGATGTTTCAATTGTCGGATTAAAATGGATTTTTAAAAACAAAACCGACAAAGATGGCAATATTATTCGAAATAAAGCTAGACTAGTGGTTAAAGGTTATTCGCAACAAGAAAGGATAGACTATAAAGAAACATTTGCACCTGTTGCAAGACTTGAAGCAGTTCGCATATTTTTAGCCTATGCAGCTCACAAAGACTTTGATGTTTATCAAATGGATGTTAAATGTGCATTATTAAATGGAGAACTAGAAGAAACAGTGTATGTTGAACAACCACCAGGATTTATAAGCAATGAACATCCTAATCATGTTTACATCCTAGATAAGGCTGTATATGAATTAAAACAAGCACCAAGAGCCTGGTACGCAACACTTACAAATTTCTTGAAACAATCTAAATTTAAACAAGGATCAGCTGACCCCACATTATTTCGCAACAAAGTTGGGTGTCATCTAATGCTTGTTCAAATTTATGTTGATGATATTATCTTTGGCTCAACTGATCCAGCATTGTCAATTGAATTTGAAAATCTAATGAAAAGTCAGTTTGAAATGAGCATGATGGGAAAAATTAATAATTTTCTTGGCTTAAACATAAGACAGAACAGGGATGGAATCTTAATCAATCAAGAAAAATATACGAAGAATTTGCTTGAAAAGTTTGGAATGTCTAATAGCACGAAACTCAGAGTACCAATGGCAGTAGGAACAAGACTAACTCCTTCGTTAGATGCTCCTGCTGTTGATTTAACACTTTATCGAAGCATGATAGGGTCTTTGTTGTACTTAACTGCAAGTAGACCTGATATTATGTTTTCGGTTTGCAATTGTGCTAGATATCAAGCTTATCCCAGAGAACCTCATTTGACTGCAGTGAAAAATATTTTTCGCTATCTTAAGGGAACAGTTTCTTTAGGACTTTGGTATCCTACGAAAACGGGGTTTTTCATTCAAGCTTTTTCAGATTCTGATCTAGGAGGATGTACTTTGGATAGGAAAAGTATGAGTGGTGGATGTCAACTATTGAATGGGAAGTTGGGGAGTTGGCAATCAAAGAAACAAACTTGTGTGGCTATATCAACCGCTGAGGTAGAATACATTGCTGCTGCTGCTTGCACTTCGCAAATTATTTGGATTCAGAGTCAACTTCGTGACTATGCAATAAACATGAAAAAGATTCCTTTGTATTGTGATTCGCAAAGTGCAATTCGCATTTGTCATAATCCAGTACAACATTCAAAGACAAAACACATTGCTCTTCGATATCATTTTATCAAAGATCATGTGGAAGATGGGAATATTGAAATTCATTTTGTTAAAACAACTGAACAACTTGCTGATATTTTTACAAAACCTGTTGATGAAAAATCATTTGTTAGAATTTTAGCAGGTTTGGGGATGATTAATGCGAATTCAATTTCAAAAACTCATGCCTAAAAGTCTGGTTTAGCAGTTATGAGTCAAATTTGTTCAGAGGTTACTGTTCATTCAGAGACTTCGCATGGCTTCGCATCCACATCTTTTCGCATCTGAGATCCTAACAACTAAGGTAAGGTTTACGACTAATTTTTTTTTAACTTTTGAAAAATTAAAAATCCAAAAAGATTTTATTTTTTATGTTTTTTTAATTTTGAAAAATTCAAAAATCACAAAAATATTTTTGTTTTCTTCGTTCTTTAAACTTTGTGTGCTGAGAATTTAATACAGGGCTAAAATGCAATGATGTCATACTTATGTGTTTCTACGGGAAGGTATCAAATTTCTTTTAAAAAACTAGTTAGGATGTCCCTAGAAGCATGATGCTGTATGTAGACCAAAAGCCTCAACAAGACTCTATGTGTGAAAAGAAAGCCTTAATGAAATTATCACATGAAAATTTCTTCCCAAAAAGGCTTATATTCGCATAAGTCAAAAGAGCTACTTTACTCTTCTCAAATGAGTTAAGAGTTTTCTATTTTGTCCATTATAACAGAGGTATACTTTGATTCTTATCCAATCTTTTTATACCAAACAATTCTTACACTCCAAATTTTTGAAGAGATTTGCCCTTGAGGTCTTTGATCAAACCAATCAAAACCTAGACAAATCACAAGTCTGTGTTTATGATCTACCATCATGAGTTCGTGATGGAAGTGAAACCCAAAAATCATAAACCTTAAGGAATTGACGGGGAACTTTGTTCCAGATTTTTACGAAACCTTTGTTTCAGTATCAAAAATTTCGAAACTTCAAATCATATTCAATTCGCATGTGTGGTCTTGATCAAATATTCACAACCAACAATGTTTGTTACCCAACAAGATCCAGAACAATTTTTTTTGAATATGATTTATGTGTAAGTTTCATTCGCAAATCCTAGTCATGATAAATATTTTCACAAGCCAACTTGTCACTGACTACACTGGTCAAACAAGTAATTTCATTTACAATTTCTCACCTTATGTTAAGGCTGATATGTAATGAAATTTAAAACAAACCCAAAATGTCTTTTAAAAGAAGCCCTTTGATACTTCTCTACAAGTATTCGATTGTAATTCACGGGAAACTACACAAGCTGTTGATTATCTCTCTTGATGATTAACGAAGCAACCTTTGCCTGGGGTTTCACTGCATTCATGTCAAATTAAATTTTTGACATCACAAAATTCCAAATTTTTTGTTTCTCATCTTATTCTGTTGACACAATGCACACACGAAATCCTTGAGGTTCTGAGTAAAACCAACTCAGACTGATGATTTCGCAAATCTGGCATATGACTTCACTTTATATCCCAAAAGTGAAAGAGCCTTGACTCCATGCGAAGGGTTTTAACGGTTCAGATTCTATAACGGGAAACTTGACAGGCTGTGTACTCAAGATGGTTGGTATTCTATCCGGTTTTCAAGGAGATGTGACAGTTACTTTTTGAAGCATGGTTATCTTTTGCAGTCATGATCCGATTTTCAAGGTTCCACATCGGATAACATTGAATGCATCCCACTTTAATTTCAAATCAATTTGAGTAACCTATAAAAGGGGGATCAAGAACACTATATACGGTTACGTAAACAGAACTCTCACAAACCTCCAAAGTTTCAACCTTGATCAAACTTCATCTTTTTCAAACCCTAAAAATGGCATCCACTCAATCCAACACTGATGAAGTTCTTTCTCAATCCCTGATGAAAATCCAAAGCACAAACTATCAAGTTGATCCAAATGTATCTTCTTATCCTGAAGGCTTGAAGATGCTTATCGTTGCCCTGAAACGATCACCTCTGTCAACTGCCATGTTTAGTTCCTTCTCTGTTCCGATGACATGGTTATCCTTGGCAACTTCAACGGCATCATACAATCATACAACGGATGTGATAACATTCAACTTAATCAACAACAAACGGGTCAAACTATCCAAGAAGATGTTTGTTGAATTCTTGCAGATTCCAAACAACCCTCCATTTGTCAAACCTGTTAACTCTTAAATCATTCACATGTTCAACGAGATGGGTCATCAACCAGAGCTTGATAAGATCAGTGACTTTCGAAAGTCTGGGTTGCCGTGCATATGGAATTTCTTATTTGGAATTTTTCTCAGATGTCTTACAGGAAGATCAGTTGGACTGGATAGAGGACGAATGGAAGTATATTCCATGGTTATGGGCATATACTATGATATAAATGTTGATTATGCAACCCAATTATGGAAGGAATTTGTTAAGAGTCTTGAAAACACAAATTCGGAAAAGGGGATTTCGTGTGCAAGATATTGGAGCTTGATTCTGGAGAAGGTCTATGAAAAAGAAGCAATTCCAGTAATGGAGGATGTTGAAGTTGCTGAATTTTCTTTGTATCAGTTTCCAAAGGCAGTAGAAGATGATGAAGCAATCTTTACTCATGTGGCTCGCATTCCAGATGCGATGCTTCGCAAGGTATCTCAAACTCACAAAGTCTTGGTGAGATATTTGCGAACACTTGATCAATCAGAGCAGACTGGAGTACTATTGGATGTTGCTGCTCCGTCAAAGAAGAAGAAGCTCATAAAGAAGGATGCGAAAGGTTCATCTACCCAACAAGTTCAAGATGAAGATATTCAGATTGAAGAAACTTCATCTAAGTCAAAGAAAGAAATAATACCTTCTAAGTCTGGGGTATTGAAGAAAATTCGCAAGGCCGAGGTGAGCAGTAAAGGCGTTACTATTCGTAGTATTCCAGCTCCGGTTTCTCCAGGAAAGAAGAGGCAAAGAGCTGAAGATGTTTCCAAGAACATGCAACATACTCTCATCAAAAGAAGGAAGATGGTGATTCGCAATGAATCATCTGATGAAGAAATAGTACCAGAAACTCCACCAGTAACATCTATGGTAAATGTTTCATTACCTATCACCCATACTTCGCAAATCTCTACCACCTTACCACTCACCAAACCACTCGAAATAGTCACTACCAAATCAGTTTCTGAGGAGGTACCTATTTCTGATACGGTTGTCAACGTATCTGATACGGGGGCACCTATCCTGAGTGTTGCAACCATAATCCCAATCTCCTTACCTATTTCTTTACCAATTGTTTCAATTCCATTTACAACTTTATCCACCACTTCATCAATTTTTGATCATGCTCTTCAAAACCCATTTACAACACTTTTTCCATCTCAATCACCCGAAAATCCTCAACTTTCGCAACCTTTATCTGATAATGAAGCTGAAGGAGGTGCCTTTGGAGGGATAATTGAAGACATTCATTTTGATTCAGAGGAGGAGGATATTCCTGATCATATGCTTATGACAGGAAAACAATTTAAAATCCTGAATCAGAAGTTGAATGCTATTATTCAGTCGCAAGCTGATTCTGGCAGGATGTCTTCTATATCAACAATGGAGATTGATGTAATGATCAAAGGTGCTGAGAAGCGTATTATGGAGAAGGTTGATCAATCTGACAAGAATAATGAGCTTCGCATTCAAGCACAAGGGAGCAATTTTTCTTCAGTGGTCTAGGATTTGAAAGCTGTTGCAAAAGAACGGCATGTTCTTTTTGTACATGATGTGAAGAAAGTTCGGGAGGATGTCAACTATAAGCTTCAAGAGTTGAAATTTGAACTTGCGAAGGAGCTTCAGTGTAACACCGTGAATTTAAAAATAATTTTTTCGCATTTAATAAAGTCAAACTTCATTTAATATTCATAAAAACATCATTGTTTATAATTTATTTCATAACATATATAAAACCCCAAGATCACATAATATAAAATCCCGCGTGTGTGTGCACTGATCAGGCCAGCGCCTTCCCGCGATCCTCACTAGTACCTGAAACAAATTACATCAACACTGTAAGCATAAAGCTTAGTGAGTTCCCCAAAATACTATATAACACATATTAGCCACTCGAGGCTATAACTCTGTGGGTCCGTGCACCCATACTCTGTGAACCCTCAGGTTCTAACTCTGTACACCAGCATAGCATAAATCACATAGAAGAATGCAGTGCAACACATAACATACATAGTATACAAACACTCTATCATGTAACTCTGGTTACCTACTCAAGGTAAAGTATAGTGAGAAGACTCACCTCGCGTGTCTCGATATCTCACAACCTGAGAATCCCTCGTGCCCGATTCTCCGAGCTCTAATCCTCCTATAACATCATAATGTCCCAAGTTAACACTCTATATCTCTAATGTTGACTATCCCTAAGAAGTCAACACAGGACCACTCTGGTCAACGGTCAACGGTCAACTTTGACCGGACTCGGCGAGTGCTAGGGCGACTCGGCGAGTGTACACGTTCTCACCAATTCTCTAAGATTCCCTTTCTACTCGTCGAGTACCCCCCCCTTGACTCGACGAGTTCCTCCTGGAAGAATCGCGGGGCCACCCCGACTCAACTCGCCGAGTCTGAAGAACAACTCGGCGAGTCCCAGTTAATCTTCAAGCTACTCGCCGAGTCTGTTCATCGGACTCGGCGAGTCCATGCCATGCAACCGCTCAAACTGCTTCCTAAGGTCAGATCTGCTCCGACAATTCACAGGTCTGGCCTTCCTAAACTGGTTCATCACTTAAAGCCCTCAATTCGATGCTCATAACACACCCAAAGACTCATAATTTACATTTTGACCTAAGGCATAAGGATTCCAATCCAAAACCTCCATTGATTCCCGAAATGCTCAGGCATGGGACATTATGGACTTCTAAGGGTCCCAATATAGGGTTCCAATCGCTTGGGGGACTAGGGAAACACTCAATCTAGTCACAAAAGGGTTCAATAAACCCTAAATCCATACACACATCAATCATAGAAGGATGCAATTCGAAATATTACCTGAATAATGTGCTCTCTGTGTCCCCAATTCTCAGAACGTGACTTCCCTTGTTGTTCCCTTAACCAAGTCTTCTCTTCCTTGCAAAACAACACTTCCAAAATCAACAATGGTCTTCTACCTTGCTCCAGATGCTCACAAACGACTTAGGGTTTCTCTCAGAGGACTAGGGTGAACAATGACGGCCATAAAGTCCCTCATATACGTCCCAACCTGAACGGTTAGGGTTTTCGCTAAACAGCGCAGACTCGCCGAGTCCATATCCGGACTCGTCGAGTCCAGTCGCGAACCCGTGGCCAGATCCGCGATCCTACTCGGCGAGTCTAGGCTCCAACTCGCCGAGTCCCCTCTTAAAACACCCAAAACATAAAAATAACGATACCTGGAATTCCGGGCTGTTACATTCAGGATATTCATACTCAAAATGCTGAAGTTCAAAAGCAGATTGCGGAGGTTTCTTCAAGAGTACAAAAGTTTGTTGATGTTCCTATTCTTGAAGCCCATAACGAAGAAACAAAGGAGAAGCTTGATCAGCTAACCAAGTTGGTGTCTGAGCTTAAAATGGTGGTTTCGCAATCTTCAACTACACAAATTCTCACTCCTGAGTTCTTATCTCTAAAGATTAATACTTTAGAACAAGCAATTCAGAAAGCTCTTGCTCCACTCGCCAATTTTACTTCTTTACTACCAAAGGGTGCCCCACCTGCTTTCACAGGGGTGCAAGGGGGAGAGAAAAGTTTAAGTAAAGAAGAGGATGCGAAGACAGTTGGAAAAGTTATATCTACTTAGCTTATAACTACTCTTCCCATACTTACGAAGCCAATTTCCTCAACCACAGTAACCACAAAAATGATTGCCAAAGGAATCGTTATTGGAGGAAAAGAAGGAGGTTCAAGTTCAAAAACCTCAAACAGATATGGTGGGAAAAGAAAAGGGATTTTATATGAAAATCAAAGGAGGAGAAGAAAGCTGAGGCTGAAGCAGAGTTGAAAAGGATGAGGCAAGTACAAAGCATCATGAGGCAGAAGGCAAGTGATCCTCCCACGATGAACAAAGGAGATCCTGCGAAGCTTTACTCTTACAAAACTATAGAGTCAAAAGTGGTGGGGAGGGAAATGTACGAATTCGAGAAGAAGCCAAAGAGAAGTTATGATATTGCGAATTCAGACAATTGTCAGCTGGATTTTCCAATAAATGAAATGCTATTCATCACTGCTCAGTACAAAATTAGTGAGAAGTTTGATAATCCTGATGATTATATACACATGAAAATCAGATTTCATGCTGTTTTGGGGAAGAATCCAGATGAAGTTTGGTCTTTAATGAAGATCAAAAAGGTGCTAACAATCAAGAAAGACATATTGTTTGAAGACATGCTTCAAAATTTTCGTTATTTTGTTATCCGAGCAGACAACAAGCAGTATGACTTCACTGTAGCAGATTTTCCTCTAATGAACTGCAATGATTTAATTCAAGTGGCTCTGACTTTGAAGCATTTGGAAGAAAATAATCTCAAAGGCTCTGAGACTGAAGTGTTTAAGATAGGTTTCGCACATGTTAAGACATACATCGATAATTACTTCGATTGTTTGGCCCTTACAGATGAAGAACTGGCTAATGTGTTGGGAAGAGAAGTAAACGTTCCTTGGGAAGAAACTTTATCTCAATCAGCATTATCGAAATATGTTGTTGGAGAAATATGTCTGAAACCGTTCGGCATGGTGTTTTCTGGAAGAGATACAAAAGGGAAACCTAAGAAGTTCTTGTTTAAAGTCTCAGAGGTGGAAATATATAATTCTTCGCAATATACGCACTTTATTGTTCGTATGAACAATTACAAGAAGAACAATGAAGGAGACAAGAAAGATCTCAAGAAGGTGATCTCCTGGTATGGAGAAGTGCGAAAGACAATCCACTCAGCTGTTCAAAAGCTTATGGGATGAATAGCTTCGACTGTTTACAAAGGGGGAGAATGTAGATGTAAAATTGTAAAAGTCGAATATAGTGTTTTGTATAGTTTCGCATTTTATGTTATTTTACTAAGTCATCTTTATGCGAAGTTAAATGTCTAGACTTAGTATATTTTTTGTACACTCATGTTCCCTATAAATAGGGACTGAGGTTAGAAGTAGAAAGAGACTTTTTCATAACAAATATCTCTTTTCTGCTTATGTTGTAATCAGTCTTTATCAATATGAGATCTAATTGATATTTACTCTTCGTGTTCTAAATCTTCAATTACTCAAATCAAACTTTGCTTTCTCAAATCTCGGTAACAATTCTCATCAAGAAGCTGTATGCGAAGTTCTCTAAGTGTGACTTTTGGTTGCGGGAAGTATAGTTTTTGGGTCATGTCATTAATCAAGAGGGTATTTCGGTTGACCCAGCAAAGGTGGAGGTTGTGATGCGATGGGAAGTACCGAGGAATGCCTCGGAGATTCGTAGCTTCTTGGGCTTAGCGGGTTATTATCGGAGATTTATCCAAGATTTCTCCAAGACTGCAGTGCCATTGACCCGTTTAACCAAGAAGAATGTGGCCTTTCGATGGGGTGAGGATCAACAGAGGGCTTTTGAGACCCTAAGGCAGAAGTTATGTGAGGCTCCGATCCTAGTATTGCCCGAGGGGTTGGACGAGTTCGTGGTATACTGTGATGCATCGATTTCAGGACTGGGTGCGGTACTGATGCAAAGGGGACGTGTGATCGCATATGCCTCGAGGCAGTTGAAGCTTCACGAGGCAAATTACCCCACGCATGACCTGGAGTTGGGGGCAGTGGTGTTTGCCCTCAAGATTTTGAGGCACTATTTATATGGGGTGACATTCGTTGTGTATACCGATCACAAGAGTCTGAAGTATTTGATGGACCAGCAAAACCTGAATATGCGTCAGAGGAGATGGTTGGACGTGCTAAAGGACTATGACTGCGAGATCCTATACCATCCAGGGAAGGCCAATGTGGTGGCAGATGCTTTGAGTCGCAAAGCGACGGGGTCGCCGATCAGGGGTATTTGTATGAGGGTGACGGTAAGTCCACCCTTGATAGACATGATTCGAGAGGCTCAGGTCGAGGGGGTGAAGAAGGAGAACTGGAAATTGGAAAGAATTCGGGGGCAATATCCTTTGTTTGTTAAGGATAGTCGTGGCTTGTTGACACAATGTGGCCGAGTATGGGTGCCGATGTCGGGGGGAGTGAGGCAGAGATTGTTAGAGGAAGCGCATAAGTCCAAATTTTCCATACACCCAGGTGCGACAAAAATGTATAGGGATTTGAGGATGAACTATTGGTAGCCCTGCATGAAGCGGGAGATCTCCAGTTATGTGGAGCGATGCTTGACCTGTAGGAAGGTCAAGTCCGAGCACCAGCGACCTCATGGAAAGGTTCATCCACTACCCATTCCCATGTGGAAGTGGGAAGAGATCACTATGGACTTCATCACGAAGCTACCGCGGACAACAAGGGGAGTCGACGCCATATGGGTGATCGTGGATAGATTGACGAAGAGTGCTCACTTCATTCCGATCTCCAAGAGTATATCTGCAGAGAAGTTGGCAGACATTTATGTTCGAGAGGTGGTGGCTAGGCACGGAGTGCCGGTATCAGTGGTTTCAGATAGGGATGTTCGGTTTACATCCAGGTTTTGGAAGAAGTTCCACGAGGAACTGGGTACTCAGCTGCATTTTAGTACGACATATCACCCCCAGACCGACGGCCAAAGTGAGAGGATGATCCAGACGCTGGAGGATATGCTACGGGCATGTGTGCTGGATTTCGGAGGGAGTTGGGATACGTACCTCCCACTGGGAGAGTTTTCGTACAATAACAGTTATCATGCCAGTATCGATCGAGCACCATTTGAGATGTTATATGGACGGAGGTACAGGACTCCAGTGTGCTGGGATGAGGTTGGACATCGAGTGTTGGGGAGCACGAAGGTGGTACTTGAGACCACCAGACTGATTCAGCAGGTGCGTGACCGATTGCGAGTCGCACAGAGTCACTAGAAGAGCTATGCGAACCGACGACGGTCAGATCTCGAATTTCAGGAAGGAGACTTTGTCTTACTGAAGGTGTCACCTTGGAAAGGGGTTATCCGGTTCCGCAAGAGGGGCAAATTAGGACCTCGGTTCATAGGTCCGTTCAGGATCATAGCCTGGGTGGGCAAGGTGGAATATCGTTTAGAGCTACCGGAGGAGCTTAGTCGGATTCACAACATCTTCCATGTGTCTCAGCTCCGGAAGTGTGTTGCCGACGAATCTTCAGTCATATCATTAGACGACATTCAGTTGGATGGAAGTCTGAATTATGTTGAGGAATCAGTTGCGATCCTAGACAGGAAGACGAAGAAGCTCCGTAATAAAGAAGTGAAGTTGGTAAAGGTGCAATGGCAGCACCGAAAGGGTTCCGAATGGACCTGGGAACCGGAAGATGAGATGCGAGGTTTCTATCCGAAGTTGTTTGGACTAGCAAGCTTCGAGGACCAAGCCTAATTCAAGTGGGGGAGAGTTGTAACGCCCTGTCCATCAGGTATTAACATTAACATTTCGGTTTGGGATTTTTGAAAACCTACTCGGCGAGTTGGCCTCCCTACTCGTCGAGTAGTAGCGGGTTTGGGGCGCGAGGTTAATGATCTACTCCCGAGTCCATTATGGTACTCGACGAGTAGATGTTGGCAGATGAAACCCTATATTCCAGGGCCTTGCACCCTATTTAAAGGGTCATTAGCCTCCCTTGGCCTCCCCTTTTACAGCTCTATACCTCCCTAAAACCCTGATTCGAGTGTGAGTGTGCTTCTTGGTGGTTTTAAAGCTTGAAGGAGGGATTTGGTGAAGGAATCACTTGAGGAATCAAGCTAGAAGGAGCAAGGGACTCGTGGGGATTCAAGATCTACTTCTGTAGAGCACTTTCTGAAGGTATTAAGCTGTCTGTTGGCTCATTTCCACCCAAAACCCTCTTGTGCATGGATTCTAAGAAAGGGCTTTTGTGTTTAAGCCAAGATCTGAAGTTGTAACTTCAGATCTGAACCCCTTTTGGCCTTAAGATGCATAAAGTTATCAGTTGAGCTTAGCATGTGCCTTCCCTCAAGTGTATGACTCCATTCCAAGCTTAGACTTGCCATTTTAGGGCCTTAAAGCCTTGCATGCACGTAAAGTTTGCAACTTTACGTGGAAAGCATGCCTCAGGAGCCTAGATCTGTAGTTTGGAAGCATTGCATGGCTCAAAAAGGGTCTGTATGGCTTGAGATCTGATAGGACTCGGCGAGTCATAGGGGGCGACTCGGCGAGTCATATGAAGGCAGGCATGGACTCGACGAGTTGGACGAACAACTCGGCGAGCCCGATGAATATTGCGATGAACTCAACGAGTTGGATGAACAACTCGGCGAGTCGGATGAAGATTACCTAGAACTCGGCGAGTTGAAGGAACAACTCGGCGAGTCGAGTAAGATTTCCCCAATGGTTGGATGTTCGTAGACGTATCGAGTGGCAAGCAAGGAAACTCGACATACGACCTTAGATTATCGATCAAGACTGCATGAACTCGAAGAGTCACCTTAATGACTCGGCGAGTAGATGTTATCCCGGGAAACTTAGCGAGTCACGAGTTGTACTCGGCGAGTTAGGGTCAACAGGGACCGATTGACTTGATCTGGGCTGTGGTTGACCAGGATGGACTTTGGGGAAATGACTGGATATTGTATGACATTTTTAGGCAGTTGCGTGGAGCAGCCTGTGGGGTACATTTGGACGCAAAGTGTCAGTTCAACATTCATGACAGGTGAGTTTCTCACCATACCTATGGGTCTAAGGCACCAAGGCCGGCCCATTATGTGATTATGTTATATGTGTTAGACATTTTGGGTTTGTTATGTGATTGCATGTTTTGTATGAAGACCCCGGGGGAAGCCCATGGCATTAGATGTAAGACCATGTGGAGTAGCCCATGACAGTCCTAGGTGAAGACCATGTGGGGTAGCCCATGGCATTGGATGTAAGGCCATGTGGGGGACCCCATGGCAGTCCTAGGTAAAGACCATGTGGGGTAGCCCATGGCAATCTAACAGTTTTCATGCATGCATGGCTTACATGATATGTGTGTAGCTTTTATAGCTAACAGGATATATGATATGTGGTTTGTGTATGTGGTATGCTCTGGGAAATTCACTAAACATTTCGCTTACAAGTTGTTAATTGTTTCAGGTACTTCAGAGCCTAAGGGAAAATACAAGGCGTGATGACGTGACGTGCACTCTACCTCTCTTTTTGTGTGTTGAGAGTCTCTGATGTTTTCAAATGTACAATGAAATTGTAATAATTGTGAATTGGGAAACAAATGGTTTGGAAATCTACGGATTATGGGAATTGTTTGAGTAATTAAAAATGAAAAAAATTCTTGATAAAAATTGGGTCGTTACATTAAGGATTAGTTTTTGACTATTAAGTGAAAAGTAATTAGGAAGTATGACTATAATTGTAATTTTCTTTTTTTATTTTTGTTTTAAAAAATCATTTATTTCTTTTTTTTAATGTAGAGGTATGAAGTTGATGTTTATGTTAAATTAGTTTTTTATCCTTTATAACTAGGGGATATGCCCATGACTCGTACGAGACTGAAGTTATTTTCTTTTGTTTCGTGCATTTAATGTGGAAGATTAGGAAGTTGGATAATCTATTGACATTTCAGTACTTAATCTAGATATGAATACTCAAAGATACATATAGAAAAAGGATAAAATTTGTTTTGATTACTAACTGATTTAGAAGATTAACAAATTAGATAATATTATATTCACACTTGATTATTTAATTTGGGTTAGATACCAAAAGATACACATAGCAAAAAATTTGAGGATTCATATTCCATGGATACAAGTACTAGCAAAAAAAATTCTTTGTTTGCCTTAGTTTTCTGTAAGAGTTAAGAGTTTTGATTATCTTTTTGTATGTAGCGATGAATTTTGCCACATCCTACGACATGTTGAATCGACACGGTTGGTGTTGGACTTTTTTGAATCATGGAGAAGGTTTTTGGAGAAAATATAGTTCATATAGTGTGGAGTAGTGGGCTGGCTTTCCATGATTTGTTGACTCACGTCATAATCTTGCTTGATTTTATGTTGTATTGTTGTCATGGCTTTCTTCGTCAGCTGTAGTTGATGAATGAAAGTGTCAAGCATCTTTTCTGATTTCATTTTATGATAAGAGTGTGGGAGAGAATGATAATGATGTATATGTGATTCTTTATTACTTAAGAAATAACTCACCATCGTTACCTTTGTCACCCACATATATCATGAAATGGAATCGGTCGAGATGCAAATGATGCTTGACACTCTCATTCACTAACTACAACTGAAGAAAAAAGACTTGATATCAGTGCTTCAGAAAGTCAAACAAAAATCAAACAAAAGATGGAAAGTCTTCCCACTAATCCATACAATATGAATTATATTTTCTCTAAAAACCGTTGCATGATGCAAAAAAGGCTGACGCCAACCTTATCGATTTTATTTCCAACATGGAGGATGTGGCAAAATCTATCTTTGCTTACAAAAAGATGATCAAAACCCTGTTAACGACTAAGTAGGTGTTTGGGATTACTTTTCAAATTGATTTTTTGGACTTTTGACTTTTTCAAAAAACTAAAAGTTTAAAAAAGTGTTTGGCAATTTCAAAAGTGCTTTTAGATTGATTTTTTGACAAGAAGAAAAATGAGATGTTTTAAAAACTCTTTTTGAAAAAAGTCATAAGTCAAAAGTTCATTTTGTCGAAAAGGACTTTTTATGTTAAAAAGCAATCCGTAAGAGTAAGAGCGGTAAGACAAAAGAAGAAAATCTTTTGCAAATAGTGTATCTATGAGATTTGAATCCTCAATCTTTTGCTATTTATATCTTTTTGTATCTAGATACTTCAGGTTAAGTAATGAAATTTGAATATATTATCCCACTTGCTAATCTTGTACATCAGATAGTAATTAAAAAAAAATCTTATCTTTCGCTATGTGTATTTTTTTTGGTATTTGTATCCACATCAAGTAATGAAATGTCAATTTATTATCCGACTAACTATTCTTCCACATCAGATGCACAAAAAATAATAATAATAATAATAATTCAGTCACGTGCGAAGCACGATGTCTTTTTTTGGTATTTTAGGATGGATAGCAGAAGAAGAATCAGTTTTTAGATCCAAACCAAGTCCAATGAAGCTAACAAAACTGCTACTAAGAAAGGGTCAAGATTGTCATTTGGCAATTCAAATGCTACAAGCAATAGTAGATTATCATTAGGTGCACCAAAACATGCAACTCCCAAACCAGATATTAATTCCAAAACTACCCCTAGTTCCCGTCCTGCAAAAAAAGGCAATATTGATGGATTCCGCATGCCTTTTTCTCCCATTTCTTCCAAAACTACGTAACCCCTAATGTTAATGTCACAGAAGTTGAGAAAACACACGAGATGCTACAAAAAGGAATTGTATTGTTTTTCATGCTTTGAAACTCAAATTGCAATTGTATTGTAAGGTGAATTGAGTTCATTTGTTAAATAGGAATTTATATGTTGCTCTTTTAGGTATGTTATTATAAAAATTGTTTGTTTCATTTATAAATAAGTTGTAATTTTTCCTCTCTAAATAACCGGTTTTTTTTCACTATATTGGCATAAAATATTCAAATTGTTTTTTGACTAAATTGCAAAATTGATACTAATGGTATCTCATAAAATGCATTTTTTTTTGGTTCGGTGCAAAATTGAAACTTTAATATGGATTTGGTCCTTGTGTATCACAAAAAGAGCAGTTTGAGCTTCTTCTTCTTCTTCTTCTTCTTTTTATTTTTTATTTTTTATTTTTTATTTTTTATTTTTTATTTTTTTAAAATTTGTATGGTCAGTTTCATCTGTATGTTTAATTAAATATTGAAACTTTTATGTAGATTTGGTTCGTGTAGTATCCCAAAAAGTGCATTTGAACTATATATTTTTTAATTTGTGTGGTCAGTTCAAAATTGAAACTTATATGCAAAGCTTGTCCTTGTAGTAACCCCAAAAGTGCAATTTTATCTTTTATTTTTATTTTTATTTAAATGACATTTAACTCGAATGACCAAATCTGCCTAAAAAGTTTCAATTTTGCAATACCACATGAATGAAAAAGATAGACTCAAATTGCATTTTGCCAATAGCGATGTATGTTTATTTATTTTTTTGTCAAATATAACATCGTACTTTTATTTTCTATTTTGACAAATATAGAAAAATGAAAGTAGAGTGCTATGTATGGGTATATATATTCCTAATTACATTGTTATTTCTTTATGTGTCTTTTGTTTGTGTGTTGTGTGATCTATATTTGTGTGTGTGCTAACTTATGTGTTATTCCATGTTGCAACACAGTGGAATACAGTGGATATTTTGTGGTTTTGATTGGTTCGTGAACTTCCTATTTTGATAACACACTAATGCAAGGATAAGGTAATGAATTAACTTGTTATTGGATATTTTGTGCCTGTTTGGCCATGGATATGGATATCCGTCCCTCATAAAAGATAGCCTTATTTTTCCACTCGTTTATTTCATTTAACCTTACATACTATACTAGTTATTCAAATACAAAACATACATTACACAATGGTTACTCTATGTTTAATATTTATTTTTTTAAATAAAATAGTTAAATATATGGTAATTATTTCGGTGGCCATGCATGGTAATCGGGATGGAACTAAATGCGGGTAAAACCCATACCCGCTTCCGCCACCGAATCAGAAAACATTCTAAAAATACTCCATATGCAAGGGCGAATCTACATTGAAAGGGTGTCCATAGACACCGTTTGTTTTCATAACAGAAGGGTAATATAAAATAAATTTAAATATAGAAGAAGCTTCTATAACTAAACAAATAAAAATGAACACCTCTTACCGTTTACTAATTTTTCTATGATGATATGGTTTCACACTCAATTAATGATGAGCTTGATTTTCGCAAAATAACTCTAGTCTCATTTTCAAGTTTTTGACCATAATGGGGTAGTTGAAAAAAATATTTACCATTTTAGTGTCCTTTCAAAAATATTTACCAAAATGGTGTTTTTCTAATTTTCTTTGCTTTTTAGTTTTCTTTTCAGTTTTTTTTTATTTTATTTTAAATATCTTTTTTTCTCTTTTATTCCACCTTTTTATTGTTTTTTTATATATATTTTTTAAATGACAACTTTTATTTTAGTTTTTTTTTATTACTTTTTTTTACTGTTATTTTAAATAATAGTTTTTTTAATTTTTTTTTCTGTTTTTTTTAATATATGTTTTTCTTATACAACCTTTTTATCATCAAATTTTCGCCATCAAAAATTAAAAATACAATATATTTTAAGGTGCAAAAACTCCAACATTCACATACAATATTTTTAACGTAAAAAAACAAACAAAACCTCAACATAGTTTATTACAAAAAAAACACCAAAAAATAAACTCCAACATTGTTTATTACAAAAAGAAAAAAACATCACAATTAGCTTGAATTTGAACCGGTAACAAATTCTTACCTGTAAAAAAAATTAAAAAAAAAAAAAAGAAATAACCACAAGAAAGACCATAAAATATTTTTTTGAACTACCTTAGCATAGACGGACATCGTTTTCGGTATGGATATTAAAGAAAGAAGAAATGTCAATCTTTGTGGAATTTGTAGGCAACCGGAGCATAATCTAAAACAATGCCCGTCAATGTCAAGGTTCTTAAAAAAAATATTTTTATGGTATTTGTTGTGGTTATTTCCTCTTTTTTTTTTACTGGTAAAGATTTGTTACTAGTTCAAATTCAAGCTAATTGTGATGTTTTTTTCTTTTTGTAATAAACAATGATGGAGTTTATTTTGTGGTGTGTTTTTAACAAACAATGTTGAAGTTTTGTTTGTTTTTTACCTTAAAAATATTGTACGTGAATGTTGGAGTTTTTGCAACTTAAAATATATTGTATTTTTAATTTTTGATGACGAAAATTTGATGGTAAAAAGGTTGTATAAGAAAAACAAATACTTAAAAAAAAGAAAAAAAAAACAGAAAAAAAAAATTGTTATTAAAAAAAACAGTAAAAAATGTTAGAAAGCTAAAATAAAAGTTGTCATTTAGAAATATATATATATATATATATATATATATATATATATATA
This sequence comes from Lactuca sativa, assembly GCF_002870075.4. Lineage (NCBI taxonomy): Eukaryota > Viridiplantae > Streptophyta > Magnoliopsida > Asterales > Asteraceae > Lactuca > Lactuca sativa. Next base: position 275,424,178 of record NC_056627.2, read on the forward strand.
TATATATATATATATATATATATATATATATATATATATATTAAAAGTAAAGAAAATGAGAAAAATACTATTTTGATAAATATTTTTGAAAGGACATTAAAATTTAATGGTAAATATTTTTTTCAACTACCCAATTATGGTTAAAAACTCTTTTCTCCATAAGATAACTCAATATATCTAATTTCAATCATCGTAACTTAATAATTCACATATGGATACAATAATTAAGTAACGGCACAACTTTAAAAAAAAAAACAAACAAACAATCATTGGCAAATGGATGATCATTTTTAAAATTTATTTATTTTAGATGATATTTTTTAAAATTATGTTTGGTTTTGCTATTAGAATTATATTTATCTAAGATGGTATTTTTTAACTTATGTTTGTTATTTGGTATTTAAATTATAATTTATTTAGATGATGTTATTGACAATCCAACCCGATAATTAACCAAACATCTTCGACTATGTTATCCTCTGATTGAATTCGACACCCATAAATTTGAATTTTAGATTCGCCACTGCCCATATGGAAACAGGGTCTCGCGGGATTGGGGTCTCACGAAGGTTTTTGACAGCCCCACAATATATACTCATATTAAATATTACAACTACTAAAGTTGTCATTTCGACTAACAACCCTCAATAATGGACTTACAACTACTCAAGCTGCTGCCATTGTACCTCAATAACAGTTCCTCGTGGTATTATAACCACTCAGGCTACTACTATACCCTAAAAACATTTCCCATGGTATTATAGTCATTCAAGATACAATTATTGTTTAACAATATTCCCAAGTGGTATTACAACCACTCAAGTTACCACTATTGTTTAAAAACATAAAAATATCGTATTACGACCACTAAGGCTATCATTGACTTGTAAATCCTCAACGGTGATATTATATATATATATATAATTACTCAAACTCTTATCTCCATATATTAACATACATGAATAACTCTTTGTTATAAATGCTCCCCATATTAATCAACCAATCATTAAATATAACTCTAGTTGTATAAGTTAACCATAATATGCTATCATTCTCAACTATAAAAATTTGTTACTTATATAGCAATAACATGTTATAAATCCCGACTACACTATCTTATTACACCGCACAACAATTATTTGTTGTAAATCTCAGTTGTATCACCTTATTACCCCATACAACAATAATATGTTGTAAATCTCAATTATATCAGTTCATTACCCCATACAACATTAGTATGTTGTAATATCTCAACTATATACATATACTCACTCGTAACACATAAATCAACAACAATCAATATATTGTATCATTCACATAATACAAGAATAAGTACATATCTAGATATCAAATATCTAGGAGGGAATCACAGTTACGCACCTTGAAAAGTTTTATATGAATAGAATTTCAACTCTAGAAGTTCCATAACTGCTCTTGTTTTAGAAACTCCATTAATTTTCAAAATAACACATAATTCTTGAGTATTACAAATCAAGGTACAACTCGCTTATGCTGAACTTGATTCAACACTTTCATCAAGTTCATAATCCCCAATTATATAACAACTATTCCTCCATAAATTAGTTGTGGACATGCATTAATTCATTAATACATGGGCTTAATGTCACATTGTTCATTATTTCACCAACTTTAGCATAATAACTCAAAGTATAAGTCATTCATACACGACTTAATTTATTTCATCAAAACTAATTATATTCCAGATTTAAGTCATCTATATGATTTAAGTCATTTAGTTATAAACTCAATTTCATTCATATCATAATTCACCCAACTTAGGGTTTATGATCCAAATCTCCAATTCATTTATCTAATCATAATTTTAACACAATTATCTTGAAAATGGTATTACCAAGTTCACTACAACAACATCAATACAATTTCCTTCCATTTAAAGATCAAACAAGTAAGGTTTCACCACTTTTCAACTCCATCATGAAATTTCATTCAAACGTATAGGAAGAGAAACAATACATCTAATCCATGTGATGAGGTTAGATGTTTGATTCCCTTTAGTTTAGCTTCAATTTTGAGCTCCACTCCACTATAATTCGATCTCCCCTGCTCCAGGAAGGTTTCAAAGTGGTTAGAATGGAAAATGGGGATAAATGACCGATTTCCTCATAATTACTCTATTTGTGTGCTGTCAAATTCTACATGTCACATACATCTCCCGTACGCGTCGCGTAGGGTATCTCTTATGCGTCACATCCCTTTTCCAATCCTAGCATCATACTTACAAATGTGTCGTGTCACACGCAACTCTAGCATAGTAAATTACCATAACATTAATTATGTGCGCGTAAATCTACTTCCCATGCCAACTTTTACTAGCTCCAATATAGCAACATACACTATCGTTTTATGTCAATTTGTATGCGTCGCACATCGTAAATTACGTGTAGCGTAATTGTAATAGCCCCAATACTTAACAAATTTTCTGGTTTTACCCTTTTAACCACAAACATATTCAAGGGTTGTCATCATATAACCATTCCCCTTTGAAAGATAACTACACCTCCAGTTTACTCTTACATATTCTAAAAAAAATTGGTGTTACGTGCTATGGCTTTTCAGTTTCAAGATTGTTCTTTTCTTTTGTTGAATTTTCATAAGTATTATTGTTAAAATATTGTGTTATTTATAGTTCAAGATTAACATTGAATGCTTTCCTAAAACTGGGTTGAAACTGTAAAACTTTGAGAAGTGGTTTACTAAAAGAATAAGAATGGATTTGTGTTATTTGGGTATATTGTGTTTGTTTCAGTAAGTGCAGGGGGTATAACATGATATCTGTATAAGAGAAGAAGCACGCGAATCTTTCAGGAAGGGTATGGATCGGGTTTATTCAGGTTTGGTTCGTGGATATTACCCGAGATATATATGTAAGCTCAGCCGTCTTATTTTGATCAATTCAATTCATTTTTACCATTACACACAAGTCGAGTCTCTCTGTTCTTGAGTCGTCTTCATCTTTATCGTTTTATAGTTTGTTCAAGTTTAGAGTTTGATTCTTTGTTAAACTTGTTTTGTAGACTAGAACCTTTTTTGATTGTTGTGTATATTTGAGTGTGAGTGTTATTGTAGAGAGTTTTGAATTGTAAGTTCGTGAAAACCAACTAGATCTTATTTTTCATTAATGAAAGATCTGTTGATGTTGTCGATAGATTTGTTGTTTTGAGAGTTTTTATCAATTATCCATATTATGAAACCCTACAAAATAATAGATCGTTAGATACATGCAATCATTAGTAATCAAACTTAAGAGTTATGGTATTCGCCCAAGGAGTGAAATCTATATGATCCAAATGGATTTCAAGAGAAAGTTGAACCAAGATGGATATATGTATATGTTTAAAGTAAGATTGGTTGCTGAAGACTACATACAAAAAGATTGTATTGATTATTCTGATAGCCATGCTTCAATTCTAGGATTGATTTTATAAGAACTTAGCAATATCGACTCTAAAAAAAAAAAGACTACATTCATTTATGAATGTAAACTAATCTTTACGAAACCTAAACCAAGAGGCCAACATAGATCAACCCAAATAGTTTACGATCTCAAAGAAAGAGAACAAGGTGTGCAGACTTATCAAGTCATTATATGGTTTGAAACAAGTTCAAAGCATTGGCATGAGATGTTCAATACCAAAATTACGTGTTTTAATTTCAACATAACAATGCTTATATATAGATGTATGTACATACACCAAAAGTATAAAACAATATACAATGGTGACTTGTATTTATGCTAATGATACGTTGATATACGATACGTGGAGACTGCACAATTGGATATACTTTTGGGTGGAGATTGCATGGATAAATATTGAAGGGACCAAAATTATGAAACCCCCCATAGAAGTCAAAAACCTAAAGTTCTAAACATTCCTGTTGTTAGATCCCATGCGCTTTAATATATATATATATATATATATATATATATATATATATATATATATATATATAATGATACGTTGATATGCGATACGACTCCAAGTGGTATTACCGATAAACAAAACGACATATCCTCAGACTTTAAAATAGATCTTAAAGATGTAAATACCTTTCTTGGTGTCTATGTCGATGAGGATAAATGATCATATCACTATAAGTGGGTCTCACTACATTGAGAAGATACTAAGTTTCAAGGTTTAACTATAAAGTAATTCAATACTCCTTTTAAACCAAACGTGAAATACCACACATCACATTGCTTTTGCTATAAGCAAGCTACATAGATACACAAGCAATCCGAATTGACATACAATAAAGGTTAAGCTACATATTTTTAAGGTTTCCAAGTTCTCCTGTTTTGCTCGTACACCTTTTGGTTTTTATCCGAATGTACAAGGTATATGGATATAAGATGTATATGTATTATGTATGCATGTATATGTATATCAATCAATGTATAGATAAATACGTGTATGTGTGTGTGAGAGAGAGAGAGACCTATAAAGCAAAAGGAGCACAAACTCTGAGATCAAATCTCTCTATGCTATTTCCTTTTATTAGTTTAGAATCCTAAAAAGGAACCAATGATGAAAAGCTCTACATTTCAATATTTGTACCCTGCTCCTACACAAAATACCACCTAATGGATCAACACAATAAGCTTTAACTCTCTCAACTTATGCCCCCCTCAAAAAAAAAACAACCAACCCTAATCAGTCCCAAAATTAAAGGAACATTCTTGTCCATAAAGTTAAAATGATTTTCAACTGCAAAATCAAAATCTGTTTGTGTTTGTTATGTTGGTGGAAAGAATCTGTTTAGATTGAATGGCAACGTATAAAACTCTTCATTCCTGTTATCCCCTCTAAATGTTCTGAACTTCACCCACCATGGCATCCCTCTATCTTTCTTTGAATTCACCACATCCAATGTGTTGTCAAGAAACACTGCCACCATCATCCCTACTGTTGGTGGTGATGAGAATATCGTATTCAAGAACGCATTAAACTGCAAAAACAAACCATTTTCATTTTTTATTTGTCACCTCACCTCACCATAATTAAATCTTTTTCTATCAACTTATAAGGTTCTACTTACCCAACCAGCATTTGTGCGAACTAGCCCATGATGTAGAGTTACATACTCATTGAAATATTGAGGTATTGAAATTCCAAGAAACAGAGAAAGCCCGATGATTATCAGGTTTCTCATGGAATTCATGTTGGTGAACTGAAGAAACGATAATCCAACTGCACCTACAAAACCAAACCATATATGCATGCATACATAAAGTCTTTAAAGACAATAAAGAAAATGGAAATGTACTTTATACTCCATCACAAGGAGTTGTAGTGACATACCTACAAGCCCAAAAAGAACACAATACAATGCTGCATATATGGGAAATGGTATGGATGCAAAAACTGCTCCAAATTTCCCTGAAACACACGTAATATGGATCTTAGTAAAAAAAATATCACTTCATATATAGAAACATTCTCAAAAGGGGACTAATGTTACAAAATCTTGAAAAGACTAACCTAATATGGAGAAAAAAATCATGAAACCAGCAGAAATCTGAACAACTCTTCGACTCCCAACTCTGGTTAATCCAAGAAGACCCACGTTTTCCCTGAAACAAGATGATTTTGTTCAAACTTGTTCTATGGAATTGCAGATATTTCATCAACTTATAGCCAATTCCACATATTAGTTGTTACATGTCTAATTATGCATTTATATAAAGACATGTAATATTATGAAACATGTCAATTTCCATTTAAATAGCACCAACTGGTTCTTACACTGACACTGTGGATCCAGTTCCTGTTCCATAAAGACCATCTAGAAGCACACCTATTCCCTGATTAAAAAAAAAAAAAAAAAAAACAAATTTGACTTGAAGATTTTGACCTTAAAAATCTCATCTTTTTTATATAATATAATAAGAACTCAATTGATCACCTGCCAGCCAATGCCTCTGCTAAGTACATAAGCAGGAGGTGGAGTTGCAATTGCCAGCCTTGATGCAGCCTTGTAAGCACCAGTTGACTGTGTGTGTCATAACGAAATCTCATTAAAAACAAAAAGAAAAAAGAAATCATATTTGGAACTTTTTTTAAAAATTATGACACGCGCTTACCTCAGCCATTGACACAAGAACTGAAGACATCATCGCGAACGAATGGCCAACTGAAAAAGTAGGTGGACCCCACTGTAACGGGTATGGAAACTTAAACCTGAAAACTCACACATGATTTTACTATTTTAGAACCAAAACCAAATATGTAAAAAGATATTAAATGAAGTTTTATAGTTTATTAGTAATAAATACTAACCATGGAGCAGTGGATATGAGATTTGCTCTATCTGTTCTACAACTTATTTGAGTTGCATTTGGTCTATTTCTATATGCTCCACTAGCTGTTAGTATGATTGAATAGATCCATATAACTGATATGCATATCAATACAGGAAACCTCTCAAAAATCGGAACCTCTTTCAGTAGTTTTGTGTGCTTTAAATACTGCAATTTTTTAGGAATTATTAGATTCTTTAACGCAATAATACATCATTGAAATGAATTACCCCCCCCCCCCCCCCCCCCAAAAAAAAAAAAAAAGTTACCTGTGAAACTCCAATGACTAAAAGTAGCATAGGCAACCCGATTTCCACACAATTTCCTAGCTGAAATGGCACTAACATTAAGTCATGTATTCATGTATTGGATTAAGTCTGAATCAGAGTAAAATGACTATTTTACCCTTTTGTTTAGAAATGAAATGAACGACAACATACCATGGGAAATCCACGCTGAAAAAGCCCTAAACCAACTAAACCAACAACAGGGGCCATGCCAAGTGGGCTGAAAAATCTGCAATTTTTTTTTTTTCAAAATTAAAATTAGAAAAGAAAGGAAAATGAAATAGAATTTAAGGGTTGGAAATGATTGAATATACCTCGAGAAGAGACCCCAAAGCTGGCTATAACCAGCAACAATTTGAATGCTGGAAGCAACGATTAAAGCTCCTTGAATAGCTCGCATTGTTTGTATAAATCTCTGCAGAATCAATTTTACACAAAGATTTCTTTCACCATTATATATGTAATCAAGGGCATAAAAGACATTTTACAACATACATCATGATGATCGGGGATTCGTTGCAGAGATGAATCATTTATGATGTAAAGTATGGGCATAACATAAGCAAATGAGCCTCCAACAACAGCAGGTAACCTGGTTCCAAATAGTGTTTGAAGAAGTGTGTTGATCCCAGCTACAAATAGTAATGTTTGTATAACACGCGCCTTATCACCCTACAAGAAAATTATTTAAAAAAGTAAAAATTGAATTAAAAATAGGAGAAAGAGAGAGGAAGAAAATTAAAATATGCTTACATCTGATCCACCCATCAAAGGGACTAGTAGTGAAGGGATCATTACACTTGTTCCAAGCATAAGAATGTAGTTTTGAAATGCTAATAGAATTGTTTCGGCTGCAAAACAATGTTATATTAATTGAGAATTTGAGATATGAATCTTGATTTCGTATTTATTTCTATGTATTGTTTGCTATAAAAAAACCCTAAAGTAGCACACTAGCAATCACCGATCATGATTTAAGAGAATGGATTTGATAGAACCCTAATTATAGTTCATAAAGATCACATTCAAATCATCATGATTTCTGAATGATTCCAATCCAAAAAAGATAGATTTGTTCTTCCTTTTTACGAACAAGAAAAAGAAGGAATTATTAGGAAAATGATGAAAAATTGGGTGACCCACTTGGTCAATAAATAATCAAAGACAACATTCTGAACCCTTGACTTTTCTTCTACACATTTCGATAGAAGAAATTATTTTAAAAAAAAAACCGCATTGGTGTTCTGCTTTTCCTGTTCCCAATTCCATCACAAAACACGAATAATTTTCTATACCTGACAGACATACTCATCCCAGAAATGCCATCTCCAGAGAATAAAAATAAAATAATCCAACATTATAAAAATTTTCCCAAGAAACCCAAAAATCCAAAAACAAAACAACCCAATTTTGAAATCGGGATAGAAGATTGCATGGTAACTTCTATCGGATGCTCTGTTTCGAGAGGTAAAACCCTGCGACTTAATATAAAAAGCTAAAACCCTTCTCAAACGTTTTGTGTTAAAAAAAAAAAAGGTGAAGGAGAAGGAGAAGGACGCATACGCCATGGCGGATTGGAGTCTATACAGTACTCCAGGTCTTGAAGTTGTTCCATGGGCGGGTGACTTATGTCCGCCATTGATAAAGCTTGAGTGAAGAACTCCAACTCCAACACACAGTCGCACTGATGATAGAGAATCTAAACACGATAGAGATGGACGAAGAAGATTGGGAACAAAGTAAAGCACCCCTGGTGGAAAAGTTGGAAAAAGAAACCAAAATAAAATTCAAAAGTTAAAGAGAGAGAGAAACGGGGGTTGTGTGAGTGTGTGTGAAACAGATCATAGTTACTTCTTCGTTAGTACTTAGCTACTTGAAACCCCACAATTTTATTTTTTATTTTAATTTAATTTTTATAGTTTGTAAAATTTAACTAAAAAGTTTCCCAATCAGATATTTACGTTTATCGTAAAGTTAGTTTTATACGATTTTCATGTATGTAATGTAAAAAAAATGTGAATATGTATGTTTATTTTTTATGTATTTTAAATTCTTTTATAAAATAATTTTTTTTTAAAGTAACAAATGAAATGAAAATTAATTAAAGTAACTTTTTAAATATAATTCAATCTTATAAGCAATGTTGTGGACTTGTAGGCTGTAGCATTAAATTTTGAACTCAACGAATATTTTGGATTAATTTTGACATTAATTAAGAAGCTGTTGACTTATTCCTTTGGGAACAAATGTGCAAACATGGTTAAATAAGCATAACTATATTTTATTTTTGTTTCCGTCTTTTTGGTTTTCTGTTTTTAAATTTCTTGTTTTTATAAACTATGTTGATAAATTTTTTTAAACAAACAATTTACTAAAAAGGTATTAGAAAATAATACAAGACGATGTAAATATATTTATTATTTTAATTTTCAGTATACTTTGTAAATTCGTATTTTTATCTAGAGTGTCGACTTTTTAGATTGTAATTACGTGTATTTTAAACATAAGACATCAATCAAAAACAAAAAAAAAAATCAAGAACAAACTATTATTTGTGTTTGCTCATGGAGATTTCACACATTAGCAACATTAACGATTTATTTTAGACAAAATTACAAAAATGTTCGCTGTAGTTTACTAAAAATCACAAATTCAGTTCTCATAAACTTTTTTTGATGCAAATGGTCATTGTGATTTGCAAAACTTGTAAGGATAACCCTTTTTACTAACTCCGTTAAAATTCTGCCGTTAGTTCATCCAACGTGAGGGTATTTTAGTTTTTTCAAGTATATGAGAGACTGTTACATTAAGCAAACCAAAGGGACCATTTTTGTTATTTTTCTTAAAAAGTCATTAGTTCATCCAACGTGACGGTATTTTAGTTTTTTCAAGTATATGAGGGACTGAATTTGTTACATTAAGCAAACCAAAGGGACCATTTTTGTTATTTTTCTTAAAAGTCAAGAAACTAAGGTGGTAATGGTCGAACTCACGACCTCCACCACTTATGCATATACTTTAACCAAATGAACGGATCAATCACATGTTTTTACTTCCTAAATCTCATTTATATAGTAAGAAAACCGTTAAAACATAAATAATAAAAATATACAAAAACATATTTTTTCGTGATTTTTTTAATAAAACAAATATATTTTTCGTATTATAAAAGAATATATACAAATAAAGTTTTATGTTTTTTTATGTAATTTGCTATGTTTTTTATATATTTAAAAATACATTTTCCAGCAAAAAAAACAAGTTATGTTATTTTTTTTAATACATATTTTTTAAACCGAAAAACAGTATACAATTAACTTATTTTTTTATGTATTTTTTTATGTAAATATGCTTTTATATGTATTTAAAAAATACGTTTTTTTATATAATATGTTATTACATTGTATTGGAATGCAAAATCGTCGAATAAGTTTTTGTATTGGCCCAATAGGTTTTCTAAATACTATTTTTCGGTTAAAAAAATATGTATTAAAAACAACATAACTTTTTTTTTGCCGGAAAATGTATTTTTAAACATATAAAAAACATATTTTACAAAGCAAATTACATAAAAAAAACATAAAACTTTATTTGTATATATTTTTTTATAATACGAAAAAATATATTTGTTTGATTAAAAAAAATCAAAAAAAAAATATGTTTTTGTATATTTTTATTATTTATGTTTTAACGGTTTTCTTATTATATAATTAGTTTTAGGAAGTAAAAACATGGGATTGATCAGCTCATTTGGAACCAAGTATATGCATAAGAGGTGGAGGTGGTGAGTTCGACCCATTTTCTTGACTTTTTAAGAAAAATAACAAAAAATGGTCCCTTTGGTTTGCTAAATGTAACGAATTCAGTCCCTCCTATATTTGAAAAAGACTAAAATACCCCCACATTGGATGCACTAACGTTAGAATTTTAACGGAGTTAGTAAAAAGGGTTATCCTTGCAAGTTTTGCAAACCACAACGACCATTTGCATAAAAAAATTATAGGGATTGAGATTGTGACCTTTAGTAAACCACAGGGACCATTTTTGTAATTTTGTCTTTATTTTACTTAAACTAAATCATATTCCATAGAGTAAATTACATTAAATTACATGAATGATCCATATGGTTTAGAGTAATTACGTGTTTAGTCCCTGATTTATTTTTTTAACTCCGAAGGTCCCTACTTTTTGTTTTTGTTATGCACTTGATCTCTGTCTTACCTAAAAAAACTATTTTTTCCCTTGATTTTTTAATTTATTTAAATAAACACAACTCAACTCAACCCCAACCATCACCTTACCTTACATACCTCATCATTTTTTTCTTATTTAAATAATAGTCTTTTTAGGTAAGACAGTGACCAAACGCGTAACAAAAACAAACAGTAGGGACCAAGCGCGTAACAAAAACAAATAGTAGGGACCTTCCGAGTTAAAAAAATAAGTTAGGGACCCAGCGCGCAAATCAGCCCAACCCATAAGGACCATTTGTGTAATTTACTCTATTCCATATTTTTTTATCTTAAAATATATCATATTACAAATCATTTAAAAATTTTAAGAATAATTTTAAAAATATATGATCAAAGTGATATTTAAGTTTATAAAGTTATTACTTATTATAGATGATATTTAAGTTTATAAAGCTATTACTTATTATAGATGATGAATACGATTCATGGTTGTATACGTGTATTATCTTTTGTATTCATACATTGTTACATTTAAGGTATTTGCATGAAGTATGTTGCATTATTTGACACGTATTAACTCAAAAATGGACACATGTTGCTATTTATAAGCTATATAACCAATGTCATTTAAAGGGTCATGACATGCATACATTAGGATGCGAACTTACTGGTTTGTGAACTTTATAGTTGTATGTCATAATTAATTGGATATAAAATTTCAACCATTATAATGCAAAGAAACATGAATATATGAGAAGAGAGAAACTGACAAAGCTGAATCACAAGCCCAACATGGAGAAGTATGCATATATGTACTCAAAGCAATATATTGTTAGATTAATGTATCTAAGCCAATAATTAAATTGATATATTTTTGTAATTAAAAACAAAGTCTTTTTTGGGTTGCCCTCATAACTAGAACTTGATTAGAATGACATTATAGAGATAAGATGATTTATTCAATTATTATATGATTAATAAACTAATTAGAAATTATGAGGAAATGATTTGTTAATATATTATATGATTAATATATTAATTGGAAATAGATAGTTGATTTGTTAATTTATTATGTGATTAATAAATTAATATGAGAACAATGGTTAAAGTAATTGATTTGTTAATTTATATGATTAATAAATTAACGAGAAATCAATTAGAGCCTCTAAGAAAGATCGAGATAAGGGCATTTCTTTGAGAAAGCATGGAATCCGAGTAGTTCTATGTCTCCGTTTTCTTCAGGTAAAGTCTCCGAATATAGTAGTTACTGATAAGGTAGACAAAAAGCAAGGTTAGCTATCGGATTGGTAGTAAGCAACATTGGAAGGTAGCAGAACGAAGTATTGCAATAGTCCCAGCAGCCAGAGACTGAAGCAAGTCGAGAGCCAGACTGGCTAACGAGGAAGTTGAGTTGTTCTGCCGGATCGGTCACTCAAGATCTTTGGTCTCTACCCGGACCTGATGAAAAAAATGGGATCACTCCTTATGGACTCGTTGAGAATGATTCTGGTCTAGTTCGTGGCCTATTAGAAGTGGAAGGCGCTCTGGTGGGATCCTCACGGGCATGCAGTCAGTTTGATAAGGATCGAGTGACATTGCTTCTTCGACCCGAACCAAGGAATCCCTTAGATATGATGCAAAATGGAACTTGTTCTATCCTTGATCAGAGATTTCTCTATGAAAAAGACGAATCAGAGTTTGAAGAGGGGGACGAGCGACAACAGATAGAGGAGGATTTATTCAATCACATAGTTTGGGCTCCTAGAATATGGCGCCCTTGGGGCTTTCTATTTGATTGTATCGAAAGGCCCAATGAATTGGGATTTCCCTATTGGTCCAGGTCATTTCGGGGCAAGCGGATCGTTTATGATGAAGAGGATGAGCTTCAAGAGAATGATTCGGAGTTCTTGCAGAGTGGAACCGTGCAGTACCAGACACGAGATATATCTTCCAAAGAACAAGGCCTTTTTCGAATAAGCCAATTCATTTGGGACCCTGCAGATCCACTCTTTTTCCTATTCAAAGCTCAGCCCTTTGTCTCTGTGTTTTCACATCGAGAATTATTTGCAGATGAAGAAATGTCAAAGGGGCTTCTTACTCCCCAAAAAAATCGTCCTACATCTCTATATAAACGTTGGTTTATCAAGAAGACGCAAGAAAAGCACTTCGAATTGTTGATTAATCGCCAGAGATGGCTTAGAACCAATCGTTCATTATCTAATGGATCTTTCCGTTCTAATACTCTATCCGAGAGTTATCAGTATTTATCAAATCTGTTCCTATCTAACGGAACACTATTGGATCAAATGACAAAGGCATTGTTGAGAAAAAGATGGCTTTTCCCGGATGAAATGCAAATTGGATTCATGGAACAGGATAAGGATTTCCCATTCCTTAGCCAGAAAGATATGTGGCCATGAAAGGCGAAGGAAGGCTGGAATGCCAACAGGCGTCTATTATTGAATTCACCCGACCCGACAGTACCCGTTTAGGGAACGTCCAGTACCAAAGTCACTGAATGGGTAAGTCGCCAATCCCTAAAACGGACTATGTAATGCTATGTAATGTACTTTATCTGTTGGGTTACGGGCGGTCATTTTACTAGTTATAATCTACCCTTGTGTGATTCCTGTTGAAGCATATACTCGGGGAGTGGGTGCAGGGCGGACGATTTTAAAGCGGACTCCCCATTCATTAGATAGAGAAGATGACCAAGATTTCGTGATCCGCTGCCGAACTTATTCCAAGAGAGCTCGGATCGAATCGGTATTGCTATCCGAGCTCTCTTATTGAATTGCTCATTCAATGAGCATTCTCAATATTATGCCTTGAAGAGGACTCGAACCTCCACGCTCTTTAGCACAAGATTTTGAGTCTCGCGTGTCTACCATTTCACCACCAAGGCATCTTGAAAGTGAATCATATTCCATGAATATGATATCTATCTAGTGTGATGTATGGAATATATGATAAAAGTGGAGTGTTTGAGTATTTCTATTGATCAGTCATGTCATCTAGGCCCGAATTGGACATCCAATTGCTTCGATTTGAATTATCCGGAGAATACCTTATATAGATATCCAATATATCAAATATAGATATCCAATATATCAAAAAGATGGACAATCAAACCTATAAAAATCTTCCTTGCTCGTTCCTAGGTCTTTTATTCCATTATTTTGGATCGCCGTATTATTTCACTCACTGAGTTCTGTAATTCATTTCTCTTTTCTGAATAGTTGGTTGTGTTGGATGATTGATGGGTAGTCTTAGATTTAGGTTCTTTTTCAAAATATGCACAAATCTTTTTAGGTTAGGTGATGTAAGCTTCATTTACAGTTTTCCGACTTTTTTCGAGCTTCAAAAAGGCTTTAATTATTGTTTCTCCGTTCAGGTTTTCTTCATTTATTGTTCCATTTCATCTATGCGGTGTGATTTCTGGCTTCTGTTATATTTTTATATTTCTTTCTTTTCTTTTTCTTCCTTTCTATTGAAAAGGAGTCCTCTTTCTTCGCACTCATGAAAACAACCTGAAGCTGGAGGGACCAGGAACTAGTGGGAGTGGGAGCCAAAATAGGGCAAGAGCACTGGAAGTCACAATAGCAGGCATCATATTAAGTTTGGCGCTAACGGAATCCGTTTCGAGCAAAGGTATTCTCATATCACGGACAAGCCGGATCATGAAGAAGGGGTAAGTGGGCTGGGCAAAAAAGGGTTAGTTCAGTTTGAAATCGACGATTCGTTCCATTTTTTCAAAGAAAAAGGGGTAGTTAAGAGCATCAATTTCGCCTTTTATATCTTATAGAAAAGAGAGGAAGTCTAGCGCCGGTCCTAAAAGGAAGATGCTTTGGGGCATTCGGTAACTACCTAGTATGCTCTACTCTCTCTCCCGCCTTTAAGGACTCACGACAGGAGAGCGATGAGTCCGTTCCCTCACTCCCACTAAAAGAAAACTCAATGCAAAACCGCTCGGGACCCATCCTCCAATGGGGCCCTTCTCTCAATTGTCGATCCTAACAGGGAGCTACATTTCTTTTTTTTATTTAGCGTAAGTAGAATTAGCATAAGTAGTTTAAGTAGTAGCGCGTTACCACCCTGAAAATAAAACCCTAGGGGGGAATCCTTTATTCTCAATCAAGATGCCTCAACTGGGGAAATTCACTTCGAAATTGATGTCGGAGGGTTTTTCCTCTTCTCTTAAGAATTTATCTGATAGGAACAGGCTAAACAAAAAGAAAAGGGGCTGTTTTTCGTCGGAGTGGGGGCCTGTTGACACAATCCCATTTCTTTCTCCCTATTTTTCCCATGTATTTTTGGAAAAACCAAGGCAATTGAATTGAATTAGCAAGTCTCCAAACTGATTTACTGGAGCAGGAGAAGTCACATCACTGAATCAAGATGCCACTAACTTTATTCCTTACGCTTTTTCCGATGTTCGGGTCGGCTTTCTTTGTCAGACGTTTTATAGGAACGGACAGCTGCCCCATAATTTCCACCGTCATCGCTTTATTATTACTTTTGGTCACTTTAATACTGGTTTATATAATTTGAGTTTCCAAAGGGAAGAAGAGTTCTTTTCTTTTTCTTCGTCATTCTCATTCTAATTTACGTATTCTGTACTTTTGCTAGATATTTGTGTTTTTCTCTGCTGGCAGGAATGACAAGCGCTTGCATTTGGCAAGTATCTTCCGAAAGTGGAAATGAAAGTAGTCTTCTGGCTTTGGAGTCTTCCTCGAGCAGTGAATCATTGGCTACGTTTAAAGCCGAAATAGCGGCCGATAACGAAGCTGAGATTTATGCTCACATACGGAGTCTCCAGAGCCGTGATTACTACAACCTTCCTCCCCAGAATATTCCCGGGGAGTATGAGGGGCTTGTTCACAATAACTTTGAGCAAGCTATTGATGTGCCCCATTATAGGGCCATACTTGATAGAGAATATTTTGAACTCATAGTATTAGAAAGAAAGGGTCTATTGCAAGATAGGCTCTTCGATCTTATGTTTGGTGAGCAAAAGGTTTATCGTATCATGGAACTTTCGCCATATACGAATATAAGGGCGGAGGCGTACGACTTCCTTAAGGGTAAGGTGGAGCCGGTGAGCTCTTTGCAACATTCCTTCCAACGGGATATCATGGACGGGAGTCTGAATTTCTTTATTCAGGATATAAACCAAAGCGGTAGAAAAATTAATTATTAATCAGAATTAATTTGGAATTAATTTGGGATTAATTGGAATTAATCAAAGGTGGATTGTAATTGTTTAATAGTTGAAGAAAAGAGTTAATTCTAGAACCATCCAAGGGTGGACTTTTTTGGGAGCCTTTCTAGGGTTTCCAAAAGTCTCCTGGATGTTAATAAGGAAAGGATTTGAATTGAAATTAAATTCATTATTTAATTATTTAAATCTTGTTTTGTCCCTAAGTTAGCTAAATTAAAAATAGGGCCCCTTGGATATTGTAATTCATGGTTTTCTCTTCCAAGAGGGTTATGAACGAAATTCTCATCTCTCCTCAAGAGTCTTCTAGTTCTAAGGCTTGGGTGTGACTCATTAGAGACATCATCCTTTTGGTTCTAACTTTCCAAGCACTTCAAATGAAGGATTCAAGTAACTTGTTTGTTATAACAAGTTTAAGGTATGTAAACCCTTAACCTTAATTTCAAGATTTCAAAATTGTTAGGGTTAATACTAGGTTTCTGTTATTCAACGTATGTTGCATTTAAAATTAATTATATGTATAAGAAAAAATCGGTCGAATCACTAGCCTTAATTTAAATTTTGGGTTAATAATTAAGGATTAAAATCAACTAACTTGAATTCTCTCTCCTCTTAATTTTGATGTCTTAACAGGATAGAATTGGTCTTCCTCGTTCTTATGAAATTGATTTTCATCAATATCTTAGAGATGGTCTTCCACTTTCAAGCCAAGGTGAAAATGTCTTCCCTTCCTTAGGAAATGGCGGAACTGTATATCATCTCTATTCAACTCTTCCACTTCCTCCTCTTGTAACTCTCCCAACATCACGTTTTCCTTAAGTTGAAAGATATGAAACTACTCAAGCCATATTGGCATGTAAACACAGAGATGAATGTAACACCCCGATGTTCAGGTACTTTTAAATTCATCCCTATAATTCTATTTCATGTCAATTGGTCAAGTGGTAGCACTTTTGGGTATAATTGAGGTTTGGACACGGCGTGTTGGAGGCACCAACATGGCGTGTCTGGATATTAAAAGGCGTGGGTTTTATTTGGGCAACACTACATGTTTCCTCTTGGAACACGACATGTTAACCGCTCCCTAATATTCCGGGTTTTTGAAACATCCCAAAAATATGGTCCAAAAATTTCATTATAATCTAATAGTAAAACCACATTTATCAAACCATTTCATCAAAACATAAGTTATAATATCTCAAACATTATTATCAGAGTTTCAAAACATCAGAGTAAACATCCTAGGCTAAAACATCTTGGTGTGTGCAATGCAGTCATCTCGAGCTCTTATCTTTGCAACTGGAAGTACCTGAAATCAAAACTGAAAATCGTAAGCACGAAGCTTAGTGAGTCTCCCCAAACTACCACATACCATGCACATAATCACATACTGCAAATATTGGGCCTAGCCCACTACCCCGGGCCCCGCCCGACATTAGACCCTGCCTAGTATCGAGCCCCGCTTGGTATACATATATGTTTCTACCAGGCTCCACATGTCTCTGGGCCCCACCCGTTATACACATGCAAACATATAATCATAATCAAGCTATAACAAGCAACAAAACACTATAACTGCTAGTCTCAAGGCCCCGCATATCTTGGGCCCCGCCCTTACTCTGCTACTAATGAGATATGGAACCCCATCCATACTCAGCTAGTGATGAGATACGGGCCCCCGTCCACACTTATCTCCCTACCAGGCACATACAAGTATCACAAAGACAACAAGTATAACTAAACATGTATCTCTTCCTCAGGTACCACCCGACATCAAACCGTAGTTTGGAACATACATGTAAACCTTCCTCGGGCCCCGCCCGACTTTGGACTGTAATCCGGAAGCATAAAAACTACATCAGGCTAACCCCGACATCGGATTTAAATCCGGTATAACTAACATACATAAACGGAACGGTGTTGGTGCCTTAGACCCGTTCCTACAGGAGAAAACTCACCTCACAAGCTGCTTGAAGAATCTTGCGGATAAACCTCTCGCTGCTAGCTGGCAGATCCCCGAACTGCTGATCTCTCGACTCCCCGAGCTACCATTGCCCAAAATAACAATTAGTCCAAAACAATAATCCTCCTTAGGGTAGAATGACCATTTTACCCCTAGTCGAAATTGGTCCATATCTAAGGCCCAAAACCATAATACAAAAAAGGCCCAACACTAGGTAGGCTTCCCAAGCCCACTAGTGGCCCAATTTTCTAAATTGGGCTCAATCCCTCTAATGGGCCTTACCCTAAGCCCATACATATTCTTGGTCCAAATTATCTGACTTTTGATGGCCCACTAAGGCCCAAAGGATATGTTGGTAATGTAATACAATGGAAAGTTGTGTTGTTTCAACAAGATTTGTTGGTTTCATATTAATTAGTTGCTAGTTGATAAAAAAGGTTTAGGATTATGAAAGAAATAATTAACAAATTTAAATTATTGATTCTTGGTATTGTAATGTATCCATGACAGTATAGAACGCGTGAGCGAAAGAATCGGCTAAAACTGGGACCAAATGAGGAATTTATGATTGTTTGAAGTTTCTGTTGAAAGTACATTGTCCTAGTGCCAGGTTGGGAGAAAAGCATGAGCATGTTTTGAGAAAACATGATTCGTGTAATGGTTTAAAAGTTTTTAAAACTTATTCTAATGAATTATAATGCTATTATGGGTATATATGAGGAAGGACACGACCATGTTGTGAGGAACATTACATGTCTAATGTCGTTGAGTGCTTATGAGCCTAATTTAAAGGTAAGTCAGGCATTTTCCTTCAAAAACACATTCAACTCCCTCAAGAAGCTCTCTAAACATGGGAGAATGTCCCTAGCTAAAAGATTTTTGAACATCAACTTGAAGGAATCTGAGTAGAATCAAGGGTGTGCAAGAATACTTGCATCTAACTTGAATCAAAGGTAGAGCTTCTTATTCACTTGATAATCCTTGATTTCACAGTTGAATTGGGGAATGGTTTGTAAACCCTAATTACCTTATAATCTTTAATAGTGAAATTATTGATGAACTATAATAGGTAGAGTGTTGAATGCTTGTTTTCTAGCTTCAAATTTCCAATTAGAAACACAAGTTCTTTATATGCTAAGATCGGAGATGATGAATGAAACCCTAATTTAGGGTAAGTTGTTAGGAACTTGGAAATAATATTGTATGCTTATATATTGGTGTATATTAAAGTTGTAGTGAGAAAATCAAAAGGAGTAAACTAGTTGTTCAGACTCAAACCATGTAGAAGTTGAATTGGTGGTGAGGCTGGTTAGGTAACCTCATGTGGCTAAATATACATAGAGAAACTTGTTATATTGTTGAGGTTTTAGACTCAACCATAATATGTTGTTTTGACAGCTTCAGAGACAAAAGTTGATTATGAATTGCAACAATATGAAATTCATCCTCAAGTAACCGTATAAGTGAGTAACCACGCCTCCTTTTTGTTGATTTGGTATGTAGATATGTTGAAATTGGGAAACAACAGATGGACAGAGAGAATGATTATAATCCATGTCTCATTCCATATGATATATAGAATGGAGGAATATATGATCCCTTATCTAATGGACACATCATTGTCTAGATCAGAGTTCGACAACGGCTTTAAGAGCTATGATTGCTAGTCGGGATCTTGGAGTCATACTTGAATAATAGTTGTAGACTTATCCAAGTAGGAGACTGTTGGATTAGATGTCTAAGCCCATAACTATTATTGGTATGTACTCGACCCGAGAGTAGCATGGTCCATTTGGGTTGCATGGCATCAGAATAATTGGATAGACAAATGAGCAAAGGTTATTTATATTAATATATTATAAGTTCTAATATATTAATATGAAATCATATTATTTAATTAGTATTGATGAAGAATTAATTTGGAATTAATTTTGTGATCAAAAGAGACTAATTAAATATATGGGGATTGATTATGTAATTCATTCATTCTTATATATGTGGACTTGTGATCCATAGTCCTTCATGTTGGGCTTAACCCATGTGGTAACCCATGGATATTCCATGGAGATTAAAACCTATGGATCATGAGGAATGTGGAAAAGTCATGAGTTACATGGTGTAACCCTAAATGAGCCACGCTATATAAAGGACCCCATGGTTCATGAAAGTGGACTAAGGAGGAACTATTGGATACACAAAGAGGGCAAAGTCGATTTCATAGAGTGAACCAAGTAACCTTTTCTCAAGTTATTCCAATTGTTGGTGGTGTTGTGTGATTCCATTTGAGGTGCAACACTTGGTGAATTAAGCTCTTAAAGGTTCAAGAATTCAAGCTCTATCAAAAGGTATGTCATCTAACTAGACTTTTGTAGTATAAATACTCCATTGTGTGCTAGTTAGGATGATTCTTTGGAATTTTGAATGTATGCATGTATAATAGAGAAAACATAGATCCAATGCATATAGGGTTGCATGTACACCATAGGAGTGTTGGAATGCTCAAAAACCCACCAAAAATAACCTCATAAAACTTTTGATGACATTGTTTGGGTGCTTGTTTCAACCCATAGAAAGATTTTACAAGTTTACATACCATATGCTATTTATCGGGCATGACAAAACCTTTTGGTTGTTTCATGTAAACTTCTTCATCTAATTCAACATTTAAAAATGTTTTTTTGACATCCATTTGATGGGTAATCAGATTGTGAATATTTGCCAAGGCAATCAACAATATAATAGTAGAAATAGGTGCAACCGGAGCATACGTATTAAAATAGTCAACATCGGGTTTTTGTCTAAAACCTTGAATGATCAACCGTGCTTTGTATAGTCCCATTAGTATTCATTTTCTTTTTGAAAATCCATTTGCAACCAAGTGGTTTAGAACCAGGAGGCAAATCAGACAACACCTAAGTGTTGTTCTCAAGAATTGATGACATTTCATCATCAATTGCTTCCTTCCAATAGACGAAATCCCAAGACTCCATGGCCTCTTGATATGTCTTCTTATAATCCTTAATACTATAATAATATGATTATTCAAGACTTATTTCATCCCTTGAACCTTCCACCAAATACATTTGGAAGTCGGATCCAAATTTTCTCGCAATTCAGCCTCTTTTGCTTCTACGAAGCTCTTGTGGTTCTTGTCCATTACCACCATCTTGACTTTCTGGATTTTGCAATTCTTTAGTGCTAAAAGTCAGATCCTTAGGCCTTTGAATCGATGAAAAATGCACCTCATCAAAAATTGCATCACGTGACTCAATAACAGTGTTTATCGGTACCGAATCATTAGGTTTTATTACATAAAACCTATAAGCCTTAGAATTTTCAGAATATCCAATGAATATACAATTTATTCAATGTTATTTCAAAGTTTTCCTTTTGGGCTCGGTGAGTTTTACAACTGCCCGACATCCCCAAACCCGAAAATATCTCAAATTTGACTTTTTCTTTAGCTAAAGTTCATATGAGACTGTTTTGTTCCATTTATTTGGAACCTTGTCTAGCAAATAGCAGGCCATTTGTGACATCCCCAAAATCACGGCCAGAAAAGACCGATTTAATTTATGCTTTTAAAATAATTTTCAGAGTAATCATTTGATTTAAAAGAGTTGCGGAAGTTGTTCCCAGAACAAAATATGATAAATAAAATTTATCAAAGCATTCCTTAAAGAAATGTATTTTCATATATAACAAAACTCGGGATGTCATGTTCCGATACAGACCAAAAGCATAAACGGCACATTATAAGTCTTACAACAGTTATATATAACTACTGGCCTATAAACAAAATATCTTCACAAGTTGTCCAACTTATGCTCTCGCGCCACTACCTGTAATACAAAGAAACTGAGTGGGTCAGGCTAGGACGCCTGGTGAGCATATAGGGTTTTCAACCTACAATACATAATTATATTTAATTTCACCAACCAACAATAACCCGATTACCCATTCCCGTTATCCTCACTTTACGTCCCTAAAACAACAACTATCACGTGGGACCTAGTCTAGAATTTTCATTAGGATGAACATTACTGCAAAGGGGTTTCCTCAACAATAGATGTCCTAAAGGCAACCATGAAGGGGATAGAGTACACCGGTGAACACATCGTTCACAACACTTACAGGTTATGAGCTTGCCAGCATTCCACTGGACTGTCTAGAAAGAGTCCGTGGTCGTCATCCATACTCCTCTAGATGACTAGATCAACAACAACATCGATGTCACTCATCATTTTATCACACGTCAACTATCTACCCATGTTTTACCCAACATTTTAGTAGATATCAATATCAATATATATATATATATATATATATATATATATATATATATATATATATATATACTTATACAACTTTAAAACCTATATAATATATCCATTCAATTCACATTCCAGATAACAGATAATATATGAACACATAGCACATATATTATAGAGATTAATTCATATCTATGTGTTAGAAGAAAGCAACTACACACTCACTGAAAACATATACTTAATACATTCAAACAATACTTGTATTAAAATCATGTTTATGAAAGAGACTATGCACTCACTTGATAAGAAGATTATCGGACAGCACTACGGTTCTTAAAGCATTATTCTTCGATGAAACCGTGATATCTTCACACACCGGGCTTCTCGCGGGCAGAGCTTCGGCTCTAAACTATTTTCTTCTCGGGATCTTTGGAGCTTCGAGACTTGCTTTAGGTTTCGGGATGATACCAGGGATTCGGGGGTACTTGAAGATGGCTTAGAGAGGGTATAGAGTGAGAGAGTGGGGAAATAGCAACCATGGCCGGTTTCCCTTCGATTTCTATTTACAGGGCTATTTTTCTGGATTCACGTCTTGGATCTCAAAATTCACGTCGTGAGTTCAGTCAGGCATAGGTCATTGCATTCGTCATCAGTCCACTTGCTCTGGGAGGCGTCACTTCTGAATCCACATCGTGAACACTGTGTTCACGTCGTGAATTCTGACACAGTGTCGGGGTTTGTGCCCCGAACTTTAGAAATTCATATCTTTCGCATACAAACTCTGTTTTCGACGTTCTTTATGTGCACGTGTAGGTGAGATTATGCTCTACAACTCTCATTTAGACTCCGTCTGCTAATTTTGACTTTAACTTTTGTTATATTATTTTTAGTAGGCTGGGACAGGAAAACTCTGTTAGGAATTCACAACTCCTTCATCTGACGTCCATTTTCGTCTGTCTTTTTACCGTTGGACTACTATTGACGAGATCTTCAATTATGATTTAGATTGTTTCGGCTAGAAATCACTCGATCTCATATTCGAACTTTGGGATGCATACTGCTAAGTCGAAACTTGGAAAAAACATAACTTCGTCATACAAAGTCAGATTTAGACGTTCTTTTTATGCACGCTCTCAGTTTAACTTATTCTACGAATTTCATTTAGACCACTAAGGCTAAATATTGCTCTATCGTAAATTCACTATTTACATCATGCAGTGTCGTACCGGTTCTGTCATGAAACTTCGACATGTCATAACTTCTTCGTTATAACTCGGATTTTGGCATTCTTTATATATTCGGTAACCTTTCCACGACCACTACAACTTCCTTCATAGATATCATGCTTATCTAATATTTTATTATTATGCTTATTCTTGTTCTTAATTCATTTAAGTTACACAATTAAGCATAGAACACATGACACTCAAAATAATACATTTATTATTTCACAACGAGTTACAAAGGTTAACCTAGGCTATTACATCATCATTAATGTCTAGCCTAGAAACACGGGCGTTACACCGTTAACATGGCCTCTCCCCAGAATCCCTCACTCAATCCCATGTTACACTCGATTTTTATATTCGGCGATTCCATGTTATTGGGGCGAGTATGGTGATGTGATTTCATGAATGATACCCACTGACTGGAAGTGTATGAAATCCATATATTCACCTCCCTGATAAGTTCTAAGACATTTAGCCAGATTGCCTAATTGCAATTCTACATCGGTTTTGTATATTTTGGACTTTTCTAATGCTTCATTTTTAAGATTAAGCAAATACACATAGCAAAACCGAGTACAGTCATCCATGAATGTGACCATACACTTTTTATTTCCCAAAGATAGAGTAGAGTAGAAATCACACAGATCACTATGTACAAGTTCCAAAATAACCGACTTTTTAGAAACATTTGGAAAGGGTTGTTTTGTAACTTTTGTAAGCATGCATGTTTTACATTTTTTAAGATTCATGTCCAACGGTGGTATAAGACCATCTTTTGACATTTCATGCATCCTTCTAAAATTGACATGACCCAATCTATCATGCCAAAGCATAGAGTCATTAATTTTAGATGAAAACGATGGCACAAAGCATAATTTTGAATAAATGACAATTTATCAATAACATTCAAACGAAACATTCTATTATTCAAATATCCAAAACCAACAAATAATCCACCTCGAGATAGGACATATCGTTTCGATTCATAAACTTGTTTATAACCATCCAAATTCAAACAACTACCACTAACCAGATTCTTTCGAATCTCATGAACAAATAAAACATCAAAAAGCTTAATTATCTTTCCAGATGTAAATTCTAAACAAACATCACCGACACAATAAATATGTTTAAAAGAATCGTCTCCCATATGCAACACATATCCATCTTCAAGCAATGTTAATGTTTCAAACAACCTTTTATCCATGCATACATGGTTTGTTGCACCCAAGTCGATCCACCAAGTAACGTCATCATTTTGTACATAGAATGATTTAGGAATAAAGGAAACATGATAAATATAATTCCGATTAAAATTATCAATGTTAGTCAATAACTGACCTCCTTTCACTTGGTCCTTGGACCCGTTTCCACTTCCATTTGCTCCATTGTTTCCAGTACCATTATTGTCTAGATTCACACGACAATCATGCTTGCAATGTCCCACCCTTAAACACCTTGAACAAACCAGTTCCATTTTCTTTTTGTTGGGGGTATTTGGGACATGTTCCTGCTTGTGTTTTCCATGTCCTTTGTTGTTTGAATTTCTTCGCTTGTTTTCAGCCATATGAACCGCGGCTGTCCAGATTTAAATTTTCCTTTGTTTTTGTCACTCTCTTGCGCACAAAGAGATTCTTCAATACACAAATGACTACCAAATTGAACCATGGATATTCTTCCTTTTGATGTTTCAGATTATGTTTGAAGTCTTTCCATGATGGTGGAAGTTTTTCAATTACACTCGACATAGCAATACTTTCATTCATATTCATGTAGTGCAATTTGAATTCACTACCAAATTGACCCCACTAGGGGCGCTGCCCCTAGGCCCTGCAAGGGGATGTGAACCCTTTGGCCCCCGTCTTTCTGCCGTACCGACTTATAATTCGATCTTATATATGCATGCACTCCGCATTCTCCAAAAATATAATATAGAGCACAAATGATAAACCTCTTAACTCACATGTCAGTTCAATTACACAAAATGTCTGGTAACAATAAAATTACCAACATTAACTTATTTATCTTATTTAAAATTTGTATTTTTTTTTAAACGACAATGATTTTATTAAAAATTAGGAAGAAGTTAGACAAAGTAACAAATTACAAGCATTGAGATTATATCTTTGGATTCAAATGGATGCCATATTGAACTTTGTTGAATTTTAACTAATACAAAATATAAATAATTTATTATTTTATTAAACCAAAATAGAGATTACACAAAATAATATATTTATATTATTTTTCTCAACCGAATTAAATAGGACACTTTTAAAAAACACAATTACTATCCACGAAGAAAAAAAACAACAGTGGCGTCAATAGGATGAATTATAAATATATGTTATTAATTTAATACCACATTTGTTTTCAGATAGAAAATATATTTAAATATTTCAGAGAACATAAAACAAAAAAAACTAAAAAGGACTAAATTGGGTAGGTGAAAATAAAAACAGGGTATTAATGTAAAACTAACTGTGGCGGTTCTTAGAATCAATGGTGCGTACATACTACATACCAGCGCCAGAGGAACCCGAGGGCAACTTTAATGCCCAATATTGCACCTACTTTTCATTTATCTATTTATTATCTTTTAAGCTATAGTATCCACATTCTTTATTTTTACAGTGAACGAATTTGTGTTCCAAAAACGAAACTTAAAATGGGTGAAATTTTAAACTGATTTGATAGCATTTTGGTCTGGTTATGATTTGAAATCGTCTCAATCTAAATTTGATTTTAATCGGGTAAACTTGCAATTTAATAATTAAAATGACATGAATGTAGAATACAAGCTACAATTAAAAAAAAAAAAAAGGTTTGGTTATAGTTTCGTACCAAATAGGATACAAATGAAATTTTGGTTTTTGAAAATTTTGGTCACGGAGTTTTGTACATACGTAATGTGAAAATTAGTACATTATATTCGGTTATCTTACAAAACATTATTTTGTTAAAAAAACACGCTAAATCTCTTTGTCTGATTTTTTAGCAAACTTTTGGATATTTCTTTATATCGTTTTGTAAGCAAACTTTTTCACCTTACCCTTTCTAATCTTGTTAAAACTATGAGTTTAAACATTTCATATAAGCATTTATTGTCGTTTGTATTAGTGGTTCATTACAGTAAAAAATGGAGAATTGATATAAGTAATAAGTTAGATCGATTTTTAAAAACAAAGGTGGTGAAATTCCGTTAGATATAAATCTCCTAGATTTATACAATTTGGTCAAACACAAGATAGGTTTTGAGGCATATATCAGTTTGTCTTTCCAACACTATTAGAGATAGTTGATGAGGGTAATATGAAAATAAATTAAAAAGATTATTAAGCAAGTTTCAAATCATGTACATCTCACATGTACATGATTTGAAACTATATATAACCTTGTCCTGTCGTGTCAGAAAAAAAAAATACGACACTGACTATTCGATTTTCCACCCTATCCATATGTATCTCCACCCTATCCATATGTATCTGGTGGATAATGATCTAGTGGAAAAGATACAATTTGTTTAATACAATGCCACTGTTGGGTTTTATTCAAAAATTGGTTTTTAAAAACACTAAAAATAGCAATGGAAGCTTTAAAATGTTGAATAAACTTAAAACCATTTTAACCTATCAATGATCATTTTGCATGAACATTGAAGATTAAAACAACCATATGAAGAAAGAATAACAACAATTGAAGACTGTGATTCCTCTTGCAAGGTTGGAAGTTGTAGAATATGGCAATAATACACAGTGGAGTTCCTCTAGAGATATACACTAACAATTTGCCAACTCGATATGGATGCTAGTCCTTCTTGTAATAATAAGAATCTCTTAATCCTTTAAGAACAAAACCAAGATTTTGTCTTAAATGAGAGTTCAAGTATAAACTTTTTATCCAACAAGATCTTAACCTTTAAGTGAGGAATAGAAGAGAGGGAAAAAGCATGCAAGTTGCGGAAATCATCAAGAAAGAAAGAAGAAAAAAAAAACTAGCTTTAATCTTATTCTTTCAAGTCATTATCTCATGGGTCTTAGCACTTTAAGACCATTGTTTTATCATTATGTCAAGACACACTTTAGAAGCATGCATGTCTTAATATAATAATCAAAAGTCCTTACCTTGTCTCTGTTCATGCAATTCACAACTTTAATAAGGAAAAATATGAAGTTTTTTTAAGAAAAATTTTCAAGTCTTTATAAGATATAAAACTTTATTTATTCAGCTAAAAGACAAAAGTCATTGTAGTCTAAAAAGATGTACATGACTTAATAAATCACACCTTATGATATATTATGATATTTGACATTGAAAATAATTATTTTCATAAAAATAAATAATTTCCAATTAATTACAAGAGTTATTAATATTCAAGAATAAAATTATTATAAATAATATATTTGCACCAAGTTGTTGTTAGTGTGACTCATTATGATCATATATTATTAGTAAATATCATTCTCTAACGATTATTAAGCTTATAATATACTACTTGCACAAGACTCATTCCATATTGATACAGGCAATGGTGAACGTCTAACAAAATTTCACTTCTCCTAATAAAACATGACGAAGTGCCATTCCATAACATCTAATTCCATAAAAGCTCAAAGCTTCAATTGATGTATAAGGTAAGTTTATCATTTATCCCTTTGTTACAGACATTCTGTCGAACATTAGATATAGATCACAATCAATCTCATGTGGTGTTCAACTTCTACTAACGCGCGTTAGATGTCTAACTCTTAATATATAAGAGGAACAAACCCCATCTTGACTACATATGACTCTTGCATAGTTCATACCATACATGATAATAGCCTTTGTAACTGCTTGGTCAAAGAACAACATTTAACCATATCAAAGTATAGTATTCCATACACTCAATTCCCAATTTGTATATCAGGCATTAAGGATACAAAGATAGTAACTTTATCAAGTATCACTCATGATAGTGATCCATGATGTGATCTTGAAATGGGTCATGTCTAATACTTGTTCTCTGAAAAATACCTATGAATCTTAGTTGCAACCCTTTCCCCAATTTCATCTTACAATAGTTAACTAATCTAATTCATATTAGTCTTACTTTATAATTGTTCCCAAAATTATGATCAACTATGGAATTTTAGAATAATTAGATTATTCATGGATTAAACATGTTAATATATAACACAACAATTATTTGTTGGATTAAGTGTTTAAGATCTTAACTAAATTGGTATAATATTGACGAATAAAAGTAAGTCGTTTTTGGGTTGTGTAGCGTCCCAAATTTCAAACAAAAATTTTCATTTAAAAATGAAAATATTTATTCAAATTACAACTTCAAAGATCCAGAAAACACCATTTGATTCAAAACATTTATTAGAGCATCGTCAAAAGTTATTATGTGCGGAAATCTCCAATGGGCGTGATGCAATTGAAACGTGCCCCTCCTTTAATATAAGAAAACCTGAAAACAATTAAACCACAAAGTGTAAGCACAAAGCTTAGTAAGTTCCCCCAGAATACCACATATCATACATAACAGCGGGCCTCACCCACATAACGGGCCCTGCCAAGCATACAAACGGGTCCCGCCTAACAGACAATGTACGTGTCACAAAGACAACTACCATCCTACATAATATAGTGAGAAAACCCACCTGAACTACTCAACAGAAGCTCCATAGTTACCTCACTAACATAACAGCCAACCCAAGCTTCCTAAAGCCGAACCGAGACCAAAAGTCAAACTAGTCAAAAAGTCAACGGTCAAAGTCAATTGTCAACTCAGATGATTCCCACGTTGTGGAAACTCCATTGCCCCGTTGTGGTCAAGTCCAAACAAAACAGACGTGTTGCAACACGCCACCATGTCATGGGCCTTCCTTGGCCACGTCGTGGTTTCGGTCAGAAAGATTTTTCTTTAATAAGAACGTAATCCTTAAAGACCAAAGGTCATAACATCATATTTGGTTTCTAATAGCTTCATAATGGATAAAGTTCCTTACTTTATCCATTAGGATGGTCCAAATAACCATGATCTAGTCTTTAAGTCTCAAAGGGGCCAAGAATGCATCTTTCTCAACTTAATCGATTAAGTCCAAGTCTCCAACCTTCAGAACTGAATCAACATGAGGTTTAGATGGATATAGTTTCCAAATTTATCCATAATAATGTCTCAAACTTTCAAGATCTAAACTTTAATACATCAAAATGACCTAAAGGACCAAGATAACTGGCATGGCTAAAAGGGAAGTCAAAAGATCATAACTTTCCTAGTCTATGAGGTCCAAAAAGCATTCCAAACTGATCAAAAGATGTTGGACTCCATTCAACTCCAAGATAACCCATAAAATGGAACAAAAGTGCCAAAAGCCACAAATGTAGAGATCTAAAGAACTAAAGAGCAAGATATGAACTTTATACTCACATTAGTCCAAAAATGGAGTAACTTTGATGGATCCAGCATTGAAACAACATTCATTGCAACCAAAAGAACCTTCTTGATCTTCAAGCTTCATCAAAATACCTCTAAAAGCATCTAAAAGAGGAGAGAGGAGAAGGGAGGAAATCAAATCTTGAAGATAGGGTATAGTTGCTCCTAAGGAGTTCTAGGAGTGATGGAGGCTAAGAAAATACCCTAAAACATGAATACTTACCTTTAAATACCTTGAAAATCCTAAAAACTTTATGGGCTTGGGCTGCTTAGCGGTCACTTGGTGACAATCTGATTGTCACCTCGTTATGACTCATCGTGTCATGAGGATCCACTCCTCACCTCCTGATGACGGGTTTTCACCCAAATCCACTCCAACTTCAAACAGTCATAACCTCTTCTTTTCAACTTCGTTTTCGGCGATCTTTATCTCCTTGTGAAGATATTGAAAATCCACACAATTCCATCTAATTACTTTTAACTTAAAACATACCAAACTAAATTCCTTAAGTCATGCAAGAGGTCAAACATCACTTTTACCATTTAATCCTGTGGTTCTAACACACAAATTAAGGGATTAAATCTCATAACCAATATTATCAACATTTGTAATATCCTGATGTTGAGGTATTTCCAAATTTTAACCCTAAGTATGAAGATTATTGCATTTAGCCATTGTGTATGAGAAGTGTTGTAAAATGGCCCATAATTGAATTTTTGTAATGGGTGTGGGGCACGTACATTGGGCGTACTCATATCGTACGCTAGGCATACATGGCAAGATCTGAAACCTTAATTTTTAGGGTTTGGACCATATTTAAACATCTTTATGGCCTCCAAGTATTTTCTCTCACCAGCCTCCATCACCTCACTCGACCTTAGAAAACCCTAGTTCCTTGTTTGAGCATTCTTGACCTTTGGTGTGCATTTTAGTGACCTTAAAGGAGAAGGAAGGAAGTAGAATCACCTTGGGAGCTTGAAGAAGCTTTGGATCTAGAATCCTTATCTATCTAGCAACCTCCGGGAGGTATAAAGTTCTTAAATTGGCTTGCATTTCTTTAGATCTTGTTAGCTCTTGAATCTTGAAGCATTTTGGTCCCAAATCTTGACATTTATGAGTATTGCATACTCTAGCTGAATAAACCGTCCTTTCATAAGTTTTGAGATGTCTTGAAGCATAAAAATATGATCTTGGTTTTTAGTTCTTCCTTATGCATGTACTAGGATGTCCTAATGGATTAAGACACTGCGGGTGATAGGGGTGCGCAAGAAGGGCCTGTGTATAGGGCCTTTTTGTAACATCCCAAAAATACAGGCCGAAAATTTCATTTTTAAATACGTCATTATAAAACCAACAGTGTAATAAAACATCCGTAATATCATGTCATGTCGAAACCAAAGTAGAAATAATCAAACATGTTATCATAAATTAATATCAAAGGGTAATCCCAAAGATCTCATGTGCGGAAAACCATAGTATGATGCGCTGCGATCAAGCTGACTCCTTTCCTTTAAACACGAAGTACCTGAAACCAAAACTGAAAACCGTAAGCACGAAGCTTAGTGAGTTCCCCCATCATACTGTATACCATACAATCACATAACATAAATATATTATCAGGCATATCTGGGTGCCCGACCTACCCATTCGGTCCTCTCGAACGGATACAGACTAGTCTATCTGGGAGCTGGCCTCCCCTTCGGTCCTCTCAACCGGATACTGACTAGCATATCTGGGTGCTGGTCTCCCCTTTGGTCCTCTCGACCGGATACTGACTAGCATGTCTGGGTGCTGGTCTCCCCTTTGGTCCTCTCGACCGGATACTAACTAGCATGTCTGGGAGATGGCCTCCCCTTCGGTCCTCTCGACCGGATACTGACTAGCATATCTGGGAGTTGGTCTCCCCTTCGGTCCTCTCGACCGGATAATGGGGACTATTTCACCCCTACTACTACCACATAACACATATATCACATAATCTATCTAGCATGGTTGGGCATGACCGCCCCTTCGGCCCTACCGACCGGTATTATGGGGGACTATCTTCCCCCTATTGTCACTAGCACATAGCATCATATCATACTAGCACAATAACATATCACAGGTAGTAGCAACCCTAGATGAATATCACAGAGACAAACATCTATCATACAATTCCTACTGGTGGGCCGGCATTGTGGCCGTAGACCCACCGCTACTGGAAGGTAACTCACCTCACATTGATGAAGTCCCGAAGACACAATCCCACACTTGCTGAAGCCCTGCAGACTCGACCCCAGCTGCTGGCTGACAGATTCCCAAACTGTCAACACTAAAATAACACCCAATTAATAATTGGATCCCAATACATAACCAATAGTATATTCTTTGGGTAACTACTACATTACCCCTAACTTGGCTTAAAGCCCAAGGCCCAATCCATAAGCCCAAAGTCAATTAGAAATCAAAGCCCAACACATGACCCAATTTTCCAAATTGAGCCTAGGCCTATACATGGTCTCATTCTAAGGCCCAACATCATATAATCATTAAGGCCCAAACTATGGCCCATCTATGGACCAATTTTCCAAATTGGGCCCAAGCCCCTTACATGGACCTTACCCTAGGCCCATTAAATTACTCTAGATCATTTGCTTGATCTTGGATAGTCCATTCAATAACCCAATCATCAAGGCCCAATAGAAAGGCCCAACAATAAACCCAAGTGAAATTAGGGTTTCACATAAAATGATGATTATGGTTAAGTTTCCTACTTAACCCGTTAAGGACTTAATCCATTAAGTCCAATATTGCTTAGATTAATTTCTGCCAATGATTATTATTTAATATTCCAAGTTATTAAATAATTCTTGTGTGTATGACCCGATTAATTCTTAAAGTTAGGTTTTCATTGGCATTAGGGTTTTCCAATCCAAATATTAGCCCACTTATCAATTTGTTGGCCTTTTATGTCAAATAGGGCTTTATCGGGCCTATTAAACCCACTAAAATCTTAGTAAGCTCATTAGGGTTTTATTGGGTCCATTAGAGTCCATTAAGCTTCATTGGGCCCATTAGAGCTCCTTTGAGCCCATTAGGGTTTCAAGCATCCCCAATCGAGTCGACTCACAAGACAAGCACACCGCCACCCAACACGGCGGCCGGTGGCAGCAGGAGGCGACAGCCACCACCCTAAGGTGGTGGTTCTCGGTTTGTCTTTTATTAATCCAATTTTTTACAATTACAATGAACTCACCAAATAACACACACACACTATACAAAAATAACACACACACACATCGGCGGCACATGGCGGCAGCCACCCCTCATGGTGGTGGCTGTGGTGGCTTTTCTCACTAATTCCGGCCAACCACCCTCACACCACCAGTCTCGAGTTCAACAGCAACACCTCCACAAACCTACACGGTTCTGATTTGCTCACATGATCCAACCATCGATCAAGTGGCGTCCGGCGGCGGTAGCGAACCCACAAGTGGCAGCAGCACCCACCATGGCCGACTGCCATGGTGGTTCTTCACAGTTACTCGACCAAAACCCCACCAGCACCATAAGGCCTTTAACAGCAGCTCCCAAACACTAACATCATGAGTTCCTCCACTCACAAGGCGGCAACGGGTTACACAGAAGAAGAGAAGAAGAATAGCGGCGGCGGCGACGGTGGTTTAAGGCAGCAACCCATAACGAATAGCAGCGGCCTTCACGAACGAGTTTCCCGATCTCGTCATGCCTCTCGGACTTTGTTAGCGACGGAATATGGTAGCTATTCGGTGGTCCTTTGGTGATGGCGATGAGATGACTGAGAGAGAGAGAGAGCTATAGGGTTGCGGCTGAAGGAGGAAAAGGGAACGGGGTGCGGCCGACCTTCTCTTGGAGTTAGGGTTTGGCAACCCTTAAATACCCACTTCATTTAAAGGTTCACCATAATGACCAAAATGGTCCCTCTAGCTCCTATTTATTTCAAAATAAGTCCATATTTTACCTTTTTAACCCTGTCTCTTATAACCCTTTACAAATCAAGTCCGATTTTTACTAAAACAGCCTCTCTTCTACCAATTCTTTTCAAATGAAGTCCCAAAAATTACTAAATAATCCCTGCCCTCATAATTCTTTACGGAACCCATCCAAAACTTACACTTTTAACCACCGACTTCTAAAATTGTGACTATTAGCAACTCGAGACCATCCTTTGATATATAATTATTTATTTTAGGGCTACCATTTGCTCATTAATTAATTTATTTATCTAATAAATAAACAGGGTATTACACTTTTATTTTCAAGGTCCCAATTTTGTCTCTTACATTATGTGTAATAAAAATTTTAATCAGATTTAGGCCTAGCTATCTGATGGGTTTTAAGCATTCTAACACTCCTATGGTGTACATGCAACCCTAGAAACCTTAGATCTTTGTTTTCTCTAATATACATGCAAATTTGATTTTTTCGAAGGTTTACATCCTAACTAGCATGACATGGGGTAATTGTAATACAAAAACCAGTAGAATGACATACCTTTCTTGTGGAGTTGATTCCTTGAAACCTTGTGAGCCTAGCACCCCAAGTGTGATGCCTCAAATGTTTCACACAACACCAAGAACCCTTGGAATAACTTGAGAGAAGAACACTTCACCACAAAATCGGCTATCCATCCTTGTTCTTTTCTAAGTGCCAATTTTGCTAGCCTATGGGGTCCTTTTATAGTGTGCTACATGTAGGGTTACACCATGTAAACCCTAATGTGCATGGATTTTCATTTCCCCCATGATCCATGGGTTTTAACCTCCATGGAGCATCCATAGAGCACCCAATGGGTCCTAGCCCAATCTAGTGAATCATGAACCATATGCTCGCTATATAAGAATGAATGATTTACAAATCAATCCTCATATATTTAATTAGTCTCTTTTGATCACAAAACTAATTCCAAATTAATTCTTGATCAATAGTAATTAAATAGCATATTAATATATTAGAGCTTATAAGATATTAATCAAACCATAAGTGTTCTTTTCTCATTTTGTCTATCCAAGTGTTATGATGTCATGCAACCCAAATGTACCATGCCAAATCGGGTCAAATTCATACTAAATATAGTTATGGACTTAGACACCTTATCCAACACTATCACTAGAAGTCAAACTCCAGCTGTCCAGAGAGGTAAAATGATGTCCAGTTTTATGTGAGCATGAGCAACAAGCGAGTGAGCGAATAGCGTGCAGAGAGCGTGAGGTAGGGACGATTGAGTTTTCTGCGGTTATAGAGTATGCTTTATTCATGCAGATTTTAAAAATCAACAGGGCAACAACGATATTTTCAATTTATCAGTCAACTAATTTTCTTGTTTTCGTTTTTGCTCCAGAATCCAGACTTCCATTCGATCATTCTTTTAAGATTGTCATGAATTGTTTGTAGATTGTCCATAGGGATTGGACATTGCATAAGGATTGCTGCAATATTCACAAGTACTTAGAAAATGAGGATTTTGAGAAATGGTTAAACACACGCTTATAGATTACTTCATGGATTCAATCACGAGTAATTGTAAGACAATAATATCTTCTATTCTTAAAAACAGAGGTACATATAAGTCATAGTATGCGAATATGTTGTGTATTGGTTTGCAGCAACACATCTATAATTGGATGTTATAAAGTGTAATTCCATATATGATATGATGAGTAAAAGTTATGCTTATATAGTGAAAGTTTATTCATTCCTTTTGCCTTTTAGGAAAAGTTTATTCGTTCCTTTTGCCTTTTAGGAAAAACGATATCTTTGGGCCCCTCGGTTATTTGATGTTGACATTATAGTGCAAGGCCCAACTAGGACAAAATTGATGTATTTAATTAGTTGTCTGATGACGTCATCACAAATCGGGAAATCGAGAAACAAAATATTGGACCATGAGATTGATTCTAATCCATGTCTCATGTCTATACGATGTCAAGAACAAGGAAGAGATAAATGATCACTTATCTAAGGGCCGATCTATTAATAAACATCATCAACGATTGGAAAAAAAAAAAAAAAAAAAAAAATCGATTAGTTCAGATTCACATTGTGAAGCTAAACTATAAGTATTTCAATTTTAACATTCACAATGTGAATCTGACTTACTATTATTCACATTGTGAATCTATACTGAAATTTCGTTTTTTTACATCAATATGAATTTATGTTTAAAAAGAACCAAAAATTATAAATTTTGATATACTTATTAAAATTTTTCGATAAAAAATAGGCCTTAACTTTTCAAATAACAAATAATGAAATGAGTTATTTTTTTTTATTTTTTATATATCAATATGGATCTCGTGGAAAGAGAACAAGAAATCATTAATAATGATATATTCAGATTTTTTTTTTTTCAATAAAAAACATGGCCTAAAAAAATAAAAATAAAAGGAACTCAGTTTTCTTATAATCCGGTGTATATATATATTATAAAAGTCTACAATCCTTACTTTTGTCGTTTACAATCCTTACTTTTGCCGTTGATCGTTTTAAATTTCGACGTTTTAAATTAGTTTTTTTTTTCTTGATTAATAATGGTTCTCTATTGAAAACTCTCTCTCTCTCTCTCTCTCTCTCTCTCTCTCTCTCTCTATATATATATATATATATATATATATATATATATATATATATATATATATATATATATATATTAATGGCTAATTATTGAATTGAAATTCTCAATCTAAGATTTTCTGATCTGTGTCATGTTTCAACCATTTCTGTTTTTGCCGCTACACAAGTAACATGTGCAACTTAAAAGAAGTTTAAAGCAATTTTAGAATTCAAACTTATAGATCATTACACAATGTTCTATGCATCTACCGGTCTACTTTCCGATAAAAACTATAAATAAGTATTAAATTTATAGTTTAATCTTAAAAATAAATTTGCTGTAGAAAACAAAATGATAATCAAAAGCAAATTTATGAAATAACACAATAATCGCATTTATAGAATATCCAAACACTTCCATGTGTTGAATAAATAACATGCATGATCCAAAAGATATTTTTTGTTAAACAACAAACTTCATTAACTTTTATACTATAATTGTAGCTAGATAACGAAACGTATCAACTTATCTTATTCTAGCCCTGATTTCGTGACATGTAAATTAGTAGATAATATTACATCATGTATTTGGAATATTTTTTAAACATAACTGAAGTGATGTAAATAAACCAAATTTGTTTCTATATATATATCTGATTTTGGTTGGTATATTGTTTCTTTCAGAAGAAAAAAAATGTTTACAAAAACAAAAATGGGTGGTGACATGGCAATGGCAATGGCATGGCTAACCTTTGTAAGACATGCTGATGTCACTCCATCTCTATCTCTTTCTCTGGTCCAAAATAAATGGTACAAAAAGCTGAAACAAATACAAGAAAGCATCCAACAAATTTACCAAATGACACAATCACTCGTGAAGATCCCATTCCCCATAACTCAAATAAAGCCACCTGAAAAACAAAAAAAAACAAATTTTCTATTATTGTTGTATTGACATTTTTGCGGGCTTCCAGGAAGCTCCCTTTGTAATAAAGGTAGATGCGATTGTGCATACTACAAAAGGTTACAATATATCTACCCTTATCCATCAAGAATATGTTCTTTATGTTCTCACAAAAAATCCCAAAACTTTTGGGACCATTTTTTCCAATTCAATCTCATAAATTTTACTTTATATGAAAATTTGAAGCCATTTTTTTTTTTTTAAGTTGGAGCTAAATGAAACATGTTTCTTGACCAGAATTAGAACTTACCTCAAGGTATTGAATATTTGCAACTTTGCTGGTTTTTTCAAGTTGAAGCCCGCGTGCCAGAAATAACTGCAGCAAAATAATATTATTTTTTAGGAAAAAATTGCAAAATAAATAGAATGCTTATTGTATATTATTTAAGTTTAAGCATATTCACCTCAGCAAAAAAGGCCAATATGCTGAGAACAATCATAAGAATGAAAGAATAGAAGCTAGGAAGCACAAACTCCTGCAACAAAATATTAAACAAATAAGATATAAAGATAATAAACACAGCAAATTCAGTAAAATCTAATTTTTACCAAATCATAGTCTTACTTGGGTAGCAATCATGCATATTGCTGCAACAGGACTAGAGAGAAGGCCAAATGCAAATACAGTACCCCTGAAACAGAAATCAAAATTATTATTTTATATTAAAATAATAATAATGATAATAAAATGAAAAGTCACACTTACATAGGTTGATCAGAGACTTTTGCTGCAGACCTTATAAGGCAGTAACTTATTCCACCAGCCAATGATGATAATGAACCAATCAAAACAGCAAAAACATGGCCTGCTCCATGGACACCTCCACCTTCTCCTGAAACTTCTGAACAACAAAAGGAAGAGATTTGGTAACTCCATTTTTCACCCTTTAAAAAAAGTATTCTTGACAACTATAGTCCTTTGCTTATGTGG
This sequence comes from Lactuca sativa, assembly GCF_002870075.4. Classification (NCBI taxonomy): domain Eukaryota; kingdom Viridiplantae; phylum Streptophyta; class Magnoliopsida; order Asterales; family Asteraceae; genus Lactuca; species Lactuca sativa. Next base: position 275,462,572 of record NC_056627.2, read on the forward strand.
CTGTTACATGGATTTGCCAACTCACTTATGTACCTTGTATGCTGATAGGTGATCCGAGTATAAAGAGCACACCAAAAAAACTGAAACCAATACCTGAAACCAAAAAAAAAAAAATCAATCATAAGAAAAAAATGAAAAACCAATACGTTCAATCTATTCCATATTTTAGACATTTTTGATCAAATCTTAACACCCTCTCATTTCAAGACTTAAGTTGATCCTATTTTGGAATTATGTTTATCAAACTTGTTGGAAATGATAATTAACAGAAAAACATGTAACTCTAAATATTTAGCAACCAACATAATTGGGTAATGTTTGGTAATGTAACTCTAAATATTCTGTAAAAACAGTCCTACAATATGTTAACTTACTAGGTTTTGGTGTTAGTGGTGACATATGGACTCTGATTACAATCATATACATTGTAGAATTTTGAAATGCATTGATTGTATCAAATTCTAAATATGATCAGTTGTTTCATAAATAGAATTGCTATTTTACCTGCTAATTCTGCTAATTTCAAATTCTCATGCAAAATGAAGCGTGCTGCGATTGAAGCCATAACTGGAGTTGTAAAGCTTAATATCATAGTTTGAGACATAGGTAATCTCTGAACACTGCAAAATCAAAAAATAAATAAAGTGTCAATCAAATATTAAGAGAAATTTGCACTGCCAGACAAATGATAAATTACTATTAATTTTTCAAACTGCAGGTGGTGTTGGAAGAAAACTTACCTGTAAATGAAAGTTAACAAAGATATACATCCAGTAAGAGCCCTTGAAACTAAAAGATTCCTGACATTTGGAGGCCCAAATATTGGTTCTCCACTTCTTCTTAACCACATATATGATAATATGGAGATCATTACACATCTTGTAAATGCTATCTCAAAAAGAGGAATTGCTTGAGCTGTCATTACAAAAAAAAAGTGAGATAAACTGGTGACAAACTAGTAGCAATCCTTAATGCCAATAATCCAAGCAGTAACATGAAATTCTTGTACATATTATTTCTGATTGCATAAGAAACTTAGTAAACACATCAAGCATTCAGTTTAAGCTTAGTCTTTTTGTCAGTTTTTTTGTGTAGCTAGAACATAACTATATAATGTTCACATTTACTGTTATTCTAGTAATTTAGTAAAGGCAATTGTTCCAATACAGTAAGAAATTACTAACCAGAGCCAACATCCTGAAGAACTTCCATGATGAAGTAGATAGAAGATGATAAAACCATGCTTAGCATACCGGAATACCTAGATCCGCCCCATGTCCATATTATAAACTGTGTAAATGGGGATGTCTCCGCTTCAATTAATCTTGCAATTTGGTCCTGCAATGGCCACAAATATTACTGGTTACTCATCAAGAAACACTATAATAACCAATTTCGGATATAAGCGAGAATGAATAATTCCTACAAAAAAAGTGAGCTCTAGTCATAAAACGACATCAAAGCTACAGACATGAGCAACAAACTACGCATAAACTAGGGTTTATTTTCTTCAATTTGTGGTATGGATTTCTAAAATACCTTGTTGTTTTTTCGCTTAGGGTACGAGACGGTAAATATACTGAGTTTGGGCTTGTCTGATTGCGTCAAAAGAGGAGTTATCTGGTCCTCCGAAACTGGATCGGAACCTTCGGTCGACGCCGCTAATTCCACCACATGAGACCGTTCTCTTTCTATTAAACTCACTCCTTCGCCACCGCCATCAATACCCGTGGAATCCATCTCTTTTACATGCGAGAGAAACCCTATCTCTTCTCAAAATTGATCGAACTAGGTCAATACACAACCAAAATCTATAAGACCAATAGAGATAGTCCTAGCCCCGGCGCATCGAGAGAAGAAGAAGAAGAAGAAGACGACGACGATGATTGCTCCGATTTGTCAATGCGTGAAAACTGAGAGTGACATGCCAACGGTCAACCGAGCAGCCAATGTCTGTGCAAATCCCATCATCCTTGTTGGCGGATCCTGGTTGGTGCACTCCCGCACATTTTTTGTGTATAAAAAATTGGTTGGTTGGTTTTTATTTAAACGGATGTAAATTAATAAAAATTAATTATTAGTAGATAATAGAGTAAATTATAATTTTGGTCCATATGGTTAGCAATAATCTGCACTTTGGGCCCAAATATTCAAAAAATTTGCGGCTCATCCTCATGGTCTGAAAATTTTGCACGCCTAATCCTTTTGCCTTTTTCCCATTAAGCACACTATATTATGATAGGTAAAGTGACTAATCTACCATTAATATGTCTTTTTTCTTTGTTTTGTATAAACTGTATACACTATTTCTGTAAAATATGAAAGAGACAACATTTGTCTTGTTTGAAATAATTGGTGATTGAGTTAGTCACCGTATCCATGGATCCAAATTACATTGCCAACCATCTCATCTCTTTACCTCACGACCACCAACTCTCCCCCGCCACCTTAGCTCCATCGCCCACCTCTTCCTTCTTGTTGATGGCCCATCAACACCACCTCCAAAACAATCATCAAAATTCATCCTTCTATCATCTGTCTTTCATGCGTTGCCTCATCTCCTCCGACCACCTTTTTCTTTCATCTCACTTCAAGAGCAAGTAAAGCACTAGCTACGTTTACCTCGTCTGACATTGTCACATCTACTCATCCTCCTTTTTCCTTCCCATTCAAATTTAGGGTTAAATTTAACTTGAAATCAAATATTGTTTATGTTTTGAATTTTCAGTAATACGCATGAATTTGGTTTTGACTTTTCAAAGGTTTTAATTTGGTTTTGATTTTAGGTTAGATATCTGATTACGGTGGTTGTTTGGGGTCAATATTATAATGTTTAATTCCCAAAATGTAATAAATAAATAAAAAGTAAAAATGAGGATAATATAGTCATTTACAAACCACAAGAGTCGCTTCAAATTTTGAATACTTGGACCAAAATTGTACATTGGTGCCAACCAAATGGATCAAATCTTTAATTTTTGTTCTATATATCATGACAATTTTTAGAGAAGATTTAGTAATGGTCCAAGTGGTTTTCAAAAGGTATCAACTTTAGGATAATGCTAGACAAGACATGTTGATGCTTATGACTAACTCTGTTAAAAATCAAAATCACCCGTCAGGTATGATGAAAATATCAAAATACTAATTCCTTAAAATAACTCGAGAAAAAGATGTTGGAGAAATCTTCAAATGGAAACAAAAGACAAAGAACTTAACATTCTTAGTCGTGGTAACACTTTTATATGTGAGACGGGACAATCAAACCTACATATGCGCGTCAACTCTACACCCCATGCGAATGAAAGCACCATCCTCAAAGCCACTTTCATTTCCTCGCGACTAATCCGCATTCAAGAACCCTCTTCGCATGTCTGGAGATAAACAAAGTGTTCCACATTCAAATCCTTCATTAAATAAAGAACGAAAATAATTATGAGATTTCCTCTTGTATCCTCATCCTTCACTAAAGCTCGACTCTTGGACTCTTGGCGTCCTTAATAAACCTAACGATTTCTCTGTCCCTTCGTCTTTAGCTAGTTTGTAGATTCCATTCTCCCTTTCCTACGATAAGCTTCCTTTTAAATATGAAACTAATCAAAATCTAAAACATAAAATATGTTTGATTTCTAAATCTTATTAGGTTTCATCATAACAAACTAAGAATATAAAGTCAACACTCAAACAGACTTCATTCAAATTATCCAACTCTCTTTCAAAAATCATTTTACTAGTCCCGTTTGGTGAAACTTTGGTTTAGTGACATCTCAATTTCTTCAAGAGACCTTCCTTTAGTTTCAACCAAGAAAGAGTAAGAGAACAACGCTGCCAATAACGACACCACACCAAAGCTCCCATAAACCGGCGCCACACCGAATCTCTCTGTCGCCTCCAGGAAGAATAGTCCAACCAAGAAATTACACACCTGAATTAAAATACACAAAATAATATTAAAAAATCAACAACTACTAAATAAATAAATAAATCATACCCAATGAACAGAAAAACTGAAGCTCATGATCTTTCCACGTGTCCTGCTGCTGCTAAGCTCAGGTATAATAAGACCCGTTACTGGACCAGCTCCGATTGCAAAAGTCAATATGTACCTTAATATTAAATTAAAAAATTAAAAAATTATATATATAATCTTTGATATTAAAGATGATATAATAACACTATTCTTACAAGATGGTTCCTAAAATTGATAAGTTGTTACGAAGCTCTTCATCTAAATGAAAGCCGATACCAGAGGCAACAAGAAACATTGATATTGCCTGTAATATGAATATGTAATAATTTAAGTTTAGTAGGGAAAGAAATAAAAAAAATGTACATAAAGAATAGGGTAAAACACTTATTTATGTAATAAAGTTGCACCTTTTTTTTTCTTTATCAATTTATGCATCAAAGTGGATTTCTTACCAATTTATGAAGAGCTATGTTTCATTTCTTTACCCAACTTTTTACTGATTTATATAGCCATGTTTCTATTTTTTTTACCAACTTTTTATCAATTTTTGCATTATTTTACCAACTTGTTTGGGTCATGGATTCTAGGGGAATATAACGGATTTGGAATTCAAGATTCCATTACAATTTACATGACGTTTTTGGTTGCCAAATCAATTCCTTCAAATTTCATGTTTCATGGATTTCACAATTGCTATGGGTGTGTAGAAGAAGGTGATCAATTCCATTCTTCCTACTTTTACTAAAAGACAAAATTACCCTCATTATAAGAGCTCATTATATGTATCTTTTGTGATTAGACTATAATGATTGATTTACATGAAGAAGTTGTTAGATCTTAATCTTACCATTCCAAGATAACTTCCAATTATAAGCTTCTGCCTCCCTTGTTTATCAACTAAATACAAAGCACAAAGTGCACCTGTAATTATTTAAAAAAATAAGAAAATTTAGTGGCATATTGATTCATGCATGAGGAGACCAGAATGTAAATAAATAACACCACATTTAAAACCTGCAAAGTTGGTTAATCCAACAAATAAGCTTGCCAATGCTCCATTTGAGATTCCAGCATCTTTGAAAGTCAAAGATGAAAAATAAAGAACAGCATTAATGCCAGCAAACTGTTGAAGTACAAAAAGACTGCCTCCAATCAATGCCACTATAACATTAAAACAATGAAAATTCGTAATTCATTTAAAATTTTACATACAAATACAACACAAAATATTTAAAAACAATAACACTACCTTTAGAATGTGGCTCTTCTAGAAGTTCTGACCATCTGCTGTCCAAATCACCACCATCATTTTTAAGAACAGACTGAAATTCTTCAATGCTTTTATCAACTTCGGATGGGCCCCACAGATTAAAGATAACTTCTTTAGCTTCATCAAGCCTCCCAGCCTTCACAATCAATCAATACAATCTTCTGAAATCATTTTTTTTTCATTGTAAGCTTATTTTTTACTTGGTAACAAAATTGTGCCCTTTTTTTCAAGAACTTGTGATTGAAATTATTTGGGAGTTAAGTTGAGAAAATCCCAAATGGGCCCTACTTTGCATAGCCAACGGGGGCTCTCTACAGCAAACTGCATACCAAGTGTTAGAATAAAACCAGGTACACTTGCAATATACAACATTGTTCTCCACCTGTCAAAAGTTCAATAAATGGTGATAAAAATAAAAGACCATTTTGTTAACCAAAAATACTAATTAACAAAAACATAATTCAAAGAGTTTTACCAATGAGGATCACTGTCTGAGAAAATTCCAAGAAAGAGGGAGGCGATAATTCCAGTACATGTGCCAATTTGGCACACACTCCCCAATGTACCCCTGTATTTTGTTGGAGCCACCTGAAAAAAATGGTGATGACTTTATAAGGATTTGCTTTCATGATGTAATGAGATGCTGCAACTTTATGACATTTATATTCTTTAATGTAAGATTGTGTTATTTTTAGTTTTGAAACGTTGAGCTTTTAATCAGATTAAGTTCTTATATATCTGGGAAAGATTTAGGACAATTCATTCAACAAAAAATTACCAAGAAGCCTCAGAAAGAAATATACCTCTGATATATAAATAGGGACAAGAACTGCATTTGCTCCTATACCAAGACCCACAAAAAATCGTCCCCATAATAATTGATCCAAAGAGTGGGCTTGTGCACTGTTAAACCAGTAAAGATTCTATGTGTCAAAAGTGTTAACAATTTGTAAATTCTTGTATAAACTTTAGAGTATAGACATAGGACTAGACATATTACTAAAATTGTGAAAGGAAAGTTATATGAATTCAAACAAAAAATACCTTAAAATGGCACCAAGAATCAGAGGTATTGTGTCAACCTGAAGGGTTTTTTTGAAACCAAGTCGATCAACCAGGTAACCAGCGCCTGCACTTCCCAGAAAAGCACCTGCAATAAAGATGCTGACAACCAGCCCTTCAAGTATTGAATTGCCTTCAAACCCTAGCTCTTTGGCAATAGATACAATAGGACCATTCATTACACTGCATTACACCATTAAAGTATATTCAAAATCATAACCCAAGAAGTCTATTATAAATTTTGAATTTAAAATTGTTGGTGATTCTATTCATATATATATGTGATATTGTGATTACATTCACGTAATATTCATTCGTGGATGGAGATTTACCCGATGTGAAAACCGAAAAGGAAATTTGACATAGAAGCAACCAATACATGAGGAAATGCAGGTAACCATCCGATGTCGATTTCTTCGTAACTTTGTTCTTCCGACACTAAATTTTCATTCTCTGTTCACAGAAAGCAAAAACGAGATGATATAATTAAAAACGCTCTACATATTAATATAGAAGATAAAACCTGAAGAATCGAACACTTCGGGAAGCTGTGACTTCTTGTCGCCATAAACCTTGAAATCAGCCGGCGGTGAGGAAGTAAGTAAACGACAAGGCCGGTGAAGCGAGTAGTTAACGGAAAGAGTTGGATTCAATGCCGGAGCGGCGCGGATGGCGGAGTCTGGAGTAAAACGCGGGTAGAATATGGCGGCGGTGCATGCTGCTGCCAACATCGGATCAATGAGGTGGATGAATTGGGAACAATAAGTTGGCGATTTGTGGACTAGATTGTAATCTATACAAGAATTCGGATTATCAACAGCAAAATCAATGGGTTACAATTGGATTCAGGCTCAGATTGAATACCAATTGCATTAATTGTCCTTGTTAAATGTAAATCCATATCTAGGTTTTAGAAAGAGACGTTAATTTTGATATCTTGACTCATGAGTCATCACTGACTCATGTCTTTTTGGTTCATGGACGGGAAAATTGTAAATAAAATAATAGTTTTAAATAATTTTCAACGTTTAGAATATGTTTTTAAAAAGATATTTCAAGGTTTGTGATGTCAATAATAAAATAGAAATTGACTTATTTAAAGTTAAAATTAAAGGCTTATTGCATTTGTCATCACTTAGATTAATTAGAGTTAATCATTTTTTTTATGAGCCACAAGATCAGTTTTGATCAAAGACTAAGATTTGGTATTCATGTCTCACAAAATATAGTTGGTCTTAAATAAACCTCTCTCTCTCTCTCTCTCTCTATATATATATATATATATATATATATATATATATATATATATATATATATATATATATATAGGGCTAGGTTATAATGTGGATGGTAAATATTGTGTAGATGTAGGAATGAATGTGGACCAAAAGTTTAAAATACATATTTTAATAGAATATATATTCTGTTTGAATAAACATTTTGAATAATAACAAATTTTTGAACCATGAGTTGAAGAATAACAACATTCTTAAAGAATATTCATCTATTATTAATATTATTGAAGAATCTAAGGTCCAAAAATAAACAAAAAAAAACAATTTTTACTATCACATTCTATAAAAACACAATGTCATTTTTTGCATTTTTGCCACATTCTATAAGAATACAAGCTTTATAGTAAGTCGTTCTTCACCATTGTTGTTCAAAATAACTTTGCTACATTCCGAGTGGTCCTGAAAAAAAACACATACAAAAAATGAAGTTCAAGAATATAAATACATACAACTTGTTGCCTCAATATACATCATTCTTGATACAAACTTTTTCTTGACTGGTTGAGATTCAAAATGACATTCTTGAAGAAGAAGAACATTCTTCAACTATCATTTGAAGAAGATTTGAAGTGCATCTTATAGAATTACATGTAAAACAAATTATGAAATGATCAATTAAGCATATTGTTAACCAAAATACTCACAGGTAAAACGAATCTAGAATTGCAGGAAGAAAACTTTGATCAATTGAATTGACAAAAAATAAAATTAAAAAACGCAGATTTAGATTGGGGATCGAACAACGTACCGATTTTGTGGAATCGAGAACTCACCTAGGAGAAATCGATGATGGCTAAGAGAATAGGGTCGACTGAATTGATGAAGCACACAGTGGTCAGGAGGGCAGCAACCTCCTTCGCATCTCCCCAGATTGTGTGTTGTTGTTGCTTGCCGTGACCCTCTCGGATCATCATTCTCCCTTCTCTTCACAATTGATTATCGGAGCAGACCATGTGCTGCATTTCCCCTTCGGCCTCACATACCTAGGAGACGACGACCTCCTCTCTTCCCTCTGTCTCTTCAACCTCTTCGAACCTAGAGACAATCTCGATTAGTCACGACAACCGGAATGGCGAACAGTGCACCTGAGAACTTCCCTCCGACGATCTTGACATCTTCAATGGAAGCAGGAGGCGATTTTGTGTCGACGATCTTGACATCTTCGATGGAAGCGGGAGGCAATTTTGTGGCTGTGGATGAAATAGGCAGTAAGGTTTTAAATAAAGTAATTTGCCTAAATTAAAGGGTGGAAGATTTAATTAATTATTTATTAAAATTAAATAATACTTGACACATATTAATGCCTACATCCACACAATATTTCTTAATCCATATTTGAACCTACCTCTCTCTCTCTCTCTCTCTCTCTCTCTCTATATATATATATATATATATATATATATATATATATATATATATATATATATATATATATAACAATTTAGATATCCTAGTTGTCAAGCAAATATGAATTAATATGGATTGGTATGCTTAATCTAAGCCATAAAAAGTTGTCATTTTGCTATTTCATTTGCCAAACAATGTAAGTTTTGTAAATACATTATTAAACTTCGTTTCATGCAAAGTTATAACAAGAATTTCAAATACATATTTCAACCAAAAAAGCACTAGAGTTGGCTAATGATATCATCATTCCCGGTGATTGTCGATAGTAAGGGGGTGTTTGGATAATTAAATTTTAGCTTATTAGCTTATTGCTTATTTGCTTATTGTAGTGAGAATAAGCATTTTTTTAAAATCTGTTTGGATTAGCTTATTGCTGTAGCACCTGGTTCCTGGTATGTATTTCTTGTGGCTAATATTTTAATTTTATGCATTTTTGCCTTGGACTCGGCGAGTTGAAGGACCAACTCGCCGAGTAGGAGCGGGATAAGGCGCGGGGTTTGAACTTTGTACTCGGCGAGTCGGTCCCCGGACTCGGCGAGTAGACCCTGTTTGGACAAAAACCCTAATCCGGGCGTTTGCACCCTATTTAAATGCTCTAACTTGGCCTCTTCAGTCCCTAACACTTCCAGAGAGCTGTAGAGAGAAACCCTAGCCCCCCATATTGTTCTTAAGAGTGATTTTGGCCTTGTGGAGAAGCATTGGAGCTTAGAGAAAGGAAGAAGAGGTTGAAGTGTGCAAGGAGGGGAGGTAGATCCGGGATCTACACTGTGAGAAGCTTCCATTCAGGTAGAAAAGTTCTTACCTTGATCATTAGTTCATTAGATCCCCTTTTTGTCCCAAATTAGTAGTTTCAAGCCCTAAAACTTTAAATTCCATGTATTTATGCTTTAAGTTCTGAAAGGACTTCAGATTGGGACCTTATGGACATCCTAGAAGTATAAAGTCTCTGTGGTTGGGGTTGTTGAGGTCCCTATTGAGTGTATGAGCCCTTAAGAAGCTTGGATTTGCCTTCTTGAGCTCATAGGGCCATGCATGCACGTAAAGTTTGCAACTTTACGTGATAAGCATGCCTTAGGAGCTTAGATCTATGGGTTAGAAGCGTTGCATGTCTCAGTTTTGGTCTGTATGGGGAGTGGGTCGTAGGAACTCGGCGAGTCCCAAAGTGGAACTCGGCGAGTTCTATGAAGATGGTCTTAGACTCGGTGAGTTGGAAGAACAACTCGGCGAGTCCTATGAAGATTGCCTGGAACTCGTCGAGTTGTTCTTCAAACTCGGCGAGTCATATGAACTTTCACTAATTAAGAAGGGATTTAAGTGTTGAAGGTCCAACCCTTCGTATCTGCATGAGGGGTCAACAGGGTAATGTAGTCCCAAAACCCCAAATCCTCTTGCGGATGTTCTGGTGAGGATTGGAAGCGAGTGGGGGACCTGCTCGTGGAACTCGGCGAGTTGCTCTCGGTCTCGGCGAGTCGGACCACGAGTCGGTTCCATAGTCCCGAGTAGTGAGTCAAGGGTGACTCAGTGAGTGGAAAGAGGGACTTGGCGAGTATGACCGGGTTAGTAGGAGAAGGACTCGGCGAGTCTATTCCACGACTCGGCGAGTCCAATCAACTGGAAGTTGACTTTGACCAAGAGTTGACCTTGGACCAGGGATGGGTCAGTCAATTGACCTAAGGGTATTTATGAGTGGCTAATCTATGTTTATGGGTTTGTAGCCGGAGGATTACCGGTGCAGCAGCCAGACATCTAGCGGTCAGACCTTTGGTAGTTACTCTTCGAGGTGAGTTTCCTTCCAGTAGTAACGGGTCTAAGGCACCAAGGCCGGCCCGTATAGACGAGATGTTAGTATTAGAGTGTGGACCGAGCCCGTATCTCTTGGTTAAGTTGATTATGATATATGCCAGTATGATAGAATTGTCTATACTCGTTGTCTGTGTGATACTTGTATATTATGGGTTAGCAGCTGAGTGTGGGCGAGGCCCGTATCTCTCTGAGAGTGGAGTGTGGGCGAGGCCCGTATCTCCCAGATAGTGGAGTGTGGGCGAGGCCCGTATCTCCCAGCTAGTGGAGTGTGGGCGAGGCCCGTATTTTCATGAGTGTGGGCGGGGCCCGTATCTCCTAGTTGTTCATTGTATGTTTGTATGTTATGAGGTATTATGGGGGAACTCACTAAGCTTCATGCTTACAGTTTTCAGTTTTGGTTTCAGGTACCTCTTCTTCGAAGGGGAAGGAGCTGGCGCGGTAGCGGCCCATCACACACATGCCTCGTATTCCGCACTATGAGATCTTCCTGGGGATTTGTACTCTGACATTTATTATGTTTTATGAAAATGTTTTCCAGACATGCGATATCTTTTATGAAATGTTATGATCAGTGAACGTTTTATTTCTAATGTTTTACTAAGTATATGTTTTAAAAATGAAATTTTTGGCTCGTATTTTTGGGACGTTACAAGTTGGTATTAGAGCCCTGGTTTGAGGGATTCGGACACACCTTCGGGGGTGACTGAACTCAAATCGAAGGATTAAAAGATTTTAAAGAAGAAAATATTATCTAAAAGCTAAGTAAAGAGTTTTAAGAAGGAACGAAGTGTGTGATGTGCGCGACCGGCCGAGCTCAAGTAAGTATTCCCCAAAGTACCCATACAAGCTTATGTTATGTTTATCGGTTTCAGTAGAACAACATGCTAGACTAGGACTAAGGATCTAGGAGTGATGCCTTATGTGCCTGCTTTATGTGCTTCATTGAATGAAAACTGCATGCTAGAATTGAGTAGACAGTAGTAGGATAGCCTGTTTAGGTTATACCTGATAGTATGAGACTATGAGTTTAGCATTGTATGCTAGTCGGTTTCTCTTTATGAGGACGGATTTGCTTGAGATTGTTTCCTGTGGTCTGAATGTTGCTTGCTTTGTGCTTTGTGGGACTCTGAGTGATGGGGGTTAGACATTAGGTGAATACGTTGCGTCACATGTGCTCAGGGTTGGATAATCTTAGAGTGCTGGACTTGGCTCTATTGCGCAGCTCTTGTCCGAGTCTAACTGTTGTAGAACCGAGTCTGTTACTCGAATTATTATCTGAGCCTCACCACGTGTGATGGTATTCAGGTAATGGCTAACTGGCATTACAAGGAGGCCTTCAGCAGCTGAGGACCGGGTAGAGTGGAGTTAGAGATTTTCCTAGGGCAAGCCTAGGATGAGTATAGCAGTGATCAAAGATAGTGAAAGGGACCTGGTGGAGTCAAGGCAGTCCTTGGAGAAGGTACAGATAGATGTGGAAGGTAGTATGGGCCCGTAGTACTGAAAGCAGAGGATCCATACCCGAACCGAGGAGGACCAAGATAAGACCAGGAAACTTGTAGTAGGAGTGATCCCTCCAGAGGTATCAGTATCGCTAACGGTTATTATTTATGTATTGCAGAATGGTGGTACTACGTTCGAGGCCAGCAGTTGGCAGTACAAGAGAGGGATTGGGTTCGGGATCAGGATCCGAGCCAGTAGATGAGGGGCTACGCGAGTTCATCGCGTCAAAGATCACCAGAGGCATCCTTGAGTCGACCCCCATTATTTTTGGGTCGATCAAAGAAGGGATATTGGAGTTGATGGAGGATTGCCTCCGGACATTCAGGAGCGACATGGCATCCGGCCAGTCGGGATCTCGCACACTGTCCTTCAAGGACTTCCGGGCAGTGGTGCGCCGGATTTTCATGGGGCGAAGGACCCTATAGCTGCCAGACGATGGATTGCAGACATTGAGTCTGCACATATGATTAGCTTCTGCCCTGAGGAGTCGAAGGTGAGGTTTGCAGCAGGGTGTTTACGAGATCGAGCTAGGGATTGGTGGGAGTCCGTGGGTGACTCGTTGGGAGCCTCGACTGTCGAGGCTATGACCTGGTCGGACTTCGCGACCAGGTTCAGGGCAGAGTTCGCGCCGGCTGTCGAGCTTCAGCAGCTGGCCAGGGAGTTCTTGGATATGCGACAGACGACAGAGACTGTGGCGGAGATCACCGCCAAGTTCCGGGAGAGGGCATTGTTGGTGCCCCAGTATGTGGGAGATGAGGATATGAGGAGGACCCGCTATCATGACATGCTACAGGCTGACATCCGGAAGCATGTTAGCTTTTCAGCTTGCCCTACCCTGGAGTCCATGATTGCCAGGGCGAGGGAAAGGGAGATTGATTTAGAGCATATTCGAAAGAGAAAGGCAGAGGCGGGGCAGGTGGTTGGGGCTTCGGGGAAGAAGCCCAAAGGTTCAGATGGGAGGCCAAAAGGCCAAGGAGGGCCGGGCCGCTGCGGGAAATGCGGCAGGTCGCATGAGGGAGCATGTAGATTGGGATCATCAGGCTGCTACAAGTGCGGCAAGACGGGGCACTTTAGCAGGGATTGTACTGCTCCTGTCTCGGTTGTTCAGACATCTGAGTTGTTGTGTTTCCACTGCAACAAGAGGGGCCACAAGAAGGCCAATTGCCCCCAGTTGTCAGCATCAGCGCCGGTTAAGGCGCCGGCTCCAGCTACCCTGCAGATTACAGATGGCCGGCAGGGCAAGGCAGAGGCTCCAGTGGTGAGGAGTCGGACGTTTCAGCTGATGACAGAGGAGGCACGTGCCGCACCCGATGTGGTGACAGATATGATTCTTTCCCTTTATCTTTTTTTTATGATGTTATGATATTGATATGTGCTCTGTATATATGCATTAGGATCGTTCCGTGTGAACAGTATTCCTGTCCAGGTATTGTTTGACTCGGGTGCCACCCGGTCATTTGTTTCCCTTGCGCTTAGCAAGAGGTTTACTGAGTCTTCGGGCATGTTGGATTGCCCTTTAGAGGTGGAGATTGTCGATGATCGATCAGTACGAGCGTCAACAGTGTTCAGGGATTGTGTTCTAAGTTGTTTGAGGAGCGCTACTTGGTGGATTTGGTTCCCATTCCGTTGCGTGGGAACAAGGTGATTATAGGCATGGATTGGTTGAGCCCTAATAGAGCAGTGATAGATTGCGCACAACAGCTGGTGCGGCTCAGGACCCCGAGTGGGGGAGAGTTGGTGATCCACGGCGAAAGGCCACAACGTGGACCCACAGTATGTTCAGCAGCAAGGGCTAGGCGCTACCTTCAGCAGGGTTGCGCGGGATATGTCGTGTACATTATGGATACCCGGGAGGCGGGTAAGGCGACGGTGAGCGAGGTTCCAGTGGTGCGAGACTACGCTGATGTGTTCCCGGAGGAGCTTCCTGGAATACCTCCGGAGCGTCAGGTAAAGTTTAGGATCGACCTAGTTCCTGGTGCGGCTCCGATAGCCAAGGTGCCCTATCGGTTGGCTCCTCCCGAGATGCAGGAGTTGTCTACGCAGTTGCAGGAGCTGCTAGACAAGGGATTTATTCGACCAAGCAGTTCACCCTGGGGAGCCCTGATCCTGTTCGTGAAGAAGAAGGACGGGTCGCATCAGATGTGTATTGATTATCGGGAGCTGAATAAGGTAACAGTTAAGAACCGTTACCCACTCCCGAGGATTGATGACCTCTTTGATCAGTTGCAGGGAGCATCTTGGTTCTCCAAGATCTATTTGCGTTCAGGTTATCATTAGATGAGGGTCAGAGAGGAGGATGTACAGAAGACCGTGTTTCGGACGCGTTACGGCCACTATGAGTTCGTAGTGATGCCGTTCGGGCTCACCAATGCTCCTGCCGCGTTCATGGACCTCATGAACCGCGTATGTAGACCGATGCTGGATCGTTCTGTAATAGTTTTCATTGATGACATCTTGGTTTATTCCAAGACGCAGGAGGAGCACGAGGAGCATCTGAGAGAGGTTTTGGAGACCTTGAGGAGGGAGAGCTTGTACGCTAAGTTCTCCAAATGTGAGTTTTGGTTGCGCGTGGTGCAGTTTCTTGGGCACCTCGTCAACCAGAATGGGATTTCAGTAGACCCGGCCAAGGTGGAGGCCGTGATGAGATGGGAGGTTCCGAAGTCTCCATCCGAAATTCGGAGTTTCCTGCGATTAGCGGGCTACTATCGGAGATTCATTCAGGACTTCTCCAAGATAGTCGTACCCCTAACGCGGCTGACTAAGAAAGTTGTGGTCTTTCGATGGGGGCCTGAGCAGCAGGCAACATTCGAGGTTCTGAGACAGAGATTATGCGAGGCGCCAATCTTAGCCCTGCCAGAGGGCATAGAGGATTTTGGGGTATATTGTGACGCGTCCATTTCGGGGTTGGGCGCGGTGCTGATGCAGAGAGCTCATGTCATTGGCTACGTTTCGAGGCAGCTAAAGCCTCACGAGGCGAACTACCCGACGCACGATTTAGAGTTGGGGGCGGTGGTCTTCGCCCTCAAGATTTGGCGACATTACCTCTATGGGGTTCGGTGTACCATTTACACGGACCACAAGAGTTTGAGGTACCTCATGGATCAGCCGAATCTGAACATGAGGCAGCGTCGGTGGCTCGATGTGGTGAAGGATTATGATTGTGAGATCCTTTACCACCCGGGGAAGGCCAATGTGGTGGCCGATGCGCTTAGCCGCAAGGCGGCGCCGATCAGGGATATTTACCTGCGGATGACAGTGGTGACCCCACTTTTGGAGCGGATTCGGGAGGCCCAGCAGGAGGCCATGAAGGAGGAACATCGGAAGAGTGATCGTATAGTGAGTCAGGTTTCCTCCTTCGATTATGATAGCAGGGGATTATTGTCATTACACCGCAGGGTGTTGGTGTCGTACCTCGGAGGCGTGCGCCAGGTCTTGATGGAGGAGGCGCACAAATATCGATTCTCCATTCATCCCGAGGAGACGAAGATGTATAGGGATCTTCGTCTGGACTATTGGTGGCCCTGCATGAAGCGGGATGTGGCTTGGTACGTCGAGCGGTGCTTGACCTACAGGAAGGTCAAGGCCGAGCATCAGAGACCGCACGACAAGATGCAGCCGTTGGATATCCCGTTGTGGAAATGGCAAGATATTACGATGGACTTTATCACAAAGTTACTCAGGATCGCGCAGGGAGTGGATTCTATATGGGTCATCATGGACCGGTTGACCAAGAGCGCCCATTTTATCCCAATTCAGGAGAGCATCTCGGCCGAGAAGTTGGCCGACATTTATATCAGAGAGGTAGTGGCGCGGCACGAGGTGCTCGTATCAGTGATTTCAGACAGAGATGTGCGATTTACTTCCAAGTTTTGGAAGAAATTCCATGACGAGTTGGGTACTCGTCTGCATTTCAGCACAACTTTTCACCCGCAGACAGATGGTCAGAGTGAGCGGACCATCCAAACGTTGGAGGATATGCTGCGGGCATGTGTTCTGGTTTTCGGAGGTAGTTAGGATACCTACCTCCCGTTGGCGGAGTTCTCATATAATAATAGCTATCATGCAAGCATCGATGATCCTCCCTTCGAGGTGCAGGACCCCGATATGTTAGGGAGAGGTTGGCCAGAGAGTCATGGGAAGCACCGAAGTGGTACTCCAGACGATAGAGAAGATCCAACAGGTCCGAAGTAGGTTCCAGACTGCCCAGAGTCGACAGAAAAGTTATGCCGACAAGCGTCGTTCAGACTTGGAGTTCCAATTCGGGGATATGGTTCTCCTGAAGGTGTCGCCGTGGAAAGGCGTCATCCGATTCAGGAAGCGAGGCAAGTTGGGCCTAAGGTTCATCGGGCCATTCAGGGTTGTAGCCCGGGTGGGCAAGGTGGCGTATAGGTTGGATCTGCCAGCCGAACTCAGCCAGATCCACAGCACTTTCCACGTCTCTCAATTGCAGAAGTGTTTGGTAGATGACTCGGCAGTGGTGCCTTTGGAAGATATTCAGGTCGATGACAACCTGAATTACATCGAGCGGCCTGTGGCGATCCTCAACAGGAAGTCGAAGGATCTAAGGAACAAGAGGGGGGAACTCGTGAAGGTGCAATGTCAGCACCGAAAGGGATCAGAGTGGACTTGGGAGCCGGTGGAGGAGATGATGGAGCATTACCCCGAGCTGTTTCAGGATCGAGCAGCAGACTTCGAGGATGAAGTTTGAAATAAGTAGGGGAGATTTGTAGCACCAGGTTCCTGGTACGTATTTCTTGTGGCTAATATTTTAATTTTATGCATTTTTTCCTTGGACTCGGCGAGTTGAAGGACCAACTCACCGAGTAGGAGCGGGATAAGGCGCGGGGTTTGATCTTTGTACTCGGCGAGTCGGTCCCTGGACTCGGCGAGTAGACCCTGTTTGGACAAAAACCCTAATCCGGGCGTTTGCACCCTATTTAAACGCTCTAACTTGGCCTCTTCAGTCCCTAACACTTCCAGAGAGCTGTAGAGAGAAACCCTAGCCCCCCATATTGTTCTTAAGAGTGATTTTGGCCTTGTGGAGAAGGATTGGAGCTTAGAGAAAGGAAGAAGAGGTTGAAGTGTGCAAGGAGGGGAGGTAGATCCGGGATCTACACTGTGAGAAGCTTCCATTCAGGTAGAAAAGTTCTTACCTTGATCATTAGTTCATTAGATCCCCTTTTGTCCCAAATTAGTGGTTTCAAGCCCTAAATCTTTAAATTCCATGTACTTATGCTTTAAGTTCTGAAAGGACTTCAGATTGGGACCTTATGGACATCCTAGAAGTATAAAGTCTTTGCGGTTAGGGTTATTGAGGTCCCTATTGAATGTATGACCGCTTAAGAAGCTTGGATTTGCCTTCTTGAGCTCATAGGGCCATGCATGCACGTAAAGTTTGCAACTTTACGTGATAAGAATGCCCTAGGAGCTTAGATCTATGGGTTAGAAGCGTTGCATGTCTCAGTTTTGGTCTGTATGGGGAGTGGGTCGTAGGAACTCGACGAGTCCCAAAGTGGAACTCAGCGAGTTCTATGAAGATGGTCTTAGACTCGGCGAGTCCTATGAAGATTGCCTGGAACTCGCCGAGTTGTTCTTCAAACTCGGCGAGTCATATGAACTTTCACTAAGTAAGAAGGGATTTAAGTGTTGAAGGTCCAACCCTTCGTATCTGCACGAGGGGTCAACAGGGTAACGTAGTCCCAAAACCCCAAATCCTCTTGCGGATGTTTAGGTGAGGATTGGAAGCGAGTGGGGGACCTGCTCGTGGAACTCGGCGAGTTGCTCTCGGTCTCGGCGAGTCGGACCACGAGTCGGTTCCATAGTCCCGAGTAGTGAGTCAAGGGTGACTCAGTGAGTGGAAAGAGGGATTTGGCGAGTATGACCGGGTTAGTAGGAGAAGGACTCGGCGAGTCCAGTCAACTGGAAGTTGACTTTGACCAAGAGTTGACCTTGACCAAGAGTTGACCTTGGACCAGGGATGGGTCAGTCAATTGACCTAAGGGTATTTATGAGTGGCTAATCTATGTTTATGGGTTTGTAGCCGGAGGATTATCGATGCAGCAGCCAGACGTCTAGCGGTCAGACCTTAGGTAGCTACTCTTCGAGGTGAGTTTCCTTCCAGTAGTAACGGGTCTAAGGCACCAAGGCCGGCCCGTATAGACGAGATGTTAGTATTAGAGTGTGGGCCGAGCGCATATCTATTGGTTGAGTTGATTATGATATATGCCAGTATGATAGAATTGTCTATACTCGTTGTCTGTGTGATACTTGTATATTATGGGTTAGCAGCTGAGTGTGGGCGAGGCCCGTATCTCTTTGAGATTGGAGTGTGGGCGAGGCCCGTATCTCCCAGATAGTGGAGTGTGGGCGAGGCCCTTATCTCCCAGCTAGCGGAGTGTGGGCGAGGCCCGTATCTTCATGAGTGTGGGCGGGGCCCGTATCTCCTAGCTATTCATTGTATTTTTGTATGGTATGAGGTATTATGGGGGAACTCACTAAGCTTAGTGCTTACAGTTTTCAGTTTTGGTTTCAGGTACCTCTTCTTCGAAGGGGAAGGA
Source organism: Lactuca sativa (assembly GCF_002870075.4). Classification (NCBI taxonomy): domain Eukaryota; kingdom Viridiplantae; phylum Streptophyta; class Magnoliopsida; order Asterales; family Asteraceae; genus Lactuca; species Lactuca sativa. Next base: position 275,481,436 of record NC_056627.2, read on the forward strand.
GTTGGCGCGGTAGCGGCCCATCACACACATGCCTCGTGTTCCGCACTATGAGATCTTCCTGGGGACTTGTACTCTGACATTTATTATGTTTTATGAAAATGTTTTCCAGACATGCGATATCTTTTATGAAATGTTATGATCGGTGAACGTTTTATTTCTAATGTTTTACTAAGTATATGTTTTAAAAATGAAATTTTTGGCTCGTATTTTTGGGACGTTACAATTGCGGTGGGAATAAGCAATAAGCAGTAAGCAGTTAAGTGTTTGGCAAAATAAAACAGCTCATATGAGTAAAATGACCAATAAGCAATAAGCATTCCCCCCCATTACTTATTAAAATCAGCTTATTTTGCTTATTCCTACCGCAATAAGCTGATTTTTAAGGACTAATATCCAAACACTTAAATTTGCTTATTGCGGTGGGATTAAGCAATAAGCAATAAACAGCCTATTTTTTCCATATCCAAACACCCCCTAAATCGTCACAAATTGAAAGTTGAATTTGACGCACAAGGAGGTTTTCGACTCTTAGTTAAATGTATGTCAAATTGACTCTTAATTAATGGGGATTTTTCAAACAAAAAATGTGTTAGATGTAATCACACTTATTACAACATCTTGTTATAATAAGTTCCACATTGTTTGTGGTTCTAATTTTATTTCTAACATATAACATATATTTATATATCCACACAGGAAGTCTAATGTTCAAACTCTGACATGTTTAAACTATTGTTAGTGTTATGTGATGAATATTTTATGTGGACATAAAACGGGTTGATGTTGATCGTTTACATGATGAGGTTTTCCATTTTATCAACTTTTTAAATGTATTTTATAAAGGAGTCACCGAAACCATGTATTTCAAATAAATATTTATTTTTTAAAATATTAATTCTATTTTTATATATTTATCACATATTGCTTGACAAATATATTCCTATGTCTCTCATAGAATATTTTGGGAAAATGACTCGTAAATGTAAGAAACTATTGTTTTTGTTAGTCATTTTTTGTACATTCTCTACAAGTACTGAACTTGTTTTTGATGTTTACAAAATATCATTACGCCATGTTGTAAAAAGTTTCCTACGGCTTTGGCATCTCCGACGACACTTAAGTCACCTTCTCCAGTGAGTTCTTGGCTCTTTGAGTTCAGGTTATTCATCAACTTCGATTTTCGATTTCTAGGGCAACTTTGAGTTCATGTTGTTCATCAACTTTTATTATTGATTTCTATGGTTTTTGAAATTGTTCTAAGAATAAGAACATGAACCTAGGTTTTTGATTTTAGGTTGCATTCCATGAACACGAACCTAGGATTTCTTGAATCTTTCAAATTTAAGGGTTCAATTTTCGATTTTCTAGGATTTCTGAGATCGTTCAAAGAACAAGAACGAACCAAGAACCCAAAGATTTCCATATTCAATTTTAGGGTTTCTAAACTGTTCATATTAGTGTTTGATTTTCCATATTTGATCTTAGAACCCCACCGATTTCTTGTATGTTTTTCATGTAGCCATGTTATCTTTTTCAGCTCGATCTAATGTTGGAATGAAGTTCAAATTTTAGCAGACATGAAAAATGTGTTTAAATTATTCATAGTGTTTATGGCTTCATCTGAATATTCATATATTCTCTAGAAAATTTATATATTGGGGGGAAAATTGTAACACCCCGTTTATTTAAATAAATTAATAAATGTAAGTCCCAGACTAAGTTGTGAAGAATTTTGAAAGTCGAGGGTTAAAAGTGTACATTCGGGACTTAAATTGAAGAGATTTGAAGGCTTAAGGGTTTATTGGTGATTTAGGGACCTATTATGAAAGAAATTTATGGGCTCAAGGCTTAAAAGGTAAGTTTTGGATTCAGTTGTAAAGATTTCTGAAGACAGGGTTAAAAGTGTAAAATATGAGCTTATTTGAAAGAAAAGAAGAAGGAGGGATCTCATATGCCAATATGGGAAACTTATTTATGGGATTAGGGTATAAAAGACCCTTCACCCGGTGACTCTAACCTTAGCTCATGAAGGCAGCCGCCATCATTGGAGATCCTCCAGCAGCCACCCTTGCCTCACCTCTCTTCTAGCCGTCGCAATCTCCTAGCCGCCGTGAAGACGGAAACTGGTGAAGCCAAATCACCGGACGTAGCGTATAGAGGGGGAAGAACCACGCTGGCCAGTCGTATAAGCACCGTGGAGGCGCTGTTGTCGTTCTCGTTGAAGACCACCCCTGTCGTTGGACGTTCTCCTGTTGCGGCTGACACTCTTTCCCGGTCATTGGCGCCGCCGCTGTGGATGCTAATCTCGCTGCTGTTGCTCGCCATCTGTCGTCGTGAGTGCAGCTAGCTGCCGCCGCCATCGCCTGTTCAACCATGAGGAGGCTGTTTCATCGCTTCTTTTCTTCCGACCGCCATGAGCCGCCACAAGGGTAGCTGTGATTAGGGTGCTTTCCCTTGCTCAGCTCGTCTCCATGTGTGTGCGCCTGCTTGCTGTTGGCCGGAAAAGTGTGGGAACCACCATGGCAGCCCCATGGTGGCCATTACCTTCTTGCCGCCGTATAAGCCTCCTTTTGCCGCCTTCTGGCAGATATTGACACCACCAGTCGCTGCTATGAGTTTGTGTTTGGGTGTGTATCTTAGTAGACCTGTTGTGTTGGTTTTCATAAGGTTGTAGGTGGTTGTTTGGCTGGATAAAGCCACTGCCACCCTCCACCACTGGCCACCACTAGGGTGGTTGTGTGTATTATGTTAGTCCGTGTGTGTGTGTGTACTTTTGGGTTCAAGCATTGTATCTGTAATTAGCAATGAATAATGAAAATAATAACCACCACCGTAAGGTGGTGGCCGCTGCCGTGTGTTGCCGTTGACCACCACTACCCGAGGTGGTAGTGGGTGGTGCCCCACTAGCAAACCCTAATTGCCCTAGCAAAACCTTAATGAGCTTAAAGAGTTATTTTGGGCATATTGGGCCATGTTTGGGTGGAAAACCCTAATTATGAGTAGTGGGCCTTAGACTTATTGGGCCCACTTGTGGGCCATTGGGATTGGATTGTGAATTAAGCCCAAATTATTCCATGCCATTTATCTAGTGGGGTAAAGGAATTCATGGATTAAGTCCTTAATGGGCTAAGTGAGAAAAACCTAATTTTGAGAAGTTATCGGGACATGCACACGAGAATTATTTAATAAGTGAAATATTAAATAATAATCATTGGCAGAAATTAATCTAAGCAATAATGGACTTAATGGATTAAGTCCTTAGTGGATTAAGCTTTTAATGGGTTAAGTGAGAAACACTTAACCCTAATTGTCATTTTATGTGAAACCCTAGTTTCACTTGGGCGCTTAGAATGAGGCATGTTGGACTGGACTGGACAATTGGGCCTTAAGGGAAGCCCATGTAGAGGTTTGGGCCCAATTTGGAAAATTAGGTAATATGTTGGGCTTTGATCCCTAGTTGACTTTGGGCCTACGGATTGGACCTTGGGCTTGGGTAAGCCAAGATTGGGGTAATGTAGTAATTATCCAAAGTATGTAATTATAGTTATGTAGTGGAACCTAATTATTAATTGGGTGTTATTTTGATGTTGACAGATCGGGAATCTGTCATCTAGCAGCTGGGGTCGAGTCTGCGGGAATTCAGCAGTGTAGGATTGAGTCATCGGGACTTCGGCAGTGTGAGGTGAGTTTCCTTCCAGTAGGAACAGGTGTACGGCCACAATGCCGACCCGTTTAGTTAGCAATAGTTCCAAACCTCGGTCCGATGCAGTAGTTAGATTGCTTGATGTCTTTGTGATTCAAGCATGTTTTGTATTATGTGTTCCGGACCCTGGTCCAATGCAGTATATGTGTTTATGCTAGTTGATATGTTTATGCTATGTTATGTTCAGTCAGTTCCGGACTTCGGTTCGATGCAGTTTCCGGACTTTGGTCTGATGCAGAGGGCAAGGCCCTGGTTTGTTTCCGGACTTCGGTCCGATGCAGTTCCGAACTTCGGTCCGATGCAAAGGGCAAGGCCCTGGTTAGTTCCGGACTTCGGTCCGATACAGTGGGCAAGGCCCAGTATGTGCTTTATGTAACACCCGAATTCCCAGGTATTATTTTTATTCTTTTATTTTTGGGTGATGTGAGGAGACTCGGTGAGTTGGAGTCTAAACTCGCCGAGTAGGATCGCGGTTTTGCACACGGGTTCGCGTTTGGACTTGGCGAGTCCACTCTGTTTAATGAAACCCTAATTTCCAGGGTTTGAGACCTATTTAAAGGGGCTTATGGCCGTCATTTGCGGCCACCAACCCCAGAGAGAAACCCTAAAGAGATCTTGAGCATTTTGGGAGAGAGAGGAGGCCATTGTTAACATTTGAAGCATTGTTTGGCAAGGCAAAGGAGGTTCTAGCTAAGAGGAGGCAAGGGAGGTGGACATCCTTCGAATTTGGAGCTCAGAGCATCACTTTGGAGGTAATATTTTGGCTCCCTTTCTGTTGTTATGATGAACATGGGGGTTTAGGGTTTCTTGACCCCTTTGTTGGTTAGATTTGATGTCCATTTCGTCCCTATTTGTGATGAGGCTTGAAATGGGATCCATAGAGGTCCAGAGAAGCTTTATTCCTTAAGCTTTATGAGGATTCATGGGAGTTTTGACCAAGGGTTATGAGATATGGGGCTAAAACATCATATAAGAGCAAATAGATGTTGTTTGAGCATCAAGGTTTGGACTTTACGTGATTATCATGCTTGGGGAGGCCAGATCTATGATGGTATGGAACAGATCTGACCTCAGAAGTGGGTTTGAGTTTATGCATGGCATGAACTCGCCGAGTCTGAAGAACAAACTCGGCGAGTAGTATGAAGTTTGCCCGTAACCACTCAGTGAGTGGTCTTGTCGAGTTGAGGGAACGACTCAGTGAGTGAGGGTGAGTCGGGGGAACTGAGTCAAGCCGGAACTCGCCGAGTTGTTCTTGAGACTCGGCGAGTTGAGTCGTGGTGGCCCCGCGATTCATGCCAGGTGGAACTCGTCGAGTCTGGGAGGTACTCGGCGTGTCAAGAGAGGATCCAAGAGAGTCAGTGGGCACCTATAGACTCGCCGAGTCGCCCTAGTGCACTCACTGAGTCCGGTCAAAGTTGACCGTTGACCTTGTTGACTTTTAGGGTTGAGTGCAGTTGTATTTATGAGTGTATTACTTTGTGTGATTAGGCGGAGGCTATATCACATTTATTCCGAGACAGATATTTACCGAGACATCGAGGTGAATCTTCTCACTATACTTACCTAGAGTGGTATATTGTGTAGACCAGAGCATCTTATGTGTTATGTATGAGATTATGTGCTATGTGTTATGTGTATGTTGTTATAGACCGAACCGAAGGGTCCAACGATACAGACCGGGTCGGAGGGCCCAACGAGCTATGATCGGACCAGAGGGTCCAACGAGCTACAGGACTGAAGGGTCCCGTTGAGACATATCGACCGAAGGGTCATATTATAGCCTTGAGTGGCGTATGTGTTGTATGCGGTATATTTGGGGAACTCACTAAGCATTTATGCTTACAGTTGTTGTGTGATGTGTTTCAGGTACCAATGATGAGCGCGGGAAGGCGCCGGCATGATCCGTACACACTTGAGGAGTTTATGTTTTGGATTCTGGGGAGATGTCTTTGTGATAAATACATTTGAAACAATATGTTGATGTTATTTTGTGAAAAATGATTGTTTTGAAAATGAAAAATTTGTTTTGAAAATTTACGGTGTTACACTTTATATGTTATTGTATGGTATGTGGTAGTTTGGGGATACTCACTAAGCTTCGTGCTTACAGCTTTCAGTTTTGGTTTCAGGTACTCAGTTTTCAAAAGAGGAGCTCGGGAAGATTGCAGTGCACACACCATTTGTTCAGCCTGGGATGTTTATACTCTGATATACTTGACAATTGTTATAATATTTTGAGATACATTTCTTATGATTTTTATATGAGGTTTATCGACTATGGTTTTTTATTATTAAATTAAACGAAATTTTCAGATTGTGTTTTTAGGATGTTTCAAAAATTCATCTTGACCGGCTTAACCTATAATAGCCGGTCATAATGGTATTTTGTGAACACAAAAACAAGGTCAATGGTAAATAATATACAAAAAATAAATAAATATAAACAAAAATGATAGTTCGTTACTATTCTACGTCATTTTCTCTAATATTTTACCAATTTGCTTCTTTTATCTCCTAATGTTTATCATAACTTGATTGTTTTCAAAGTTCAAAAAACTTTGGTTCAAAATAAATATTTATCTTTTTACCATTTTAATTTGATTTTTTATTTATTTTTCATGTTACTTCTCTCTCTCTCTCACACACACACACACAAACATAT